>NW_006399776.1:13365182-13460917 GCF_000299155.1 Elephantulus edwardii
ACACCCTTCCCAATTTTGAACCATGCAGTGTTTTCTTGCTCTCTTCTGACAACTGCCTCTTGGTTCAAGTATAAGTTTCGCATTAGCATGATCAAGCGTTCTGGGGTTCCCATTCTTCTCAGAGTCAGCCACAGTTTGTTACAAATATATTTCTTTATAGAACACAAATGGTGCCTTTACATATGGTCCTCATCAAATGGACTGCATAGGAGTAAGATTGACTAACTGGATTTGTAGAAGAAATCATTGGAGAAGCTCAATTGTCAGCAGTCAAAACCAAGCTAGGGCTGACTGTGAACAGCACTCAAGTGCAAGTTCAAATTGAGTTTGAAGAAAATAAAAAAAAAAAAAGTTCTTGAGAACCATAATATGATCTTGAGTCTATCCCACATGAATATGAAGATCATTTTAAGAAGAGGTTTGAAACACTGAACACCAATGATTGAAGACCAGATGTGTTATGAGATGACATCAAGGATATCATCCATGAAGAGAGTCACTATAAAACAAAGGAAAAAGAAAAACCAAAAATGGATGTTAAAATAGACCCTGAAAATTGCACTAGAGCATCAAGAAAGAAAAACCAAGGAGAAGAGATACTAAAATAAAGGAGCTGAATAGAAGATTTCAAAAGGAAACTCAGGAAGATAAAGCAAACTCATATATGAATGTACAGAGACCTAGCACTGGAGAATAAAACGGGAAGAATTCACTTAGTATTTCTCAAACTGAAAGAATTGAAAAAAATTCAAGCTGTGATACTTAAAGATATTATGAGCAAAAACTTGAATGATCCAGGAAACATCAAAAGAAGATGAAAGGAATACACAGAATCACTGTACAAAAGTATTATTTCCAACACAGAAAGAAATATTTCCAATACGGAAATATTTCCAACATGAAACTATTTTAGGAAGCACCATATGATCAAAAGCCAGTAGTGATGAAGGATGAAGTTCAAGTTGCACTGAAGGCATTGGCAAACATAAGTCCCCAGGAATCAATGCAATGCAAATTGACATGCTTCAAATGAAAAATGCATCCCTGGAGATGCTCATCAGTCTATGCTAGGAAATTTGGAGGACAGTTGCCTGGCTGAATTACTGGAAAAGATACATATTTGTTTTATTCCCAAAGAAGGTGATCTAACAGAATGTGGAAATTATCAAATAATATCATTAATGTCACATGCAAGTAAAATACAGCTGAAGATCAGACAAAAAAAGACTACAACAGTACATAGACAGGACAGTGCCGGAAGTTCAAGTTGGATTTAGAGGAGGACGTGGCACTGAAGATAAAATTGCTGGTGTCAGATAGATCCTGGCGGAAAACAGAGAATACCAGAAGAATATCTGTTTGTGCTTTATTGAGTACACACATGCATTTAATTTTGTGGATTATAACATATTATGGCTTACATTGAGAAGAATGAAAATCCCAGAACATTTAATTGTGCTCATGAAAAACCTATAACTATACCATGAGGCAATACATTATATGAACAGAACAAGGGAGCATCACATTTTTTAAAATTAGGGAAGGTGTGCATAGGGTTATAGTCTCTCCCCATATCTATTTAATCTGTATGCTGAGCAAATTATTCAAGAAGCTGGATTCTATAAATAAATATGTGGCATCAGGGTTGGAGAAAGACTCATCAAGAAACTTTGTTATGCAGATGATACAACTTTTTTGGCTAAAAGTGAGGACTTGAAGCACTTGCTGCAGAAAGTTAAATATAGCAGCCTTCAATATAGATTGCATCTCAGCATTAACAAAACAAAAATTGTCACCACTAGACCTGTAGGCAACAGCATAATAGATGGAGAAAAGATTGAAACTGTCAATGACGTCATCTTACTTTGATCTACAGTCAATACACTCAGCAATCAGGAGAACCAGAGACAATTTGCACTGAAAAAGTCTGAAGCCAGGGATGTCTCCAAATTATTGATGAGTAATGATGTCAGTTTGAGGACTAAGGTGCACCTAGTACAGTCAAAAGTCTTTCTGATAACTTGCCATGCAATTGAGAGTTGGAAAATAAAAAAAAAAATAAAAAAAGATGACAGAAGAATTATTGATACCTTTGACCTGTGGTATTGGAGAAGAGTGCTCATTATGCCATGGAGTTCAAATAGAACAAACAGACATATCTAGGAGAAGGTGCAGCCCAAATACTCCTTGAAGACAAAGATGATAAAGTTCATCTCACATACTTAGGGCATGTTGCTAGAAGAAGTTGTTCCTTGGCGAGGGACACACATCAAGCTCGGAAAGGTGGAGGGATGGCGAAGGAAAGGAAACCCTCCAATCAGGTGTAAAGACACAATGACTAGAGCAAAGGATTTAAGTGTGTCAGGAAGTGTGAGAACAGCACAGGATAGGGCAGGGTTCAGATCAGTTGTTCATAGAACTACTACAATTTTTTACTCAACTTCATAATACCTAACAACCAAAACAACACCACACCCAAAGTATGTGAGACAAAGCTTTGCCATCCTTGCCTCCAAGGGGCATTCTGGCTTCAGTTTAAATTTCCTCTTGAAGGCAACCAGTAAAGCTCAACAACAAAAAAGAAAGCTGTAACAAAAAAATGTAGGATTAAAGGCTTCAACCCAATGCCTTCAAGTTAGATTCACTTCATTCATGACTCTACAGCAGGTTTTTGGAAGCTATAAATTGCGGGAGAAGTAATAGATCTACAGATAAAATTGTTAGATGTCACTGAATTCATGCTAACTCATAGAGACCCTATGCACATCTGATTAAAAGGTTGCCCTATCAGATACCATCTTCACAGTTTGCCAAGTCCACTGTTAAAGTAAGTCTGTCAGTCTATCTTGTTGACCACATTTCCATTATTTTCAGACCCTCCACTTTTTAAAATATAAAGTTCTTTTCTAACCACTGGTTTCTCCTGAAAACATGCTCAAAATATGTGAGAAGTATCACAATCTTTGTCTCTAAGGAACACTGAACTCTGATGGCCTATTGATAAGAAGTTGAGCTGCCAATCTGTTGATTTCGCCTCTCAATATGACTGCAGGACTCTGCGAATGAGGCATGTGTGAGCTTATTTACAAAAGCACTCTCTATCCACCACTCCACAAGGGGATTGGCCAGCCTAAGCAAGAAGATTGACTAGTCTCAGGAAGAAATTGAACAGCTCTAGCTGCAGAAAGAGAATTCTTCTCTCAGAAGAAGAGAGAATTCTTTCCCAGCTCTAGAAAAGAGACCTCAGTCAGCCTGAAGAAATGTAGGGCACACTTTGGAATGGTGGCAGCAGTGATGGCTGAACTGGAGAACTGATGTGAGATGGGAATTTAGAGATCAAGAGAAGCCAAGACAATATAGGCAGGACTGAGAACTTTGTTGAACAATTTGGGGTAGTCAACATTGGCAGGACTGAGAATATTGTTGGACAACTGTGGGAAAGCCAATATTTGTAGGACTGAGAACTTGAGAACACTTAGAACCATAAAGCGTGGCGCTAAGGTGCCTGCATGCACATGTTGGGAGCTATCTTGACTGAATTCTGTTGTTAATCTGAATTATAACCTTTTGACTCTCCCAATATGATTTTGTGTGGTCTGTAAGCTATCACATCAGATTTTGGACCCAGCCAAGCAGTAAGATTGATGTTGAGATGAGAAAAAAAGAGGAATGGGAGAGTGGAAAACATATCTGAACTCATGGGAATTGTTTTTGTGTTACTGATGCTATTATGGGCAGGGATCATTTTTCCCTCTGAAGTGTATAAAAGTCAGATATGGCACTCTTTACATGACCTTTGCTTTTTTACACAATCCAAAGGAATTAGGTTTGAACCCACCAGTTGCTCCATGGGAGAAAAATGGGCAATCTTCTCCCTTATGAACAACTGCCTCTGAAAACCTACTGAAGGTTCAGCTCTGAGTTAGTTTGACTCAAGGTCACATAACAAGGCACACTCTAGGAATACAGATTTGTTAATTCTTTTGACAATCTATAATAGCTTCTATTTCCTCCATTAATACAATAATGTAAAGGTATCATTTCTTCTTCAGTTTCTCTCATTAATTGTCTCACTTGCATACGCATATGAAATAACTAAAAGTACAATTGGTTGGCTCAGGTACACCTTAGTCTTTAAACTGACATCCTAGCTCTTTAGCACTTTAAAGAAGTCCTTTATAGAAGATTTATCCAATGCAAGATATTGGGAATATTTTTTAATTTTAATGTGAGCTGCCAGCATCACAGCAACCCCTAACCATCAGAGAACAGGAGATTGACAGATGAGTGGCAGGGAAAAGAAAATACCAAAAATGTATTGGGCCAGCATCCAGGGAAGTACAGAAATAAGCAAAGTAGGTCAATTTGGCCAAATGCTTTTCCCCCGAAGGCATTTTCTCATTCAAGAAGATGAAGCCTATTTAACCCAGGCAGCTCCTATTGGTGTTCAGATGCCAACAAAAGAAAGAAGACATCTGCTTGCTGTGTGACATGGAATTGGAATTGCCCCATACCTGATCTATTGTGGGATTTCAGAGGCAGGAAATCACACTGGAGTATATTGCCCATCCTTCTCCAAAGGAAAAACTAATGGGTTAAATCTGTGTGCTTTTGCAGTTACCACACAGCTTCTTACCAGTAGGCCACCAGAGCTTCTTTCTTCTGCTTAGAGTCTTGAAAAGCTATATTCAAAAAGCAAGAGCAAATAAGAATTAATGAGTGCAGTTCAGCTTTAACTTTAATCTTAATGCCAGTCACTGGCTTATTTTTTCCAAATGCATATACGTCCAGAATATTCTACAAGCACTTGGAATTAGAAAATTAAAAGCTTATCTAAAAGGAGATAACGTCATCCTATGATCCACATTTTCCCTGTAAACAAATTTTCATATTTAGCACACAAATTTTAAAAATAAAGAAGAAAATATTCAGGAGAGGGTGAGACCAGGCTGCTCCTTGAAGGCAAGAATTCTAAAGCTCCAAAGCACGTACTTTGGGCAAGTTGCAAGGAGGGACCAATCCTTGGAGAGGGGCATCATGCTTGGGAGGGTGGAGGGACAGCACAAGAGAGGATGACCCTGGATGAAATGGATTAACTCAGTAACTAGGATAGTGGGGTGGGTGTGCTGGAGATGATAAGGTTGGCTCAAGAGAGAGGATGGTTCAGAGCTTTTGAATATAGGGTCTCTATGAGTTGCAAGTGATTCAATGGCACTTAACAATAACAACAACAACAACAACAACAACAACGTTAGCCAGGCACCATCCAGTTCTGGTTATACAGTAGAGAAGGTATTACGCTCTATGTCCTCCTCTTTTTCTTGATTTTCCTTCTTCCTCTGTTGCTCTAATTGACTAGAAACCAGTTGTTGTGCCTTGAATGGTCACTTGAAAGCTTTCCAGTTCTCAGCATTACAAAATTAACTATATGGTATGATAGAAGCACTAAACAAGTTATTAGGTTATCTGACTGTCCCATGGAACATGACTCTAACCCTTCAATCCAAAGATCCAAATTCCAGAAACTGTTTAGTTGTACCTAAGCAATCTTAATAGCTACCTTTTTTGTCATTATTTTAAGTAGGCCATTTAATATTTTACATGTGTATTGCTTATACACAACAATCTCAAAGATTTATTTTATAACTCCACACTTAATTACTGTTATTATTCCATCAACACAAAAGCCTCTTTTATCCTCCTTCTATGCTTGGAAACGACTAATCAACGTTGGACTCATTATATGTTCCTATTCTCTTGTCTTCATTATTTTAGTGAGGTCATATACAATATTTTCATTTTGTGATTAATTTATTACACTTGGTGTAATGTCTTCAAGCTCTATCCTTGTAGCAAACATCACAAGTGTGTTTATCCTGCTGACTAGTATTCAATTAAGCATAAGAACTGAATGATACCCAGCTTCCATTTCTAAATATTCTAATCAAAGATTCTATAGACAATTTCTGAACAAAGGGAACAAATGAAGAAACAAATTTTAAAGTCATCAGACTTTCTGAGTAATGAACACTAGATTAAATCCTTAACTTTTGCACTAAGATGATCTTTAAATTTTAGTAAAAAAAATATTCCCTGTCAACTTCTTAAAGTAAAATAATAGCTTAACAAGTAAAGGATGTGTGCCTTGAATACTGTGGTCTTTCAAGATCTATATGGGATCAAATCAATGGCAGGAAATTTAAGTGACCATAAGTGTATGCTATTAGGGGAGGAATAATTCATAAAAGGAGAGAGAATGGGTATAAATTTCGAAGAATCCAAGCAATGTAATTGAAATTTACTTAAAGAAACTGTTCAATTATTATATTATTCCCAATCTAAAAAAAATGATCCAATAAAGCGTGGAAATTATTGAGCTGATATTACACACAAGCAAAATCTTACTGAAGATCGTCCAAAATGTATTGGGACACTATATTGACTGAGAAATACAAATTGGGTTTAGAAGTGGTCATATCATAAGGGTCTTCTTTGTCAACATCAGATGAATCTTGATTGAAAGCAGAGGAATGTCTGTCTGTGTTTCATTCACTATGCAAAGGCATTTGACTGTGTTAATCACAACCAATTGTGGCTAACCTTGAGAAGAGTGGGAATCCCAGAAGATGGAATGTCCTCATGCATTATCCAACCTATGCTTGGACCAGGAAGCAGTTGTCAGAGTAGAGCAAGGAAATACTTCATGATTTCAGGAAAGAAGTCTGTCAGGGATGTGTTCTTTTCAATCTGTTTGCAGAACAGATGATTCAAGAGGCTGGACTTTATAAGGAGGAATGTAGCATCAGGATTGGAAGAAGACTCATCAACAACCTGAGTTATGCAGATGACACAATCTAACTTGCTGAAACTAAAGAGGACCTGAAGCATTTGCTGCAGAGGGTCAAAGACTATATCAAGTTTGCAATATGAATTGAAGCTCAACATCAAGAAAACAAAGATTCTTACCCCTGGGCCAATTGACAACATCATGATAGATGGAGAAGAGATTGAGACTATTAACAATTTCCAATTGCTCAGTCCCAAATTCAACACTCTTGGCACCAGCAGTCAGGAAATCAAAAGACAAATTCCATTAGGTAAAATCTGTGGACAGTGTTTTGTGGAACATGAGGTAAATGGTGGACAGTGTTTGGTGGAGCTCCCAGACTAAAACAAGCTTGGAAACAAGAGTGGCATCCACTTTAGTAATAGCTTGTCTCTGGAAACTCTATGAACTTAGGGAAACAATAAAATTTATACAAGTGTTCATGTCTTTCATTCATAGGGTCACTAAGAGTTGTCTATTACTTGATGGCAATTAACAACAACAACATCTTCCAACTAAGTTTTTATCTCATGGCAGAAAAAAAATCTAGAACATAGATAAATACATAATAAAGGTTGTTTCACATAACATTTTTTTTAAAAATCCACACAAACTACAAATTAATTATGAAAAGTGGACACTCACAAAAAATAGGCAAGAAAACCTATGAGAGGAATTAAGCTCGTAAGTACTAAAGGAAATGGAAAATGAAACTACATTAAGAAACTATTAGAATGACTATTATCATTAAAGCTGAACTATCTCCTGTGAGATATACAAGTTCTGAAAACTCACTAGAGGGGCAGTTGTGAATCAGTTCTGACTCAACAACACATTACAACAACAATAATAAGAGGAAAAACAAACAACAACAAAATCTCTAAACCACAGTTACCAAGTTTATTCCAGGTTTTGAGTCAATAAATCCCTAAAGGAGTAGATTGTCTTCTACTACTACTCCTAATGACCCTATGAACAGTAGCTTTCAAACTTGCCCTATCCTGAGCCAACCTAACCATGGCACACCTGACCCATTGCCAGTCATTGTGTCAATCCATCTCATTCAACTCTCTTATACTGACCCTCTACCCTTCCAAGCATGATGATGTTCTTCAAGGTCTAGTTCTTCTTGGCAATATGCCCAAAGTATGTGAGATAGTTCAAGATTCTTCTCCAGCGCCACAATTTGAAGTCATTGATTCTTCTTCTGTAATCCTTAGTCATCGTCTAGCTCTCTAATGCATAGCAAGTAATTGCAAAGACCATGACCTGTGTTAGGTGCACTGGTCCTTGGAGAAGAGTATCATGCATGGAAGGGTGGAGGGCCAGAGAAGGAGAGAAGATCCTGGATGAGAAGGATTGATACAGCAACTGGGGTAATAGTGGTTGATGTGTCGGAATTAGTGAGACTGGCTCAAGACGTGGCAGAATCCCGAGCTTCTGTATGTAGGTTCACTATGGTCCACAGGTAACTCTACAGCACACAACAACAACAGCGATAACATGTGAGGCAGAATTACAAAATCCTTTCCTCTAAGGAGCAACCTGGATTCACCCTCTCCAGGACAGACCTGTTTATTCTCTTGGCGTTCCATGGTATGTTTAATATTCTTCTTCAGCACTAAAACACAAAGACATCAATTCTTCTTCTGTCATCCTTAGTCATTGTCCAGCTCTCAGATGCAAAGTAAGCATTTGAGAAGACCATGACCTGAAACAAGTGCACCTTAGTCTCTAGACTGATATCATTGTTCTTTAGCTCTTTGTAGAGGTCCCTAACAACAAACTTCCCTAAAGTAACTTCTCTTTTGATTTCCTCACTGCTGGTGCCAAGACCGTTGATTGTAGATGTTAGCAAGTTGAAATTGTTAACAACCTCAATCTTTTATCCATCATGATGCTGCTTATTGGACAAGTGGTGAGAACCTTTGTTTCTTGATGTTGAGAAACAATCCATATTGAAGACTGCAGTCCTTGACATGCAGCAAATGCTTCACATCCCTCTTAGTTTGGTGAGTAAGATTGTTCTGTCTGCATAACACAGATTAGGAGCACCAGTAGCTTAATGGTAAGAAATCATACTGCCAATGAAAGGTACAAAGTTCAAATCCACCAGCTGTTCTGCAAGAGAAAGATGGGCATTCTTCTCCTGAAAGATTGGTTGCCTCTGGAAACCCACTGGAGGGCCAGTATGGGTCGGTTCTGATTCAACAGTACATAAAGATAAGGCTTTAATGGATTTAGTATTTATATCACATTAATTATCCATTTCTAAGACATAAGAATCCATTTTAAAAATAGCTCTATCAAAGGCGGGAGAGGTAAAAATGGTGAGCCTGAATAAGTATGCCAGAAGGAAAAAAATTATATGTTTGTCTAGTGATTTTAGATTCCAGTTCACTATGATGCTTGATAACCTGATGATAAGGGGGCCACAGTGACCTTAGGGGGAAGGTAAACATATATTTGTTTGGTAGAATCTCAACTCTAAGCCCTTCTAGTTTGTTTTCCAAAGGACAATTGTAGCATCTTCTCGGCTGAAAATTTGCAGTTTGGTATAAGTGATATTCAAAACCCTTTTCGCACTGAATTGTCTTTTTCCTCAGGTCACTCACCTTTGTCCTCTGACATTACATTACAATAATATTTTCTAAATTGTCTCAGAAAGTCCGATTTGTGAATTTACCCACATGTACATCCATACAAACGAGCTTGTTTGGAATACATTTATAAAGATGTTTAGAGTTCATACTCATTTTCAATCTCTCCTAAAGACTTCAAAGATTCCTTTTTAGTTGGCACTGCACCATACACATAAAGGCAACTGATAGTACTTGTAATATGCTTCACATTACAGGCTGTTACTCACTAACTTAGTGCCTTTGAGTTGGAGTCATTTAAAGTAGCTGACCTTCCAGCAGGTTTCCAGAGGCTGTAAATTGCAAGGGAGGAGATAGTCCATCTTTCTAAAGAGATTCTGGCGATCTGACAGAAAGGTGCCGCTTCTGGACGAGCAATGCAACTTTCTACACGCAAGGCAACCAGAGCTCCTTTATAGGTATTCTTGTATATTGGAACCGACCCATAGCTAACCCTCCAGTGGGTGGTTTTCAGAGGCAGGAAATCATACTGAAGGAAAATGCCCATCTTTTTCCCACAGAGCCCTTAGTGGATTTGAACCACATACTTTTGCACTGGCAGCACAATTCCTTACCACTAAGCTATCAGGGCTCCCTTTATATATATTAAGTAAATAAATAGTAGTATTGTGTCTCCACACTGTCCTAATGTTAAAGAGATAGAGGTAATGTAAATTACTCTCCAGACAAAGCTGCCTACATAAACTTTGCTGCTAATTTTATATATAAAGTGAAAAGTGTCTAGACTTTGCATTTTCTTCCTATACTTAAGTTGGAATAGAATTCTTTTTTATACTTCTTATATTGTTTTCAAAAGTAAGGGCCTCATTTTTTAGGTATTTCCATCTCAATTAATTAACATGGAATTTTTCCATCTTTTGTGCAAACCTAGAACTCTCTCTGTAAACTCTCTCTTTCTACTTTTCACCCTCTCTCCATACATGAATACACACAAATGCACATATATTATAGAAAAAATCAAACTCCATCCTCAAAATCTGAACACAGATTTTTATTACAATGGCTCATATTTATCAAGATTATCAGCTATCCCATAAAATTTCAGTAACAGTTTAAAAAAAGTTAAATCTCAAATGCAATATTCAAATCAGAAAGAGTCCTGCTTCAGAAAACAATAGGAAATTATGCCCTTTCAAGTTCACGGACTCAGAAGTTTGAGCTAAATCCAGATGATTTAAATTTTTCTCATGGAGAGAAAATTGAGTTTCCTCTACCTGTAATGTTCTATTCCTATAACTAAGTTTGACATGGTTCTACTTTAAATACAATAGAAACAAAGAAAGGAAGTTATGCTTGGTGTCCTTTACATTTATGTCTTCAAGGTTGTTTGGAAATCTGTTAGACGGTTTTCCTTTCTCCAAATATTCTCTTCCGCTGTTTCTTTAACTGGAAGTCTTTTTTGTGTTTTATGTACTGTACATTTCCAAAGTATATATGATTTTGAGTACTTGCTTTCCTTAGAGATATCAATTGTTTTGCTCATTTACCTTCTTTGAAATTCATTTCTAGTAGCTGCAGAGCTGCAGCTATGGAGTGTTAATAGGCTTCTAACATAGCTGTCATTTCAAGTAATAGGTGCCAAGCTTTCAGCAGCTTATTAACACATTATAACAGAACCTCTATACTAAACAAACAAATTGCACGGAGGAGGACACAAGAAACATTAGTACGTGTAAATATATATAATTTGCATGTATACATACATTCAACACATACATATACTTTTGGACTGATAAACATTATTTAATTCCATATATGATTACCCCAGAACTGGCACTTTATTTTTTTATGAATATTCACAGGGGGAAAGTAGATCCGATTTCTATTTGGTCCCAAATGTGAGACGGGTACAAACTGGTATAATTACTGAAAGATTCCCATCCTTTCTGCCCAGCAACGCTCTCAAGACCAAAAAATTTTAGACTTGTGGTATTTCACATCATAGAACTGTGCTAACGTGATCTTTCAGCGCCACTTTATGGGGGATGTAGCAGAGGAAGAAAAAGAAATACACCAACTGGCAAAACTACTGAGAAAGGAAAAGACTGCAAATAAGAAAATGTGTTTTCTAAGAGTCAAAATTTGCATTTGGATGTGAACACTGGACCAACTCTCTACAAACACAAATATATTCTTCCAGATGCAGGGGTAGACATATGTACAGATAAATATGAGAATGTATATTCACACATACTTTATATAAATATGTATAAATATGCACACATATACACACACATACATGTATATATAGATACACTGCCCTTTATGAGTGTTTACATATTTAATGGTTCTATAAAAATTCCCAGCAGCTTTCATGAAGACATATTTCAAAAAAGTCTGTAAATTTTACATTGTAGTAAAAGCTGACCTTTTCTAAGTATCAAAAAAAATTCAAAGCAATTCATAGTGATATTGTAATATATATGGAGGTTGTAAATACGTTCAATCTTCACAATCAAGTGAAAAATTATAAAAAATTTATTAAAGTTTGTGGTATCAAGGAGGATGACCTAATGGCCTCTATTATTCAAGGGATATTTAAGGTTATATTTTATGTTACATTTAATGACAACTGGCATTATTATTCATTAAATACAAGTGCTGAGCTCTTGTTGTTAGGTGGTCTAAAAGTGACCCCATTATAACAAATTGAAACCTGCCCAGTCCTGACACATCTTCACAATCACTGCTTTTCTTAAATCCATTGTCACCATTATGAAGCCATTTCACTGAGGGCCTTCCTCTTTTTCTCTGCTCCTCTACTTTTCCAAGTGTGATATCCACCAAGGACTAGAGTCTTCTGATAGCAATCACGAAGTATGTGAGATGAAGTCTTATCGTCTTTGTTCCTAAAGAGTATCCTGGGTTCACGTCTTTCTCAGGTGGATAACTGCAAATTTGGTAGTTCAAATCCACCAACTACTCCACTGGAGAGAAGTGGGAAGTATCATCCCTCAAGATTAACAACCTCAGACCCAAATGGAGGATTTCTGTGAGTCAGAATGGGTCCTTCAGCCGTAGGCGGTACTGAGCTAGTAACTGTATAAATTGTACACAGCACCCCAAATAGTTTTAGTATCTCCCATGCTCCAATCTAAGAAAGTGAAAGAAACCCAAACCAAGAAAGCTAAATTTAGCAAGAATTAAAATTATGACTGGAGTTTCTAATATGAAAAAATATCTCCCCAGTTTAACTTTTGCTGAACTATGTGCAACTTGACCTTATACTTGGAAAGCAAATTATTTCTTACTCTGTCCTAAAAGACAAAAAATATTTTATTTCTAGAAACACTATTACAGAAAATATTTTGCTAGTGTAGCCTAAATTCAACTAAGTTTTTTTTTTTTTAAATCTCATTTGTACCTCTTGGAATGGTACAATTCATACATATTGCCAGTGACTTTTAACTAAAAATGCTTATCATATTAGAGACAGTAAGTCAACGAAGTTTCACATTTTAAGGTAAAAGTCAACATTTATCCAGCTTCAATCCTTAACTAGGTTCTATTATACCTCTGTCTATTAAGGAATCTGTAACCTCACTTTCAGTGCACTCTTTATTTTGTTTTTAATATTTTAAGATGATTTTTATATCTCTGGTTCTTTTGTAAATGAAAATATTCCTTTTATTTAATACTCTGTAAGTTATACTCCTCACCACTTCAGTCCTTTCTAGATGTCTCAGCTCATACAGCAACACATAAATGCTACTCCTAGCTCTATATCATAAGCTATTTAAAGACTACATTTTCTAGACATAAGCTCCAGGGAAGAGGTCTGCATCATATTCATGAATGTTTCTCTGGTGCCAAATACAGACCGTACTGGAGGTGCAAAAGCTGCTCCAGAAAGGCTGAATTAATGAACAGATTAATGACTGAACATCAGGTCCTTTATGTATTTTCTTATCTGCTTTAGTTCTCACTGCTGAGTCAAATCCAATTCCAATTTCCCATAAATATCTGCTGTTCATTCTGACATTGATCTATGCCTCAAGTTAGAGGAAGAAAAGAGGAGTGTCTCAGTCAGGACCCCATCCTTCTCTTAGAACTTCTCTTGTTTCTTTGCCTGAGTAAATTGATGCCTTCAAAAAATAAATATGCAGTAGGGTCATGGCCAAGGGTCCTTTAGTATGATTTTAGTAAAAACATATTTTTATAGGCAAGTATCTGCAATAGTCTCCCCAGAGTTTGGTCAAATTGAGAATTTGGTTTCCAGTGACAGTTATCTGATATATGTGTGAAAATAATGGGCAGTGGTTTCAGATTATAAATGTTATTCTTGTTGACATTGCCAGCAACTACATGATTTCAAAAAGGGAAGGCAAAAGTAAAAATAAATAAACAAACAAGAGAAGAGGGAAAGAAACAAAACTTCTAGCCATATATGTATGTGTGTGTGTATGATTTAGAGCTGTTGTACACGTAGTCGTTATGAGTGGCAGGCAACTCGATGGCACACAGCAACAACAACAATGTGTAAGTGTGTGATTGTGTGTGTGTATATATATAATTTTATTTTTAATTTTATTTGTTGTTTTAAAAACGACTCAAACTAGTTTGAAAACACAAATGGCATATTACCATAAAATACCTACTTTAGGCTCCAATCAGACTATGAGGGGAAGTTGTTCTGAATTTCCACTAGAGTATTTTTAATGTCCTCTATAAATACATGTATATAGTTGGACCCTATGATTATAGCACAACAGTAAAGGTTTGAGGCAAAACCTGTTTTCCACCTCAGCATTGTTTATGCTATTTTAATAAGTTGAATAAACTTCGGGGACTAAGAAAATGTCACTTCCCCAACTCTGCTGAGAGGATTCTGACAACTGTTACATAATCACTGAAATACTGCCATTTGTTAAAATGCTCTTAATAATTTTTTTCTCTGACATTCAAAGGCTACAGCATGACATGAGGGAGAATTAGACTAATGATGATTAACATATTGCAAGGGGGAAGGTTACCATGATGTTTAATTTCAAAGTCAAAGTGTTGTGGAGTTGGCACCCTCACCGACTGTAAGATCATGGGAAGGAGCTGGAGTTTGAAGAGAGCACAGACAAACACAGCCTGTGAAATAATGAACAGCATTCCTAAGCCTTCCCATACTGCAAAACACCTATACACCACATAAGCATAGAATACCCAGGAGCTCATAAATTAATTTAGGGACCAAAGAGTATACCCCCAGTGATAAAGGTCCAGTAGAACGATTATCTTTACGGATAATTGGGGCTATAAAATAGTTCCAAAGCACCTTTTATTTGTCATTTGTTGACAATTCAACCAATTCTCCCGCCTGCTATCTTCACAATTTAATGGGTCCCTATCGAAGAATGCAACACACTCGTTTGTATGGGGAGGATGTCTTCATATTGTTATGCCGTTGCATATCCATTACTCCGTTATGTTGTTCATCAGTCTACCTCCTGCTCTTTTTTCCTATGACACCTCTGAGATGGTACCCATAGCAACACCCCTGAGAAGAAGGTGAAAGTGAAGATGCTGCAGTCATCCCCCCGCACGCAGTGCTGACAATGCCAGTCATTAATGCAGCAGCTTCTGCCAGCTCAGATCTCCCTCGCTCCTCTCTGGTCTTGTTTCCCTCCAGTAGCAGCCACAGAGCTCAGTCATGGAGATCCAGAGACTTGCTGTTAATGATTTGTTACTTGTTTAGAACACCTCAGGATGGCAGCTCTGTATAATCTGCCCTCAATGGCACTGCCAGGTTGCATTAGGAAACAATTACCTAGTTTATGACTAGTAAAGTATGCACTAGAATTTCCAATTAAACTCGTCTGTTTCCACAGGAACCTAGGTGCCCACACATTTGACTAAAGGGACAGACACCACCATTAGGGATGATTTTACTCACCCTGCTTCAGAGTAAGATATATGAGCATCAGTATTTACTTGGTCAATAAACTGAGCCACATGATACGGAAAATTATTTTAGCTGGACTCAGTCATTGCTATTAATTAGGCTCTAAACATTTGTTAGAATTTGGTAAAATAAAACAAGGGCTATATTTGTCTAAATGTCTGTATTAGATAAAAAAAATTGAAAAAGCTAACATGTAGCCTTTTTACTGTGATTTTTTTCCCTGTTCCTGTGTATGTGTGTAAGTATACACATATATGTGCAAATAAAAAAAGAAGATTGGGAGTTTATTTCCCTTTTAAAATATTCCATATAGATACTAACATCTGCAGATTTTGTCAAAATTAAAAGTAAATTTTACTGTACAAAGTATTTAGTATTTAATACTAAGGTCACAGAGAAATAAAAGCTTATATAAATTGACTAATTTAAAATGTTATTGTGTTTAACATATCTTGACTTAAATATACCCCACGGATTTGAAATCACTATATTTATAGAGACAGTGGGTTGTTTTTTTTTTTTTTTTTTCATAACTAGGAAAGGTCAAATGTGATTGAGCTTCAACTCCAAAAAGTTAGAACTAGGAGTTTCCTGGCAATAGCTCTCACAATATATTTTTATTAAAAATCCCAGAAAAACATATATTTAATCAAAGGTCCATTTGCACAAATATCACATCCTTCTATTCCCTTCCCTACCCCTCAAAAAAAGTGAAAGAAAACTAACCATTTATCAGTGGTAGTGTGAAAGGAGAAGATTTATCATTTTAAATTTTTCATTGCAGATGGTTTTCATTTTAAAAGGCAGGGAAGCGATTTTTTTGAAATCATTTTTTTCCCCTAATGCAATTGAGCCAGACGTCTCTCGTAAATCTTGTTGCTTTAGTAGACAATGCTCAATTCTCTAAACTTTATATGCAATATCCAGCTTTTTAAAAGATGCCCGTCTCACAGGCATGAAATGAAAGCCACATGAAAAGGGGCATCATAGCCAAACCATGCCATTCTGGACATGCCTCTTTTTCAGAGCTCACAGTTTCTCAAAGACATGTCTCTTTGTGCCTAAAAAGAAATGATGAGTTCCAAACAGTTTTTAAAGATTTATTTCCTCCCCTGCCTTTTTTTTAATAGATACATCTTTGAACAGGTAGCAAAACATACCCAGCTACTCACTGAGTTTTGAGAGAGATCAGAAAGAAATTGCTGTCTTTTTCATTATAAAAGGGATAATTTAATACTTGATTCAAATTTCCTGCATAATGTCACTCCCCTTTAAGGAAGAATGATTTAGCAATTAAGGCATAGCTTTGGATATTCCCATTAAGCAAATGACATTGTCATATTGTGCTGATCGGATTCATTGTTAGTCATAAATAAAGCATGTTTACTGACAGTTTTTTGATACCTTTGGATGTCTTAAAAAATTCATTAAAATATTGTCATTTGCCTCTATAGAAAAAGTGTAGTTTAAGTTGGATTGTTATTTAAAAATATCTTAGAGGGACCAATTCCTTCCTATTTTACCAGATTGAAAAATGTTTTTTCAAAATTTCAAATGGAGTCTTTTGTGATTATTTCTTTCCTAGCTTTAAAGAAAAGTAGTTAGAAATAAAATCCAACCACTAGGTCATATAGATTTTTAAGGTCCAGGTGGGTCATTTCAGAGGTAGAGGCTATCTAAGAATTTATGAAATAAAAATTAGCATCAATCTCACTCTCTGACACACCCAGCCCCATTACCCCAGTCATAGAATCAATCTCTTAGTTTAATATATTTTTTAAAAATATATCCCATCAATTGTCCATCAGCATTTCCTTTCCCAGTAGTTTACAATACTACTTTTCTCATATGATGGACCTTAAATAGCCCTAAGTCAAAACAGGATCTGGATGAAGTGAGTGAAACACTTGCCTCAGGCAAAAAAAATTAAAAAAGGAACGAAAGAAAAAACAACACCATAATCAAGATAAATAATACTTTAAAACAGTGCTGTAGAATGTCAAAACTAATGCAAAAAATACCTCAACAACCCACCAAATCAATGAGCACTATTTCAATGTTTTAAGTAAAGATAGGATCAAAGTGGTAGGGTCTTTTGAGATTATCCATTAAAATAAAACCTTAATCAATAAAAACCAAATCTTAATCAATAAAGAAATCTCTGAAATATTTCCAGAGATTTATGTGAAACCTTCCATTCTCTTGGGCTCACTTCTAATTGTCTAAGACTTCTAACTGTTTAATCAACCTTTTGTACAAACAAGTATCCCTTGGAAGTATCCATGCTTTCCACAGAGGAGGAAATCCCCAAAATTCATTAGGAAACATCACTATGTCTCTATCTCCCAGTAGCAGCCTAAGTCCCTGTCATAGATACTTTCTCCTTACTGGTCACATGCCAAGGGTTCCCCCCCCCCCAGTGAGGACTATTACCCACTACATGTGTTCCCTGAGTTCAGTAATCATCACCCTTACTCACACTTCTTCATTTCTAGTTATCAGGAGAAAACCAACAGTCTTATTTCTTCACAATTCAAAGTAAATGCCCGGAGTACTGGCTTTTGCCATATATACTGCGGGTTCATTGTCTCCCACTTAATACTTCAGAGTACATTACCTTGACCTCCTGTTATTCCTGCATTTATTAGATTGGACCAAAGTCTGCTGAGTTACTGAAGAAGAACTGGATCCTCATTCAGTGGCAGAATTCTTACCTGTCATTCAGGAGACCTGGGTTTGATATTTGACCAGTTCTTAGACCTCATCAATCATCAATCATCTACTTATTAGTGGAAGCTTGCATGATATTATGATGCTGCAGAGATTTGAGTAAAGCTTCAAGAATAAAACATATTGGGAAGAAAGGTCTGGCATTCTATTTATGAAAATCAGACAATGAAACTCTCTGGGTCTCCACAGTCCCATCTGCCATGGATCATAAGCATTGTTTCATTCATGGTGAGTGGAATCACCAAGAGTCAGGAACAACTTGACAGTAACTTACAACAACCTCTTTGCCAATCCAGTAAAGTTCAATCATAACTGAAATAATTTGTTGTTATAAAACCAAATTCTCACCTCCATGGAGTTAGAATTCAATGCAGATTTTACACTGACACACTAATTTCCCTGCAGTCAGTCTCCACTTGCTGCAATGGTTAGTTGCTTGATAACAAAAACATTTCTTGGCTTCTTCCTTCCCTGTCTTACAACTCTGGTCTCCATTACTTCCATCTCCCCAACATACACCATCAATATTTCCTGGGATCACTTCCCAAATCCACTACTTGTTCTAAAAGCCTGGTGTCAGGGTCTGCTTCCAAAGACAGTATTAATAGCCAAAAGGGTTTTCCTATAAGGTTCCAAAAATAATAGCAGTCTAACTTGGCTCTTTAACATTAGCTTTACAAAGAACAGGCCGAGCTTTCGAATCAGAATTTTTTTCTTTAATGCCTTCCAAGCTTGCAGATTAAATCCTTTGGTTGAATTAATTCCTAACAACAGCTTCCATTAGCATAAGGAAGAAGACATTGTGTAAAGGTCTGACAAAGATAATATTTATTCTCCTACTATTTAAAAGAAACTCCAGAGGTTACAGCTCTTTTTTACATTTCCATTTTATGAAAATTCTAGTATTGACACCAAAGGAGAGCTGGTAGTAAAATATATTACAGGAAATGACTCATAGTTGACCTTTTCTCCGTTGGGTTTCAAAGACCAAATAGCTTGGTGATAATTTGTTTGTCTTTCTGCCACAGAGTCATTGGTTGATTTGAACATTCAGAGAGACATGGGCTTTGGGTTAACACTGCAGCTACCTACAGATTATACCACCAGAGCACCCTTTTACAAACTATTTTCTCTTGGATTCTATTTTTCCCCCACTGATGCATCTACTGCTTCTTATGCTAGTGTAAAATCCTTATTATTATACCATTTATCATGTTTTAAAAAATTATATTTAAATGTACTTCTAATTTCTACTTTCCCTTTTCTTTAGGATCGGGCCAGACTTTAATTTGTTGATCACAGGGCTGCTGTGAGTCATAGTTGACTTGACTGGCACCTAACAACAACTTTTAATTTTTTAAAAATATCTATTATTTTAACTTTTTTCATATTTTCTTGTATAATTTCATTATTTTTACTTAAATTCAAAATCTTATTGATGTAGAGTTTTAATCCATAATAAACCACATAGGAAGAGATCACCTCTCTTTCTCCCATGGAACAGCTAGTAGATTTGAGCCACCTGCATTTGAGTTGGCAGTGCAACTCTTTACCCACTCACTAGTTTGGGGAAAAACATAACAGAATCTCAAATAAAATGTAACTAAACCTAGATACTGGTAACAGGTTAGTCTTTGCAAAATTCTCTTTCTACACAGAAATATCATGTGTCTCTCTTGTGATCCAGCCTTCTTTACTATTCCTAAGTATAACAAAGGTTATTGTTTCAAATAAGGAAGTATATCTTTTTTTCATTGCAGTTGAGAAGTTTATCTTGTTGCAAATATGAAACACATATTCCTTAAAATGAAATTAGACCACCAAAGCTAAAAATAAATAAAGGTTTTATAAAGTTTGCTTCTTAATATAATGAACTTAACCACAATAGGGTGGGGGAAAAGCAGATACATACTTCAATTATAATGATCTGTTTATAGGTAAAATTTATGGTTTATACATATTTTTTTAAAACAACCAACTTAATTCCCAAATGATTTAAAAAATAGTGGCAAGTTTTGCTTATCTTCCAGTCATATCTAATACAATTAAATATACTGAGCCCTTGATCAGAGTAGACAATGTTAATACCAAAATTATAAGTGACTTTTTAAAAAATTACAATCGTCCATTTGCTTGCGTTCTTTTCCAAAACAGATCTGAAATAGCTTATTACAAAGCAGGGTTAACATGGTTAATTAGGTTATAATTTAAAAAGGATTTTTTTCCTTTTTCAATTAAAAAATTATCTTAGCTGAACCTTACCTCTTTTTCTCTTTTAGGTAATTTTATGTATTATGGTGAGTACCAAATGATACTGTTTTAATTTAAGACTACATTTTTTATTATTAAATTTTATTAATTTTAATGAACATTTACAGAGATTTTGGGGTTTCATTCATTCATTGTTACACTATTTTCTCTACCCTCCTCCCCAATTTGTTCTTCTTCCCCCCCTTGAAAGTCTGTTTTAATTGTCCATTTGCCACAGTGCTTGTCAAAGCCAGTTCTGATTAATCTCCTTTGTCAGTGTGTCCTTTGCCATTCCCTATCACTCCTCCCTGAGAGACACTTCACCCTGATTCATAGGGAAAAGGAGATGGCGTATTCTCTTAGCTACTTCCTGCTGAAAAGGGACACTGTGGGTTTCAGGGTGAAGATCTTCTCTCACTACTCTAAAGAGCCCCTTTGGCAATAGGAAACACATAGACTATAATGGAGATTGATTTTGGAATTTAGATGCACTGTTATCAATTGTGCTTAGCCATACATGTTCATATCGTTGAAGATATATCATGGAAGTGTTGCAGCCTAGAAGACACAAATTTAACTAACAAGTTAAAAGTACATGAGTCAAAAATTAAAAAGCATTAATATTCCAAGTAGAGGCTCTAATAGTAACACAAATCAAGTCACAGAACGAAGGTAGTTCTTACAATAAAAGGCCTATTAACTAGCACTTTGTCTATTATAGTATAAAGGTTAGGAACCACAAGAGGTAGAGGCTCAACTATGTAAACCTGAGACGAACAGGAATCCCAGAACACTTGAATGTGCTGGTGTGAAACCTATACTTGGAGCAGGAGGAAGTCATCAGAACAGAATAAAGAAACACTGCATGGTTCAAAATTGGGAAGGGTGTATGCCATGGATGTATCCTCTCTCCATACCTTTTCAATCTTTATGCAGAACAGATTATCCAGGAGGTTGGGCTCTATGAGGAGAAATGTGGCCTCAGGATTGGAGAAGAATCATCAACAGTCTGCATTATGCAGATGACACAACCCTTCTTGCTGAAACTGAGGAGGACCTGAAGCACTTGCTGTGGAAGGTCAGGGAATGCAGTCTTCAGTATGGTTTGAAGCTCAATATCAAGAAAACAAAGATTCTCACCACTGGGCCAATTGGCACCATCATAATGAATGGTGAAGAGATTGATATTGTTCACAATTTCGGCTTGCTTGGGTCCACAGTCAACACTTTTGGCACCAGCATCCAGGAAATTAAAAGATGTATTTCAATGGGAAAGTCTGCAATTAGAGACCTCTCTAAAGTACTGAAGTGCAATGATGTTAGTCTGGAAACTAAGGTACACCTGATACAGGCCATGGTCTTTGCAATCACTTGTTATGCATCAGAGAGCTGGACAATGACTAGGGATGATATAAGGAGAATCGATGCCTTTGAGATGTAGTGTTGGAGAAGAGTGTTGAATATACCATGGACTGCTAAGAAAATGAACAGGTTTGTCCTGGAGAGGGTAAAGCCGGGCTTCTCCTTGGAGGCAAGGATTCTGAAACTTCGTCTGACGTACTGTGGACATGTTACAAGGAGGGACCAGTCTTTGGAGAGGGACATCATGCTTGGATGGGTGGAGGGACAGCACAGGAAAGAAAGACCCTCAATGAGATGGATTGATTCAGTAACTGGGGTAATGCGGGTAGGTGTGTCAGAGATGGTGAGATTCACACAGGATAGAGCAGGGTTTAGGGCTGTTGTATATAGGATCACTATAATTAGCAGGTAACTCAAAGGCTCATAACAACAACAAACCTGAAAGATCTCAGTCTCTAATTTTAATATGCATCTTTAACAACAAAGAAATAATAAATTCAGGAACTTCAACTGGAAAATATGCTTTTCTGTTCTTAGGAGAATATACTCCTAAACTAACTTTGGCCTTCTTCTCACTTGAGAAAATCATATGGCTTTTTCTGGACTTTTTTTGTGACTAAAAAATGCTTACCTTTTCCTCCAGTTTTGGTCTAAAACAACATGTGCTCTAAATTGTTAAATCTTCGTGACTTTGCAAAGAATTTGTTTGTGCACTAAGACAGTCTGTAGCCTCGCAAGATATATATACACTTTTAAACATATTTATCAATACATGATTTATATGAAGCATCAAGGAAAGAAAGAAAAAACACAGAGTCACTCATGTAGGATAGATTGACATTCAGCCATTTCAGGTAGCTCTGTTGGGCATTCTTCCTCCAGGATTACAACCTTTGAAAACCTGATGAAGGGTCAGCTATGAATAGGTATTGACTCACTGTATAGGAGTGAAGTCATCATGGACCAGTGGTACTTGAGGAATAATTCCAGGCTCCATGGACTACAATGGCAAAAATCAAGAATCGAAGAATAGATGAAATATCAATTGTCTCAAAGAAAAGATACAATACTGAAAACATTCACTCACCTGCCAAAAATGTTTGGAAGATTATTGCCTAGCCAAATGCCTGGAAGAGATCTATTTCTGTGCCCATTCCAAAGATGATTGACCCAATAGAATGTAGAAATCATTAATTAGTGTCACATGCAAATAAAATCTTCCTGAAGATAACTCAATCAATTTTATAGAATTGTATTGACTCAGAAGTGGAATCCAAAAGAGGACAGAGAATGAAGGATATCAGCTAGATTTTAGCTGAAACTATAGAACATGCAGAAGGTGCATTTCTGTATTTTATTAACTATGCAAAGGCAGTAAACTGAATTTTAACAAATTATGGATAAAAATTATGAAGAATGGGGATTCCCAAGGACTTAATTGTGTTCAAGAAGAACCCGTAGATAGTCTTGAAGCAGTAGTTTGAAGAGAAGTAAAGGATATGGCCTTGTTTAAAATCAAGAAAAATGTGCAGAGTACTGTTCTTTCACCGAATTTATTCAAACTCCATGGTGAGTAAATATTCTAAGAAACTGGATTCTATACAGAATAATGTGACATGAGGAATGTGACATGCAGGAAGACTCATTAACATCCTGCGATATAAAGATGACACATCTTTGGTTGCTGAAAGTGAAGAGAATTTTAAACACTTATTGATAATGATCAAAGACTAATAATGAAGATTAAAGATATAGATTAAATTTCACTATAAGGAAAACAAAAATCTCACAACTGGATCAATAAGCAACATTGTAATGAGTGAAGAAAAGTTTGATGTCAGGGATTTCATTTTACTGAGATCCACAGCCAGTACTGTGTAAGCAATTGTCAAGAGATAAAATGTAACATTGCATTGGAGATATTTACAGCAAAAAATCTCTTTAATGTATTTAAAAACAAAAAGCATTTCTTTCTTTCTCTCTGAGAATTAGGGTATATCTGAACCCATGGTATTTTTCAATCATCCTCTGTATGTAAAAGATGGATGATAGAAAAAGAAGAGTTAAGGAGAATTAAAGAAGCTCTGGTAGCTTAGTAGCAAGAGGCTGTGCCCGAAGGCACAAAGTCCAAAACCACCAGATGCTCTGCTGGACATATATATGGGCAATCTCCTCCCATGCAATTAATTGCCTCTGAAAATACCCTGGAGGGTCAGATATGGCTGAGTTCTGGCTCCATGGTAAACAACAGCTACAACTGTTGGCCTATTAGCAAGAGCTGTGCTGCGGTTCCAGTGCCATGTAGTTTGAATCTACCAGCTGCTCTGCCAAAATGGGATGGTCAGTCTCCTCCCATGCAACTTACTGTCTTTGCCAACCAGTTGAAGGGTTAGTTATGGGTAATTTCCAACTCTAAGACACACAACAAGAAGAAGGAGAATTTCTATCATTTAGTTGTTGCTACCACAGAATATTGACTATACCAGGGATCCCAATAGGGAGCTCTGGTGGCATAGCGGTAAGAAACTGTACTGTAATCTAGAAGGAATATGGTTCAAATTCACCGGCTATTCCATGGAAGAAGAATAAGCAATTTCCTCCAGTGTGATTTCTTGCCTCTGAAAATTTGAGGAAGGGTCAGTTACGAGTTAGCTATGGGTCAATTCTGACTCCATGGCACACAACAAAAAGTACACTAGAAGAATGAACAAATCTCTCTTAGAAGAAGTACAATCAGAATGCTCCTTAGAAAGGAGGGGGAAATTTTAGCTCATGTTATCAAAAGGGACAAGTCCATGGAAAAGCATATCATGCTACGGAGGACATAAGGTCAGATAAAAAGAAGATTCTCAATGAGATGGATTGATGAGGTGACAGAAACAATGACCTCAAACATAGAATGATTTTATGGATAATATAGGACCAGGCAGTGTTTCATTTTGTTTTATAGAACCATATAGTGTTCCATAAGATGGAACCTAACAAGAACTACTACCATATGTTGCACATCATACGCTTTGGCCATGTAGAAGAGTACAATCCAATGGTAATTTGAATTGGAATTCTTACATCCTCAATTTGTGTGAAGTATGAGTTGTTTCAATTTCCTCAATTAAATGGGTAGCAAACTGCGTTCCATAAACCTCTTGGCCAAATTAGAGTCTCTACAATTTAAAGGTAAATGAAAAAATTTGAGAGGTACTCAGTGCTCTGCTTTAAACATTCAAATAGAGATTCACAAGACAGAAGTATAGTTACTACCTAAAAAGAGAAGATTAATCCTTAAGGTTACACTACCTCTGTTATATTGTCATGCCTGATCCATTATGTACTCATTGACAAATCTATTTTATGATCAATTACTGTACAACTTCTGTCTCTGTATACTTACTTTTCAATTATCACTATCTCACTCTTCAAAATGTTGTATTTACAAAAATATTAAAAACCTACTGTACATCTAGTTTTCATATAACAACACTCATCTGACAATAAAAAATGTTGAGGCATAAACTAGGTCAATTGCTTTGATACCTAAGGTTATATGTCAACTTCTCTGGGACACTATATAATGACAGTTATGTAATGATGAAATTGGACAGTTATAATAAAACTGGGCAGTCATGTAATGATAATGTCACTTCCCATTTTGTGATCTGATGTGGTCACCTTTCCTTTTCCAATTTTTTCGAATTTCCTATATCCAGTGATTTTCATATAAACACTCAGGCTTTGGAAATTGACCATGCTGAAAATTGAGGAGTGGGTATATCATAAAGATGATAGACATTTTTATGAAATTCAAATAAAATATAAATAGTAACTATTCTCCAAAATTCATGATATATCATCCTCAGAATATAGAGAATGCACAGACTTTCCTGGAATTCGGGGGCTACAACTGAAATTTTTTTCTATTACCAGTATAGAAAAGAAATACAAAGCATTACCTGATCAAATTACATAAAATATTTTTCTTGATTTGTATATAATATGTAAACAAGTATTTACAGTATTTTTTCTAATGAATAATCCTTCAATACATTCATTCAAAGATCCTTTGTGCATTGAAGTTCTGATAAGATTCATCATGTCACAAAAAATTAAACTATAATATTATGGTTCATCTATATAATCTTCTACATTCCATGTTGAATGGATTTCTATTTCTGATACAAAACTTTTAATGAATATGATTTCTGACTAGCTGTTGCCCATGCTGGGATCATTGATTTGAGTTAAAATTGGAAGAGATGACAGTGGAAATGGATGTTGGTAACCATGTAGATCATGAGTATTTCAATATGAGTTTCCAAACTGGTCACTGCTTTCTAACCATCACCATAGTGAAAGAAGAAATCCAGCTGTATTCACTATGAATGAGTGTCAAAGCCATGTATGTGGTCTGCATATTAAACACCTCCTTACAGTAAAGGGACATTAATAATCAGAGGAAGAAATGCTTATTGAGTACCTACTGTACACAAAACTATGTTCCAATGTAGTGATAAATACACGTTGTTGCTAATTGTTATGTGCTGAGTAGTCTGCAACTCATAGTGATCCTATGCCCAATAGCTCTGAACTCTGCCTTATCCTAAGCCAATCTCACTGTCTCTGATACATCTACCTCCATTACTCCAGTTACTGGGTCAATCCATCTCATCCAATGTCTTAATCTCCTGTGTTGTGCCTCCACCCGACAATGATGTCCTTAGCCAAAGACTGGTCCGCCCTGGTAACATGTTCAAAGCGTATGAGATGGAGTTTGAAAACCCTTGCCACCAAGGAGTAACTTGGTTTTATCTTCTCCAAAACAGAACTATTCATTCTCTTGACAGTCCATGGTATGTTCACTTCTCTTATTGAGCACTACAACTCAATTCTTCTTCTATTATTAACCATTGTCCAACTTTCTGATGCAGAACAAGTAGTTGTAATGACCATGGCCTAGATCAGGCACATGTTAGTCTATAGACTAACATCACTGCTCTTTAGCACTCTGGAGAATTGTTTAACAGTAGATTTTCCTCAGGCAATTTGTCTTTTGATTTTCTGACTGCTGGTGCCAAACTGAGCAAGCTGGAATTGTTAACAACCTCAATCTTTTTCATTTATATGATGCAGTGAGAATCTTTGTTTTCTTGATGTTGATCTTCAATTCATATTGAAGACTCCAGTCCTTGACCTTCTGCAGCAAATATTTCAGGTCCTCCTCAGTTTCAGCAAGCAAGGTTGTGTCTTCTGCATAACGCAGGTTGTTGATGAGTTTTCCCCCAGTCCTGATGTCACACTCTTCCTCATAGTTGAATGAGATAAAGTCTGTGGGAACGTTTGGATATGTGTATGAATGATTGTAGTATAAGGATGACTATATAGGAGAAAAGCAAGAGAAGTAAATGGTCCAAGAGTTCAGAACCCAGGGCTAATTATTGAAAGAGATTTGACCTAGGCCTTAGATGTAGGTCTTATCAAAATATGCCACAGTGACAAAGTAATTTTAATAAAATACTTGAATTATCAGTGAAAAATTTGTCAAAATCTTTTTATATATGCAGAGTAAACATTAAATCATGAGCTTCTTGCTTTATATTTGGAGGAAACCTTATAATGCTGTTGATTGCCTTCCAGTCCAGCACAACTCATAGTGACCCTATGAACAAAAGGCCTGATGCCCCCTCTACAATTTATAATATAAGCCAAAAAAGCAAAATCTTTGCCATCTAGTTTCTATCAACTCAGAGCAACATTACAGGACAGAGTGGAGCTGCTCAAGAAGATTTCCAAGTCTGTGAATTGTCTGGAAGCAGACTGTCCCTTCATTCTTCCACAGTAAGCTCAGACCTCTTTTTTGGTAGGTGAGTCACTGTGTCGTCAGGACTCCTTCATGATCAAAACAAAATCCCCAAATCCACTACTATCAAGTTGATTCTAACTCAGATGATCCTCCATCAGATTTCCTAGGCTGTAGGGGTGTCAGAGACAATAAGATTGGTACAGGATAGAGCAGGGTTTAGGGCTATTATACATATAGGGTCACTGTGAGTCACTGGCGATTCGACGGCATGTAACAGCCCTTTACAAAAGGAGACTGCTCATCTTTCTCCCATGGAGCACCTGATGGGTTCACACTTCTACCAGCTTTTAGTTAGTAGCCTCATATGTAGCAGCATTATAGCAGCAACGTTGTTCTGTGCACCATCGAGTTGAAACCAACCCATAGCTCACTCTCCAGTGGGTTTTCAGAGGCAGTTAATTGTAAGGGAGGAGAATGTCGCCCTTCTCCCCCAGAACATATGCTATATTTGAACCCTGTGCCTTAGGGATTGCAGCACAGGAGTCCCTTACTCTCCTGTATGCATAAAATGGAATCCCCAAGCCTGAGTACTCAGGTACAAACTCTATCCTATAGTTGTCGTAGATGTGCTGTAGGAATGAGAGCCAGAAAACAAAAATCAAACTTCTTCCCAAGTAATAAACTACTCAAGTAGTGGGAAAGCCATAAATGCATACTCAAAAGAAGAAAGTTTTAGCCAAATGCTATTAAACTGCAGTGCAGATGGGTGGGACTGCATTTGCTGTGATCTCTCTTAACTGTTCTGGCCTTGATGACACCATTTCAAGTTGTGGGTCAGTGAGCACACCAGCCTCGGAGGTCACCACGCACCCCCACCCTGACGCCTGCATTGATGTATGATGCTAAATCATCCTATAATGAAGTACCAAGCACTCAGACTTTTCTAATTTTCACAGAAAATGAACTTTAATTCAAAACTATGCCTGGCTAATTAAACGTTCCTGTGATCTAATTTGCTCTAATTATTTCCATAAATTGAGATGTAACAAGGGTTATATAAAATTATCCTAACAGAAAATTGGGTCCCAGTCTTAGTTTTAACCTAAAATGGCATTTCTGAATAGTTAAAACCTATCATTTACATGGACACCATTGTTTAAAAGTAAGATACGTAGAAGGGAGTAAAACCAACTTTCCTTTTCCTCTTTACAAGGTACAGGGATGTTTACTCCCTGAAAATTCTAAAGCTTGAGTTATACTGCACAAGTTAAACTGGAATAAAAACCTACTATGAGTAAAATTATTTCCCACTTCCTGAAAGATGTAAAGTCTAATTACATACTGTTGTTGTTGTTGTTGTTAAGAGCCTCGAGTCATAGGCGACTCATAGTGACCCTATGAATGAAAATCCTCCACACTTGCATGACTTTCATCCTTTCTCCAGGTTCATAGGGTTTCCAGAAGCAAGCTATTATGGAAGTGGATGCCACTCCTGCTTCTAAACTTGTTTCAACCGGGGAGTGCCACCAAACACTGTCCACCAAGGGTAACCATTATTGCATTTGACACTTCAGTGTCTCAGTGTTCAGCTTCACAGCGACCACAAATTACCTCTGTACGGCACGTGGACACACCAGCGCTATATGAAACTTCTATTAAATAGTAGTATTATATCTCAGAGACTTTAGGTTGACAACTTTGGAAAGCGTACCTACAGTTCATTCTTTAGCAGATGGAAAGAAGGTTAAGAACTCACAGGAAAGAATAAAAATTTAGAGTGCAATTAATGAAACCAAAGACCCTTTCTGTGGTGCAATGAATTGATTGTTCAAATGGCTCTCCTAGCCCATGGCTTTCACTTTTGCCTCATAACAGCATGGTGGTGCTGTGTTAATAATGTGAAAGAGGTGAACATGTGAATAAAGTATATAGACCTCTAATGAGGCCCTTGGTTAGTTTTACCATCTTGCCAGGATTAAACCGAGCTGATTTAGAGACAGAAGCAGGTAGTCTCACATCTATTAAGAAAGAGAGTATCCTTCAGAGCCAGAGACGAGACGGAGACAGAGCAGCCAAAGCAGCAAGAGTAGGGAACCAGAAACAAACATGAGACAGACAGACCTGGGACAGCCCTGTGGAGCCACAGCTAGGGATGTTTGCCCATGCATGCCGGAAAGGTTCGGGGAGATGCAGGGAGAAAATGCAATCATTGGTATTAAGAAAGCTTTGTAAAACTGATCTAAAACCAAGCAGCTGAAGGTTGAGCAACTTGTGAACACACCTGAGAAGAATTCTGTCCTGTTTCCAACCTGAACTGTAACCTATTAACTTTCCTAATTAACTCTATAATCGTGGCTATGGTACTATAAACTCTGGGTCTTGTGTGGTCATTGCAATGGACCAACACACCCAGTATCAGAACATCAAGAACTCTGAGAGGGAATTTGTTGTTAGAATTGGTAGAAGTAGATGAATGGGTCTGGGGAGCACGTCTAGCCTCACAGAAATTGGTTTTGTACTGTGGATGGGTTTGATGGGGACCCTTCCCCCCTTGTGAAGCAAATGGAAGTCGACATAACTATGCCATGCTGCTCCAGCTCTGTTTACACATTCCCAAATTTACAGCAAAAACACTCAAAAGATATAAAGTGAATGAATTCACAGCCCAAACTATGAAAAAAGAAAAGACGCAGAAGTTTAGACTTTAGAATATGCTTCATTTGGCCCACTAGACCATTTGACTTAAACTGGTATACGCACTTTGTATTAACACAGACTTTGGAATGGAGAAATCTGAATAATTGTCATTTAGAGAAGTCTTATGAAACTGCTTCAAAAAAGTTTTTTTAATCAATTAAATAAATATATAAAATTAAACTCATCTGTATTTTTAATGTACCTCATTGTGCTTCATAATGTAACGCATCCCCCCATACGTTCTGTGTCATTAGTGGAACATTCTCAGTGGTGCAATGATGGAGTGCATACACGTAGGGTAAAGCAATATATTTTTCATTTCTTCTGTATATTTCATTACAGGGTGGAGATACTGCAATTTTTCATTTAAGATTGTATTTTGATGTGAAAAACGAGAAATAGACTTAAAGGCAAACCTACATCTAATTTCTCTAATTCCTTGATTCAGCACTGTAACAATTTTATGAGGATAACTTTTCTTAACAGTCCTCTTTCCACAGGCGCAAAGGAAAGAAGAGGAAAAGGCTGACATTCCTAAGACTTTTGCAAACCCAGTAGGAGTTTTGTATGTTTTATTTTTTAAGAAAAATGAATCTATTCTTAATTCCTACCAATCATTTTTGCAAATAATAAGTACTGTTTACACTCCGGCTCCTAAAAGGGAAGTTTTTATTTACAGAAGATGAGAAATTAAGATTCCCTCACTTCCCAAATTTAGTTCTCTTGAATATTTTCTTTAGAGAGCTCTGGTGGCCTATTAGACATAATTCAGATTCATACTTTTCTCTTGTTTGATTGAAATAAAGAAAGTTTTTGATGAGCTCTGGTGACCTCCTGGGTAGGAAGTTGTGTCAATAACCCAAAGGAGATGCTTCAAATCCTCCAACTGCTCGGAGGAGTAATGATGACCAGTCTCCTCTAAGGTGGTTTATGTGTCAGAACACCCACTAGATGGCTGGATATGAGTTGGAAATGACTAAGTTCAATTGCCAGAATACTTGGGTAGTACACACACTCAGCTGAAAATGGAAAGACTGACAATTCAAGTCTAACCAGAGGTGCCTTAAGAGAAAGGCTGGCGATCTCCTTTGGAAATGTCAGCCACTGAAAGCCCGATAGAGCAGAGTCCTAATCTAACACACACAAGGTGGCCTCAAGTCAACTCTATAGCAGTCAGTTTGTCTAGTTTCCTACCCTTGGTGAAAATTCTGGGCTCTGACAACACACAGAGGGAGCTATAAGTCTTTTTCTGAGATGAAAAATGTTTGTATAATACCTTGTGAATTACTGGGTTTGGGAGTAGGGCAGGAAACCTCATGCACATTATACCTGCTTGTAAACCATAACCAAAAGATTATGATCGTTTTGATAATGGAAGTTTGCAAGCTACAAAGAAGTATCAAAGTTGGGCATTTCCAAGGGTTGTTTCAGGCACCCTGCTACTTATCACCCCATTTTAACCATTTTGCTTAGCTCATGATAGATGAAATTGTCAGGGATTCAATCTTACTTGGATCCACAATCAACAAGCCCTAGTACCAGCATTTAGAAGATCAGGAGTATTGCTTTAGGAAAGTCTGCAGTTAGGGACCACTCCAAATTACTGAGTAATGATCATTTAAGACTAAGGTGTACCTGATTCAGGTACACCTATCTATCACTTGCTACACATCTGAGAGCTAGGCAATGAATAAAGACGACAGAAGAACTGATGTCTTTTCCTTATGGTGCTGGAGAAGAGCACTGACTATCTCATGATTTCCAATGGGACGAACAGCTCTGTCTTGGAGAAAGAGCCACCAGTGTGCATCTTGGAGACAATGATGGCAATGCTTCATCATACGTCAGCATGTTGCTAGTGTCTATTCCTTGGGGAAAGACATCATGCTTGGAAAGGTGGAGAGTCAATGAAAGTGAGGAAGACCCTCAATGGGATGGATTGACACAGTGACTGCAGCAATAGGATCAGGTGTGTCAGAGGTCATGAGGATGGCACAAAATAGGATAGGGTTCAGATCTGTTATTCACTGGTTGGCTATGAGTCATATTTGACTCAACAGCAACTAACTACAACATCTCATGTAACCATAGCCATAAAAAAAAGTAGGCTTATCACATTCTGAACAGTAAGCTATATATGAAATTCCTTTCCCTCTGTCTCCCAAATTCTTCCTCACCTTGGCTTAGGCAGGATATACATACAGGTATGCTACATACAGGTATATGATATACACAGGTATGCTATATACACAGGTATGATATGCATGAGGTTTTTTCCCCCAACTCTGAAGCTCAGTTTTGTCCTCTCTGAGAACTTTAGCATTAACTGCACAAATACCTACCCTGGAAAAGGAAGTTATCATTACAAGAGTCTTTATGAGATGGTCAAATGAGTTTAATTATGTGTTTCTTGTATTGTGGTTATCTACTATGGGTTGATATGAGACAATATCCTTCATCTTCATTGGGATCTATCTATCAATAGATACTAATCTTTCTCACCATTTCCAAATTGTTCTTCTGCAACTTACTTGCCAATCCTTGATTTCATATTGATTTTAGTAATTACCATACTTTATTTCTTTGTACTGTATATGCTAGGATCAGGACTTGGGCTGGAGAGAGAGAGAGAGAGAGAGAAGGAAGACAGAAGGAGGGAAAGAGGGGGAAGGGAGAGAGAAGGAAAGGGAGAGAGGGAGAGGGATAGAGGGACAGAGAGTGGGAGTGGGAGGGAGGCAGCGGGAGGGAGCGAGGGGGAGTGAGGGAAAGAGTGAAAGACAGAAAGACAAAGACAGAAAGATGGAAGGAAGGAAGGAAGGAAGGAAGCAAGGAAGGAAGGAGAAAATATACTCACAAGTGGGTGGGAAGAAAAGAAAAATAAAGTCCCATTTGTCTACTAAGTGCTTCTTGAATAATAATGCAGGGAGACAATGACATTGAGCAGCTGCTGTTTTCTGTTCAGCATCACCTCCTTGGTTGACTTTAAACTTGATGTCTACCAAGGCCACAGCAGACCCAGCTCCGCAGGCACTCCTCAATTAGGAGAGCCAGGTAAGGATGACGCAATGGCTGTAGTGTTTTGTTATAAGGAGCACCGATGAAGAATAAACATCCTGGCAAGTGAGTGAGCTGACTTCCTGAATGCCCACTTCACTGTTCTGTTTTTGAAAGTAAATTTCACGTGCTGCTGTGAGGAATATGCACTCAAAGACCAGCAATAATACAAGCCAAGGTGAGACACACAGCAAACGATGTTTGCTGCCTCCTCTCTGATGGATTGCCTTTCAATTCCTCCAGCGTGCACGGCATCTAGCATGTGATGTGCTGTTCACAGAGCAGTAACAACCCACACACAGCTGTGCACGTTATCTGGCAGACAGATGTTGAATTGGGGCTGCAGTGGATACAGTTCATGTGCAGGAAGAAACAGAGCAGCCTATTAGTATTAGTTATTAAAAAAAAAAAAAAAAAAACCTACAAAACCAAACTCAAAAAACAAAGACCAAAACACAGGTTCACTATTTGAACCAGCCCTTGGTTTATCTGCTAAACTTTGTAGAGTCAGTTTCTTCCTAAAACTCTCCTCTTTCAAGAGGTTAATCGGGTTAAAGGTTTGGGCAAAAAGCCAAAGCCATACCTGAAATCAGAATAGTCTAACTTTTCTCCCTGTCTCCATAACTCTGTTCTCTGGGGGCTGGAGAGTTTAAGCTGAAATTAGACGGCTACAAGTGCTAACACTTGCTACAAGTTCATTTGTTTCTGCTGTCCTTTCAGCAGCGTCTGGTGTTTTAGCAGTTTATTCAGCAAAAGATAGAGAAGGGAGCAGTGGCCCTATCATGATATGTCATTTCCCCCCTCTTTTCTGTGGCTTTTCTCATTTTGCCTAGCTTAACAGCCAGGCTGCTTCTCTGCTGTGACCAGCCACAGCTGTCCTCTGTCTGGCTTCCACTTCATTACTGCAGGACTAGCACTCTCTGAAGGTGTTTTACTCATTTGAAGAAGCCAGAAGTATGTGAAGGTGACTTTAAATTATTTATAGATTTTTCTTTCTCATCAGCAAAATCTGGCTGAAGGGAGGAGAAGGTCTACTCCCAGACTGGTGGAGATAAAAATTCCCACATTTGGGAGGCCTCAGTGATGTGGGAAATGGGAAACAGATGAAAAAGTTTTAAGAGCCACACCCCAAACTGAACACACAGGAATGGGAATGGATTTCAGCTGGAAGGCTCTGCTCTGGAGGGGTTAGGAGAGGTGAGAGGCAAGGAGGGAAATGTGGATGGGAATGAGAGGTGCCAGCTTCTGACAGACCGAACTGCAGAGCTCCCTTTCCTCCACAGTTACAGGCAGGGAGGGATCCAGTCCAAAATGTTCTGGCCCCTCATACCAGCTCCTGCAAAGGGGAGACAAACCACACAGACAGCATTACAGAAGGAGAGTGCGTTGGAGAGATGTCAGGAGACAACATCCAGGCCCTGGTCTGCTTATTCTGGGTATGTAACTGGCTTCAAATTACTTTTCCCCCCCCACTTTGAAAAAATTTTCAGTCATAAACACACTTACTCATAAAGTCCAGGATTTTCTAGGCAAAGCACCCACAGGCTAAGGCTGGAGGTTTGAATTCACCTACAGGTGTCGTGGAAGAAGGCCTGGTGGTCTACGTCTGGAAAGTTGGACATACACTGCACAGCACGCAGCACTGCTTAACACACGCACCGTCAGCATGAGTCAGAGCCATGGCAACTGGTTTTCTGGCAAAGTAGGTTGCTCTACTTTCATCTTTTCAAAGTTTCTCTAATCAACTCTTCCTGTTCACCCTGTTATTCCAAGTCAAGTTATTCTAATCTGCTGTGTCTTCCTATTTTCTGAAAGGAAAAGGTTATTTCCTGCCTTTTTACCTGTGTAATCTGCTTTAAAATGCTGTTTTGTAAAGTCATTTCTCCAACTCTGCTGGCGTTTGCGGACCCTGACCCATGTGAATTCATTTCCCGCCATCTTCTAATTTCACTTCTAGCAAATAGTTTTCTTACATCTTTAAGGTTTGAATTAATCAATCTTTCCTTCCTACTTGTTTGAAACATAGCCAAATAAAAAACATGACCCTTACCCAGACCATTTGATGGTATTTGGGGTGGGGTGCAGGAGGTGTGCGTGCCCAAAATTAAGTCATTCTTAATGTGCTGCAATCTCAAAGGCATGAGGTTCAAATCCACCAGCTGCTCTGCAGGAGAAGGATGACCAAACACTTCCTGTGTGATTAACTGCCTCTGAAAACCTACTGTATGGTCAACTATGTGCCATTTCGGACTCAATGGTACACAAGAACAACCATACAAAGTAGAGTCCTAATGGTGTGGTGTTATATGTTGTAATGCTAACCTAAAGATCAGCAATTCAAATCCTCCAGGTGCTCTACTGGAGAACCACAGGCAGTCATCTCCCATGAAGATGTGCAGCCTGAGAAGCCTGATGGAGGGTTGTCGTGAGTCAAAATCCATGTGATGGAAGTAAGATGAGTAACACACATTTCAAAGAGTCCTGGCAGTGTAGTGTACTTCGTGTTGAGATGATAATGTTAAGATTAGTGGTTTGAATCCAATCTACCAGCCTCCCCAGTGCCTCAGAAACATTATGAGGGCATGCCCTGAGTCAAAATCAAGTAGGAGGCAGTGAGCTTGGGTATTGGCTAATACACATTTGCATTCAAATTTTCATCTTCTCCATAAAGGGCTCATTGGCCCAGAGTCCTGTATTACACCAACCAGGAATTTTAAATAGTCATTTCTGAGTCTCTTCATTTTGTTTGGATGCAGCTAAAAACCAGAAAATTAACTTTTCTTTTTTGACCCAGTGCTTTTCTCCTAAAGCATTTCAAGAAATTAAGATTTCCATTATATATTGATGAAAAACCATAAATCTCTAGGTGCTTCCTTTAAAAACAAAACAAGCAGCATATAGGTGGTGAATAGAAAGATCTTTTTCATTTTGATCCTAAATTGCCAGCCTCTGTTCACCTGGAGACTGAAGCATTGATGGACAAACCCATTCACACTGGAGGTGAACTGAAAGCCCACATTTCATTTGCACCCGCTGTTGTTTAGGAGTCCTGCACCATGGAGACAGACTGAAGTGCTTTGTAGTAGATTATTCCCTTCAAAATGCTGCTGCAGATGGGAGTTCAGAAAGTTCTTGTGGGCAGGCAGTGTTTTCTCTCACCAGTGACGGTTTCACACCACAGGGTGGACAGTCACTTCCAAACAGATACCCACTTCTGATGGCCTAAGAGACAGAGTGGGTTACCAACCTTTCATCTCTGGGATCTGAACCTTATCTGGTTCAGAAGGCACCAGGGTGGGGAGGAAGGGTGACACAGTGCTTAACTTTGCCCAGTCCTTAAGTTCCCCAGGTGTAGGTTTGAGTGATGAGCTGGGATCAACACAAGCCCAGGAGAGCTAAGGACAAAGGACAGTAACCTGATAGACACATCGTAACTGCTTTTCCAACTACTGCTAGTAGCTTTTCCTTATCCAGGCAAAGTTCACCCAAATTATTAAAGCACAGAGGAAAAAATTTCCCATCACAGTTGCATGGATGTTCTGTCAACAGTAGCAGTTACAGAATAACTATAGATAATTACAATCATTTAATTCAAAGCACCAAGTCACTTCATGCAGAACATGACTCATTTATCATTATTGACCTCAGAAGAAGCAAATTTACCCAAATCAATAAAGGTTCCAAATATCCATTAGAGCAGACAGAGATTGGTTACAAGTGTTAGGAGCTTCTATATACCTGGATTAATCGCAGGAAGTAGATGCGGATGCTTTTGATTAATGAAGAGATTTTTTTTCCCTCCCTGTTAAGACAGTTATTTGAAACAGAATTGACCTTAATTTCTCCTTTAATTCATGTTATAGCAAGTCAGTTGTTTTTGTTAAGAAGTTTCATTCCTATTAGTTGCTGAAACACAGTGTAATTACAAAGAGAAGTAATCTATAACCAGGTAGAGTTCAACCTTGTTTTTAATGGACTCTTGGGGACTTTTCCTGAATATTCATAGGTTGGAGATGAGTCTGGTGGGAATGGATCAGGGAGCCTGGTGAGAATGAACCAACGTTGTTTTGTATGTTTAACATGCATATCTTTCACGCCTACTGCTATGAACTTTGTCACACTAAGATACAATTCACCAAAATAGTCAAGAAGGCAAGAGGGGAAATGGCATTACAGTTGCATTGATGTCTTAACAGTTACTGAACAAGGACAGATAATTAAGTTTTCCTATGTCGAAATAAGAAGCTTTAGACTCCCTTTGAGAGTTTGGCATTGGGGGGCAAAAAAGAAATCACAAATGTGGATGAGAACGGCAATAATAACAGGTCAGTTCAATCGCTTTCAAGTTAAATGGTTCAAATTGATTCCCAAGTGTTTTACAAGCATTATCTCATCTAATCCTTCCATTGAGGATTGAAGGGGGCAGGAATTGGAGAGATTCCCTCCTTGTCTTCATCAAACATATACAGATCCCAATCCAAGGTCCTAGGTCAGGCTCCTAGCTACCAAAGGTATGATGAATCAAATAATAAACTAGTTATTCTGTGAAAACAAATTATAAATCATCTTCATTCTAAAATCATCAAAATATTTCCTTCAAAACGGAAAATTAAAAATGGGGAGAAAGAAGCAATATCAGCCCATAGGAGGCACTATCACTAGGTCTATGTCAGATTATTTTCCCGAGTTCACTCCCAAGACTATTCCTAACACCTCTTACATCCTTAAACTCATTAACTGATGGGGCTGTGGAGAGGATGTTCAGCCTGCCTCCAAGATCACAGAACCAATATGAGATGGAGCAGATATCTGAGCCCACATCTGTCTCATGGCCAAGGGCCTCCTTTTCCCACCATACTATCCTATCTCCAGGGTGATCAGGCAATCCCTTTCAGGGTAAGCAATCCACAAAGCAATCATCTGTAAGAACTGAATTAGCATTCTTAAATAGGTTTTGAATGTCTCCTACCCCCACGAAGAATAAAATGATCCTTCCTACTCCTGCAGAGGCTTCCCAGGATCAGGTGTAGCAAAGCTCACACTTTACACTGATTAGTTCTTGTCAAGACGCCAAATTCTACAGTGCTCTCGTTGACTATGAAGTTTAAATCCTTACTTGAGCTGAGAAAATTCTCCATAGCAAAAAAAAAAAAAAATAAATTAAATAAAAAGAAAGAAAATTTCAGCATAACAGGAAATCCAGGTACTAGCAGGGAGGGAATCAGATGGAATCACTAAAGAAACAATTGCTTCCTTAACACCATCTGGGGAAGAGAAGCTAAAGAGTGGAGGCTGAGAACGTGGAAGGAAGTTCTCAAAGAAGACGGGGGAAATGCTCAAGAAGCCTAAGTCACTGGGACCGAAAATTTGTTCCATTTGTGTTGCTCTGCATGAAGAAATAAAGAAATGCTGACAAGGCGTGCCAGTCTGAATCCCTGAGCAGTTGGCCTGTTTGACTTTGTGTGATGGTGGGCCAACCTGTGTGCCTGCCGGCTCACACCACCAGAGTTCTTCAAACACATTCTATAGATCCTGCTAATAAATTCTGTTTGGCTGCAACCGTTTCCCAGTTCCAAGCAGTCGCCTCTGAAGTGTAAGTGCAGTCTGTCTTTAAGCCAGGCTACTGCCACTTACTGGTGATCTGTACCTCTTTGGAAAACTAATCTACACTGCATTTAAAGGCAGGAAGTGGAGTTTGAATGAAAATGCAGTACCATGGCTAGAGGACACAGCTCTCACACCTTCTGCAGCTCCAGAATAAGTGCTATGTTTTAAAAATATATATGTATGTGTTGGCAACATTGAAAAGGGGGCTAAAAAAACATCCCCCACAGAAGTGAGAGCAGCAGCAAAAGAAACGTTAGCGCCCTGCTGACGGGAACAATAGAGCATATGGACATCACACTGAGCTTGCCAAGCCGACTAGGGCAGGATGATCAAAATGGAGTCAATCTGCTTCTCTAATAGCAGGAGAATAGCCTGTGTGAACACTGTCTCCAAGTGTGCAACGAGCCTCTCTAATTCCTAGGGAAAGGAGAGCAGGTTTGACACACATTTTAGCCAAACATATTTCTTCCACTGGTGTCTCCACAACAGAGCGCTATTCATGATGAGTCTGAGGTGGACACCACCGTTTGTGGATCCTCACACCTAGGACAGGGCACTAAAGTACAACGTCATCCAACAAGGTATCTCACTACAGAAACAGTTCCTGACTGCCACAGAGTGGGGCTGATTCAACTTTGTAGATTTAAAGGGCAACAAAACCCAGCTCAGGCTAGTGGTTATGACTGACCACCAAATGCCTTTATCATTCCTACCCATTACCTTCAGTAACCCTTGCCTTTTGTCTTCTCATCATGCCCACACACAGAAGAAAGAACAGAGGAGGCAAGTGAGATTGTACAATCCAATCACCTAAATTGCTTTTATAAATTAGAAAATAGTTTGATAGGAGCATTATTGAGTTGACTGGTAAGTCAACTAACTTAGTGGGTCAGCAGAAGCAAGGCATTGACATGGCTAAGGATATGAGCTTTGTTGGACAGTTGGTCTTGACACCATCTCAGAAATAAAAGTTCTACGAATATCACAATCAGATAGTACATGGGTCAGATTGTATAATAAACAAAGCATGGTTTACATTGAGAAAACTGGGAATACTGGAACACTTGAGTTGTGCAAGGGGACAGAGTAAGAGAGCACTGAATGTTCTCTCTAAATATATCCTCCTTGATCTATATACTGGTTCTACATGAGCACAATAAAGTGTTCTGAAATTTTCATTCTTAGTAACATAATCTGTAATTTGTTATGATTCACACATTAAAGGTTTTTGAATAGCCAGTAAGACACAGGTAAGTATCTTTCCAATATTGTCTGCTATAAGTCATAATTTATTATTGAACCTTGCCATAATTCCAACAGTATGAAATTATTCAGGAAACAAAGTGAGCATAGACTTTATTGTGCTTACTTAATAATCAGTAGTGATTTTTTATTTTATTTTCTTTTTTACCATATTAAATACTATGCTGTTAGGTATGACTGGCATTTGTCTCTGCCAAACTCTTACCATCATCCAACAAAAACAAAAGCACTTTTCAAATTTGCATTATTTGGCAGAGATAGAGTACTAATTAGGCCAGATCAGTGTGGATTCATGTCTAATTACATAATAATCTAGAGAAAACAATTTCACATAGGATTTTGAAGAAAAATATGTACAATTGTCTACTACAGGTTAGTAAATAAGTAAGTATAAGTAATGAAATTGTGCAGAACAGATGGATTAGTAAGTAAATTTTTTCTTATCTTATTGAGTAGTCTGTCCCATAAGGTTAATACTATTGCTTGGTAATTTCTACATTCTGTTGGATCACTTGTTAGGAATGGACAAAAAAAATGTCCAACATAACTTCAAGTCAATCAGGGAACTCTGATAGCATAATTCATTGTGAGGTGTGTACTGCTAACCCAAAGACCACATATCTCTGGTGGTGAGAATCCACTACATTGGATTTTCATTTTTTAGTACTTTTACTTCATATGTTTTACCCTTGATTTCAAATAACAAATAATCTGGTCTTCAGTCATTAGTGTGCAGTGTGCCAAATTTACTTTTGAGATGGTCTCTAAATTTTGTTGGGATATACTCAAGGTTCTACTGTTGTTCTCGTGAACTTGTTTTCCTTTTTTTCAGATTGGACTTGGTTGAGGAATTAATGGTCTGTTTCTTCATTCAGCACACGGCTGATATTATTGAGCTTCTCCATGGTCCTATTACACAGATATAGTCAATCTGATTCTTGTGCACTCCATCTGGCAATGTCTACATGAATGTTGTTGTTGTTAAGTACTGTTGATTGAAGTACAACTCACAGTGACCCTATGAACAGCAGACCTGAGCCCTGTCCTATCCTGTGACACACTTGAGCCCATTTGCTGGAGTCACAGTGTTAATCCATCTCATTGAGGGTCTTCTCTTTTGCTGACCCTCCCCCTTTCCAAGGATGACTATCATTTACCAAGAATAGCATTTTCTAGTAACATGGCCAAGTATGATAGACCCAGCTTCGCCCTCTTTGCCTTTAAAGAACACCCTGCTTGCAACCTTTCTAAGACATAATTATTATTTTGGAGGTCAATAGACTATTACCACTTTTTTCTATTAAAAGAGTCGAAAGGCATGAATTCTTCTTCTGTCAACCTTATTTACTATCCAGCTCTCAGATACTTAGCAAGTGATTAAAATATTACAATCCAAATCAGGCACATCTTACACTTGAAACTGGCACCATTGCTCTTCAGCATTTTGGAGGGATATCTGACAGCAAACTTGCCCAATGCAATATATTTCCTGATCTCTTGACTGCTAGTACCGAGGATGTTGATTATTGATTCAAATAAGATGAAATCTTTGACAATATCAATCCTTTCTCGATCTATCATGATATTGACTGTTGGCCCCATAATGAGAAATCTTGTTTTCCTGATATTGAGATACAATTCAGATTAAAAGCTGTGATCCTTGATCTTCTTCATCAAGCATTTCAAGTTCTCCTCACTTTAAACAAGATTGTGTCAAGAGCATAACAGAGGCTGTTGATGAGTTTTCCTCTCATTCCAATGCCATATTACTCTTCATGGAGTTCAGTTTTATTAATTATTTGCTCAGCATACAGACTGCAAAGGATTGGAGGGAGGATACATCCCTGACACACACCTTTCACCCTTCTTGTTGCTAAACGATGCAATGTCCCTTTTTGTATTTGGACAACATTTCTTGATCTAGAGTATTTTTCACAAGAGAACATTTAAGTGTTCTGGGATTCCCATTCTTCTCAATGTTAGTCAGAGTTTTTTATGACCCACACAGTCAAATGCCATAGTCAATAAAATACAAAGAGACGTTCTTCTGGCATTCTCTACTTTTAGTCAAGATTTATCTGACACCAGCAATTATATCACTGGTGCCTTCTAAACCCTGCTTGAACTTCTGACAATTCCCTGTCAATGTACTGTTCAAAGGTAGCTCTAGTATTACAGGTATAGCTCAGCTAGGAAGTCACTAAAAAATGAGGAGAAATAACTGCAAACAACCATTAGCAATTGAAATTTAGAGTGTATGAAGTGTGAATTAAAGAAGATTGGATGTTGTAAAAATATCAAATGCAGCAAATAAGATTGGCATTCTAGGCATTAGTGAACTGAGATGGATAGCATGGAACAGTTTGAATTAGACAATCTTATGATCTATTATGCCGGGAATAAAAACTGAGGGAAAAAAATGGTGTATTTATAGTTAAAAAGATAATTTCAATATCTACCCTAAACTACAATGTTATTAGTGATAGGATGGAATCCATACACATACAAGAAAGACCTGTTAATATGATTAGTATTCAGATATATCCACAATAACTAAAGCCAAAGAGGAGGAGATTGAGGATTTATATCAATATCTGTCATCTGAAATTGACACAACTGAAATTGACAATTTCATTAATAATTACTGGTGACTAGATTGCAAAGGATTTGGGCAGAAAGCAAAGAGTACCAGAAGAATGCCTGTGTTTCATTGACTATGCAAAGGCATTTGACTGTGTGGATCACAACAAGTTTAGGCTAATCTTAAGGAAAATGGGAATTCCAGAACACTTGATTGTCTTTATGTGAAACCTATATTTGGACCAGGGATAAGTCCTCAGAACAGAGCAGGAAAACATTACATGCTTCAAAAATCATGAGAGGAGTGTGTCAGGGATGTATCCTATCTCCATACCATTTCAATCTATATGCAGAACAGATCATTTAGGAAGCAGGACTTTATGATGAGGAATATAGCATCAAGATTGGAAGAAGACTCATCAACAACCAATATTATGCAGATGATACAACCTTGCTTGCTGAAACTGAAGAAAACCTGAAGTGCTTGCTACATAAGGATAAGGACTATCTGTAGTCTTCAATATGGATTGAAGCTCAACATCAAGAAGACAAAGATTCTCACCACCAGACCAATTGGCAGAACCATGATAGAGAACAGATTGAGGTTATTAACAATTACAGTTTGCTCAGCTCCACAATGAATACTCTTAACACCAGTAGTCAGGAAATCAAAGATGAATTGCATTGGGAAAATCTGCTGTCAGGGACCACTGTAGAGTGCTGAAAAACGATGTCAGTCGAGAGACCAAAGTGTACCTGATACAGGCCATGGTCTTCTCAATTAAGGATGACAGAAGAATTGATGTCTTCAAATCGTGGTTCTGGAGAAGAGTCTTGAACATACCATGGACTGCCAAGAAAACAAATCAGTCTGAAGAAACCAAGTTTCTCCTTAGAGGCCAGGATCCTGAAGTTCCGTCTTACTTACTTTGGGCATGTGGCCAGGAAAGACTAGTCCATGGAGAAGGACATCATGCTCAGAAGGGTGAAGGAACATTGCAAGAGAAGATGATCTCACATGAGATGGATTAACTGGGGCTACAGGGGTTGGTGTGTCAAAATTAGTAAGACTGGCTCAGGACAGGACAGGGTTCAGAGCTGCTGTACATAGTGTCACTATGGATCACAGGTAACTCAACAACACATAATAACAACAGAATGCAAAAATTGGAAACAATAAGTAAGGAATGATAGTTGGCAAGTGCAGCAGACTTGGTGACAGAAATTAAGTGGGAGTTAGAATGATTAAATTTTGGTCATTTAGGGAGGATTTATTCATAGCAAATACCTTTTTAAAATACACAATAAGTGATATTACATTTACCCTTACCCAACAGACTGCATAGGAATAAAATTGACTATATCTATGGAAAGAATTATTTGCAAAATCTCAGTATCTGCAGTCAAAACTAGGTGCTAACTATGCAACAGATCATCAATTGCACATATTTAAGATTAAAATGAAGCCTAAGAAAATGAAAACTAGTCCACAAGAATGAAAATATGACCTTGAGTTTCTAGAATCACCTCAAGAACAGGTTTGAAGCATTAAACACCAATGACTGAAGACCGGAGGAACTGTGAGATGACATAAAATATATCATCAATGAAGAGAGCAACAGGTCATTACAAGGATAGAGGAGAAAGTAAAAACCAAAATATATGTCAGAAGAAACTCGTAAAATTCCATTTAAGCTTTGAGAAGTCAAAACAAAATGAAGATGTGCCAGAGTAAAAAAGCTGAACAGACACTTCCAAAAGCTTAAGAAGATAAAGTAAACATTATAACAAAATGTGGAAGGAGCTGGAGTCAGAGAATGAAAACGGAAGAACTCATTCAGCATTTCTCAAGGTGAGAGACTCAAAAAGTTAAGTCTCGAGTTGCAGTGCTGATGAATGCATGATCTTGAATAAAATCACATAGTAATCACACAGTCACTATACCAAAAATAATTGGTTGACATGAAAAATTTCAGGAAATACCCTATGAACAAGAGTCAATGGTGTTATAGGAAAAAGTTCAAGCTGAGTTGAAGTCATTGGCAAAAATTAAGACCCTAGATATAAATGGGATACCAAATAATATGTATCAACTAAAAGATGCAATCCTTGACATGTTCAATAGTCTATACCAGGAGATTTAGAAGACAGCTGCCTGGCTGGCTGACTTGGAAGAGATTTCTATTGGTACTTATTCCCAAGAAAGGTGACTTACAGATTATGGAAATTATAGAACAGTATCATTAATATCAGTACATGAATAGTCACTGTTTAAGTCACTGAAAAAAAAGTTTTTTCTAATGGATCTTCAGCCTCGTTTCTATCATTAAGGCCATATTTTCTACTACTAATCCTTCTTTATTTCTTAAATTTTGATTTCATGTTTAATTAATTTCGTACTACTGAAGTTTATAGAAATTCTCAATTTCTTTATCATTGGCAAGTGTTGTATATAAATTTAAATAATAAGCACATTAACTGGTACAGTTTTTCTCTCATATATTGACAGTATTGTACTTTAGGATAGATATTGGAAACTCTTTGATAATGAATGTGTTACCCTTCCTCTTCAGTTTGTCATTCTTGAGATAGTGGACCATCTCGGTGTCTGATTCAATTTCAGGATATCTATCTTCAACCATTCTATCTTTTTTTTTTACAACTTGTAATTTTCCTAAGTTTGTATTTTCCCCAATCTATGTTCAAGTTGTTCACTTATATTTACATCTTTTTTTTTATTTTACATTGATTCTTATAAATCCATACATAAGAATCATCTGTGGATTTTGTTAAACTATATATTCTGATTCATTTTATGTGGAAAGCCATGCATCAGACTTGTGAGCCAGTTTAAAGTCATTAGAAAGTGATTGTCAAAGAGAAATCTTTAACCTGTAAAGTTTTGAACAACACTTTAAGTTTGAAAAACTTAATGCTACAATTACATAAGATTAAAAGATTCAAACTCCTGAGGAAATCAGGTCAGTGGTAAGGAATTTGCTGCCAATGCAAAGATACACAGTTTGAATCCAGCAGCTGGTCTGCAGGAAAAAGATAGGCAATCTCCTTTTTTTTATTTTTATTTTTTTTTTATTTTTATTTACTGCCTCTGAAGACCCACTAGATCAGCTAAGGTTCGGTTCCAACTCTACAGTTCTCAACAACAACTACTAAAAAGGTTATAAATTTCAATGTCAACTTTTTAAAAAATACATTGTTGTTGCTACATACCTCAAAGTTTACATTGTGTCCCTAAAAGGAAACTAAGCTCATTTAGCATACCCTTCATTATTAAAATTTCTTCAGCTGCCAGAAAGTACCTTCCTTGAGAACCTACTCCAGTTCCCCTCATTCACGAGGGAGCTCAGGAACAGTTTTTACTTTATCCTAGTGACAGAATTAAAACTCTAACTAGAGTCTCCAGGCTTTTTAGTTACTTTCTGTAAGAGTCCCTAAAGTTACTAGAGTCTCCTGACTTTTTAGTTGCTTTCTGTGAGAGTCCCTAAAGTGTGAAGGTGTAAGGTTTGTGTGCAGAAGACATGCTGCTATAGATCTCACTGACTTTGGCAGCAAATCAAGGATTATATTTTTCTCAGGGATGAAATATTCTTGGATAATTGTTCCAACATGTGAAAGCCCCAAAATGGGATTTTTTTGTTTTTGAGTTTGTTGTGTTTTGGTGTGTTTTTTGTGTGTTGTGGTTTGTTTTAGAAAAGATCCCAGTAAGTGGAGACAGATAAAAAATCTACTGAATTATCTAGTTCATCTCCTGGGAATCTATAGAGATTTACCTACTCCAAGGTAATTCACAATATAATCCAGGTGTATGTAGACCAGCTAGCCCTGGACCTCACTGTCATTCTACTTTTAGGTTTCATGATGTACACAATCATAATCTCCCAATCACAGGCTGAAGTGGCTTTATTGATGTGCATAGAATGAACAGATGCCTATGTTATATGGCAGGAGAGGTGCTGCAAAATGACCCTGTATCCAAAAATATCTCCCCATCTACTGGGTAACACTTCGCTGAAATTCTACTAATGAATATATAATGTGAACTCCTCACCTTTGTGTGAATTATGTTTCGAGATTCTTCTCCTATCAGAAACCTTGCCAAGATAAGAACATTGATATTTTTTTAAACAAAGAGAGGATGAGAAAAGAGAACTGTGCAGTATTTGACCCTAACTAGGAAGAGGAAGTTGAGAAGGCAGCTCTGGACATCTGAAAAGGGGAATTAAAGATGTAGAAAATGTTTATGTTGTTATCAGATGTTTTCATAGATATTAAAACTCTTTCCATTATATTAAATTTATTTATGACAAACCAATCCTGCAAGAGCAGTGGTTAGCTATATTTTATGCCCATTTAATAATCTGAATAGATTCTTATTTAGTTATATTTATGACACCAGGACCTATTAACTCCCTTCCAGATCATTGTTGTTAGGTACCATCTAGTTGAGCACAACACATACTGACCCTATGAACAACAGATTTGAACCCTGTCCTGTCTCATGCCATCCTCATGATCTCTGACACGCTTGTGTTCATTGCTGCCATCCCTGTCAATCTCTCTGGTTGAAGGCCATCCTCTCTTCTGTTACCCCTCCACCTTCCCAACCATGATGTCCTCCTCCAAGGAATAGGCTCTATTAGCAACATACCCAAAATACGTGAGATGAAGCTTTGCCGTCTTTGACTCCAAAGAACTCTCTGGCTGCACTTTCTACAAAATTGATCTGTTTGTTCTTTTGGCAGCCCGTAGGATATTCAGTACACTTCTCTAAAACCACAGTTCAAAGGTATTGATTCTTTTTCTGGCTTATTCATTGTTTAGCTGCCAGAAGCACAGAAAGTGATTGTAAAGACAATGACCTGAATCAGAGGCACTTTAGTCTTCAAACTCATAAACTTTTTCAATTACCCCATTTCACAGAAGAGAAATTGAGGCCCAAGATGCATGAAGATATCCCAGTGACAGAGTTCAAACTCTATGTCTCCTGACTTCTCAGTTACTCTAAATTACCTGATGGTATTTAGTATTCATTAAGGCCCTATTGGCCTGTACTATTAGAGCTCTGATACTATAGTGTATAATTTGTCAGGCTGCTAACTGAAAGATCATCGGTTTGAATCTATGAACTGCTCCATGGAAAGAAGATGGATGACAGTTTCATACTGTAAAAAATAACAGTCTGAGAAAACTGATAGAGGATCAGTATGCGTTGGGACTGACACCACTGCAATAGGTTTGGGATTATTTAATGTTAGGGTGCTTCTTGTTAAGTGTAGAATAGAGTAAGTGCCAATGCTGCACAAGTCCTTGGTTTAGGGGAAGATCAGATGTACACATAGAAATAAGTGGAAAAAATAAACAGTTATTAGTAGGAAATACTTTTTTCATATTCTTGATGGTGTCCTTCCTATGAAGGGAATTAAAAAAGTATTGCTCTAGGGTTTTTTTTGTGTGTGTGTCCTTAGTGATGGCTTTAAACAATTGGTTAAGAATATGTAAGGAATAACTGTTCTGAAATTCTCTTATAATAAATCTCATCAAAGACAGCTCAAGTTCTCTTCTGGACCATCAAATCTTAAAGCAAACAAGATAAGCCTGTTCAATTTCAAACTTCACTTCCAACGCCTCATTTATCGGTTTATTCTCATACTGAGCTAAGTCCTCCAATTGTACCTGCTTCTCTCTTCTCCAATCTGTTAGGTTATTAATAAGGGTGAGAAGAGTGACAGTTTTTAGTGACCTCCCTGAACAAAATGAAGTTCTGAAGGACGTAGTCCACAAAATGAAGATGCATTTTTACATTATGTGGGCCTTCTTATATAATTTTTAAAACATAGATGAGAAGAAGAAGGTATCACAGATGTTGTGGTTGTGGTTGCTATATACTGTTGAGATGGAACAGACTCATGACTGGCCCTCTGGCAGGTTTTCAGAAGTAGAAAGAAGATTGCTCATCTTTATACCAAATAGCAGCGAGTGGATTCAAACGGCATGCTTCTGGGCTGGAAGTACAACTCTTTACCACTAAACCACCTAAACCTGACCAATGAAGAAACCGACTGGGAAGATGTTGTTGTTCTGTATTATAGAGTTGCCTCTGACTCATAGCGACCTTAAGTATAACAGCTCTGAAACGTTCCCTATCCCAAGCAAGTCTCCCTTACTTTGGCAACACCTACCCTCATTACTGTGTCAATATATTATCCAGAGCCTTCATTTCCTGCACTGTCCCTCCACCCTTCCAAGTATGATGTCCTTCTCTAGAACTGGTCCCTCCTGGCCATATAAATACCCAAAGTATGTGAGACAGAGCTTCAAAATCCTAGCCTCCAAGGAGAATCTTGGTTTTACCCTCTCCAAGACAAATATTCTCTAGGTGGTCCATGGTATGTCCAATACTTTTCTCCAGCACCACAGCTTAAAGGCATCAATTATTTTTCTGTCATCCTTAGTCATTATCCAGCTCTCTGCTGCATAGCAGTTAATTGCAAAAACCATGGACTGGATCAGGCTCACCTTAGTCTCTAGTCATACATCATTACTCCTGGAGAAGTCCTTGACAGTAGATTTACCCAGTGCAATTCATGTTTTGCTTTCCTGACTGCTGGTGCAAAGAGTGTTGATTGTGGAGCTGAGCAAGCTGTAATTTTTAACAACTTCAATCTCTTCTCCATCTATCATGGTGCTGCCGATTAGCCCAGATAAGAATCTTTGTTTTCTGAATATAGAGATTAAATCCATAGGAAAACTACAGTCTTTGACATTCAGCCCCAAGAAATTCAGGTCCTCCTCAGTTTCAGCAAGCAAGGCTGTGTCATCTGCATAAAGTAGGTTATTGATACGTCTTACTCCAATTTCTATGTCACGTTCTTCCTTATAAAGCCCAGCCTCCTAAATGATCTGTTCTGCATATAAATTAAAAATGTAAGGAGACAGGATGCATCTCTGATGCACTCCTTTACTGAATCTGAACTATGCAGGGTTTCCATGTTCTGTTCTGAGGACTGTTTCCTGGCTCAAGTATAGGTTTTGCATAAACACAATCAAGTGTTCTGGGATTCCCATTCTTCTCAAGGTTAGCCACAATTTGTTGTGATTCACACAGTCAAATGCCCTTGAATAGTCCATAAAACACAGATAGACATTGCTCCAGCACTCTTTGCTTTCAGCCAAGATCCATCTGACTTTTGTGATAATGTCTCTAGTGCCATGGCCTCTACTAAAACCAGCTTGTATTCTTTTAGTTCTCTGTTGATGTACTGTTCCAGTTGTTTTTGTATAATAATCTTGTATGTGATATTGTTCTATAATTTCCACAGTCTATCCAGTCATCTTTTATGCAATGGGAATAAATACAGATCTCTTCCAGTCAGTTAGCCAGGTAATACACCTCCAGATTTCTTGGCACATCCTGGTGAGCACGTCCAGGGCTACATCTGTTTGTTGAGATATGTTAATTGGTATTCCATCAATTCCTGGGGCCTTATTTTTCACCAGTTCTTCAGAGCAGCCTGAACTTTTTCCTTCATCACCATTGCCTCTTCATCATAAGTAGTTCCATGAAATTTTTCTTTGTTAGCCAATTCTTTTTTTGGTTCAGTGACTATGTATTCCTTCCATCTTCTTTTAATGATTCCTGAACCATATAATATTCTGCCCACAGCATCCTTAAGTATTACAACTCGAAGCTTGAATTTGTTCTGTAGTTCCTGCAGCTTAAGAAATGCTAAGCAATTTTGATCCTTTTGATTTACCAACTCCAGCTCTTTGCACATTTTATTTTAATACTTTGTAACTTCCTGCTTTCTTCCCTTTGCTTTTGGCTTCTCAGCACTCTAATGCAATATTTAGAGTTTCTCCTGGCATTCATTGGGTCTTTTCTTCTTCCTCTGTCTTTGTAATGACCTTTTCCATTCTTTGTGGATGATATTCTTGATATCCTCCCACAAATCATCTTGTCTTCATTCCTTAGGGTTTTTGCCCTAGTCATGGATGCAATATTGAAGGAGTTATTCATGAAAGAAGAAAGCTCCTTTCATCCCATTCATCTGGTAACAGTGGTAGGACTGAGATTCAAATACACAAAAGATAATATGGAAAAATATACCTTGCCCTGCACCTGAAACATGGTGTTAGGATTCTGGGATTACATGGCTATGCATCTTGAAGCTCCATCTCAAATACTTTGGGCACGTTGCCAAGAGGGACTGGTCTTTGGAGAAGAATGTCATACTTGGTAGGGTGGAGGGACAGTGCAGGAGAAGAAGACCTGGATGAGATGGATTGACACAGTACCTGGAGTAATAGAGATAAGTGTGTCAGAGACTGGCTCAGGACAGGGCAGAGTTCAGAGCTGTTGTTCTTAAGGTCACTATGAGACACAAGTGACTTAATGACACATAACAAGAATAGCATGATTATGCATGATGAGTCAAAGGGTAGAATCAAGAATCAGGGTTTTTAGGGTAACTAGGAAATATCATTGTTATAGCTATTTGAGAGAAAAGAATGCAGTTGGATAAAATATGTTAATTCTGTTTTAAGAACTATTGAAAATCAAGGGTTGGCAAGGCCACAAAATGGAAAGGTCTTTAAGGCTGTTGTAAATTCAAGACTGAGTTTGGGTGAGAAATCAGTGCTGAAAATGGAGATTTGGAAGTCATCCACTTGGATAGACTTCTGAAACCTTCGGGGTGGACAAGTTTGGGATGGGTAAAAAGATGAAAAAGTTAAAAATAACTAAATGAACATGATTTGCTTTTCTTACATATATTACTGGATGAGTAGAAAGATGACACAAACATATTACTTCAGTGAATTTCCTTTATTCATCTTAATGAACTAGGACATGTATGAAGAACAATTCAGACCTTCAACAAATATCATCAATAAATAATTCTTCTCTGCATGTTTGGACATTAAGAAGATCATCTAGTCTAGTCATACATGATCTGTGTTTTATATCATTCACCAGAAAAATTTATCTCCCTCTTGGAAATGTTCAAGGAAAAAAGAGACACTGCAAAGAGGACTGGAGGCAGGGGACGTATGTAATTGTGCAACAATAAATGTATATTTTTTTTAAAAATTGCACTGCATGAGGGGGAACGGAGGGTGAGATAGTAAAATGTGCAACAATGAATGAATAAAAATGTAACTTCTCTGTAAATGTTTGTTAAAATCACAATTAAAATTTTATTTAAAGAAAAATGGAGCACTGATTAAAGAAACAACAAAACAAAACAAAACAAAACCCAAACATATAAACAAAAGCAATGTCATTTATGAGGAGCTCTGGTGGCCAAGTGGTAAGAAGCTGTGCTGTAATCCCAAGGGCACGCCGTTCCAATCCACCAGCTGCTCTGCAGAAGAAAGATGGACAATCTCCTCCCATGAGACAAACTGCCTCTGGAAACCCATGGGAAGGTCAGCTGTGCGTTAGTTCTGACTCAACAGCACATGACAGCAGCAACAAGGTATGCTTTAATCATTTACCACTCACTCAAGGGAGCTGTGGTGGCTTGGTGGTAAGGAGCTGCACTGCCAAACCAAAGAGGTGGTTTGAATCTACCAGCTACTCTGAGGTAGAAAGATGGGTAATCTCTTCTTAAGCACTTTATTGCTTCTGAAAAATTTCACTGGACACTGATGATATACTTACGAATTGACAGTACATAACAACAATGAAAAAATACTTTCTCTTTATTACTTTGTCATTGAGATTCTATGGATCACCCTTAACACTAGCTTTGATCCTTTTATCATTTGCTAGAAAAGTGTAATAGGTGTGTCAGTGTGTGTAGTTGCACTTGCACAGTGCTCTGGTGGGGAACTGCTCTGCCAATTTAAAGGCACATGTTTGAACTACTGAGTGCTCTGTAGAAGAAAGATCAGCAATCTTTTCTCTTGCACTTTATAGCCTCTGAAAACCTACCTCTGACACCTATGCACCTATGACACCGCGAGCAGCACACTTACACATACAATTTTTTTCCAAGAAGTTTCTTTCCACTAAAATAAAATAATGATTTCTAAGGGTTTGATAGTATTAGGAAATTACTGCTTGAAACTTAATTTCATATCATACCATAGGTATCTCTATTAGAAAACTCAGCTCTTGGGTCACTACAAAGATCTACGGAAAGGTGGATTTAGGTACAAATATTTATAAAGTATTTAAATGAAATGTCTGGTACAACAGCATTTTTCAATTTCGTATATATTGACAACGAGCACCCTCCAATAAGCACACACATGTGCATAGTCACCCACTGCCCCCCACTTCTCCTTATTTGTGATCCTTAATTGGACCTGGAAGGGCATCGGCACACACTGTTTTCCTTTAGCAGTGGTGAACTCTCCTCAGAATCACCTTCGAAATTGCTTGACCAGGCACTAAATTTATGAATTTGGAAAATATTGTCAGTCAGCATTGAATGCATTTACCCATTTAAAATGAGTTTTGTTTCAATGCACTTTGCCTGCCATCCATGGTAATTGGAAAGTCAGTTTGAGATATCTTCTAACGTGCTTTTTAAAATTGGCCAAGGCTGCAGAAGTAGCTACTTAAACCAAATATAATTAATTTCTATCTGTCCAGCCTGATCACTAACTGGGCTTGACAATCCTTTGGTATTCTCTATTTTGAGAGTGTGTTTTCACTAGAACACACTATGTCTCTCTTTTCCTCCTGCAAATTGGCACTTTCTGTCCTCTAGGATTCTCATTACCAACCAGTGATTTTTCTTCTCTTCACAATGAAGTTGCTAAACTGGGGCACCCACAAAAAAAAAAAAAAAAAAAAAAAAAAAAAAAAACAACAACTCAAAAACAGACAACCAATAACCCAAAAACCAAACTCAAAAAAACCACATACCTATACTGCACATTTCCTTTTCTTTTCTTGAATCTTTCCTCATGTGGTCTTTATGGTTTCAATAGCTCTCAAGTGTCAACAGAGACCTAAAACTTTTCATCCGTTGGCTGCCTATCTCATTCACCCTCAGTTCCTCCCAGGCAGCATCCTAAGTAGAATAGAATGTCGAAGCACCTGATTGGCTCATGAGCAGAACATTCATTCTCAGGGAATGCCCTGTAGATACCAATTGAAACGGCATCATCCATAAAAGTAATCCATAGACCCATTTGCTTTTCATTTTTGGCTTATGATAGCAATAATGACTATAACACCAGGCCCAGGAATTGATGGCCAGCTGGGGTTAATGGCCCTTGTCTGCACTCTGGGCTATCAACTCCCCCAGTTAGTCATTAATCCCCAGGAAATGCCCCATACCTTGATCGTTACTATTTAATTAATGCCTCTTTCACTTTCAGCCTAAGTGGCCAGAGTACTGTAACCCTAACAGCAGCTTGCTGTTGGAACTTTGTACTTCCACTCAAATTCTAGAATTCCCTATGGCTGCATACATATTTTAATTTTTTATCCCTAGAAAATTTGATTATATTTGCCTGTAGCTTTTCCCCTCCTTACAAAATGGAGTTGGAAGTATTAAAGGGGTCTATTTTTCAAGTGAAAACGTACTACTTGCATATTATAGCTGGAAGGTCAAGAGGAAACTTGGAAGTATTCATCTTGCCTGCTTGTTGTTGTTTTAGGTAGTCTGGATTGTTTTTCCTTCAGAGCTTTTAAGGCAGACATAAACAGTAAAAGAGATGGGCTCCTTCCCCAGTGGCAGTAGCTTAGAATAGACTTCACAGTCCTTGAAATGGCATAATAAGAGAATTTATTTGGTTGTTGTAAAACTTTAAGTGCTTTCATAACTAGTTAAAAGAACACCTGAAATAAATATTCTCATAGTATTAACATTGAAATGTATGATATTCTCAGAGATTGCTATAATGTATCATCAAAGAATAAGTCACCAGACTGATAGAGGAAGCAGATTTTGTTTATTGGATACTGGCAAATGTGACTAAAAAGAGAAATAGGGAGAATGATGTCTCAGCCCAAAATTACTGCAATGAACACAGCCACGTGTCACTTTGGATTTACTCAGAGGATGACCTGTTCACAAACCAGATACTGACCCCAAGTGATTTTAGCTCTTCTGCCTCAAGTAAATGCCTACATTTATTCTCAGCAGAAGCAGAAAAGTAATGCTGTATTCTCCTCTCTGTATTCTGAGAGACACTGATATTATCTGGAGAAATATGTTTCTAAGAGATTAACAATGATTCATGACCATCAGAGGCTCAAGCGTGTAGAACAACTTAGAGGAGATCATTTGGGAAGATCCAAATGGTAATACTTTATCTAAAAGTTTACTTTGAGAATCACACATCTCCAGGATGAATGCTGTAAGTGGAAATGTACTCTTAGCACTAGACTCATTGAATCGTAAGGCTGGATCGAGCTTTAGTAGTCATTTACCTCTCTCATTCAACTTCATACAGATTAAACCTAACCTACTTTCAGGAGATAAAAATCTACACTGAATATAGTTGTCTGACCACTTTTCTAAATTTATCTTAATGATAAACACTTGAAACTGATGGGTAATTTTTCCTTGTGCTCAATTTTTAGCTCATTTTCTCTTCTTCTGTCTTCAGTTGGAATAATCTTACCACTGCAGATTTTTATTAAATTGCTTTCCCTTTCAGGCATCTAAAGAAATAGGTAGTGATTGTTTTATCTTTTTCCTAAACTCATATTTCCCTATAATTTGTTGTGTCAGTGCCACTAATTTCTTTTAAAGCCCTAATACCTGGTTTTGGATGTATGATTGTGAATTGTGTGTAAGTCAAGAGTTAGGATCTGAACAAAGCAATGTATTAATCCAAGATTGCCTCATTGTATCTGCACAGAACCAAAAATTATTAGAGTCTAAGTCCTTCTCTGTTAATAAGCTGTCAGATACTTAAATGGCTTTAAGATGGGCACCTTGTCTCACTTTTGCCAATCCTTCTATTCTGCAATCACAGAGAAATTGTTTCTTGGGATTGCATCAACACTAGGCAAGGAACATGCAGAGAATCAAACAACAAAGGAGGCGAGTTCAAGTCATGAAGTAATCCACAAATGAATGAGGATATGCATAAATAGGCACCACTCAGGAAAATAGATTTTTCTTTTTAATTGAAAAAAATATAGGTGTGGGCATGCAGTCTTGTAGAAAGTGCAGCTGATTTAGGAATTGGACAACATTTCCCTCATAGATAATACAACAACTTAAATAGTGCAGGACAGATAAGTAAAAAAGGAAAAGAACAATGTTCCAGGTAGAGGGAGCAGTATTTACGAAGCTATCATCATGGCTCCTTTTAAAGACACTGAAATATAAGAAAAACAGATGCTTCTGGAAAATGGTCCAGATGTTGACATTCATATTGGTCCTCTGGATATTTCTGTTTAGCTACTGAATTTCAAGTCCTTTTTGTTGTTGTTTTTAGACTACCAAACCTGATGCTTTTCTTCTCTCTGGATGCCATTTTTCACCTACATCTCTATACAACCTTCCACTGCAGCAGCTGGTTCATTCCCTGGGCAGACCTGTTTTCCCTGGACCGACTCTGTCCCTGTCCAACAAGCCTAATGTTCTCTGTGCTCCATCAGAACCACACACATCCTCATCCTGGCCATCTGAAAGGCAATGTCAGCACAGCAGTTACACAACTCAGAATTACAGCTTATTTTAAAGTAGGGTAATGTTGTTGCTGATTTGGGATCAAGTTATTATGTCTAGTAACACAACATTAATTCTATGGCTGTGCTTAAATCTAGCCAATTTCCCCAAATACATATATATATATATATATATATAATTTTGTTTTTCTGTGACTTTAACTTACTACTCAGGCTTAGAATACAAAGCAAGTTATGCTCATTGTCACAGACTGTATGAAATTAACTTTATCATGGAAAAAATAGTTATACACAATATAGCCTAAGAGTATTACAAATATGGAACATTACTGGCTGTGGAAATTACTTACACTGTATTTTCTAGTACTTTTATTGTAAATGAAATGATCTTGCTCAGATCTCTTTAGTAACATATTTCATAAAACTGAAGATGAATAAAAGAGTGTGCAGAGTATCCATGAACATCATGCCACATATTCTATTTGATTTATAATTCTAAATGTGAAATCATTATGTAAAATATGTAAACGTTTTTAGTTGAAAGGTTAAAGTGGTAAAACAACAATATATACATGTAATACTCCATAAAGAATACTTCAAAAATATTCAGTAAGCATTCTTTTGGAATAGTTATGGAGTTACAGAAAAGATAGAACAACACAATAAAGCGTTCTCAATATCCCACCCAAATTATTACAGTATTTTTCATAACCAATAGTAATAATAATACATTATTAAAACTAAAATCCATAATTTAGTTTATAGTAAATGCCCTTTGTGATTTTGTTTTTTGTTTTTGTTTTCTGGGATCCTATCTAAAATATTACACTGTATTTACTTGTCATGTCTCCTATTCTTGGCTATGACCTTCTCTCAGTGTTCCTTGATTTTGATGACCTGGAGAGTTTTAAAGAGTAAACAGTTCTTCAATTTTAGTTTATTTGGTGATTTTCCTATTGGTGAAGGGACCTCTAGTGGTCTAGTAGTAAGAAACTGCACTGCAATCCAAAAGGCACTTTGTTCTAATCCACCAGATGCTCCATGGGAGCAGGATGGGCAATCTCCTCCCATGCAATTTGCTGCCTCTGAACACATGAGGGAATGTCAGCTATGGCTGGTTCCCACTTAATGGCAAACAACAACTACTATTGGTTAAGTAAGCATTAGGGGTTTGGAGAGGAAGCCTACAGACGTAAATCATTTCAATCACAGGCTATCAAGAGTATATGCTATCTGATCATAAGACTTTGATGAAAAAAGACATTTATCACTGATCTTTGATAATTTATCAGCATTACTTGCCACTTAAGCTTGGTCTCTGGTTTGTCTATTTTCTTCACTATAAAGTTATTCCCGGCTTTACAGTTTCATATCATATTCATAGAGCAAAATTCCACTTGTAGTCAATCCTTAAGCAATGGGGAGTTCTCCTCTCTATTCTAAAAAAACTTACTGCTGTGGAGTTGGAAGTGACTCATAGCTGACCTACAGTAGGTTTCAGACACTGTAAATCACATAGGAGAAGTATGTCCACCTTTCTTCTACAGAGCAACTGGCAAATTCAGATAATTAGCAGGGCACTCCCTTAGGATAGCAGCTCAGCTTCCTTCAGATTCGTCACCAGAGAACCCCTCCCCTTGTAGCTTTGAGAGTCAGTATAGTGATATATGAGTTGAAATATTTCAACAGACGTTTCTTAAAAGTACAACATTTATTTAAAAATAATGTATTTAATCTATCACTATTTATAGTTTTAAAAGACTGACTATCTATCTATCTATCTATCTATCTATCTATCTATCTATCTATCTATCTATCTCCCTACCAAACCAAGCTCACTACTGTCCAATCAGTTCCAACATATAGTCATCTATCATTGAGTTTCTGAGGCTGTAAATCCTGAGGAGGGAATATGGCCATCTTATCCTGTAGAATGAATTCAAATGGCTGTTCCTTGTATTAGTAGCACGACTCCTAACGCACTAGCACTATCGTACCAGTTGCCTTAAAAGATTATCTAGGTAAGATATATGACTTAAATAATGCAAGGATAGAATAGAATCCAAAAGCAGTGGTTTTCTTTTAATAGAGGGTGAAAAGTTCACTTACAACTTAATACAACTTGTAATTGAGCATTTCTTATTTGTTTACTGTGGGCACCTAAAATGCAAAGCATACTTATCTATGGGATTAGACAAAGTTAGAAGAGAGAGAGAGAGAGAGAGAGAGGAGTGTTTACATTTGCTTATATTTTGATAATCAGTGACAGTATTAGATCAATGATCTCAATGATCATTCTCAGCGCATCGAGAATGATCCTGAGACTTTCAATATGTACAAATGGAAAGTCAATGTTAGTGACTGGCTTTGATAATGAATAGTGTATTCCAGTTGTACACCTGTGCATGTGGTGGTAGCAGCAATCCGATAAAAGAATCAATATCTTATCAAAAACAGAAAGCCCAAGGGTCTTCTAAACCTAAAAAGTTGATGTTATATCTGTACTTGTCACTGAATGAACAAATTACCCTAGCCACTAGATTTACTAGGAGAATTACCCTCCATGTAGGTTTCAACAAAGATTAATATTGCATGATAAAGAGAAATGCCTGCATTAAGCTCTTCCCTTGAAAAGCTTCATTTTCAAAGAGATCCATAATTTGAATTGTTTCTCATAGATATATTAAAAACTAATGTGTGCCCATTTGGTTCTTTGTTTTGCTTTCTTTTTGTTGTAGAATAAGCTTTAGTTGTTCACAGAAGATAGACTCTGCAAAGACTATCCACTGCGGGGATCAAAACAAACTATGGCTAACATTGAGAAGGATGGGAATCCCAGAACACTTAATTGCGCTCATGCAAAATCTATACCTAGATCAAGAAGCTGTTGTGGAACCCTGCATGGTTTAAAATCAAGAAAGCCATGCAACAGAAGTGCGTTCTCTGTCCATATCTATACAGTCTGTCTGCATGCTGAGCAAATAATTTGTGAAGCTGAAGTCTGTGAAGAGAAATGTGACATAAAGATCAGAGGAAGGCTCATTAACAACCTGCGTTATGCAGATGATACATCCTTGCTTGTTGAAAATAAGGAGGACTTGAAAAGCTTGCTGAAGAAGATCAAGGACTTGAGAGATTACATTTCAGCATCAAGAAAACAAAGGTCCTCACCACTGGGTCAATAGGCAATATCATGATAGATGAAGAAAGGATGGATTGAAGTTGTCAATGATCTCATCTTGCTTGAATCAATAAGCAACAGCATTGGAACCAGCTGTCATGAGATTAGAAAATATATTGCATCAGGGAAAGGCCACTATCAGGGACCTCTTCAAAATACTGAAAAATAATGACATCAGTTTGAAAACTAAAGTGTGTCTGATTCTGGCCATAGTCTTTTCAATCAGTTACTATGAACCAGAGAGCTGGAAAATGAGTAAGGATGATAAGAAAAATTGATGCCTTGAGTTATAGTATTGGAGAAGATATGAGGAGGGATGTGGCATCAGATTGGAGGCAGACTCATCAACAACCTGTGTTACATAGATGACACAAGTTTGCTTGCTGAAACTGAGGAGGACCTGAAGTGCTTGTTGCAGAAGCTCAACATCAATAAAACATAGATTCTCACCAATGGGCCAGTTGTCCGACTGCGAGGAGATTGAGATTGTTAAGAGCTTTCACTTGGTTGGCTCCACAATCAACACTCTTGATACCAGCAGCCAGGAAATCAAAACACAAATTGTATTAGGAGAGTCTGCTGTCTAGAACATCTCCATAGCACTGAAGAGCAATGATGTCACTCTAAAGATGAGGATGTGCCTGATCCAGGCCATGGTCATCACACTTACGTGCTATACATCAGAAAGCTGGACAATGACAATGGTTGATAGGAGGGAAAGTGATACCTTTGAGCTATGGTGCTGGAGAAGAGTATTGAATGGATTGAGTATATCATAGACTGTTAGGAGAAAAAATAAATTCACTCTAGATAGGGTGAAACCAGGCTGCTCCTTGGAGGCAAGGATTCTGAAGCTCCCTCTGAAATACTTTGGGCATGTTGCAAGGAGGAACCAGTCCTTGGTGAGGGGAAGGTGACAGGACAGCACAAAGGAGAAGACCCTTAACACGATGGATTGACTTAGTGACTGAGATAATGGGGGTGGGGGTGTCAGAGCCAGTAAAGTTGGCTCAGGATAGAGCAGACTTCAAAACTGTTGTGCATAGGGTTGCTATGATTCTCAGAAAACTTGAAGGCCTATATAAAAACAACAACTAAATATCCCATGGGCTGCAAAAAGAATAAACACTGACACCCAAGCAGATATTTGCACACCCATGTTTATTGCAGCTTTGTTCACAATAGCAAGGAGTTGGAAACAACCTAAGTGTCCATCAACAAACGAATGGCTAGAGAAGCTGTGGTATATCCGCACAATGGAATACTACGCTGCATTAAAAAACAAGGAACTCATGTAATATTACTCAAAATGGTTGACTCTGGAGAACATTATGCTGAGTGAAATGTCACAAAGGGACAAATATTGCATGGTGCCACTGTTGTAGAATGGGACTGTCCTTGGGGTTGGGGAGAGACTGAGTAAGATGGGTTCAATAATGTATGCTGCTCTGAAACAGAGAAGGGAGAAAACTGTTTAAAAGAGATATGTGATTAGGTATTTCTGTCATGACAGGAGTCTAGAGCGATGGCTACATGGTGGAGTGGACCTGGCGGAGGGTTTGTAAAATGATGAAAGAATCTTTTTTTTTACTTCTCCAAGAGGGTAATGTCTAGTGGGGGGGAGCCTTGGGAGGGGACAAATCTACAACAATGAATGAATGGAAATCCAAAGCCTCTGTAAATTTTCACTGAAATTAATAACAAATTTAAATTAAAAAAAAAAAGAATTAAGTTAGAGTAAGGATGGCAATGGAACCACCTTACCTCTGTAACTTGATGTGTGCCACGATTAGAACCTCTACTCAGAGTATTATTGCTTTTCCATTTTTGACTCATGCACTTTTAACTTGTTAGTTACATTTGTGTCTTCTAGGCTGCAACACTTCCATGATACATCTTCAACGATATGAACATGTATGGCTAAGCACAATTGATAAGAGTGCATCTAAATTCCAAAATCAATATCCATAATAGTCTATGTGTTTCCTACTGCCAAGGGGGCCCTTTGGAGTAGTGAGAGAAGACATTCACCCTGAAACCCACAGCGTCCCTTTTCAGCAGGAAGTAGCTAAGAGAATACGCCATCCCCTTTTCCTTATGAATCAGGGTGAAGTCTCTCTCAGGGAGGAGTGATAGGGAATGGCAAGGGACACACTGACAAAGGAGATTAATCAGAACTGGCTTTGACAAGCACTGTGGCAATTGGACAATTAAAACAGACATGGGGTGGGGGAAGAAGAACGAACTGGGGAGGAGAGTGGAGAAAACAGTGCAACAATGAATGAATGAAAACCCAAAATCTCTGTAAATGTTCATTAAAGCTAATAAAATGTAATTAAAAAAAAAGAATAAACAGATATGTCTTGGAAAAAGTGCAGGGAAAGTGTTCCCTTTCTTCCATATTTTGGACATGTGGCTAAGAGGGAAAGGCTATTCTTAGAAAGAAACATCATGCTTGGAAAAGTGGATGGCCAGTAAAACAGGGAAAGACACTCAATGAGATTACTTGACACTGTGACGTTAGTAGTGATATGTTAGAGATGTTGAGGAAGGTACAAGCGAGGACAGGCTTCAGGTCTGTAATTCAGTGTCTCTGAGTGTCATACTTAATAGCACCTAACAACAGCATATATGAGGCAGGTTAAACTGCTCAATTGTTCATTAGAGAACATAAAAGATTTTAATTATTTTTTTTAAAAGTTTGGGTGCAGGGAGCTCTGGTGGCCTAGTGGCAAGAAGCTGCACTGCAATCCCAGAGGCACAAAGTTCACCTCCACCAGATGTTCTGCTGGAGAAGGAGAGGTAATCTCCTCCTGTACCAGTCAGACCCAATTTGACGGTACACACAAAAAAGATAATAAAATAAAATAAAAATTAAAAAAAATTATTAAAAAAAATTTGGGTGCCAACATAAGTGTAACAAGAATTAATATAGATATACTTTTAAAATCAGCAAAAAGCAGTATAAATGAGAAAATCCAAGTGGAATAAATAATAAGAAAAGGCAACTAGTTTTCTTAAGAAAAACCAAAGCAGATAATTTTTTATTGAGAAGAAGAAATATTAAGAAAAAATAAAGGAGAGTTAGCTCCCGTAGAGCAGGAGCTGCTTTCGATTTTCTGTAGCTTTTAACACAAGGCTTTGCATAGATTGAACATGAATGTAGTATTAGTGACATAGTGCTTTACCTGTTGGCTGGTGAACCAAAATAATGCTGATGTTTTGAATCCACTAGCCACTCTGTGGCAGGATGATGGACAGTCTCCTTTCTCTAAGGATTTAGAGCCTCAGAAACCTGACAGAAGGTTGAAGTGAGTCAGTCAACTGAACGGCAGTGGGGTTTGGAGTAGTATTAGTTGCAGGACTTCACATAGACTATATAGTGTCTTTCTACAGATGTAATCAGTCTGATTTGTATCATACCATCAGTTGAAATCCATGTGTATAGCCTGTGTTTATGTTTCTTATAAAACATATTTGCAATCAGTAAGTCGTTGATTGTGTAAAATTTCATCATTCTATCTCCAGCTTCTTTTCTGTCACCAAGTACATGTTTTCCAACTACTGATTCTTCTCTGTTCTTAACTTTTGCATTCCAGTCACACATTATTATTAATGCATCTTGATTGTATGTTTGATCGATCTCTGACTGCAAAAATTGGTAGACATCTTCTATTTCCTCTTATTTGGCTCTGATTGTTGCAACCTTCAATATGGAATGAATCTCAATATCAAGAAAATAAAGTTTCTCAGCACTGGGACTATTGGCAGCATCATGATGGAAATGAAGAGATTGAGAATGTAAACAGCTTTAGTTTGTTTGGCTTCACAATCAATACTCTTGGCTCTGGCAGCCAGAAAATTAAAAGACATATTGTGTTGGGAAAGTCAGCTGTCAGAGATGTCTCCAAAGTACTGAAGAGCAATGATGTCGGTGTGGAGACTAAGGTGTGCCTGATACATCATGGTCTTTGCAATCACTTGCTATGTGTCAGAGAGCTGGACAATGACTAGGGATAAAAGGAGAATTGATGCCTTTGAGCTGTAGTGTTGGATGAGAGTGTTGAATATACCATGGACTGCTAAGAGAACAAACAGTTTTGTCCTGGAGAGGGTAAAGCCAGGCTGCTCCTTGGAAATGAGGATTCTGAAGCTTCGTCTTACATACTTTGAACATGTTGCAAGGACAGACCGTCCTTGGAAAGGGACATCACGCTTGGGAGGGTAGAGGGACAGTGCAGGAAAAGATCCTTGATGAGATGGATTGATTCAGTGACTGGGGCCATGGGGGTAGGTATGTCAGAGACAATAAAGATTGGCAGAGGATAGAGCAGGATTTAGGGCTGTTGTACATACATGGTCGTTATGATTCACAGACAACTGGATGGCAACATAACCACAACAACAACATACAATGTTTAGTGATAAAGATTTTAAACATAATATATAAGATGTCAAAGAGGAAAAGAGCTATCATAATACTTACCAAAGAAAGTATCATAAGACTAATTAGAGAAACAAGCAGAGAGTACATGTTTTTAGGAAATTGGCTCATTGAGAACACGTTTTATACCTTTATTTGCCTCAGGAAAAGATAGTTTCTCTTCAGTTTGACATGTATAATCTGAAATATCTTGTAGGAAGGGGGTGGTGAAAGTTTTCAGAATAAATCAATTTTCCATTAAATTTCCATTCAATTTTATGTGTGACAGTAGTTTCTAATACTAGAATACAGTAATTCTTCATGGATTCTTCTGTGCTATATCAGTTAGCAAATTTAGCTGCCACTCCACGCAAGAAAGACTGAGACAGAGCAGTCTGTTTAAGTAAAGATATACAGTTTTCAGACACTGTGGCGGTTTTGTTCTACCCTACTGATCAGGAAATCAACTCAGTAGCAGTGAATTTAGAGTTCTGGCAATCTAATTTGGGATCCCTATGGTTAATAGTTTTGAGGAGTAGATTTCCTCATGAGTGTTATTTTATGTTAAGAAAAAAAAAAGAACTGCTTGTCTGAAAGGTGCAATCCTAAACATATTTAAAATGAAGTTCATCAACATTTATCAGACAAATCCCTCATTATACAAAATTGTATGCTTAATTTTATTATCAATTGAATACTTCCATCTTTGCCTCTTTCCATAATAAATTGGTAGTTCTAGAATTGACTATTATTTAATCATTATACCACTCCACTTTAAAATGTTATCAGTGCTTCTCCAAGAAGGATAGATACTTGAAGTAATGGCTCTTTCTTTTTTTAAGGAAAAATAATTTTATAATTGTCAATAATAAAAACAAATTAACTGGGGTGGAGGGAATAATGTCTCTTTCTAATACTTTAGTTCAGATAAGTGTTAGATTCACAAATGGAACGGAAATGTCTTTTGAAATGAGGACCTTCTTCTACAAATTAACCAATAATTATAACAAATTTGGTATACATATTATGATAAAGTCTAGCAGATTAAGTAACACTGGAGTGAACTCATTCTATATCCCTAAAATCTAAAGTAGATGAGCTATGTGAAAACTGCATGGCTTATTTGATTGAAAGAAAGCAATATAACTCTAATTTCTAGTCAGTGTCTTGGTTATTAAAATGCACAGTGATTACCATATAAATATGTTTAGTCATACATTTTGAGGTGCACAGTATTTTTACTGCAATTATATCATCAAGTGATGTTAGATCAAAAAATCCTCGTCTAAACATAGAATGTGCTCCATCTAGTGCTTCAGTATTTCTAATAGATAAGACTATGTCATTAGGAACTACATATTGATTTTAATTAGAGCAGGCACTCCACCATTAATATGAGTTGTGATGCCACTAAGGCAGTTGTCAAGGGGGCATTAATTAATTAATTGTAAATTAATTAATTGAGAGTGAATCAAATCAACCCAGGAAAATGAATATAGAACTTGGGGAGTGGGATTAAACTCACAAAACAGATTGAAAACCCAAGGCAATCTAAATTGTTAATCAAGACTCAAGAAAATTAAGCAACTCATTAAAGCATAGTACCTGTTGTTATATTGAAAGCAAATAATAATAAACATAATAAATTAAATTCAAATATTTTTAAATAACATGCAACTAAGACTTTTAAAAATTTTTAAAATTCTATTAAAATGAAGATTTAACAAAGTTACCAATAATTGTACCCAAGTTACCATTGGTACCTTGATAATTTCAGGAAAATAGTAAGGTTTTAATGCTCTGTATTGTGAGCCTAGGAAAATTATTTGAAATATGGAGAATGCTTAATAATATGTATCACAAATTTAATAATTTTATTTTGTTCATGGAAAAACGGAAACTCCTTCAGAAGCTTGAATAAAATGAATACATTAAACTGAAGGAAAGGCTACTATCAATAAAGAATTGTACTCTATTTAGGGGTTTTTTTAACATTTTCCTATGTTATTGTTGTTATGTGCCATCGAGTCATCTGCAACTCATAGTGAACCATGTATACAACATCTCTGAAGCCTGCTCTGTCCTGAGCCAGTCTCACTAACACGGATATACCTACTCTCATTGCCCCAGTTACTGTATGAATTCACCTCATCCGAGGTCTTCCTCTCCTGCACTGTCCCTCCACCATTCCAAGCAGATGTCCTTCTCAAGGATCGGTCCTTTCTGGCCCTGTGACCAATGTATGTGAGGCAGATCTTCAAAATCCTAGCCTCCAAGGAGAAACTTGGTTTCCCCTTCTCCAAGACAGTCCTGTTTTGTTTTTTTGGTTTTTGGGTTTTGTTTTTTTTGGTTGTTTTTTTAATTTCTGTTTGTTTTCTTGGTGTTCCATGAGATATTCAAGACTTTTCTCCAGCACCACAGCTCAAAGGCATCAATTCCTCTTCTGTCATTCTTAGTCATTGTTGAGCTCTCAGATGCATAGCAAATAATTGTGAAGACCACGGCCTGGATCAGGCACACCTTAGTCTCCAGACTGACATCATTGCTCTTCAGTACCAGAGAAGTCCCTGACAGCAGACCTTTCCAATGCAATTTGTGTTTTGATTTCTTGACTGAGATGGTTAACAATCTCAATCTCTTCTCTGTCTATCATGGTGCTTGTCAATTGGCCTCATAATGAGAATCTTTTTGTCTTTCTTAAAATGAACTTCAATCCATATTGAAGACTATAGTCCTTGACCTTCTGCAGCAAGAGCTTCAGGTCCTCCTTAGTTTCAGCAAGCAAGGTTGTGTCATTTGCATAATGTGGGCTGTTAATGAGTCTTCCTCCAATATTAATACCACATTCCTCTTCATAAAGCCTTGCTTCCTGAATTATCTGTTCTTCATACAGATTTAAAAGTTTGGAGATAGGATGCATCCCTGATGCACTCTTTTTCTGATTTTGAACCAGGCAGCATTTCCTTGTTTCCATCTGCTTCTGGGTCCAAGTATAGGTTTCACATATGCACAATCAAGTGTCTTGGGATCCCCATTCTTCTCAAGATTAGCCACAATTTGTTGTGATCTACACAGTCAAAAGTCTTTGCATAGTCAATAGAATACCAATATTCTTCTGGTTTTCTTTGCTTTCTGACAAGATCCATCTGACGTTGGCAATAATATCTCTAGTGCCATAATCTCTTCTAAATCCAGGTTATATTTCTGGTAATTCTCTGTCAATGTACTGTTCCAGTTGTTTTTGTATAATCTTCAGCAGTATTTTGCTTGTGTTTGATATTAGTGATTGTTGTTGTTATATGCTGTTAAGTTACTTGCACCATAGTGACCATAGGTACAACAGCGCTAAACCCTGCTCTAGCCTGTGCCAACCTTATCGTCTCTGACACACCTACCCCCATTACCCTAGTCACTGAATGAATCCGTCTCATCAAGGGTCTTCCTCTCTTGAGTTGTCCCTCCACTGTCCCAAATATTATGTCCCTCTCCAAGGACTGGTCACTCCTTGCAACATGCCCAAAATATGTTAGACAGAGCTTCAGAATACTTGTCTCCAAGGAGCAGCCTGGTTTCACTCTCTCTACAACAAACCTGTTTGTTCTCCTAGCAGTCCATGGTATATTCAACACTCTTCTCCAACACCACAGCTCAAAATCATAAATTCTCCTTCTATCATCCTTAGTCATTGTCCAGCTTTCTGACCCATAGCAAGGAATTGCAACAATTATGGCCTGGATAGGGACACCTTCTGTAGAGGTCCCTGACAGCAGGTTTTTCCATTGAAATTTGTCTTTTGATTTCTTGCTTGCTGGTACCAAGAGTGTTGATTGTGGACCCAAGCAAACTCACATTGTATTGTTGATAATTTCCACACTCTCTTGGGTCACTATTTTGTAGAATGGGGTTAAATATGAACCTCTTCCAGTCGGCTGGCCAGGTAGTTTTCCTTCAGATTTCTTGGCACAAATTGGTGAACACATCTAGGACAACATCTATTGAAACATGTCAATTGGTGTTACATAAATTGCTAGGATTCTCCCCCACCCCGCCAAGTCCTTCAAAGCAGCCTGAACTTCCTCCTTCATCACCAATGTCTCTTGATCATATGTTGTTTCTTGAAATTCTTCTGTGTCAGCCAATTATTTTTGGTATAGTGACTCTTAAACTCCTTCCATTTTCTTTTAATACTTCTTGAATCATTCAATATTCTGCCCAGAGCATCCTTAAGCACTGCAACTCATGTCTTGAATTTGCTTTTTAGTTCCCTTAGTTTAAGAAATGCTGAGTGAGTTTGGCCCTTTTGATTTTCCGACTCCAGCTCCTTGCACATTTTATTATAATATTTTGCATTGTCTTCCTGAGTTGCTCTTTGAAATGTTCTGTTTAACTCCTTATAATTTTTATTCCTTCCCTTTGCTTTGGCTTCTTGGTGCTCTTCTGACATCCATTTTTTTTTTCTTTCTTCATAAGTCTTTGCATACTTTTTATATTCTTCCTGGACGATTTTTTTTTGCTATGTTCCTATAGCTCATCCGGTTTTCATTTATAAGTGTTCGAGGACTCAAACCTGTTCCTGAGTTGGTTTTTAAATTCAGAGGGGATAGACTCAAGATAAAATTTTGATTCCTGTGGATATGACTTGATCTTCTATAGTTTTAATTTGAACTTGCATGTGAGTAGTTAATGGTCTGTTCTGCAATCAGCACCTGGCCTAGTTTTCACAGCTGATATTTAACTTTTCCACCAATTCCTTCCACAGATGTAATTGATGTGATTCCTGGGCATATCATCAGGTGAAATCCATGTATACAGCCTGTGTTTGTGTTTCTTATAAAAGGTATTTGCAATGAATAAACCATTGATTGTGCAGAATTATATCACCAACCTCATTTCTGTCACCAAGTCCATGTTTTTCAACTACAAATCCTTCTTCCTGGTTCCCAATTTTTGCATTCCACTCACGCATTATTATTACTGCATCTTGGTTGCATGTTTGGTTGATTTCTGACTGCAATAGCTGGTAGAAATCTTCTATTTCCTTCTCCTTGGCTCTGGTTTTTGGTGCATAAATTTGAATGATCATGGTGTTAACAGTCTTCCTTGTATGCCTATGGATATTATCCTGTCACTTACAACATTGTATTTCAAGGAGGATCTAAAAATGACCTTATTAACTGTGAAAGTGACCTCAGTTTTTCCTCACTTTTTCATCTTGGGCTTAGTAGACCATATAATTGTCTGATTCAAAATGTCCCATGCTAGTCCATCTCATTTCACCAATACCTAATATGTCAATATTTATATGTTCTATTTCTTTCTTAACAATGTCCAGTTTTCCTACATTCATGCTTCTCATATTCCATGTGTGTTTCTGCTTATAACTCATCAGGTTCTGCTTATAACTGTTTTCTTCCTTTGTGTTTCCAAATTTGAGGGCTCATACTCAGTTGCCATATTTGCTAGTCTACTAAGTGTGATTTACTGTACATAGTGACTGGATTTCAGTGTCTGAGAAACTCAGTGCTTCAGTCTTGAGCAACATGTATGGTTTGCTAACAAATGAAGATTGAAAAAAATTACAAATAAACTAAAATTTCAACTATAAAAACCTACATATATGTGTAAAAGACCTACCAGTATATGAAAATAAATATATTTATGTTGTGGGATAGTATTTTTATTATTATGTGTTTACTGTTTCTATGTCTGTATAGAAAAAGAACAAACACTTTTGAATAGTCAATAAAGCACAAATAGACATTCTTCTGGTATTCTTTACTTTTAGCCAGGACCCTTTGATAAGAGCAATGAAATCTCTGATGCAATGACCTCATCTAAATCCTTCTTGAATTTATAGCAGTTCCTTATGTATGTACTGTTCCATTTTTTAATGATTTTCAGCAGTATTTTGCTTGCATGTGACGTCAATGATATTGTTCGATAATTTCCACCTTCTGCTGGATCTCTTTTTTTGGGAATGGGAGCAAAGAAAGACTTTTTCCAATCTGTTAATCAGATAACCATCCTCCAAATTTCCTAACATAGACTGGTGAGTGCATCCAAGGTTGCATCTGTTAATTGAAACAAGTCAGTTGATATTATGCAGAACTTATATCTGGATCAGGAGGCTCTTGTGCAAACAGAGCAGGGGAGCACTGTATGGTTTGGAATTGGGAGGGAAGTACATCAGGGTTGCATTCTCTCTATATATCTGTTCAATCTATATACTTAGTAAATTATCCAAGAAGCTGGACTCTATGAAGAGGCATGTGGCATCAGGATTGGAGGGAGACTTATCAATAAGCTGTGTTATGCAGGTGGCACAACCTTGCTTGCTGAAAGGAGGATTTGAGGCAGTTGTTGCAGAAGATCAAAGAATGCAGCCTTCTGTGTGGAGTACATCTCAGTATCAGGAAAACAGATTCTTACCAGTGAACCAATAGTCAGTGTCATGAGGAATGGACAGGAGATTGAAACTATCAAGAGCTTCATCTTGCTCAGAACCACAATAAACACTCTTGATATGATCAGTCAGGAAATGAGGAGATACATTGCACTGGGGAAAATCTGCAGTTAGGGACCTTTCCAAATTATTGAGAAGTAGTGATGTCAGTTTGAGCACTAAGATTTGTCTTATTCAGGCCATGGTCTTTCTAATTACTAGGCATGTATCAGAGATCTGGACAATGGAATAATGACAGAAAAAGAATTTACAGCTTTGAGCTGTGGTGTTGGAGAAGAGCACTGAACATCCAGTGGAAGGCCAAGAGAATGAACAAATATGTCTTGAAGAAGGTGAAGCAGGAGTGCTCTTTAGAGGCAAGAATGATGAGGCTTCACCTCTCATATTTTGTACATGTTGCTGGGAAGTGCTATTCCTTGGAGAGGGACATGATGTTGGGAAAGGTGGAGGGTCGGTGAAGGAATGGAAGACCCTCAAGCAGGGGGATTGACATGGTGACTGCTGCAACGGGCTCTGTGTGTCAGGAAGTGTGAGGATGGTGCAGGCCAGAACAGGGTTTAGATCTTTTGTTCATAGGATCACTATGAGTTATGCTTAACTTGACAGCACCTAATAATAACAGAAAAAGAAAATAATTAAGGCCATCAGTAGGTTTTTCAGTGAACAAAACTTCCTATCAGAATTAAAAAGAAATCTTCCCAAAGCAAAAATAAACACCCAATGTGTATGACACTCTGATTTTTAGCTAATACCTACTCAACATAGTCCTCATTTTCAAACACTGCCTTCCCAGTAATAAGACATTCAAAAATTAATTTCAGAAGAAAAATCCTGTTTTCTGTTGCTTCTGCTAAAACATCTAGCAGAAGCCATTTTTTAAAAGTAACACTTCATTTTATTAAGTCTCCGTTAAGTAATCTCTAGTGAATAGAGTAACAAACCGTGAAGCGTCAAGGAGAGGACATGGCTGAATCAGGTAGAGGGGAACATGATGTCAATGAACATGTTACATTACAGCTCTCACCTATCCTTAAAGGCCTGGTATTATATAAGCCTGTCTATAGAAACTTACCTAGACAAAAATAGTTACAGTTTATCCTATAATAGTTGACAATAAGCCTATGACTAAAAATACACTATAATTTCTTATATACTCATTAAGTTCACCACTTAACTATTTCTTTTATATACACAATATCTATTGTACTATTCTAGGTTTTGGAGAGACATCATTTAAATGACAAAAATCACTGTTGTTGTCATCGTTATGTGCTGTCGAGTCCCTTGAGACCACAGTGACCCTATGTACGAGAGCCCTAAACCCTGCTCTATCCTGTGCCAACCTCACTGTCTCCCACACACCTACTCCCATTACCCCAGACACTGAGTTGATCCACTTCATTGAGGGTTTTCCTGTCTTGCACTGTCCTTCCACCCTCCCAAATATAATGTCCCTCTCCAAGGACTTGTCCCTCCTTGCAACACGTCTGAAGTATGTCAGACAAAGCTTCAGCATCCTTGCCTTCAAGGAGCAGCCCAGTTTCACCCTTTCTAGGACAAACTTGTTTGTTCTCCTGGCAGTCCATGGTATAATCAGCACTCTTCTCCAGAACCACAACTCAAAGGCATCAATTCTCTTTCTATCACCCTTAGTCACTTTTCAGCTATCTGACTCATAATATGCAATTGCAAAGACTAGTCTCCAGCTTGATGTTGTTGCTCTTCAATACTCTGGAGAGGTCCCTCACAGCTGACTTTCCCAATGCAACTCATCTCTTTATTTCCCGGCTGTTGGTACCAAAAGTGTTGATTGTGGAGCCAAGCAAACTAAAACTTTTAACAATCTCAATCTCTTCACCATCCATAATGATGCTGCCAGTTGGCCCAGTGGTGAGAATCTTTGCTTCCTTGATATTGGGTCTCAATCCATATTGAAGGCGGCACTTTTTGACCTTCTGCAGCAAGTGCTTCAGGTCCTCCTCAGTTTCAGTAAGCAGGGTGTGTCATCTGCATAACACAGATTGTTGATGAGTCTATCTCCAATCCTGATGCCACATTTCTCCTCATAGAGTCCAGCCTCCTAGATAATCTGTTGTGCATATAGATTGAAAAGATATGGAGATAGGAAACATCCCTGGTGTATGCCCTTCCCAATTTTGAACCATACAGTGTTTCCTTGCTCTGTTCTGATGACTGCCTCCTGGTCCAAATATAAGATTTGCATTAGCACGATCAAGTGTTCTGGGATTCCCATTATTCTCAGAGTCAGCCACAGCTTCTTGTGATACACACAGTCAAACACCTTTGCATAATCAATGAAACACAGATAGACATTCCTCTGGTACTCCCTGCTTTCAGCCAAGATCCGTCTAACATTTGTTGCAATATCCCTAGTAGTACGATCCCTTCTGAACTCAGCCTGCACTCCTGGCAGTTCTCTGTTGATGTGCTGTTCCAGTCAGTTTTTTATTATCTTCATAATAGGCTCACTTATAAAATGCTTATCTGTAACAGTATCATCCATAGAGAGTTGCACAGCTAACTGAAAGGCCAGGCTTCACTCAAGGTCTTTTCTTTACCACTTTAAAAGGTCCTTGACAGTAGATTTGCCCAATGCAATGTCTTGATTTAACTGCTGCTTCCAGAAGTGTTGATTGTGAACCCACATAAAATGAAATACTTGAAAAATTCAATCTTGTCTCCGTTTTTAATGATGCTGCTTATTGGTCTAATGGCTAGAACTTCTGTTTTCTGGAAGTTGAGGTTTATAATCAATAGTAGGGCTATGATCTTTATCAGTAGGGTTTTCAAGTTCCCTTGACTTTCAGTAAGCAATGTTGTGTCACTTATAAATAACAGTTTATTGGAGAATATTCCTCAAATCTTGATGCCTTGACTTTCTTCATATAGTCTAACCCCTCAGATTATTTGCTCAACATACAGATTGAATAAATAGGGTGAAATAGACAATGCTGATGCATGCCTTTCCCAATTTTAAGTCATGCAGTTAGTAACCTCTTGTGGATGTGAGTGACTGCTTTTTAAACTATAAACCGGTTACCCATAAGCACAACGAAGTATTTCGGAATCCCCTACTTTGACCCAGGTCAAGCATGAGTTGATTTGGACTCAATGGCAATTAGAGAGAGTAATAGAAATTTTGTTATGTTTGTTAATATTACACATAGTCAAATGCCTTTGCACAGTCAATAAAACACAAATATTTTCTGTTGTTCTCTACATTTAGCCAAGATCCATATGACATTCACAATTATATCACAGATGTCACACAGCCTCTTTTAAACTCTGCTTGAACTTCTACCAGTTCCCTGTCACAGTAATGTATTAGCCTTTTTTGGATGATCTTCAGCAATATTTTGCTTATATGTGATAGTTATGACAGTGTTCTATAATTTCTACATTCTATTAGGTCATTTTTCTTGAGAATGGGAACATATATAAATATCTTCCAGTCAGTCAGCCAGGCAGATGTCCTCCAAATTTCCTGGCATAGGAAATTTGTACATTCAGGGCTGCATCTGTTAATTGAAACATGTCAATCCATATCCTATTGATCCCTGAGTCGTTTTTTTTTTTTTTAGTCAATATATTCAGTGTAGATTGAACGTCTTCCTTCATTACTATTGTCTTTTGTACAAAATGGTGCTTCCTAAAATTTTCAGTGTTGACCACTTCTTTTTTGGTACAGTGACTCTGTATTTCTTCCATCTTATTTAGATGTTTCCTGGATCATTCAAGATTTTGCCCATAGCACCTCTCAGTATTATAACTTGAGGTTTGAATTTGTTATTCAGTTCTTTCTACTCGAGAAATACGAAGAGAATCCTTCCCATTTTATTCATTGACTCCAACTTTTTGCCATTTTATTATATTTTTATTTTTCTGCTGCCCTTTAGAATCTTCAGCTCAGCTCTTCGGCATCTCTTCCTTTTGTTTTGGCTTCTCCCTGCTCAAATGCAATTGTCATAGACTCTTCTGACATCTATTTTTGGTTCTATTTTTCTTACTCCTTCTTATAGCAAAAGTTGTACAAGTGTCCAGGTCTTTTTTTTCATGGGGTCACTATGAGTTGCCTATGACTCGATGACACTTAACAACAACCTTCTTCTTTGTAATTACCTTTTGCTTTCTTCATGGATGACATGTTTGATGTCATCCCATACTTTCTGTGGGCTTCTTGAATTGAAAAAAAAATGAACATTTCAGAACATTTAATTGTGCCTATGTAAAACTTATATCTAAGTCAAGAAGCTGATATCCAAACAGAGCAAAGGAACCCTATATGGTTTAAAATGAGAGAGTGAGCATCAGGAAGGTATCTTATCTCCAAATCCATTTAATCTGCCTGCTAAGAAAACATAGTGAAGCTAGACTCTATGAAGAGGAATGTGGCAAGATCAGAGAAAGACTCATCAACAACCTGCGTAATGCAGATGACACAACCTTACTAGCCAAGAGTGAAGAGAACTTAAAATGCTTGCTGCAAAGTATCAAAGACTACAGATTTCAATAAGGATTACATCTCAACATTAAGGAACAAAAGATCCTCACTACTGGGACAAAAGTCAACATTCAAATAGATGGAGAAAGGATTGAAGTTGTCAATTATTTCATCTTGTTTTGATCCATAATCAAGACCTTTGGTATCAACAGTCAGGAATTCCGAAAGCTATTGCATTTGACAAGCCCTCAAGTAGGAAGTGCTCCAAAATATTGAAGTGCAATGATGTCAGTTTGATTTAGGCATGGCCTTTTCTATCACTTCCTATGCATCTGATAACCAGACAATGAATAAGGGTGACAAGAAGAATTGATGCCTTTAAGCTGTGGTCTTGGAGAAGAGTGCTGAATATACCCTGGACTGCCCAAAGAACAAGGAGATATGTTTTGGTTTTTTTTTTAAATGCAGTCAGAGTGCTCCTTGGAGGCAAAGACAGAGAAGCTTCTTCTCTCATACTCTGGACACACTGCTAAGAGAGATGGCTCCTTGGAAATGGCCATAATGCTTGGAAAGATAGAGGATAAGTGAAAGAGAGGAAGAGCCCAAAAAAGATACCTGGGCTCAAGTGTGTCAGAGGTGATAAGGATGGCACAAGATAGGACAACATTCAATTCTGTTGTTCATAGGGTCACTATGAGTCCCCTAGATTTGGCAGTGTCTTATAATAACAACAATACTAAGTACTTTTAATAATTTATCATATAATATGTTGTTTGTTGTGTACTGTTGAGTCAGAACCAATCCATAGCTGACCCTCCAGTGGAAGGCAGTTAATCACATGGGAGGAGATTGCCCATCCTTCTTCCATGGAGTAGCTGTTGGATTTGAACTAAGTGCCTTTGGGATTGCAGCACTACTAGGCCACAAATGCTATATAATAAAAGTAATATAAGTATTAACATGAACTCAAATAATTTTATTAGATAATTACACTATAGCTCTGGTGGTCTAGCTGTGCTACATTCCCAAAGGCACATGATTTGAATCCTCCAGTTGCCCCATGGGAGAAGAATAGGTAATCTCCTCCTCTGTGATTTACTGCCTCTGAAAACCTATGGGAGAGTTAGCTTTGGGTCAGTTCTGACTCAACAGCACACAAAAAAATACCCCCAAAATGCATTACACTATTCACTATACCATTTTATTACCCATTATATTAGGTAATATATTGGTTTAATTTTTTATTCTTAATAATTTATTCATTTATATATTTAATAACTTATAAAATAGTCTTTAGCATTTATTATTTGCTAGGCACTCTTACCCAAGAAAACAAAGGTATAAGAATGATGGAACTTTCCCTCCTATAAAATATACCAGGTTTTGCAACCAATATCACAAATTAATTTCTCAGTAGGTGATGAATTTGGCTAGTTGCTCTATTGTCTATTCAATAAGATACCTTAGATAAGTTATTTAAACTCTTTGATCCTTAGAAAAGGGAAGCAAATTGACTCCATTAGTAATATGGGTTTTAAGATTAAAAGGATACAGTAAAATATCTTGTGAACTATTATTAAGTAGACATACACAGAATTATAGGTTCTTAATAGTCCTATAAATTCTGTACAATTATGTCTGAAAATATGGGCTGTTTTGAAGCGAATACTTTATGGTTTTCTCTACTAAATTGGAAGTTGACAAGCCTTGATGATAACATAAACTGACACCTTGATAAAAAAATATTTTGTTTGTTTAGAATTACTTATGCCCTGCCTCTTTTCATAAAATACTTGAAACAGTATTAGAAAATATTTTAGAAAGCAATAATGAGTAAAACAGAAAATCAAAAACATATATGTGGAAAATATAACCTATCATAAACCTATATCATTTTCGATCTATGCTGTTTCAAATTTCTTAGCCTCCTGGCATGAAAACTAAAAGAAACTATCATCAGTTAAGCAATTTTCATCATTAATTTTTAAAAAGTGAAGATTCCAGCATTTCATAAAAAGCATTAGCATTAAACTCTACAAGAGTGCTAAACAGACATTTCAATGAGCATATATGGAATGATGTGATCTATAATCTCAGTATTTGTCAACTATTAGATAAGAACTTCATAAAAATATTTCTTACAATGCCATTCAATAAAAAATTGAATCTTAATCTAAAAAAAGGAATGTCTATGACATGCTGAACTAATGTTTTCCAATAATATAAGTAGTTTTCTAATTGTGTGTGTGTCTTCTCAGCTCAATGTATTTATGTTTATAATTTGTATATAAATAGACACACACACAAACATATACTACTACTTTACACCAAAGGAGTGTCTTTGGTGACACGAAAGGGTAAGCATTTGGCTACTAATGGAAATATTGGTTGTTCAAACTCACTTAAATACACCCTGGGAGAAAGACTTGGTGGTGATCTACTTCCAAAAGGTGGTAGCCGTGAAAACCCTAGAGAACCGTTCTCCACTACAGCACATGTGTTAACATAAATTAGGGTGACTCTACAAAAGCTTTTTTGTTTATTTGTTTGCTTGTTCAGACTTCCTAAAAGGCTGAAAAAGTTATTTTGGTGGCTTAGTGTGTATGGACTCTTTTTTTAAAAAAAAAAATCACAAAGTATGTGTGTTCAATAGCATTTATTTTACTTATAGCAGTGTAAAATAATTGGCAATCACAATTAGGTGAAACAAGATGATCATTACAAAAAACTGAAGTGTATCTGTATGTACTAAAATATACTATTAAGTTTTATAAAAAGGAGATGAGGGAGGTCTAAAACAGTGCATCAGTAAAGAAATTGAATAACCTTTCTTGTGAGCCATCAAGTCAGAATTAACCCATAGCTGACCCTCCAGTGGGTTTTCAGAGGCAGTTAATTGCATGGGAGGACTCTGCCTATCCTTATCCCAGGGAGCAGCTGGTGGACTCAAACCATGTGCCTTTGAGGTTGCAGTACAGCTTCTTGCTAGGAAGCCACCAAGCTTGTAGGAACTTCTCTATGAAGAAGAATTTGGCATCAGGATAAAAGGAAGACTCATCAACAACCTGTGTTATGCAGATGACACAATTTTGCTTGCTAAAACTGAGAAGTGTTTGAAATGTATGCTGCAGGAGACCAAAGACTTAAATATGGATTACAATTCAACATCAAGAAGACAAGAATACTCACCGCTAAGCCAATAGGCAGCATCATGATAGATGGAAAAAAAAGACTGAAGTGATCAAAAATTTTATCTTACTGGTCCCATAAATACCTTTGGGATTTGTAGTCAAGGAATCAAAAGACATGTTGCATTGGGAAAGTTGGCTGACAAAGACCTCTCAAAAAATATTAAAAAGCAAAGATGCCAGGTTAAAGACTAAGATGTACCTGATTCAGGCCATGATCTTTTCAATTGTTGGTATATATGTGAGAGTTGTACAGTGAGTAAGGATATCATAAGAAGAATCAATACCTTTGAGCTGTGGTGTTGGAAAGAATACTTGAATATCCCATGGACTGGGGAGAAAAACAAACAAAGACCAAAACCTTCAAAACAAAAACCAAATAGATATGTCCATAGGGATTTGGCACTGTTGACCCAAAGGTCACACCTCTTTATTGGTTCAAATAAACCAGCAGCTCTGCAGGAGATAAATAGGCAATCTACTCCTGTGCAACTTACAGCCTTGAAGACCTGCCAGAAGGTCAGTTCTAAGTTCTGACTCAATAGCAATGAACTTGAGCTTGAAAGAGGGTGATAAAAATCTCGAAACCATCTGCACTGACTTCTCTTCTTCCTCCTTTCACTGAGACAAGGATAACAGTAACCTGTGTTTTGTATAACTGGATGAGGAAAGAGGAATATTGTTTAGATCCCAAACTAATGCAATAAGTCTGACATTCTACTAGAAAAATTTGAGAAATTTCTGAAATTTTCCTGTGGATGAATATATCCAGGAAGGTACACTCATGATCATTCATTCTCAAGCTTACTTTCAGATAACAACCAGAATTTTCTCCAGGGAAAACTTCTGACTGAATATCACATAAACAACTGCTTCTTTGAAATCTCAGTGGTAAATTTTGTTCAAAATGTGTCTTCCCATGAAGGTAACACCAAATAAAGAACAGCTTTATCCAAATGTTCCCCTTCTAGATGTCCACAGAAATTTCTTACACTCTAGCTTGCTCTTGAACTTTTTATTTGTTTGGTTTTGTTACTGCTCTTGGACCACTCCCTCATTTTTAAGAGTTATTGGTCAATTATGATTTTTCTTTAAAGACATTGTTGAAGCTATTGAGAAAATGTCAGAACTAGTGAAGAAAAATCCTAACATGTTATCAAACTGAAGTCCATCTTTTGAAATGAAAAATACTTATAATGAAAATGAGTCGACAGCTTACTTGGTGATATTTACAGCTGGATATGACGTCAATCGGAAGGATGGTACGGATCAATTTTAATGGCAAGCTGCTAAGCACGCGTATTGATCTGGCAGCTTGCTACTCTACAAATGGCAAAAACCATTAGCATGCTAGCTCCAGGGCCATGGGAGAAGCATAAAACAACAAGTGACTTTGAGCCTTTAAATGAGGTAATTTAAGAGTGCTGATTTGATGATCATAAGGGAAAGTGTGAATTTGTGACTTAATCCCCATACACTACCTCTCAACTAAAAATTGATCACCATCCTAGACATATTTCATTTGAGAAGAATGTAATATATTTTATAATATCCCCTTTAAGACCTTTGCTTTAAGGGATGCTGTTTGCTGCTCAGCCAATCCTAAAAATGGATTTATCTTCTCTAGAAGAACCAAATCACTTCTGCTAGAACAGAGTAACTATGTAGGTGATGCATAGATCAAAAGCATATAAGAATATTCCATATTCCTCTTATTTGTATCTTTTCTTTCTACTTTATGAGGATAATAATATTAGTTCCTCCATGCAATGTAAAATTGATATGATCACACCTATTGAATGCTACCAGAGGCATTTATTTCAGGAACTAGTAAAAGTCCTCAGTAGTGTCTATATAGTAGTCCTTATTACAAATAGAGATCACTTAAATGTGGCCACTACTGTTGAAACGAAACTTTTTCTATTCTGGAGGAGATAAGAATCTTCTGCTGATCTCCAAATAAACTTTTCATTCAGACATCTCAGATTGTATTTTAATATACCTAATGGAGTCTCACCAAATGAATGTTAGGTGGGATGTCTGCAATATGAACTTTCCAACCTCTAGAGATGCAGTACATCTGCTCAGATCAAAATGTGTTGTTTATGAAGCTCCCACACTCTGGAGACATATGTACAGCACCAGTGTGAAAATAACAAGTTTCAAACTCTTCACATGGTTCTTAGTCAGCCAGTAAGAAAACATTAATCCTCACAATGTGAAATGAATCCTGCTGCATTATTTTCTAAGTTCAAATTCTTAGCAATAGTATCTGATGTACAAAGAAAGTTACCTGACATTGTTGAGAAGGGAAGAGGGGGAATCCAGCCTTGGGGAACTTTATTGTTCCCTACAAATATTCAAATAGTTCAATAAGGTGAGAGTACAATAAAGTAAAAAATTCATGATGACTTAAGAGTTCTTGTGAATTGGGAGCCCTCTGTCGTGGCCTTGTCTTTCAGGAGTAGCACTGCTAACCGCAATTTTCCCTGGGGGAAAAAGGGGCAATATCATCTGCGCAATTTACAGCCTGGAAAATCCAATGGAGAGTCAACTAAAAGTTAACTCTGACTCCATGGCAATGAGGAGGTTTATCTTAAAACTAACTGAAGATTAATAGACAAACATTTTCTTGCTGTTTATTCTTATAAGGAAAGGAACTGCTCCTTTAACCAGTATGTGTTAACACACACACATTCACAAATCAAACCCTTGTAAAACACACACATTCACAAATCAATCCCTTGTAAAAAATAATCTATTGAACAGCTGAGTGAGTTAGCTCTACCAAAGCATCAGAACAGAAAAGTTTAAGCAGTTTAAAAAAGCAAATCCTGAATGAAATGAGTACTGTCGATATCTTGCCCAAATCCCCTCATTGGGTCAGCATGAGACACCATGATCATGGGAGAATTGCTCTTGATCCAGGAAGTCAACCCTCTGGATAATCTTGCTACACATGCACATACACACCTGCTCACAAATGGAGTGACTAAGCTGAAGTGAGAAGCCCACAGTCAATGCCATGGGCTTTGACAATGTAGGAATTAAAGATAAGCCACATGATGGAAATAAATCTTTGGTATAATCGATGCTGCAGATCTCATTATGGGATCACTGTGTGCCACTGAGTCAGAGACAATTCACAGCTGACTCTCCAATGGGTTTTCAGAGGCTGTAACAGTTTACTGCACAGGAAAAGATGTGGCGTGACCTACTAGTTAGAACCACGTACCTTTGGATTGGCAGTGCCGCTCCTTACTACTAGGCCGCCAAAGCTGTCTTTTCTATACCTTTTCTAGCTTAAAGTTCTATTTTTGTATAGAGAGAATTTACTCAGTGAACAAAATGGATACTCATTTTCTGACTTTACGCTTATGGAAAGCAACAATAATAAAATGGAAATGTTAGAGGAAATATGAATTCCACTTCCTTGTAATAGGATATAAAATGTCAGTCACCTTTGAACATTACTTTGATAATCATGGCTTTCTAGCTTTAATTTCCATTAAAACAATATATAAAGAAAAATCTGCCAATGGAAAAATAACAGAAAAAGCATTCACCAATTTTTTTTAAGAGATCAAGCTCTTGGAGCTTTCTTCTAAAGAGCCCCAAAGTAAGAAACCAAGTACTGACAGTATCAAACTCAAGAAATTAGTATTTTTTGGTTTTCCTTTAACAAAGCATATCTTTGCTAAGTCTTATTCTGTTGTTTTATAGACAATGTTATAAAACATTGGTATGATGAAATGAAATATTAATAAGCAACTGAATAATTTCTATATTAGAATTCAAATTTCTAACTTTATAATACTTTTCCTTGCTGAAGTTTTCACCTTTGCACCTGGTCCATTGCCACCCTGTATGACCTTATTTCAGCAGTGACTTTAATGAGGAACATTTCTAAACTCCACCCACACAAACCACATTTTTCCTTTTACTTATCAACTCATAAACTATCACTCCCAATGATACAAAGAAGTGATTATAGAATACTTGTTAAATCCATTTGCTAGACTCTGTAAATTAATAATTGAATCCTATATGATAAAGTAGGAAAAGTGACATTCATTCAGTAACGATGACACTGAAATGGAAAGAGTGGGAAATCAGACATCCCCTTACCAACTCTAATGCAAAAGACAAAGACTCCTCCCCAATCATTGTCACTGGTTCCGTAGAATATCCGAGAGAAGAGATGCCATCCTTAAATTACTCATGACACTTCCTGACCTCACAGAATATTTACTTCCCTTCAGTACACATGTGCTGCCCAGACTGGACTTCCTGGAATTTCTATTAAGATTTCAGATTACATAACAACAATTTTCAGGTGCCACAGCCTTTGCTCATAGTAATCTCCAAAAGAAGACAGCACTTAAAAAAAAAAAAAGACGACAGTACTGTGGTGGCAGTAGAAATGGTATAAACCATACAGTAGGCCAGCTAAGAAATGCAGAGACTTGAGGACAATTTAACAGGATCTAAATGAAGGATGAAAGATAGACATCAGAGTTCTTAATATCAAGGTTTGGAAAATACATATTGCCTATATTCTCTATAGATCAATTTAATTTCTTTAAGCCTTACCCTCAATAGTTGTTCTGCTTACTCTGTTGAATAAACTAAAAACTTAATGCACTACTGCCAAGCCTGTTCTGCCTTATAGTGACCTGTCATTTCTAAGGCTGTAAATTAAAATTGGAGGAGATGACCATCTTTCATCGAAGATGCTGTTGGTAGATTTGAATTGCTAGAGATACTTCAGCCTTTGGTATTGCAGTGCAACTCATCATTGAATAAGTACAAAAATTTAACCTCACTATTTGGGGGCTCCACTCTCCTTTTTCAAGTTGGTAATGTCCCAAGAGCATTACATAGGTTAAAGGTGGTTTAAAAAAATACAAACCAACCACGACAGCATTAGATGAAGGGAAGTCTGGAAAGGAATGATGGCGGCCCATTACAGAGTCTGTAGTTGACTTGCTTATCACCTCTGTGCACAATTTCCTCAGAAAGGCGGCATGACCTCTTTGTCAGGAGCTATATTCTATTTCTTCTTCAGATCTAGAAGATTCTCTTTGTCTTTGAGGAAAAAATTCTTCATATTTTCTCTTGAGGCTTGCCTCAACAGCCCTCCCTTAACTTCAGGTCCTTGGTGCAAAGGGGTAATATGCTTAGGCTTCTAATTGAAAGACTGAAAGGTTGAGTCTACTCAGATGCTATCAGGAGAAATGATCTACTAATGATCTACTTCCAAAAATCTCAGGAATTTAAAATTATATAGAACACAATATTGCTCTGATACATAAGAGTATTAGAACTGACTCCATAACATAGCAATTGGTTTAGTTTGAATTTTGTTGAAGTGGCTGGTGTAAAAAGGCAAGGGCCATGTGGATATCTGACCTCCATCAACTACACAAAGGGGAACTAACCCAGTCAACATCAACAACATAAAAACAATTCGCATGAGGTCAGGTATGTGCCCCACACTCCCATACCTCTTTTTACTCATCCCAGCACCAACCTTACTTCTTTATTGGGTCTAAAATCTATTGCCATTAATTGTTTACAGACCACACTGACACAGATTAGCCAAAAGGTTAGTAGCAAAATACAGTCACTCAGTCTAGACAGCTGCTGACATGGGCTGGCAGGCACCTTAGCCTTGAGCCTTGTGGTTTTAGACTAGTGCTATGAAGCTCTCAGTCCTGCCAGTTATAGCTCTAACCACATCTAAGTCCTTCAACTAACTTGGGTAAATGCACTTAGCTCTAGGTCCATGGAGGGTAGCAATCCCAAGGTCATCCCTGATTCATGTCTCTGGTCCTATGCTTCAGTCATGGCTGTTGCTATTGTAGGTCTTGTTGGCACAAGAATCTCTGTTCCTGAACTGCGTGCACTGAATGCCTGCTTTCCCTTTGCTAGTGGTGAGATTCTAAAATTCTGCTGCTGGATCTTGTCAATTTAATGGCATGACTAGCCAAACCCCTTGTGTATAGGCAAGACTAGCCAATCCCCTTGATATTGAGGCTCAATATCAAGAAGACAAGGTTTCTCACCACTGGAACAATTGGCAGCATCAGGATGGATGGTGAAGAGATTGAGATTGTTCACAACCTTAGTCTGCTTGGCTCCACAGTCAACATTCTCGGCACCAGCAGCCAGGAAATTAAAAGATGTATTGCAATGGGAAGGTCTGTTGTTAGGGACCTCTCTAAAGTACTGAAGAGCAATGGTGTCACTCTGGAGACTAAGGTGCTTCTGACACAGGCCATGGTCTTTGCTATCACTTGTTATGCATCAGAGAGTTGGACAATGACTAGGGAGGATAGAAGGAGAATTGATGCCTTTGAGCTGTGGTGCCGGAGAAAAGTATTGAGTGTACCATGGACTGCTAAGAAAACAAACAGATTTATCCAGGAGAGGGTTAAACCAGGCTGCTCTTTGGAGGCAAGGATTCTGGGGCTTCGCCTGACATACTTTGGACATGTTGTAAGAAGGGACCAGTCCTTGGAGAGAGACATCATGCTTGGGAGGGTGGAGGGACAGCACAGGAGGGGAAGAACCTCTATGAAATGGATTGATTCCGTGATTGGGGTAATTGGGATGGGTGTGTCAGAGGCAGTGCAATTGGCACACAATAGAGCAGGGTTTAGGGCTGTTGTACATGGGGTTGCTATGAGTTGCAAGCAACTCAATGGCATATAACAACAATATACACTATTTGCATATTCCTGCCCATCTACATGCCAAAGTCAGTCAATGGTTAGGGAAGCCATTTTGGACAAATAAACCTTAACACCATAGGAGGACTTAAATTTTGCTTGCCATTTATTGGTAGACACAGAATAGTGTATATATATTTGACATTGATTTCTATCCTCAGTTCTTTTTTAAATAAATTGTATTCTTATTTTTATCATTCATATGCATTGAATTCCATACAATCTTCTATTAACATTGTGTTTCACTCATTTATATTGAAGTTTTCCCCCCCTTTACCACCATTGCATCAAAAACTACTTCTGTGAATTCTCTTTTTAAGAATTACACTCTCTCAAAAAAAAAAAAAGAATTACACTCTCTCTAATTAAGATAAATATTGTGGATCACATAGATAATTGTAGGTAGTTGGTTGGTTTCGGGGTGAGCAAAGAGTTCTTGGTCCAAGTTGATATTCAGGAGCTTGTAGTCCTATTTCTTTCTTGTAAGATAACCCTGCCCAAAAAGCCTGTAAAATCATCTGATTGAATGTCCACTTATATTATTCTTATATATTAAATTGGCTATTAATTATATAAAGAATGCTGGTGGCATAGTAGTTTAACATTCAGCCGTTAACCAAAATATCAGTGGTTTGAATGTACTAGCTACTCCAAGAGAGAAAGATTTGGCAGCCTACTATCATAAAGACTGAATTCTAAGAAATCTTAACCTTCACACTTAAACTCATGGCCCTCAAGTAGAGACCAACTTATAGCTGAACTTCTATTGGGTTCCTAAGGCTGTAAATCGCAGAGAAAGAGAGTTTCCATCTTCCTCCAAGAGTCATTGGCGGACCTAAACCACTAGAGAGGCAGGCACAGCTTGTAAGGGTCAGTTTTATTCTGTCCTACAGTCTAGTTAAAATCAACTGAACAGCACATAACTGTATTGATGATACAACCTTATTATCTTTCATCCCAATTTAGAGTTAAGCCATTAAAGAGTGTCTGCCAAGTAAAAACCTCAATGTTTCCAAAGTAAACAAATGAGACTGGGAGAGGACATTTCTGGCAAAGATTAAGAGACAAGGATTACATCATTATAGTGTAGAGATAATGGAATAGACATGAGACAGCAGCAATGCTGGCAAGATTGAAGCCAGTGATAAGTTAGACACACTGTACAATGGACTAGCAGTAAATCAGTTTTCATCGTTACCCCTGTCAGAAATCCAAAACAACTCTATTATAAGGGGGGAGAAATCTTTTTAATATCTGGAAAACACGATTCTTTATCAACAGAGTAATTATTTTTTAAACTCTAAACTAGAAAAGTTTTTGAGAATTCCTAAGAGATAGAATAGATCCTAGTTGAAAGTCATTCCCTTTTCTTTTTTATTTATTTCAATCTCTTTTTACAGAGACAGCCATTGAGACAACCTTTTTTTTTTTTTTATGTCAACTCGCGGAGGACTGGCTGCAGTCATTGGAAAGAAGTAATAATTGATTTCAATAATTAATTCCTGCTTGCTGAAGTAATGTTGCCTACGCATTCCTCCTCAGGCCCCAGTTAAAAGGAACTCCGAAGCAGGAGTGCATAAACAGCTACATTACTTTGGGGAGTGCAAGTCCCCTAACATACTGTAGATTTGGGAAGAGCTTTTAGGCCTGGGGCTATCTGAAGTTAATTCCTGTACGGTCCCCTGTTACCTCATGTTGTCTGTGATTTTCTAGTCCATTCGAAGAAGGAGAAAGCCAAATGCAGAAGAAGGCATCTTTGCAAAACTTGATCTCAGCTCTATCAGAAATTCCATCTTCACACTCTATCAAAACTTCCTTCAAAAAAGGGAAAGAGAGTTCTGGAAGCTAGGGAGAACAGGAGAGCTGAGAGTGGAAAAATAATCAGAGATGAATGTCAAGAGGAAAATGAAGTAAGTGGCAAGTGTTTTTTGGGAAGCTGAATGACTCCTGGTCCCTTTGCACTTAAAAGATTTCTAAAACCCAAACAGCTTCCAATTCTAATAATAATTAAAAAAATTTTAAAAAGCTAAAATGGAGTCACTTTATGCCCCTTTCAAAAGGGTTAAGTAGGCTATGCTATCTTTTATGCTTAATACAAAATCCAAACTGACACCATATCTTATTGTTTCCCCTAAGATATTCTCAGACCAGTCATGCATTTTTCAAAATATTATAATAATGTGTTGTCTGCCCTCACACGGCTTTCTATAAAAGTAAAAGACATTTCAAATGTAATTATTTAGAATCCTTTCATTATAAAGGGCTTGTAAATGACCAAAGATCTTTGCAAATTGAACACCTAAAAACTTTAAATACACACACCACACCACCCCCACCACCCCCAGAGTAGGTGACTAGCTCCCACTGACCCAGAATGTGTCACAAGACAGGCTTTTCACTAAGCTGGCCATTTACAACTGCATAGTGACTGTGATAACAATGCTTTATTGTTAAAGAAGGTCTATAAAGCACTGGGGAGTATAAACGGAAAGCAGGTCCTCGTCAGGTACCAGACCACGCTTCCTCATACCCAGGTACAAGAACCGACCTCTTGTTTCTACCTGGTCCCAGGGCGATAAGGTTCCTGATGTAAAGAACAGATTAAAGCTAAAACAAGACCAGATGTTTTTCCTGTTAGATGGATTAAGTAAGACCAAACCTAAAATTAGGAAAGCACTCAGGGCAGATTTACTACTGCGCGGTGATGGGGGCTGCGCAGGGCGCTGCAGAGCCAGTGCTGTGTTTATTAACTGGGCCCTGGGAGCTGGAAGGCCTCTACCCGAACGGCTCTCAACGTGCACCAGGAGGACTCCAAACTGGTGATGAAAGCTACTCTCTGAAAGCGAGACCTCAGTAAAGACAATATTAAAATCTACTTCAAATCCAGTTGATGGCACAAGAGGCAGAAGAACGGGTAGCATGATCTGTAGGTAGTCACCAGGGGAGAAAGATGAGCAATCTCCTCCCTTTAGATTTACAGTCTCTGAAAAACTGCTGGAAGGTCTGCTGTGAGTTGGTCCCAACTAGGCAGCCATTAGGGTTGTTTTGGGGTTTTTTTCTTTCTTTTTTTTTCATAAAAATATTTCAGGAGGAGAAAAATAACCAAATTACTCAACAACAGTAATTATTGTTAGTTAAGCCCACTGACATCCAGTGTGTTCCAACTTATAGCCACCGTCAATGACAAAGTGTAACTGTCCAAGGAGCTTCGACGCCTGTATCTTTGGGAAAGCTGGCTGCCATATTTTTCTCCCGTGGAGTGACTGACGGGTTCAAACTGTCCAACTTTCACTTAATCAAGTGCTTAAATGCTGCACCACCAGTACTTCTAAACGACATTTCTTAAATACACTGAAAAATCTTGTCATAACTAAGACAATCAACGCTATTTAGTTTCTTGGTGACCAGAATCACACTTGTAATCTCAAAGTGTTTCTTTGAAAGCACGATGCAAAAGCACCCAATGAAAGGAATAGTATTAATTCAAGAGTTGTCGTGATTATTAACTTTTCTGGAGAGAGGGAGTAAAATAAGTTTTCACAAAATGAAGAGTCAGGCTGTTCAGAAACTGTATTGCGACTGCTAGTCCTTCTCTACATCACCACAGCTCAATCTTAACTATTCGCTAGGGACTTAACACACGAAAGAATTAAAAGTTAGGAAAACTTAAATTCTATTTTTCACACTATGTAGAAAGTCAGACTTACAGAAATAACAGCAACGGGTACATCTATAAAATAATTTTCCTCAAAAAAAAAAAGTCATTTTTCTTGCTGATTTCAGTAAGCTGCATATATAGAAATTTTCAATAACTTTAAGCTAGTGCAGTTGTTGTTCATTTTGTTTTCTATCCTCAGTGTAAGCTATAATGTACTAGAAAGGCTATGAGGACCACAATCCACACCTCGATTGACACTTGTGAATTTCTATGTAATAGTAACTATAACTTTAGGTTGGATCACCTTTCTTGGGAATGGGAACAAATGTGGACCTCTTCCAGTCAGTTGCCCAGACAGATGTACTTCAAATTTTCTTGCATAGACTGGTGAGCACATCCAAGTCAATTGGTTCATTAAAACAAGTCATCAATTCTTGGGGCCTTATTTTTTTTTTTTTTTTGCCAATAACTTCAACTTCTTCTTTCATTACCATTACCTCCTGTTCATATGGTATTTCCTGAAATTTTTCAGTGTCAATCAGTTCTTTCTGGTGCAGTGATTCTATGTATTCCCTCTATCTTTTGATCCTTTCTGGGTTATTCAATATATTGTCCATAGCATCTTTCAATATTGCAACATGAGGCTTAAATGTGTCAGTTCTCTCAGCTTGAATTCCAGCTCTTTGCACATTTCATTATAATACTTTGCTTTGTTCTCCCACGCTGTTCTTTGAAATCTTCTGTTCATTTGACGTGTTTTTCTTTTGTTTTGGCTTCTTGACACTCCAGAGCAATTTTTAGAGTCTCTTCAAACATCCATTTCTATTTTTTCCTTTCTCCTCTGTTCTTGTAAGGACCTTTTGCTTTCTTCATGGATGATGTCCTTTATATCATGCCACAATCTGGTCTTTGATCATTGGTGTTCAATGTCTCAAAGCTGTACCTAAGATGATCTCAAAATGCAGATGGAATGAATTCAAGATCAAATCTTGATTCATGTGGACTTATTTTAATATTCTTTGGTTTCAATTTGAACTTGCATATGAGTAACTGATTGAGTGAACTGGAGTCCACCTCTGGCCTAGTTTTGACTGCCAATATTGAGCTTCTCCAACAATTTCTTCTGCAGATGTAGTCAATAGATTCCTATGTGTCCCCTCAGGTGAGATCCACGTGTAAAGTCATTGTTTGTGTCTTTTAAAAAAAAGATATTTTCCGTGAATAAATCATTGTAAGCATAAAATCCAATCATCCTATTTGTATCACCAAGCCTGTATTTTCCAACTTATATATTCCTTCTTTACTGTTTCCAACTTTTGCATTCCAGCCACCAATTATCATTAACCCATCTTGATTGCATATTTGGTCAATTTTGGACTGCAAGATTTGGTAAAAATTCTCAGTTTATTTAATCCCAATAAAATTGATCTAGCTGAATGTGGAAGCTATCAAACAATACCTTTAATATCACATGCAAGCAAAATGCTGCTGAAGATAATTCAAAAACAGAACAGCACATGGATGGAGGAGGCGGTGGCACCAGAGATATCATTGCTGATGTCAGATGGATCCTGGCTGAAAGTAAAGAATACCAGAAGAATGTCCATTTGTGCTTTATCAACTATGCAAAGGCATTTGACTGTGTGGATTATAACAGATTGTGGCTGACATTGAAAAAAATGAGAGTCTCTGATCACTTAATGTGCCCTTGCAAAACCTATACCTTGACCAGGAGGTGTTGTGAAAACAGAGCAGGGGAACACTGCATCATTTAAAATCAAGAAGGGAGTGTATCAGGGAGTGTTCCTCTCCATACCTATTTAATGTGTATACTGTACAAATTACTCAAGAAGCTGGACTCTGTGAAGAGAAGTGTTGCATCAGGATTGGAGGGACACTCATCAGTAACCTGTGTTATGGAGATGACACAACCTTGCTTCCTGAAAGGAGAAGGACTTGAAGCACTTGTTGCAGAATGTAAAAGGAATGCAGCTTTTTCCCATGGCATTAGCAGATAGGAAATAAGGAGACTCACTGCACTGGGAAAATCTGTAGTTAGGGACCTCTTCAAATTATTGAGAAGTAGTGATGTCAGTTTGAGGACTATGGTATGCCTGATGCAGGTCATAGTCTTTCTGAAAACTTTCTATGCATCTGAAAGGGGAACAATGAATAAGGATGACAGAAGAAGAATTGATGCCTTTGAGCTGTGATGTTGAAACATATATCTTAGAAAGGGTGCAGTCAGATGTTGCTCTTTGGAGGCAAGAATAATTGGGCTTCTCCTCATTATACTTTGAACATGTTGGTAGGAGGGACTATTCCTTGAAGAGGAACATGATGCTAGAAGGGTGGAGGGTTGGTGAAGAAGAGGAAAACCCTCGACGAGGTGGATTGAGATGGTGACTGACAATGGGTCAGGAGGTGTGAGGATGGCACAGAATAGAACAGGATTCAAATCTGTTGTTCATAGGATCACTATGAGTCATAATCAACTCAATGGCACCTAACAACAAGAATTTTAAGTATGTCACATAAATTCTAAGTTTCCATTTCCATGTTTGCAAAAGTGAGGTCCAATATATATGTCTGGAAGTTTATAAGAATAAAATGAGATAGTCTGCAGGAGCACAGGGCTGTAGAGTAAGACAGTCAGTTTTTACCAATTACCTGCCTGTCTGCTTTGCCTATATTTGCATTAGTATATCCCTTTTCAGAATTTAAAATTTAGCCTTTTTAGTTTTTGCATAAAATCACAAAATCAGCCAAAAATCTCCAGTGAGGAAGCCAATCTCGTATCTCCCCTCAAGACCATTTCCTCAGTCAGGGGACTACTGACAAGGCTATCCTTCTGCTTTTGCAGAATATGCTGATAAATTTCCAAATTAAATTTTTTTCAACCCGCAGAAATCTGAATATGGTTAAATAAATATTAATTTTTGCTGGTCTAGACAGAGTTATGGAAGACTCTTAGTTTAGAGGCAGAACCTATGTTACAGACAGTAAATTAAAGCTAAAATCAAACCAGTTACCGTTGCATGGATTCCAACTCATGGTGGCCCCATGTAAAGAGAGCTGTGTACCACAGAGTCTTAAATATTAGTTTATTTTAGTTTTTTGCTCTTTCAAACATACACAGGAGAACATAAACCAATTTAACCATTATTATGTGTACAGTTCAATGACATGGACCACATTGTTTTGTTTTGCTTATTTTTTTTAAATTGATCACATCCTTGAAACTTTGCCATCATCTTCACTTTCCTCATCTCCCTCATCACCATAAAAGCCATGCCCTCTAAGGTTCCTATTTACTATTTCTAATTGTTGTCAATTCAATCCCTATCAAAAGGTAGATCTTGAGAGAGCTTAGTATTCAAGGCCATCAATCCATATTAGCTAAACTACTCTAAAAAGACTTAAGATATTTTGAGTTAAGGCTTAAAAAACATTAGCATTAGAGAACACCTATAGGCTCCAGAACTCCAGAACATCTGGCTTCCGTGAGAATTTGAAAGTGTAGTATTTTCTTCCCTTTTATCAGGATACTTCTGTAGGATCCTGGATCAAAATGTTTCATAATGGAAGTCTTGTCTGTTACCACCCATTTCTTCTGGTCTCTGGCGAGGGAGGGAGCTGTTCATGAAGCAATTTATCATGCCTTCTATTTCTGTGTTGTGTTTTTGTTGTTGTTGCACCAGGTGAGTAGGAATTAATTGTTTTGCCTTGGGTAGTCATTTGCAATCTTTTAAGACTCTGTTGTTGTGTGTCACTGAGTCAGAACTGACCCATTTCTGACCCTTAGAGGCAGTAATCACACAGGAGAAGATTGTTATCCTTCTTCCATGGAGTAGTTTGTGGATTTTAACTGCTTGCCTTCAGGATTGCAGCACAGATTCTTACCACTAGGCCACCAGAGCTCCCTACGCATTATAAAATGAACTAGGAGACTGAACATAAGTGCTAAATACTTTTTTATACCAAATAACTGGTATATCACATAAAACCAACCCTAAACCTCCAAACCAAAGAACTGAATCCCATGAAGTATTTGTTATATATAGTGGCTTGTTTTCATTATAAAACACCATTATAACAGAAATACTACAAGAGAGTGACAGGAAATATCACAGTTTGAGAAATGAGGAGTCTTAATTCAAGTTATCAACTATAGGGGAATGTTTCAACTTTCTGTTGGCTCTGGGGAAAGTCTTCAGTTTTCATTTTCTTTTATCTTTATATTAGTTTGCATACAAAGTTTATAGACATTGTGTTCTATTTATATACATTGTGTTTTATACACTCCTTTATTCACATTGTGTTTCATACAATCATTCCCATATATTGAGTTATATAAAATTAATCACCATTAATCTATACCCACTATCACCTGGTCTCATTGGATCTTTCCTAATTCCTTCAACCCCTCTCTCTGCCCACCAAGCTCTACGATCTCATGATTTTCCCTATTCCCAGCCTCAGCCCTGTGCCTCTAGCACTTCCATCTTTGGATTTTCATACACATCTTACTAGTTATCTTTCTAGTTTTACAGTAATGGTCTTAAACAGTATTTGTCCTTATGAGACTGAGTTAGTTCACTGAACATAATGCTCTCTAGCTTCTCCTATGTTATATAGAATTTTTTTGAAATTGTTACTCCTCAGTGCTGCATAGTATTCTATCATTTGATTGTACGAAAATTTCTCAATCCATTTATTTGTTGGTGGACATTTGGGCTGCTTCCATGTTCTTGCTTTGTGAATAATGCTGCTATGAAAATTAGTCTACAAATCTCCATTTGTGTCTCAGGTCTATTTTCCTCTAAGTATAGTCCTAGCAGTGCATATGCAGAACAGATCACTCCAGAGGCTGGACTTTATGAGGAGGAATGTGGCATCAGGATTAGAAAAAGACTGATCAACAACCTGTGTTAAGCAGATGACACAACCTTGCTTAACAAAACTGAGATTACCTAAGGTGTTTACTGCAGAAAGTCAAGGACTGCAACCTTTAATATGGATTTAAGTTAAACACCAGGAAAACAAAGATTCTCACCACTGCGCCATTTGACAGCATCATGATATATGGAGAGGACATTGAGATTGTTAACAATTTCAGCTTGCTGAGTTTCACAATCAATACTCTTGGCACCAGCAGTCAAGAAATTAAAAGACAAATTATATTGGGAAAATCTGCTGTCCGGACCTCTCTGGAATGTAAATAAAGCAATGATATCAGCCTAGAGACTAAGGTTCACTTGATCTAGGCCTGGATCTTTGTAATTACTTACTATATATGAGAGAGCTGGACAATGAATATGGATGACAGAAGAAGAAATAATGCCTTTGAGGTGTGCTGTTGGAAAAAAATATTGATCATTCCATGGATTGCCAAGCCAGCAAACAGGCTTGTCCCAGAGGAGGTGAAACCAAGATCCTTCAGAGACAAGGATTTTTTGAGTTCCATCTCACTTACTTTGGACACATGGACAGGAGTAACCAGGCCTTGGAGAAAGACATCATTCTTGGAAGGGTGAAGGGACAGCACAGGAGCAGACGACCCTGGGTGATATGGATTGATATAGTACCTCGGGTAGTGCGGGGAGGTGTGTCAGAGACAATGAGGTTGGCTGAACATAAAGAAGACTTCAGAACTATTGTGGAAAGGATCACTATGAATCGTAGTTGACTCAAGGACACATAAAAACAACAATAACATGACAGTTCTTGTTCAGCTTTTTGAAGAAAAACTAATCTTCCTTCCAGTGTTGTAAGACCATTTTACAATCCCACCAGCAGTATATGAGAGTTCCAACCTCTCTACATCCTCTCTACCATTTCTTACTTACTTGTCTGTTAAACTTTACAGTTGTTACTGGGGTAAAACAGTATCTCATTAAGGTTTTGATTTGCATCTTTCTTATTACCAATGATTTTGAGCATGTATTCATGTGTCTGTTGGCCATTCAAATGTCTTTCTCTTTGAAAAGTCTTTCATTGTCTTTTGCCCATTTTGTGGTTGGGTTATCAATCATTTCTTGTGGAAGCTCCATATTATTCTGTAAACTTTCATTATGAGACCCTTGTTTGAGCTGTCATTGACAAATATTTTTCCAAGGCTGTAGGTTTTCTTTTTGCCTTAATAAAAAGAGTATTTAATGCACATAGAGACTATTTATTGATATTATCCTCTCCCAGTCGTACATTTCTGGCAGTATTTGCCAATTTATTTATATCACAGGTTTGGCCTTCTAAGTTTGGTCCATTTTGTCTCTTATGATCTTTATGGTTTTGCACTTTACCCCTAAGTCTCTGACACATTACTGCCAGGAACAATAAGAGACCTAACTAGATGGAAAAGTGGTCGTGCATAGGAAGAAAAACTGTTCATGCATAGGAAGATGCAATAGAGTGAAAGTGATAATCCTACCAAAAGCGATCTACATGTTCAATACAATCCCAATATAGATACCAAATTTATTTTTTAAAAAAGACAGCAAAGGTAATGTTGTTGTTGTTGTTATGTGCCATCGAGTCACTTGAGAGTCATAGTGACCCTATGTACAAGTGCCCCAAACACTGTTTTATCCTGTGCCAATGTAGCTGTCTCAAACACACTCATTCGCACCACTCCACTCACAGAATCGACCCATCTCATCGAGGATCTTCCTCTCCCACCCCATCTTTCCACTCTCCCAAACATGATGTCCCTCTCTAAGGACCAGTCCTTCCTTGCAACATGCCCAAAGTATGTCAGACGAAGCTTCAGAATCTTTAACTCTAAGAAGCATTCCAGCTTCACCCTCTCCAGGACCTGATTGTTCTCCTAACAGTCCAGGGTATGTTCAACACTCTTCTCCAGCACCACAGCTCAAAGGCATCAATTCTCTTTCTATAATCCCTAGTCACTGTCCAACTCTCTGATGCATAGCACGTAATTGCGAAGACTATAGCCTGGATCAGGTACACCTTAGTCTCCAGCCTGAAATAGTTGCTCTTCAGTACTCATGAGTGGTCCCTTACAGCCAACTTTCCCAATGCAATTCGTCTCTTGATTTCCTGGCTGCTGTTACCAAGAGTGTTGACTGTGGAGCTAAGTAAACTAAAACTGTTAACTATCTCAATCTCTTCCCCATCCATTCTGATGCTGCCAATTCGCCTAGTGGTGAGAATCTTTGTTTTCTTGATGTTGATCTTCAATCCACATTGAAGGCTGCAGTCCTTGACCTTCTGCAGCAAGCACTTCAGGTCCTCCTCAGTTTCAGCAAGCAGGGTTGTGTCAT
>NW_006399776.1:13462492-13468354 GCF_000299155.1 Elephantulus edwardii
TCTTGGAGAGGGTAAAACTGGGATGCTTTTTGGAGGCAAGGATTTTGAAGCTTCTTTTGACATAGTTTGGGCATGTTGCAAGAAGGCACCAGTCCTTGGAGAGGGAAATCATATTTGGAAGGGTCAGGAACAGCTCAAGAGAGAAAGACCCTTGGTGAGATAGATAAATTCAGTGAATGGAGTAATAGGAGTAAGTATGTTAGAGACAGGTTGGCACTGAGTAGAGCAGAGTTTAGGGCTCTTATCCATAGGGTTGCTATGAGTCACAAATGACTCAAAGACACATAACGATACAACTTGTACAATGACAAACACATAGACCAATGGAACAAAATCAAGAACCCAGAAATGAACCCATCTAACTATGGTCAACTCTTGTTCGACAAGGAAACAAAGCCTATCAAATCAGAACATTACAGCCTTTTTAACAAATGGTGCTGGCAAACTGGACTCCTACTTGTAGAGAGCTAATACTCAATCCACTTTTCACACCATACACAAAAGTCAACTCAAGGTGGACCAGAAACCTGAGGGAAAGTCTTTATTCCTTGATGATATTCATGCCACCTGCCTTCCACTATCTCCCTTCTGCAAGCTTATTTAACCTCTTTTATGTCTCAAAAGAAAGTGACTAAAAATATACCCTACATTAATGTCTCTACAGGGAACTCTGGCAACTTAGTAATAAGGAATCGGGTTGTCAGTCTCTATAGGTAAAGCACATTGATGAAACAAATACTGTATCGAAAGTTTTAGGCAGACATTTGGTAAATCTGCTGTTTGTATTCATAAGCTGTTCACCAACAGATGGAAAAATATTACTTTTATAGAAACAAATGGTCACCACCTAATTTATGGCTCCAATTGTCTCAAAAATATCACTATTTCTTATGGCTGAAAATACATATGAAAAATATTATTGCAGGGAAAAATAATTTGAATACCTGAACATATTAGTTTGGTTCTCATCACGCCATTTTAAAGTGTTTGATCTCAAATATATTTCATTCCTAAAAATGTAAAAAATGCCGTCTAAATATAGTGGTTTTGTTTGTTGTTTTTTACCATCAACTCCGAATCAACTCATAGCTGACCCACTAGGAGGTAATAAATGACACAGAAGAAGATTGTCTATCTTTGTCCCATTGAGCAGCTGGTGGATTTAAACCATGTACCTTCAGGTTGGCAGCACAGCACCTTACCACCAGGACACCAGAGCTCCCTTATACGGTAGAGGAGGTTTTCAAAAAAAAATCTGATTAATGCATAATTGGAGATTTGCAGTAATGTAGTAAAAGTAACACAATAATTTTATTTAATATCTTAATATTCTGGTGCTGTTGTCAGTTGATGAAACTTGAATATGTTTATCTTCTCAGCTTAGCTCTTAACATCTTAGTGCGATTTTACATGTTTTGGAAAAGAAAGTCTAACTTTTCACTTTTCAAAGTAAAAAAAAAAAATCGTTATTAGCCAGCCCAAATGAGAATAACCATATACAAAAGCTTCAGTAATTTGTGATCTTACCTATATTTAAAATTTCCTTCTTAGGTCTAGGAGTTACAGCAGCATTACGTAGCCTTTGCTAGATATAAAGTTAAATGCAAATGTATATGTAGTATCAAAATGGTAAAGTCCATTTTCTGCTATAGTATTTAGAAATTAACTTGTAAAGCATAAGAAGGAGGCAATGGGTTTGAGGTGAGATGTACTGAATTTTTACATGTCATCTCTCAAAACTATCATCTCTGTAAAGACATGAATTACCCCATACTTAAAAGATACGCTCTTTGGTTAATTTACAGAGAAATGTTTCTCCAAATAGCCAACCAAACTATCATATACACACAAGGAATATTGTAGACTTATTTTTTCCACAACCTATTTTCCCAGTAAATGTATAATCAGTCAATAACGTGAGTTAATTCATGGCTTGACTATTCAGAGACTAAACCTAAATAAAATGAAAAATTGTTTTATTCCTTGAGATATCAGTGTAGACCTATAATTGAAAAAAATCAACAATACATAATACACTAGTATTAGTTGTAAAGATAGATCACTTTCACCAAGATTCAGCATAGTCTTACATCCATCTTTAGAATGGAAGGAAAACTAGTAAAATATGTATGGGGATCCAAAGGAGGAAAGGGAAGCAGAGGGGGGAGTATACGTAGGGGCAAAACCATGGCTTCACAGTTTCTTGGGTGAAGGGAGGAAGTAAAGGAAATGGGGAAAATCCAGTGGGTACTTGAAAAACACAGTCCAATGGTGATGAAGCAAAGTATTATAATGAAATGTGCAAAGAGCTGGAGTCAGAAAATCAAAAGGGCTGAACTAGCTCAGCATTTCTTAAATGGGAAGAATTGAAAAACAAATTCAAGCCATGAGTTGCAATACTAAAAGATACTTTGGGCAGAATATTAAATGATCCAAGAAGCATTAAAAGAATACAAAAGGAGTATACAGAGTCACTATACCAGAAGGAATTAGCTGACACAGAAGAATATTTTTTCTTTTTATTTTTAATTCATTTTAATGAACGTTTTCAAAGACTTTGGATTTCCATTCATTCATTGTTGCCCTTTTCTCCCTGCCCAACCTCCCCCCTCAAGGTTCGCTCTTCTCTTTGAAAAGTAAAAGAAAAGTCTTTCATTTTTATACAACATATGAACAAAAGCCTGTGGTGATGAATGAAGAAGTTCAATCTGCTCTGAAGGAACTGGCAAAAAACAAGCCTCCGGGAATTGATGGCATACCAATAGACATATTTCAACAAACAGACGCTACCCTGGATTCACTTACTAAGTTGTGCCAAGAAATCTGGAGGATAACCACCTGGCTAAATGACTGGAAGAGATCTATGTTCCCATTCTAAAGAAAGGGGATCTGACAGAGTGTGGAAATTTTCAAACAATGTCATTAATCACAGGCAAGCAAATTTTGCTGAAAATTATCCAAAAATGACTGGAACAGCACATTAACAGAGAACTGCCAGAAGTGTAAGTTGGGTTTAGAAGAGGCTGTGGTATTAGGGATGTTATAGTTAATGTTAGGTGGATCTTGGCTGAAAGCAGAGAGTACTAGAGGAATGTCTATCTGTGTTTCATTGACTATGCAAAGGTTTTAAGACTTGGGATCACAACAAAGTGGGCTGACTCTGAGAAGAATGGGAATCGAGAACACTTGATTGTGTTTATGCCTATACTTGCACCCAGAGGCAGTCGTCAGAACAGAGGAAGGAGACAAAATTGTTCAAAATTGGTAAGGGTGCATACCAGGGATGTGTCTATTTCCGTACCTTTTTAATGTATATGCAGAAAAGATCATCTGGGAGGCTGGGCTCTATGAGGAGTGTGGCACCAGGATTGAAGAAAGATTCAACAGCCTGTGTTACACAGATAAAACAACGCTGCTTGTGGAAACTGAGAAGCCTGAAGCGCTTGCTACAGAAAGTCAAGGACTGCAGCCTTCAATGTAGATTGAAGCTCAACACGAAGAAAACAAAGATTCTTATCACTAGACCTAATGGCAGCATCATGAAGAGATTGAGATTGTTGACAGTTTTAGTTTGCTTTGGGTCCACAATCAACTCTTTTTGTACCAGCAGCCAGGAAATCAGGAGATGAATTGCATTGGGAAATTTGGCTGCCAGGGATCTCTCCAGAGTACTGAAGAGCAACAACATTAGTCTGGAGACTAAGGTGAGCCTGATCCAGGCCATAGTCTTCACAATTGTTTGTTATGCATCAGAGAGCTGCACAATAACTAGGGAAGGTAGAAAGAGAATCAATGCCTTTGAGCTGAGGTGCTGGAGTAGAGTTTTGAATACACCATGGACTGCTGGGAGAACAAATAAGTTTGACCTAGAGAGGGTGAAGTCAGTCTACTCCTTGGAGGCAATGATTCTGAAGCTTCGTCTGACATACTTTGGGCATGTTGCAAGGAAGGACCAGTTCTTGAAGGGGGACATCATTCTTGGAAGGGTGAAAGGATGGAGAAAGAGATGGAGACCATCAATGAGACGGATTAACATAGTGACTGGGGTAATGAGGGTAGGTGTGTCGGAGGCAGTAAAGTTGTCACAGGATAGAGCAGGTTTCAAGGCTGTTGTACATAGGGTCACTATGAGTTGCAAGCAACTCAATGGCACATAACAAGAATAATAACAACCTTTAAATCCTAGTCTTTTCTACTTATGAAACATGTTTAGTATCAAGATTTAGAAAAATTCCAAATAATGGATCAAACTTTGAAGAGTATCTTTTTTTGTTGTTATTGTTTCTTTGTCATATAGCTGTTGTTGTAATAATCACAAGGCTGAATAGGATCTTAAGAACTATCCAAACACTCCTCTGCCTTTAAACATTACTGTACTTAAACCAGAAAGATAGGCATTTACGTTTTCCTGTAAAGTGGTAACTATGCATTATCTATGAGTAATATATACAACTGTCTTTTTATAGGTACTACATTAAAAAATATTTCCACTCACTTAATTTAAATTCTATTCAAATGTAAGTATGAATTCACTGTTAGACATATGTGTTACCTATGTAACTCAAAGGGGAATAGAATGTCGAAGAATGAAAATTGTTCTACATGTAATTTTTCTTCTATTACTTCAGCAGCATTAAATGCATAAGTTAATAAACCAGGTGGAATTCTCTTTACTCAATAAAATGCTCCTGAAAATGTCTTCAATGTGAATCATACAGAAAGCATTTTTTAAAGGAATCATGTAGTAAATTCTTGAAGAATATCATCTTTTTTTTAATGAATGCAAGCACATATTTAACTAAACTGGCACTCATCTGTTCCAAATTTATTTTCATGTTCAACTTGACTGACACAGCATATTGTCTTGAATCCTCTTCTGTTGGACTAACTGGAAGTCATGTTTTCAACTCATTATTGTTTACATTAGGTTGTTTTTAAAAATAATTTCTTTTTCAAAAGGTGTAACATCATGTTATATAAAAGTCAAAATTATAAATAAGAAAGGAGGGAAAATAAACCACTCTCTTACTTTTATTTCTCCATCATTTTGTATGCCTTCCAGATATAACAGTCATTAATAGTTCCTTATGTATTGTTCAAGGTAGTTGTATGCAGTATGCTGGCAAATTTACAGTATACACATAGATATAATAAGTATATAAAGTATTTGGGATTTTCATTCTCCACTAAATATATCAGACATAATTTCAAAATGTGTTATTTTATGTTTATATAATATTCCATTTCACAATATATATAATAATAATAATTTACTGATTAATAAACATGTTAACACTAAGTATTATAATAAACACTGAAGCAAATTTATACATATAGTCATATCTGTATGAATATTTGTAGAATAAATTTCTATAAGTCAGTTTGCTGAATCAAATGCTATGCACATTTTAAATTTTAACTGTCCCATGTCCACCATAGAAGTTATACCAATTTACACTGTCCCAAAAACATTCCATTCTTCCACATTCTCACCAATATTGCAATTTACAAATTTTGGGCTATCTTTTATGCAAACTATCTATTCAATCTCTTTCTCATTCTTCTACCGAGTTCTTCACAATGTTGTGACTAATATGAGGCATTGTCTATTTATTAGAATATTAGGTCTTGCTATGTGACATAGGATCATAACAAACTATGGCTAACTCTGAGAAGAATGGGAATCCCAGAACATTTAATTGTGCTAATGTGAAACCTATACTTGGAGCAAGAGGCAGTAGTCAGAACAGAGCAGGGCAACACTGCATGGTTCAAAATTGAGAAGGGTGTATGCCAGGGATGCATCCTGTCTCCATACCTTTTCAACATATATGCAGAGCAGATTATCCGAGAGGCTGGGCT
>NW_006399776.1:13468454-13469423 GCF_000299155.1 Elephantulus edwardii
TCTTGACCCAACTTAGTGAGCACATCCAGGCCAGTGTCTGTTTGTTGAAATAAATCAATTGGTATGCTTTCAACTCCTGGAGCCTTGTTTTTTGCAAATTCCTTCAGAGCAACTTGAACTTCCTCCTTCATCACCATAGGCTCTTGCGCATATGTTATTTCATGAAATTCTTCTGTGTCAGCCAGTTCTTCTGATACAGTGACTCTGTGTTCTCCTTCCATCTTCTTTTGATACTTCCTGGATCATTTAACATTCTACCCAAACTATCCTTAAGTATTGCCACCTGTGGCTTGAATTTTGTTTTTTTAACTCCTTCAGCTTAAGAAACACTGAGCTAGTTCAGCTCTTTTGATTTTCTGACTCCAACTCTCTGCACATTTCATTATAGTATCTTACAATGGTAATAGGTAAGTTTATTTGGAGGAAGATTCACCAGCAACATGTGTTATGCAGATGACACACCCCTGCTTGCGGAAACTGAGGACCTGAAGTGCTTGTTACAGAAGGTCAAGGACAATAGCCTTCAATATGGATTGAAGCTCAATTTTTTAGAAAGCAAAGATTCTTACCACTGGGCCAATTTGCAGCATCAGTACAGGTGGTGAAGAGATTGAGATTGTTAAGAGTTTTAGTTTTCTTGACTCCACAATTAATACTCTGGTCACCAACAGCCAGGAATTCAAGAAACATATTGTATTGGGAAAGTCAGTTATCAGGGACTTCTATAGAGTAATGAAGAGCAATGATATCAGGTTGGAGACTAAGGTGCACCTGATCCAGGCCATAGGCTTTGCAATTGAGTGCTATTCATCAGAAAGGTGGACAGTGAGTAGGGATCATAGAAAGAGAATTGATGCCTTTGAGCTGTGGTGCTGGAGAAGAGTGTTGAATATACCATGGACTTCTAGGAGAACAAATAGGTTTGTCTTGGAGAGGGTAAAACTGGGATGCTTTTTGGAGGCAAGGATT
>NW_006399776.1:13477354-13492424 GCF_000299155.1 Elephantulus edwardii
CCCTCTATGAGATGGATTGATTCGGTGACTGGGGTAATCGGGATGGCTGTGTCAGAGGCGGTAATGTTGGCGCAGGATAGAGCAGGGTTTAGGGCTGTTGTGCATAGGGTCGCTATGAGTCGGAAACAACTCGACGGCACATAACAACAACAACAATGTGACATATGCTTATAAGCAAATTTTCCATTCATTATACATCTTAGGGTCTGGAGATGTAGCTTGATGGTAGAGCACACATGCCACGGCTTTCTCGTTCAGCTTCCATTATCCATATTAGGTACTTATTATTTTTGTCACATGTACATTTTTATACCAGCACATCAACCCATTTGTTGTTGTTATAGGTGCCGTGGATTCTGAACCGACCCTCTAACACATTTTCAGAGGGAGTAAACTGCGTGGGAGGAAACTGGCCATCTTTCTCCCACAGCACAGGTGATGGATTCAAGCTGTGTACCTTTGTGTCGACAGTGAAGCTTCTTACCACTAGACTACCAGAGATCTTCCTTAGCTTTATTTGTTGTTGGTTTTATTCACTGTCAAGGAAACGACTTATAATCTATCTGCAGTGAGTTTGCAGTGGAAGTAAATCACATGGGAGGAGGTTTCCCATCTTTCTCCCTTCCAGCACATAGTGGATTTGCATTGCATGTCTCTGGACTGGCAACACAACTCTTTACCACTTCAGGATTTTAAAATTATGCTTCACATTTCCAAAGCTCTTCCTTGCTCCTATTTTTAAAAAACTTTCTCAGCTTCCAATATATTAATAATTTCATTTTTTAAATTGAAAGCTTTGATGCACCTGTTGTGTATTTTATTGAAAAGGGGAAAGAAGTATGAAATGCATAATTTTTAAAATTATTTCTTTTTATTGTCCAAACACTTCTGATTGAATAATCCATGTTTTCCAACTTTTATATTCAATGTCACATTTCTATAAAGCTGTTATATTTTGATCAATTTATATAAATATTTGCTCAATTCTAATAATATAGGTATATATTCATGTTTGATGTTTCAGAGTTTTAATTGTTGTGGCATTATTATATCTTTTCATAAATATCAAGGCAAGAATAGTTTTATGAAATTTCCAGTTCTGAACTTATCTGATTATTTATGTATATTTATGCTTCTACAAAATCTTTTAAATAGAATTCTGAAAGTGAAAAAAAAAATCACTTGTATGCCATTCTATGTCCATGCTAGTGTTTAATATCTTTAGCCCTCTGTCAACTTTTCATGTATCACAGGAATAACATATTTCCTTAACAGAAGCTGATAGAAAGGAGATCAAGGACCACTGAAATATTCATTTGTTCTACTTTTCTAAGGATCAGAGTAATTCCTATCTTTACAAGAAGTTTCAGGTGAAACGTCTAAAGTTTAGAAAGAGTTTAGCCACAATTTTATGTCTTCACATCTTAAACAAAGGATTTGTGAACAAAATTTAACTCACATCACTGTGGCTATCAAATTAGCATATGAACCATTATTTCCCATGAAAGAAGAGATGCTACGGAACTGGATCAGCACAGTCATCTACCTCGTTTTAGTAAAGATATGATGGAGACCTCCAAGAAAGACATAAGACTTGGTAAGAAAATTGGGTGTTACAGACACTTTTAAGTAAACCAAAAACCTTTGGGAAGTTTCAAAGAAAGATAGACATGTTTCCACTCATGTCCTAGTTGAGATGTATTCTGTTACTTTTACCAGTTTTACTCTCTCTAATCCTATGAACCTGGAGAGAGAGGATGAAAGGCACCCAAGCGTCGAGGACTCTCCTTCAGAAGGTCGCTATAAGTCACCTGGGCCGCGACGGCACTTAACAACAACTACTCTCTCTAATACATTTTCAACATCTTGACAAAGCCCTCTACAATGATAAGTGGGTCTGTATCAATTACATGATCCAGCCTTTCACCAGATCACATGATGCCACTTTCCCTTGTAATCCATAATGAACCAGGTTGATTCAGCCTAAACCTAAAGAGCATGACCTTTCTACACTTTACATTCTCAGAATTTTAGATGACACAACAGAGCTGAGGAAGAGAGACCAATTACTTTTGCTTACTTTAAAGCATGGAAGTAAAGTTTTAAAAAGCAGGCAATAAAGAAGAGTTCATACAGCCCCTACTCAGTGACTCTAGGGGCGAAAAAGTCTATCATATAATATATCCTTTTCCTACACTTTAGTTCTGAGTATATGCACAATATTGTTTGACTAATTGGACATGAACTATAAAATCAGTCAAAGAAACAGTCCAATCCATCAAACAACCAGCTTGACTTCTTTGAATTGATTTGATCATTCAAAATCACTTGATGCATGTGAATAGAAATTAAAAAATACAGGCTTCTCGTTTCAAATTGTGAACGTAGAGAACTGGAAAGAGAGTCATTTCTTCCCTTACAGCAAGTGAAAATCTGAACAAACTGAAATTAATGACTTTCCTTGAATCCAGCAGAGCACTGAGGTTGTGGGACAGGCAATTAACCTCAAGACTGTAGAGAAAGAGATTCCTACATGGAGAAATAGACCTAGAGCTTTTGCTTACCTAGGACAGATGCACTGCAATCCGTATGGTACATGGTTTGAGACCACCAGCTGTTCTACGAGAGCAGGATGGACAGTCTCTTCCTGTGCAATTAACTGCCTCTGAAAACCTGTCGGAGAGTCAGCTATGGGTTGGTTCCAACTGTGTGATACACAATAACAAGAAGCATGCAGTTAAGGAGGCCGAGTGATTTAGTGACTAATCACTTAACTAAAAAAGTTGGTGGTTTGGACCTACCATATGCTCTGAGGAATAAGGTTGTGGCAGTGTGCTTCCATAAAGATATAGCCTAGAAAATCCTATGGAGATATTCTCTCTAATCTTATAGGGTCAGAAAGATGGGATCAGCCCATTAGCTGATGTTCCTGGATAATACAAAGATTTGGCTTTCTTGGCTGCTGACTAAAATACTGGAGGTTTGAGAAAACAGCCTGGTGATATACTTCTGAAAAATCAAACTCTCTGGACACAGTTCTACTCTGACATATAAAACTGCCATATATGGGAGTTTGGGAGGCTGAACTTTACGTGGAAGAATGTGGCTTCAGAATTGGAGGAAGCCTCATTAACACCTTGTGTTATGCCAATGATACAACATTACTTGATAAAACTGAGGAGGAACTAAAATGTTTGTTGCAGAATGTCAACGACTGTAGTCTTCTTACCCCTGGGCCAATTGGCAGTACCATGATAGATGGAGAAGGGATTGAGGTTGTTAACAGTTATAGATTGCTCGGCTCCACAATCAACACTCTTGTCACCAGCAGTCAGGAAATCCAGAGAAATTGCACAGGGACGTCCGCTGTCAGGGGCCTTACTAAAGTGCTAAAGAACAATGATGTCAGTTCAGGGAGTAAGATGTGCCTGATCTAGGCCATGGTCTTTGCAAGAACTGATGCCTTTGAGTTGTGATGCTGAAGAAGACTATTGAACATACCATGGACCTCAAAGATAACAAATAGGTTTGTCTTGGAGAGGGTGAACCTAACCCGCTCTTTGGAAAAAGGATTTTGAAGCCCTGTCTCACATACTTTGTTCATGTGGCCAGGAGGTACCAGACCTTGGAGAAGGATATCATGCTAGGAAAGGTGAGAGACAGCACAGGAGAGGAAGAGCCCACATGATATGGATTGACATGATAACTGGGGCAATGGGATTAGGTATGTTTGAGTCAGTGAGACTGGCTCAGGAGAGGGCAAGGTTCAGAGATACTGTACTCAGGGCCGCTATAAGTTGCAGATGACACAATGGCACATAATAGCAACAACAACAAAAATATATGGAATTAGAAACTTTTAAAGATAGTGCTACAGATATGTTGTGTTTGTTGTATGCTTCTATGATAGTGTAAAACCCATAGAAGTCACAGATGTGAAGTATTCATTATTTTTTCTTGTTTGTTCCTCCAAGAAACCTATCATATTATTGACCAAAAAAAAAAAAAAAAAGATTGAGAAGATTTCTGAGAAAGCTTTTTACTACACTTTACTTGAAGCTAAACCCTTCTAGATTGACAGGACTTTATCTTGCAAACTTTTAGTTAAGAGTTTTGTGAAAATCTTCCTCAAAACTCCTATGATTAAAAACAAAAGACTTAATCTCCAAAGGAAAGGACATGGAAGTTGAATCCTTAAGCCACTGGTACAAACCCATTGTAACTATTTTAGGAGAAGTGAAAAGGGCAAAGTTCTATTCCTGAGGAAGATGCACAAATATATTAAAGGCTCGCTATTCTGCTGAGCCTCTTCTAAGACTGAGTTTAATCAGAACTTCAGCATTATCTCTATACTCCACCTATTATACTAAGAAGCATGGGGGGGGGAGAATAACAATGGGATACAAATAAAAGAGTTGTAGGAAAAGGAAAAGCAGTACAAAGGGGAAATCTAAAATTAAGGAAGCTAAAAAGAACTGATTACATAGAAGAATTTGGTATATTCATCTACCTTATAGCAGACCTTCTAGCGAGTTTTCAGAGAATATAATTGCAATGGGAAGATACTGCCTGTCTTTCTCTCTCAGAGCAGCTGGTGTATCCAAACCTCTGCCTTTGTGTTGAAAGTTCAATTCCTTTACTCATTAGGCCACCAGAGTTCCATTTTCTATGTGGAACACAAATTCTGCCTAAACTAACAAAACCACTTATATTAAAGGCCAAGGAAGAGGAAAGAAATAATCTCTAAACAAAATAATAATAATCTTAGTATCTTGTACAAGGTATTCATGTTTCCCTGAAAAATTGTAAGCCAGACAAAACAAAACAAGGAACACAATGAATAGAATCAGATTTTGAAATAATCACATGTTAAAGCTATTGTTATTGTGGTGGTGGTGGTGGTGGTTGCTATGGAGCACCTAATCTGACTCACAGCTGACCCTCCAGTGGGTTTTCAGAGGCAGTTAATGGCATTGAAGGAGATTATTCATCTTTCTCCCACAGAGCAGCTGGAAAAACCAGTGGTCTTTGGGTTGGCAGTGCAACCCCTTTAAACAAAGCCACCAAAGCTCCCTGTAGAGACTATTAACAAATATAAAATATCTATGGTTAAACAAAGGTACAATTTTGATAACTTAGATGTACTTGACTAAAACAATGATATTTTTCAGACTGTAGAATAACTAATGTCTTTAAAGTACAGTGTTCATGAACAATGTTAGATACATCATGGACAGCCAGAAAAATATACTAATATGTTTTGGAAGAACACAACCAAAATGATATTAAGAATTGAGGATGACTAAACTTAGTTTCATGTACTTTGCACATGTTATCATGAGAGACCAGTACCAGGAGAAGGACATCATTCTTGGTAAAGTAAAGGGTCAGTAAAAAAGAAGACTTTCAAAAAGATGGATTAAAACAATGGATGCAATGATGATTGCATAGCAATCGTTGGGAGAATGGTGCAAGACTAGGAAGCATTTTATTTTGTTCCAAATTCAATGGCACCTAACAAAACAACAAAAATCATAACATTAATAATTGCATTTTCAAAGAAAATAGAGAGAATGAAGAGGGAGAAAGTACATGTTAGTTGAGAGTTTCCCAAAATTAGTAATAGTTATTAACCACAGAAAATACCATGCAGGATAAATCACACATACATACACATCCCACATACCTACAACACACACCATTTAAAACATTAGAAATAAGTAGAGTATGTAAATATAAACATAGAAAAAATATGCTCACTATTCTCATGTCTGAAAGCAAGACCATAGCAAATGAAAAAATAATTTAGTATTCCCAGTAAAGTGTGATTATCCTTCATTTTGTAATCTGATTTAACTCTCATAATGTTGTAATATACTGGTGAAGAAGGTGAAGACATTCAGGAAGTAGAAGAATATTAAAATCCACAACAGCCGAAATACAACTTGATGTATGCCACCTGAATTTAAAAATCATCTCAAGAATAGGTTTGAGGGTTTGAACACTAAGAATTGAAAACCAGATGACTTGCGGGATAACATTAAAGATAGATAGGGGAGCTCTGGTGTCAAGAAGCCACACTGCAATCCCAGAGGTATGTGGTTCAAATACACCAAATGATCTGCTGAAGAAGGAGGGGCAATCTCCTCCTGTACCAGTCAGATCTGATTTGATGATACACACACAAAAAAGAATAAAATTTTAAAAAAATTTTAAAAGATAAATATAGTGAAAAGTCATTACAAAGACAGAGGAGAAAGAAAAGACCAACATGGATGTCAGAAGATACTCTGAAAGTTGCACTATAGCCTCAAGAAGCCAAAACAAAGCAGAGAAATGCTGAAGTAGGAGATGAAGTAAAGAATTCAAAGGGCAGCTGAAGAAGATAAAGCAAAGTATATGAATGGAATGTTCAAAGATATAAAAATGGATAATAAATGAGGAAGAATTCATTCAGAACTTCTCAAACTGAAATAACTGAAAAACAAGTTCAAGCCTTGAGTTACAATACTGAGAGAAGCTATGGGGGAAAACCATAAATGATCCAGGATGCATTAAAAGAAGAGGAAGGGAACACACTGTCACTGTACAAAAATAACTGGTTAATAGGAAAATAAAGAGTCACCTACAGAGGAGAACCAATTCTATTGAGTGCAGGTTTCTCAGCAGAAACTGTGACAGCAGAAACGCAATGGGATATCATATAGAGGATTGAAAGAAAACAATTGCTAGCCAAGGATCCTGTATCCAGCAAAGCTGTCCATTAAATATGAAGGATAGATTAGGTCATTTGCAGAATAACAGGAATTAAAGAAATATGTTGCCAGAAGTCCAGGGTGGCTTTAGAGGGGGTCGCGGTACTAGGGATATTGTAGCTGATGTTAGATGGATCTTAGCTGAAAGCAGGGAATACCAGAAGAATGTCTATCTGTGTTTCATTGATTATGCAAAGGCGTTTGACTGTGTGGATCATAACAAACTGTGGCTGACTCTGAGAAGAAGGGGAATCCCAGAACATTTAATTGTGCTAATACGAAACCTGTACTTGGATCAGGAGGCAGTAGTCAGAACAGAGCAGGGTAACACTGCATGGTTTAAAATTGGGAGGGGTGTACGCCAGGGATGTGTCCTATCTCCATACCTTTTCAACCTGTATGCAGAGCAGATTATCCGAGAGGCTGGGCTCAATGAGGAGAATTGTCGCATCAGGATTCGTGGAAGATCTATTAACAATCTGTGTTATGCAGATGACACAACCCTGCTTGCTGAAACTGAGGAGGACCTCATGCACTTGCTGCAGAGGGTCAAGGACTGCAGCCTTCAGTATGGACTGAGGCTCAATGTCAAGAGGACAAAGATTCTCACCACTGGACCAATTGGTAGCATCAGGATGAATGGCAAAGAGATTGAGATTGTTCACAGCTTCAGTTTGCTTGGCTCCAGAGTCAACACTCTTGGCACCAGCAGTCAGGAAATCAAAAAACGTATTGTGATGGGAAAGTCTGCTCTTAGGGACCTCTCTAAGTTATGCAAGAGCAATGGTGTCTCTCTGGAGACTAAGGTGCACCTGATACAGGCCATGGTCTTTGCAATTACTTATTATGCATCAGAGAGTTGGACAATGACTAGGGAGGACAGAAGGAGAATTGATGCCTTTGTGCTGTGGTGCTGGAGAAGAGTATTGAATGTACCATGGACTGCCAAGAAAACAAACAGATTCATCCTGGAGAGGATTAAACCAAGCAACTCCTTGGAGGCAAGGATTCTGGGGCTTTGTCTGACATACTTTGGGCATGTTGCAAGGAGGGACAGGTCCGTGGAGTGGGTCATCATGCTTGGGAGGGTGGAGGGATGGCGCAAGAGGGAAGACCCTCTATAAGGTGGATTGATTCAGTGACTGGGGTAATGGGGATGGGTGTGTCAGAGGCAGTGTGATTGGCACAGGGTAGAACAGGGTTTAGGGCTGTTGTACATAGGGTCGCTATGAGTCGCAAAGGACTCAACAGTACATAACAACAACAACAAAGGAATATGTGAATATAAGACCTACTATACAAGAAATTCTAAAGGAATACCTTCACATAGACACACTAAAGGAAAGGAGATGGGCCACAGTAAGTAGAAACAACACAAAAAGAAACAGCAAAATGGCAGTGATAAACCTGGCCATCAATCATAATCACACTTAATGGAAAGGCCTAAATGCACCAATTAAGGGGGCAAAGTAGTAGAACAGATAACAAAACAAAGCCTGTCATTATGTTGCCTATATAGATACAGTTAAGAAATGAGGAAGATTATAGATTAAAAATCAAAGGCTGGAAAATGGCACCCACAAAACAGAAGTGCTGATGCTAATCTGATTAAGATAGGCTTCAGGATGAAAACCACCATAAAAGATAAAGAAAGGCATTATATAAAAATTAAAGGCACAATAGACCAAGAAGACATAAACTTGATAACATCTCTGCACCAAATGAAAGATCTGCAAAATGTATAAAACAATGGTTAACAAATTTGAAGAAAGAAATAGCACCACAATAGCAGTAGAAGACTTAAACATACCACTCTCAGCAAAGTATAGGTCAACTCAAAAGAAGCCTAACAGAGGTTCCAAAGATCTAAACTACACAATCAGCCAACATGAACTTGTAGACGCATTCAAGGTACTGTACCTAACCACAAGTCAATTTACTTTCAAGTACACATGGTTCATTCTCCAGAATTGATCACATATTAAGATACTAAACAAGCCTAAACAAATTAAAAAACATTGAAATAGTACAAAGTATTTTCTGAGACCAAAATGCTATAAAACTAACCACAAGAGAAATTAATGATGAAAGGGTAAAGCTTACAAAATTACCCATGTAGAAGCTAGAAAACACCATATTAGGACACAACTGGGTTATAGAGGAAACAAAAAATGAAATTTTAAAAATTTCTTAATACAAATGATAATGAAAATACAACATGTCAAAAGCTCTGGAATATAGCTAAGACAGTCCTCAGAAGGCAGTTCATAGCAATAGTACATATTAAAAAGGAAGAAAGAAGCAAAATTATGACTAACTCAACACCTCCATAAAACAGAAAAAGAAAAACAATCTAATCCCACAAACTCTAGAAGAAAGAAAAATCTAAGGACAAGGGCTGAAATTAATGTGATAGAAAACAGAAAAGCAACTGAAACCATCAACAAGACCAGTATCTGGTTCTTCAAAATGGTCAATAAAATAGAAAACAAAAGAAAGAAGTAACAAATAATTAGAAAAAGAAATTATAGAGGTCACAAAATGGGCACAGGATATAACAGACACAAAGACGTTCAAATGGAAAATAAACACATGAGAAAATGTTCAAATTATGTAGCTATTAGAGAGATGCAAACAAAAACATCTATGAGATCTTATTACACACCAGCAACAATAGCAAAGTTCAACAGAGCAGTAAACAATAAATGCTGGTGAGCTTGTGGAGATACAGGAACCCTTATTCACTGCTGGTGGGAGTATAAAAATGGAGCAACCACTATGGAAAGTACTTTGGTATTTTCTCAAAACGTTGGAAATAGATAAACCATTTGACCCAGAAATTCCGCTACTGGGAATATACCCTAAAGAAACCAGAACTGCCACCCAAGCAGATATATGCACACGCCTCCCCCAGTTCACTTTTCTTTTCTTAATATTCATTCATTGTTGTACAATTACCACTCTTCTCCCTGGCCAGTCCTCTTTGAAATGCACCTCTTATTTTGGCCTGTTGTGTATGTATAATGCCTAATCATATATGCATTTTAAACAGTTCTTTCCTTCATTTGTTCCAGTGTAATGTTCATTATCTTTCCACTCTTATCTTTTTCTCCTCCCAACCCCTCCATGTCAGACCTGCTTTATAACAGTGGCGCTATAAAATATTTATCCTCTTGTGACTGAGATATTTCACTCAATATAGTGTCCTGCAGGGTTATCCATGTTGTGTAAAGTTTTAAGAGTTCATTATTTTTCAGTGTTGCATAATATTCCATTGTATGAATATACTATAGTTTTTTCTGTTCATTTGTTTGTTGATTGGCACTTCAGTTGCTTCCATCTTTTTGCAATTATAAATAATGCAGCAATATGTCTAGCAAGTTCAGCCCTTTTGATTTTCTGACTCTAGCTCTTTGCATATTTCATTGTAATTCTTTGCTTTGTCTTCCCAAGCTGCCCTTTCGAATCTTCTTTATAGTTCCTTAACTTCTTCATTTCTTCTCTTTGCTTTGGCTTCACAGTACTCTAGTTCAATATTCAGAGTCTCTTCTGACATCCATCTTCGTGTTTTCTTCTTCCTTTGTCTTTGTAATGACCCTTTGCATTCTTCCTGGATGATATTCTTGACATCTTCCAACTGCTCATCTGCACTTCTCTCAATAGTGTTTAAGGCCTCAAACTTGTTACTGAGATGGTTTTGAAATTCAGGTAGGATAGACTTAAGGTCAAGTTTTGGTTCCTGTGGATTTAATTTATACTTCTTTAGCTTTAATTTGAACTTGTATATGAGTAGCTGGTTTTCCGTTTCAAAATCAGCACCTGGCCTCATTTTCATAGTTGATATTGAGGTTCTCCAGCAATTCTTTCTACAGATGTGATCGATCTGATGCCTATACATGCCATCAGGTGAAATCCATGTGTATAGTCTGCATTGTTCTAAGCATCTTGATTGAATATTCAATTGATTTCTGACTGCAAAAGTTGATAGAAATCTTCTATTCTCTCCTCTTTGACTCTGGTTGTTGGTGTATATATTTGAATTATAGTGGTATTCACTGCAGTTCCTTCTACATGTGATATTATCCTGTCACCTGAAACATTGTGTTTCAAAGTGGATCTGGAGATTACTTTTTTTAACTCTGAAAGCAGGCTCATAGACAGTGTACATCACAACAAACTGTGGTTAACTCTGAGAAGAATAGGAATTCCAGAACGCTTGATTGTGCTTATGCAAAACCTATACACGGACCATGAGGCAGTCATCAGAACGGAGCAAGGAAATACTGCGTGGTTCAAAATCAGGAAAGATGTATACCAGGGATCCATTCTATTTCCATACTTGCTTAATCTATATGAAGAACAGATCATTCGTGAGGCTGGTCTCTATGAGGAGGAATGTGAAATCAGGATTAGAGGAAGAGTTATCAACAAACCATGTAATGCAGATAAAACAACCCTCCTTGTTGAAACTGAGGAGGACCTGTATCATTTGCTGCAGAAGGTCAAGTACTGCAGCCTTCAATATGGAGAGAAGCTCAATAGCAAGAAAACAAAGATTTTAACAACTGGGCCAATTGGCAGCATTATGATAGATGGTGAAGGGATTGAGGTTGTTAACAGCTTCAGCTTGCTTGGCTCCATACAACAGCACTCTTGGTACAAGCCACCAGGAAATTAAAAGATGACATGCATTGGGAAAGTCTGTTGTCAGGGATCTTGCCAGAATACTGAAGAGCAACGATGTCATTCTGGAGGTTAAGTTGTATCTGTTCCAAGCCATGGTTTTCACATTCACTTGCTATGCATCAAAAAGCTGGACAATGACTAGGGATGATAGAAAGTTAATTGATGTCTTTGAGCCGTTTTGCTGGAGAAGAGTATTAAATGTACCATGGAGAGGATGAAACCAAGATGCTCCTTAGAGGCAAGGATTCTGAAGCTCCATCTGATATACTTTGGGCATGTTGCAAGAGGGACCAGTCCTTAGAGCAGGGTATCATGCTTGGGAAGATGGAGGGACAGCACAAAAAAAGAAAGATCCTGGATTAGATTGACTCAGTGACTGGGGTATTGGGGTTAGGTGTGTCGGAGATGATGAGGTTGGCTCAGGATAAAGCAAGGATCAGAGCTATTGTACACAGAGTTACTATGAGTTGCAAATGACTTGACAGTACTTAACAATTAGAGTTGAAAATTATTCATAGTTGACCCTTCTCTCCCTTGAATTGATTCAGTGACTGGGGTAATCAGGATGGGAGTGTCAGAGACAGTGCAATTGGCACAGAACAGAGCAGAGTTTAGGGCTGCTGTACATAGGGTCGCTTTGAGTCACAAGCGACTCGACAGCACATAACAACAACAACAATAAATCACAGAGAAAGAGATTGTCCATCTTTCTGTTTTGGAGCAATGGTGAATTCAAAGAGTTTGGGTTTGCAGCACAGCTCCTTGACCAATAGGCCTCTATAGTCTAAAATAACTGAACATTTATACGTCTGCTACAGAAAGAACCTCAGTATATGTTACATCTGTTATTTACAATTTAGCTTGTAATAGGTCATATACCTAAATGTATATCATAAAACCTTAAAATTTATAAGAGAAACCCTAAGTTAGGTAATAGATTTATAATTGCAACATCAAAAATACAATGTAAAAAAGATATGTTGGAGTTCATAAAAAGTCAAATATTTTCTTAAAGAGTGAAAGAAGAAGCCAAATATTTGGCAAAATACTTGTTAACTATATGTGGAAAAATATTTGTATCTAGACTATGAGAAGACTTCAAATGGCAGCTGGGGAAGATAAAGTATTACAATGAATTGTACTAAGAGCTTGAGTTAGAAAATCAAAAGGGTCGAACTTGTCTGGTATTTCTTAAACTGAAGGAACTAAAGAATAAATTCAAGCCATGAGTTACAATATTTAACGGTACTACAGGCAGGACACTGAATGATCCATGAATTATTAAAAGAAGATAGAAGGAATACATACAGACATTGTACCAAAAAGAATGGGCTGACATAAAAGAATTTCATGAAACAACATATGATCAAGAGGCAATGATGATGAAAAAGAGGTTCAAGCTGCTCTGAGAGAATTGGCAAAAAAGAAGGCCCCAGGAATTGATGGAATATAAATTGACATATTTCAACAAACAGATGCTGCCCTGGACCTGCTCACCAGGTTGGGTTAAGAAATCTGGAGGACTGATTAGAAGACAGCTGTATTAATTCCCATTCCCCCAAAAAAGGTTATCTGACAGAGTGTGGAATTTGTTGAACAATATCAATAATTTTACATGCAAGCAAAAAGATTATCCAAAAACAAAAGTAACAGTACATTGAGAAAGATCTACCAGAAATATAAGCTGGGTTTAGAAGATGCTATGGCACTAGAGACATTATCAATGTCAGGTAGATGGTGGCTGGAAGCAAAGAATACCAGAAAATGTCTATCTGTGTTTCATTGATTATGCAAAGACATGTGTGGGGATCACAACAAATTTTGGCTAACCTTGAGAAGAATGGGAATCCCAGAACTCTTGATTGTGTTCATGTGAAACCTATACTTGGACAAGGAAGCAGTTATCAGGACAGAGTAAGAAAACATTACATGCTTCAAAATTGAAAAAGGTGCACATCAGAGATGTGTCCTGTCTTCATACCTTTTCAATCTGTATCCAGAACAGATGATTTGGGAGGGTGGGCTTTATGAGGAGGAATGTGGCATCAAGATTGGAGGATGACTCTTCAACAACAAGCAATATACAGGTGACACAACCTGAGAAGGAACTGAAATGTTTGCTGCAGAAGGTCAATATGCACTCTTTAATATGGATAAAAGGTCAACTCAAGAAGATAAAAATTCTTATCACTGGGCCAATTGATAGCACCACAATAGATAGAGAAGAGAGTGAGGCTAACAATTTCCACTTGCTTGGGTCCACAGTGAACACTCTTGGCACTAGAAGTCAGGAAACCAAAAGATGAATTGCATTGGGGAAGTCAGCTGTTAAGGACTTCTCCAAAGTTCTAAAGAGTAATGGTGTTTGGAAGGTGTGCCTGATTCAGGCCATGGTTTTTGTAATTACTTGCTATGCATCAGAGAGCTGGACAATGACTAAGGATGACAGAAGAATAGATGCCTTTGAGTTGTGGTGCTAAAGAAGAGTATTGAACATACCATGGAATGCCAAGACAACAAACAGGCCTGTCTTGGAAAGACAAAAACCAAGTTTTTCCTTGGAGGCAAGAATTTTCAAGCTCTGTGGCCAGGAGGGTTCAGTTCTTGGAGAAGGGCATTATGTTTGGAATCTTGGAGGGACAGAGCAAGAGAAGAAGACCCCAGATGAGAAGAATTTACACAGTGACTGGAGGAAAGGGGGTAGATATGTCAGAGAGGCTGGCTTAGGCTAGAGCAAGGTTCAGACCTTTGTTCATAAGGTCTCTATAAAGGGAAGGTTACTCAACAACACATAACAACAATAACATAGGGAGCCCTTGAAAAATAACATCAAAATTATATTACCCAATTTATTTTAATGATAAAAAAACTCAAAAAATCTTTATATCAAAAGGCAAGTTGTAATGTAGAAAAAATGTTTAAAGTCTTATGTAATTAGTAAAATAAAATTAAAATCACAATAAGATTTTACTGCATACTTATTAAAATGATTGAAATTTTAAAAAGTAACCAATCCTACCAAATGTTGGCCAACATGTGGAGAAACTGGAATTCTCTTATATGTTTGTGATAGGAATGTGAAATTCTACAATAACTTTAAAAAGGCTCTTATCATTTGACCTAGTAATTTTAATCCTTAGCATTTATTAAAAGAAAAACCACCCTGAAAATTAAGAATCAAGCAAAAACCTGTACATAACATACTATTGCTTTGTACTAAAATACTATGTACTATAGTATCTTTATTCATAATCATAGAGAACTGGAAGCAAAGAAAATTCACTTTAATAGGTTAATAGATACAAGGAAACTATGGCTTATCCCTCAATGGAAGACTACACAGTCCTAAAAAAGAGAAAAAAGCTTTTGATTCACCCAGTAAGGGTAAATCCTAAATCTTTTAAGTGAAAGGACTCAGATCCAAAAGGTTGAATTGCATGTTGTTGTTGTTGCTATGTGACGTTGAGTACTCTGCAACTCATAGCACTCTATTACAAGAGCCCTGCCACCATCTCCAGAGGATCAGAATGTACCCATCAAGTTCACCTTGAAAGAAAGAAAGGAAGGAAGGAAGGGAGGAAGGAAGAAAAGAAGGAAGGAAGAAAGGAAGGAAGGAAGGAAGGAAGGAA
>NW_006399776.1:13492524-13514991 GCF_000299155.1 Elephantulus edwardii
AAGGAAGGAAGGAAGGAAGGAAGGAAGGAAGGAAGGAAGGAAGGAAGGAAGAAAACATATATATTCTCTTGTTGTTGTTATGTGCCATCGCACTGAGTACTACTCATTGTAGTCTTATGAAGAACAGATCTAATACCCATCCTTATAATCTCTGACGTACTTGAGGACATTGTTTCAGTTACTGTGTCAATCATCTTTTTTGTGAGTCTTCCTCACTTTTACTGACTTTCTACCTTTCCTAGCATTGATGTCCTTTTCCAAGGAATACCTCCTTCTAGCAACATGTTAAAAGTATGAGACAAAGCTTTGCCATTATTTCCTCTAAGCGATACTCTGGCTTCATCTTCTCAAAGGCCTATCTGTTTGTTCTATTGCTGTACACAGAATATTAAGTACTCTTCTCCGATGCCACAACTTGAAGGCTTCAGTTTCTCTTCCGTCATCCTTATGCATTGTCCAATATTCAGCAGCATAGCAAATGATGGAAATGACCATGGTTTGAATCATGTGTATCTTAGTTTTCAAACTGACAGTTTTGCTCCTCCATATTTTGGAGAAGTCCCTGACAGCATACTTGCCCAACACAACATTTAATTTCTTGATTTCTGGTGCCAAGGATGTTGATCATGGGTCCAAGTAAAATGAAGTCGTTAACAATGTCAATCTCTTCTTCATATGCCATGATATTGTCTATTGGCCCAGTCATGAGGATTCTGTCTTCTTGATGTTGAGATGTAATTCATACTGAAGGCTGCAGTCTTTGATGTTTTGCAGCAAGTGCTTCAAGTCCTCACTTTCAGCAAGAAAAGTTATGTCATCTGCATAATGAAGTATTTGATAAGTCTTCCTCCTATCCCAATGCCACCTTTTTCTTTATAGAATCCAGCTTCTCAGAGAATTTGTTCGGCATACAGATTAAATTGGTATGGAGGAAAGGTACAGCCTTAATTGACACTTTTAATGATATCAAACCATCTGTGCTTCATTGACTATGAAAAAACATTTGACTGTGTGGCTCACAACAAATTGTGGCTAACCTTGAAGAAAAAAGGAGTGCCTGTACACTTGATTGCACTTATGCAAAACCTATACTTGGACCAGAAACATTCCTTAAAACAGAGCAGGGAAACACTGCATGTTTCAAAATCAGGAAAGGAGTGTATCAAGGATGCATCCTTTCTCCACACCTTTTCGATCTCCATGCAGAATAAATCCTTCAGCAAGCAGGGCTTTATAAGGAGGAATGTAACATCAGGATTGGAGGAAGACTCATCAACAAACAATGTTATACAGATGACACAACCTTATTTGCTGAAACTGAAAAGGACTTGAAGTTCTTGCTACAGCAAGTCAAGGACTGTAGTCTTCAATAAGGATTGAAGCTCAACATGTAAAAGACAAAGATTCTCACCACCAGGCCAACTGGCAAGCACCATGATGGTGAAGAGATTGAGGTTGTTAATAATTGCAGCTTCCTTGGCTCCACAATCAGCACTCTTAGTGCCAGTAGTCAGGTAATCAAAAGACAAGTTGTATTGGAAAAATCTGCTGTCAGAGACCTCTCCAGAGTACTCAAAACAATGATGTCAGTCTAGAGAATAAGGTGCGCCTAATCCAGCCATGACCTTCAAAATTACTTGCTATGGATCAAAGAGCTGGACAATGACTAAGGATGACAGAAGAAGAATCAATGCCTTAAAATTGTGATGCTGGAGAAGATCCTTGAACATACCATGGACTGCCAAGAAAACAAATAGGTCTGTCTTGGAGCGGGTGAAACCAAGGTTTCCTTGGAGGCTAGGATTTTGAAGCTCCATCTCACATACTTTGGGCACATGGCCAAAAGAGACTGATCCTTGGAAAATGACATCAAGCTTGCAAGTGTGGAGGGCTAGCGCGGGAAAGGAAGACCCTGGATGAGATGCATTGATACAGTAACTGGGACAAGGGAGTTGGTGGTCAGAATCAGTGAGACTGGCTCAGAACAGGGCAGGATTCAGAGCTGCTGTACTTAGGGCCACTATGGGTCACAGGTGACTTGATGGCACAGAACAACAGTGTTCTCTTGCTCTGTTTGGAGAACAGATTCTTGATACAGGTAAAAGTTTTATAGGAAAAAGATTAAATGTTCTGCGATTCCCATTCTTCCCAATGTTAGCCATAGTCATGATCCTTGCAGTCAGATGTCTTTGTATAGTCAATAAGAGAAATATAGACATCCTTCTGGTATCCTCTACTTTCAGTCAAGATCCATCCAACATCAACCATGATATGCCTGGTGCTGCTGCTTATCCTAAATCCAGCTTGAACTGGCCATTCTCTGTCTATGTATTCTGTCAATGGTTTTGGATGATCTTCAGCAATATTTTGATTGCATGTGATATTCATGATATTTTTCAGTATTTTCCGCATTCTGTTAGATCATCTTTCTTGAGAATGGTAACAAATATAGACCTCTCCCAGTCAGTCTTCCAAATTTCTTTGCACAGACTGGTAAACATATCTGTTAATTGAAACATTTCAATTGATAGCCCATTGATTCATGGGGTCTTAGTTTTTGCCATTGCCTTTAATGCAGTTTAAATTTCTTCCTTTTTTACCATTAATTCTTGATCATATGCTACTTCCTGAAATATTTCAGTGTTGACGAATTCTTTTTAGTAGTGGCAGTATATGCCCTCCAACTTCTTTTGATACTTCCTGGATCATTTAAGATTTTGCCCATAGCATCTCTCAGATTGCAACTTGAGGCTTTAAATTGTTTTAGAGTTCTCTCAGCTTGAAAAATTCCAAGTGAGTTCTTCCCTTTTTATTCTCTACCTCTTAAGTCTAGCTCCAGGAAATCAATGCAACCCTCCTAGCCCCTTACTTAGGGTCTGCTGAGCTAGCGTGCTGCCTCCTTCGTCCTTCTAAATTGTGCACCACCACTTCACAGAGGGAACCCTTGCAGCCAATTTCATGATTCTTGTATGTCTGCTTGTCCTTAGTGTTTGCTCTTAGGGGTACACTCACTTGTCTGCCAGTTTCTTGAATTGGAGGAGTGATTCATATGTTGTTGTTATATACCATCAGGTTGGGACCTACTCATAGTTGATCCTCCAATGGGCTTCACAAGGAGTAAATCACATAGGAGGAGTTTGACCAACTGTCTCCTGCATGTATTGTACTAGACGATTTTATTTTTAAAAAAGTAAGTTTTCGATGACAAAAACCTAATTTCTTATTGTCAAGGAAATTTATATTGTACAGAGAGGGGTGTTGGTTGGATTGAAATCTATAGTGCTGGAATAGAGTCATGGATAATAGTAAAAAATAATTTTTAATATATAAATAGATGTTGTTGTGAGGAACCATTGAGTCAGAACCAACCAATATCTGAGCCTCTAGTGAGTTTTCAGAGGGAGTAATCAAATGGGAGTTAAAGGCCCATCCTTCGCCTACTGAACAGCTGGTGTATTCAAACCGCATGCCTTTGGGATGGCAGCACATCTCCTTACCATTAGGCCACCAGTGCAGAAGTAAGTGTAGAGCTGTGAATTACAGACAAAATGGCTCATCTAGCTCATTAGCTTGATTGACATCATGTGTCTGAGGGGAAATATGTAAACCAGGTGGATAAATAACTCACAATGAGTTTGGGTTTTGTTGTTGTTTTGGTTTTGGTTTTTTGTGACATTTTTTTGAGCCTGTGTGAAGCATACCTTTTATTTACATCATAAGAATGACTTGGGAAAATTGTTAAAATAACATTCAGACCTGTGAGGATCCACTGGGTCAATTAGGGCCTGGTCTGTGTCATCGCATGGCCACTAAACTCTGCTCAGCAGCTCAGGTTCCAGTGTAAGACTATAGGTGCCCACACCAGTGCCTGCAGGCCTGGGGGGTAGGGGGGTGCCTCTGAATCCAGGTGGGCCTGGTCTAGTTGTGGCGCCCACAGACCTCTGCTCCACCATCAGGATCTACTCCAGGGCACTGTGTACTTATGCCCACCACACCTGTTGACCTCTGGGGGTCCCGCCTTCTTGCACCCACAGCCAAGTTTGATTGTTTGTAATCTCACCAGGTTTAATTTAAGCAAGTTTAACAACAGAAGACAGAATCTCAGTACCAAAAAGGAAGAAGCAACAGAGAAGGCATTATCTATCCATTGAGGACAGAGATTCTTCACAGTCATACTCAGACCTACATGAAAGCGCCAATAGCTACAGCAAAGAACCAGGGACTGAGATGAGACAGAGCTGACTTGGGACTGTTGTCACACAGAACCAGAGCCAGAGACCTTCACCCAAGCTTGTGGCAGGACTGTGGGGAGCTGCCATAATTGGCAGGACTGAGAGAGCTTGGAATGCTGACCTAAGCCGTAAAGATGAAGGTTCAGAACCATGAAGCACAAAGGTCGAAGGATCTCTGAGCACACTTGAAAAGATTTTGTAATTAAGAAATTGTATCCTGTTGCTAAACTGAGTTGTAACCTTTTACCTCATAATCTTGAGTGTAGGTCTGTGAGGTCTGTGTAGGTATTGTATTGGATTTTGGACCCAGTATTAGAGTAGTATGATTGGTGCTGACATTAGTAGAACTAAGTGCAGACATGACAAGTAGGTGTTATGTCTGACCTCATAGGAATTAGTCTTGAGTTGTGGAATTTGAGTGGGACTATTCCTCTTTGTGCAATTAACATAGGTAACACTGCCATCTTCATGCTGCTTACACTCTTCTTGCAATCTGTATGTATAGATAGGGTAGTTTTTTGTTGTTATTGTTGTTGTTATGTGCTGTCAAGTCACCTGCAATTCCTGTGTACAACAGCCTTAAACCCTGCTCCCTCCTATGCCTATCTCACTGTCTCCGACACACCTCCCCCATGACCCCAGTCATGAATCAGTCCACCTCATAGAGGGTCTTCCTCTCCTGCGCTGTCCCTCCACCCTCCCAAGAATGACATCCTCTCTAAGGATTGATCCCTCCTTGCAACATGTCTAAAATATGTCGGGTGAAGCTTCAGAATCCTTGCCTCCAAGGAGCAGCCTGGTTTAACCCATTCTAGGACGAACCTGTTAGTTTTCTTAGCAGTCCATGGTATATTCAGTACTCTTCTCCAGAACCACAACTCAAAGACATCAATTCTTCTGTTATGCGTAGTCATTGTCCAGCTCTCTGATGCATAGCAATTGATTGAAAAGACCATGGTCTGTATCAGGTGCACCTTAGTCTCAAGAGTGACATCATTGCTTTTCAATAGAGAGATCTTAAAGGGTAGTATACATATATATATACTTTTTAGCTCTGTCTACTGAGAAAGTCTAAATTCTACATTCCAGTATCAGTGAGCATACCCAGCTCTCAAGTCTTGCTTCAACATATTGAAAGTAAGCAAGATGAAGTCTCACCATCCTTATCTCTAAGGAGCATGCCAGCTGCACTTCTTCCAAGACAGATTTGTGTGTTCCTTATATTTAATATTCTTCATCAATATTAAAATCCAAAGATATCAATTCTTTCTCAATTTTCCTTATTCATTTTCCAACTTTTGCATGCATATGAAGCAACTCAATGCATCATATCTTGGGTCAAGTAGACCTTACTCTGTAAACTAATGTTTTCTCTTTACCACTTTTAAAAGGTCTTTGGCATCTGTTTTGCTTATCACAACAGTACTATGTGGTTAAAAAATAAAGAATAAAATAAACAGCCATGTGCCAGAGCTTATATAAATAAATATATGCGAAGAAGGAACAAGTCTTCCATGCAGAAGAGATTTAAGCAAGTGTAGGTACTTCCTCCTGCAGGAGGTCTAGATTCATTTACTTCCTGTTGGTGGTGAATTTGATTTAGTGACTCACTGCCCATGATTGAGGCGCTCTGGTGGCAGGGTCTGCAGAGAGTTGTGCTGCTAAGTCAAAAGATGAGCGTTACCAGTGAGTCACATCTACCAATAGGTCCAAGGGAGAAAAATGGCCAATCCCCTCCTGTAAGATTTACAGCCTCAGAAATCCAATGGAGGGTCTTTATCATTTAGGAGCTGTTCAACGTAGTGAGTTTAAGTTAATGCCAACAATTATGTTTTGAATAAAATCTAAACTGTACAGAGGAGAAACTTGAAATATCACATTTACCAAGTGATTACCGTTGATATATTTTGTGCTGTACTGAGATTGTTGTTAGGTGCTGTCAAGTTGAGTATGACCCATAGCAACCCTATGAACAACAGATCTGAACCCTGTTCTATCCTGTGCCACAATCACACTTCGTGACACATTAGAGCTCATTGTGGCAGTCACTGTGTTAGCTCACCTGCTTGTGGGTCTTCCTCTCCTTCACCGATCCTCTACCTTTCTAAGCATAATGTTGCTATCCAAAGAATAGCCCATCTGAGCAACATTCCCAAAGTATATGAGGCAAAGCCTCATAATTCTTGCCTCCAAAGGACATTCTGACTGCACCCTTTATGAGACATATTTGTTCTTTTGGCAAAACATAGGATGTTCAGTGTTCTTCTTCAACACCACAGCTCAAAGGCATCAATTCTTCTGTTATTCTTATTCACTGTCCATCTCTCAGATGCAGTGCAAGTGATCAAAAAGACCACGGCCTAAATCAGACACATTGTTGTCCACAAACTGGTATCATTACTTCTCAATAATTTGGAAAGGTCTTTAACTTCAGACTTTCCAAGTACAATATGTCTCCTGATTTCCAGATTGCTGGTACCAAGCATGCTAATTGTGGAGAAAACGGAAATGAGAAGGGCTCTTTCTATTCCATTATTTTTTTTAAATCTACTATAGTCCTAAACTAATTATTAAAAATATCAGACATATCTATATGAAGAGATAAAATATCTGACCATTATACCACAAAACTGTCAAGATCATGAAAAACAAAGAAATAATTAGAAACTGCTGTGAATATTAATTGGGTGTTCTTGACTAAACATGGAATAGGAAAAAAGATAGAATGAATTATGAATAAAATGCTAATTATATTGGATCCATGCTATAATATAAAATTACATAAATGTACCAAAATTATGTAAGAAGTTAACATTAGCTAAAACTGGATAAATGAAATACAGGAACTCTCTAAACTCTTTCTGTACCCTTTCTAAAAGTCTAAAATTTCTCCAAAAATCTCATATATATTCATATATATATATACACATACACACACACACACACATACACACACACACACATACATCCTAAACATGACTCAATAATCTCTGGATGTTAATTTATATCATGAAAATGCTAAAACTATGCTATCAGACACATTGAGTAATAGAAAAAGAAACACCTTAGATTAGCATCCCCACATTTTAAAGCACTTTTTCATCACTTTGAAGTTTTCTTTACAGCTGGAGTTTTGCTTATTTACTCCATAATTTAGTTATACTGAGAAATTGCTAAAATCAAAATGAGATAGAGTGTGTGTGTGTGTGTGTGTGTGTGTGTGTGTGTGTGTGTGTGCGCGCACGCGCGCGCGCGCTAGGATCGCATGCAGTGATAGAGATGCCTTTAAGAATGCTTCACAGATGCTTCAAATCATTCATTTCTCGTAAACATATGGGGTCTATTCTACCATCACTGTGCGTAACTCCTATTGACACTAATGGGAACTGTGCATGCATATCACTAAAATTTGGCCTCAAACAAACTGAAAATCATGACTATTGAGATGAGAAGGAAAGCAGTCAGACAAAGAGATGGCTTAACTCCTTAAAACTAAGATTCTAGAGTGTCTTGTCACAACAAATTCTAGTCATGGAGAGTTATTCTGTTGTGATTTCAACTCAAGAAACAGAGCAAACTTGATACTTACAGATGTTATGTTTTCAGGAATAGTCTCTTCCAAAGATAATAAATCACCTTTACTCAGCTATGATACAGAAACAGCTAAACTCATTTTTATTACAACTTATCATTATTCCTATTGCTACAAAAATGTAAACCAAACCAAAGCTGTTGGCACTGAATCAAAAAATTCCCGGAAGTGATTAGTTGGTAATACTATGGATTATATATTCTAAAGACTTTTCTTCAGATTTCTAAAAACGAACTGGTTATTTTTTTAAAAATTCCTTTTATAATTGTATTATCCTACTTTTAGATATTTTTTTTTCTGTTTATAACGTATATATAGGAAGAAGAGGAGAGCCTCAAATTTCGAATATTTGCTCACTGTTTTGTTTTCCCATTTCCACATCAGGAAATATAACAAAGTTTCTAGTTGTGCTTCTCAGCAGTGCCATTTTGGCCAGGTTCCAAGATGTAGGGGGCTGCTTCAGATCTCAGTGGGAGGTGGCCGTTATGTGTTTGGGGAAGCCATTTGAAGCTGGCAGGTGAGCCAATTCTATCACTGAGGAGAAAGTACTTCTAGTAAAGTCACCTTGTGACAAGTGTCTCCCTGCTGTGGGTTAACTTCTGAAAAGAAGGCTTGGAGAACACGTAACAGTTCACAACAAGGAAATCAAACAAAATAAATTGAGCATAATTTGACACTGTTAAAATAAGAAGTGTCACCAGCCCTGCTAAGAAGTAGGAGTTATGAAGTGCTTATGAAGAGATTAAACATTTTTTAAAACAATGAAATATGTTGCTGGTCAAGCCAAAGGCATTTTTTTGTTTGTTTTGTTTTGGGTTTTTTTTAAATTTTTAATCATTTTTTATTAATTTTAATGAAAATTTACAGAGACTTTGGATTTCCATTCATTCATTGTTGCACTTTTCTCCCTGCCCACCCCTTTCCCATTACACTCTTCTCTTTGAAAAGTAAAAGGCATTATTCTTAATGCTTTAACTGATAGAAACTAGTGAAAATGTCTTTTGATAAGTTAAGCTGCCTAAGAGGGGCAAACTAAGGTGTAAAAAAAAGTTATGTATTTATACAATTAGTAAACCCCACACACAGGGGAAACTAACAATGCCATACAAAATAGAAAATAATAGAGTGTTGTCATTTTAGTTTGCCAATACATCAGAGTAAATGGATCAGAAAAATGTATTATGCTGAAACATAACTTTCTTTTTCAAATCCACTTGGTTCTTGGTAGACTGAGTAGTTATATTTCTACCTTACATTTTCTTTTACTAAAGCAGTCATTCAATTTTCAATGTTTCATCACCTTTATCAAATTATTGAAACTTTCTCTAGGATCTGTAGAAAGAAGGTAGAAATAATACAAAATAGTTCAAACACATATTCTCAGACAATTAGGAACACCCTCAAACCTGTACCTATGAAGTAAACACAAGACATCTACTGTTTTCTTTCACCTTTCTCAACCTCCTCTTCCAGGAGTGCTCCTAAGACCCTCACATATGTGTTAAAGACAAGAGCCTTCAAATACAGCTTTTACTCCAACACCAAGGAAAAATATCCTTACAACTAGACAAATAAGCAACAGTATGATAGATGGAGAAAAGATTATAGTCATCAACAATAATTTAACTTGGATCCACAACACTTGGGTGTTGACCCATGGCAACAACAGTTAAGAAACCAAAAGATGCATTGTATTAGGCAAATCTGCGGGGGAGGATCTTTAAAATGCTAAAGAACAAGAATGTCTGTTTAAAGACTAAGGTGTACCTGATTCAAGCCACATATTTTCAATTGCTTTGTATAAGTCTGAGAGCTGGACAACAAATAAGGAAGACCAAAGAAGAATCAATGTCATTTAATTGTGGTGTTGCTGAATAATACTGGATATATCATGGACTGTCAAAAGAGCAAATGAGTCTATGCTGGAGAAGTGCAATCTTTGTGCTTCTTGGAAGGGTAATGACACTTCGTCTTAATATACATTTTTTGTTTTATTATTTATTTTTTCTTTTTAAAAATTAATTTTAATGGAAGTTTACAGAGACTTTGGATTTCCATTCATATTTGAAGGAGCAGTTCAGTTAGACACCGTGCTGGGAAATACAACGGGGTCAGGGAAAGAGAGGAAAACTCTTAATGATATGGATGAACACAGTGACTGCAAAAATGGACTTCAGCATAATGGAGATTGGGAGGATGGTGCAGGATAGGGCAAGAATCTGCTGTGTTTCCTTAGGGTCACTGTGAGTCATAGCTGAGTTTTGACAGCACTAACAACCACATCTATGATTTTGCCAGCAAGTGCATGATGACGTCATTCAGGGTTTTACTTTATCAATGCACACCCACACAGGACTATGCCAGTCCCTCACTTTGACTTTTATTTATTATGGGTTAATTAATTGTAAATTGTTAATGGAAAGACTGAATGAATTTTAAGTAATGATTCACATGTCTCATAAATTAAACAGCAGCAACAACAGGAAGCAGGAGAACTCTTTGAAAAGGAGATATACTTATGCTTCTTAAGTAGCACCAAGAGTTATTTTGTGTATATTACTGTGGGTTTTGTTGAGATTGGTGATATTATTGAAAATGACATCTGGTCTAAGTTTTTCAACCCAAAATGTGAATGGATCTTGAAATTCCGTGAAGAAAGGAAAATGAAGGCTTGTTCTGTCCATACCATAGTGCATTTGAAGCATTTCTTTTTCAAAAACATACAGATAAAATGGAATAGTTTAACCTATTATCCAGTCTTTTGCTGCATGATAATGTCAAATATATGGTAAAGTTAACTTTTATTAAATTATAACATGCAAGGAAAAGTAAACAAAATCATAGGATGCTATAAATTTTAATTGTTAAAGTAGTAATTCTAGATTTAGTCAACCAGAAAAAAATATTTTTTCAAACATATAATACTCCTCTATCTCCATGTATTTCCATGCTAGCCTCTTAGTTTTTCTCATACCTGTCATCCTAAACCCTACTTATCAATATAGATTAACCATGGTGACACAAATGGTTAATCACTCAACTATTAGGAGGTCTGAGCCCACTCTGATACTCCTTAACAGATACACATGGTGATCTGATTTGTAAGCATCACATCTGTGAAAGCCTTATGGAACACATGAAGTCATCATGATTTGGAATGACTTGACAGCAATTTACAAGAACAACACATGCATCATTATCTATGCATTTGAGAACTGGTTACAATATAAGGATGAAAGAAGAAGAATTGATGCCTTTGGGTTGTGGTATTGGAGAATATTAAATATATCATGGACTGCCAAAAGAACAAACAGGTATGTCTTGGAGAAAGTAAAGGCAGAGTACTCCTTGGAGGCAAAGATGACAAAGCTTTGTCTCATGTACTTGAGAGGTTCTTCCTTGAAGGCTATTCCTTTGAGAGGGACACATGCTTAGAAAGTGGATGATCAGTGAAAAAGAGGAAGACCCTTCACCTGATGGGTTGATACAGTGACTGTTGCAATGGGCTCAAGCATGTCAGAGATGAAGAAAATGGCACAGAATAAGACAGGGCTGAGATCTATGAGTTGTACTCAATGGCACCTAAGAACAATAGCAATATAAATATAAATAATTCCTTATTCAAATATGAGCAGTTGAGGAGGAGGATTCATGACAAGCAATGCTAAACACAAACTGATAAGAAGCAGATCCTATTATATATACTTAGGAGGTAAGAAGGAACACGGGGAGAAATGGCCTCATCAGAGAGGAAGAAAAAGAATTTTGAAACATTGCAAGCACAATCCTTATTTTAGGCACACCTAACCACTAATTGAGGAAGATGAGTTGCTCTGGTAGTTTCCCCTTTACACATTTTAGGAATTCATCTATACACATTCACTTATACAGTATTCGAATTCTCCCTAAAATCAAACACTTTATGTTGGACGGAGTGGTGATAGAGCCAGTAAAAGAAAAGCAGCGACTGTAAGATGGGCGTGAGCACAGCAGAGATAATAGTACAAGCAAGAGCAATGTTCTAACCAGTTGTTCATAAAGTTTATACTCAATGGCACCTAATAACAAAAAGTGTTATGTATTTTTATTCTAACGATGATATTGCTCATGAATTCCAAGCCCCTACGCATAACTGGATATTTCTACCTCATTGTTCCAAAAGAGTAAAAAAGCTGAAGCTTCAACAAATAGTTATTTATTGAGCATCTACTATGTACTAGACAACCTTCTGCATATTTGGTATAGTGCAGCTATTAAAATAACTGCGCTCCTGCCATAGTAGCATTAATGCAGATATATGATAAGATTATATTATAATAAATGTTATAAAGTAGAATGAGTTAGGACAGTTAGGACAAGAGACTCTCTAGATTGCTAATTTGTTAAACAAGGAAGATTTCTCTGAGGAAGTAACTTTTGAGCTAAAGTCTGAATGGAGATATAATAAGCTATTAAGCCACCTAAGGAAGAGGCATTGTAAGCAGAGAATAGAAAATACAAACATCATAAAGGGTGCCATGCATGTTTAAGAAACAATAAGAGATCAGTGTAACTGGAGCAGATAACTGAGGAAATTATAAGACAGGAGTTAGAGAGATAGCCAGTAAGACTACCGAGGAATGTCAAATCAAGACTTTGGACTTTGGGTTTTATTCTATGATAGAAAATCACTGAAAATGCTCAGCAACACTATGACATGTCATGCTATGCTTCAAAGGACACACTTTGCCTGCTGCAGGGGCATGACAAGAGAAGAAGCAGAGAAAACCATTCTGGCATCAATTACAGTGATCAATGTCAACAAACAAAAATTGGCCTCTGTCTTTTTCAAGCTCACTGTGATAGTCACTGTGTAAACCCATCCCAGTGAAGGTCTTCCTCTCTGTCACTTACCCTCTAATTTCCCAGTATGTTGCTCCTATCCAAAAACTGGGTTTTCCTGAAAATATGCCCAGATTAAGTGAGACATAATTTCATCATTCTTCACTCTGAAGAGCATCCAGATTGCATTTCATTCAAAGCAGATTTGTTTGTTCTTTTGGCAGTCCATGGAATATTTAATACTTTGCCAACATCACAATTCAAAGATATCAACTCTTCCGTTACCTTAAGACATGGTCCAACTTTCAGATGCATGGTAAACAATTGAAAAAACTTGGACTTTGGATTAGGCATACCTTAGTCTTTAAACTGACATCCTTCCTCTTTAGAACTTTGGAAAGAACCTTTGTAGCAGATTTCCTCAATGCAACACATCTTTGAATTCTTGACTAAGCTCCCATGAGTATAGATTGTGGATCCAAGTAAAGATGAAATTGTTAACAACTTCATCCTTTTATTCACCAATATTGGTATTGCCTATTGGCCCAGTTATATTTTTGTTTGTTTGTTTTCTTGGTGTTGAGATGTAACTCATAGGGAAGGTTGTAGTCTTTCAACTTCTGATGCAAGTTATTTAACTCTTCTTCACTTTCAGTGAGCATAGTTGTATTATTTTCATGATGTGTTCAATTGTTAAGGAATGAGTCTTCCTCCAAATCCCATAGGGTTCCTATGAGTCTTTTTGAGAATTCACAGGGTCCCTATAAATCGTAGTCAACCTGAAGTCCCCTAAACAACAATGGGATAATATGTCTTATGACTCTGGATTCTTTATTGCAATGACTTACATTTCTCACAAAGTTTTTAATATTTCTCCATGGCCTCAGAGCACATAAGAAGCCACAGACATCATCATTTATCATTACTTAGCTTTTTCCATGTCTACCTCTAGTCTTCCACAGCCACTGATAATTAAAAATTAATTCTAATTATATCTAAGGTATTTTGAACATTTGCTATATACCTGGAACTGTGCTCAGTTTTCATGTGAAAAGTCTTACTTACTCTTCTCATAACTGAAGAAGCTTAATATCATTATCATCCCAGTTTTGTGGCTGAGGAAACAAAGAGTTTAAAAAAATCAAGCTCATAACCATTAAGTCATTTTTTTTTCTTACTGCAACTTATATGTTATAGAGTAGAACATCACCCACTGGATTTTATTGGCTGTAATCTTTAAGGGAACTTTTCACCAGGTCTTTTTTTTGCACAGCCTGTAGGTGGGATTGATTCAAATTGCCAACATGTAGGTTAGCAGTCAATCATATTATACTTGAACCACTGGTTTCTAAGACAACTCCTAACTACAATTTTTGATTAGTCATTTGCTTATAGTTTGGGGCAGAGCTGAAGTTCAAATGAAGACTATTTTAACATCAGAGCCACGCAAATAATTCAGTAGGCTGAACTGTTTGTGAATCTCCAAGAGGGAGATACAATAAACAGCATTTCTTCTTGTTTTAGTATAATTCCTCTTTTTTTCTTACAGAATTCCGAGTCAACTGCAAAATAGTTTTCTATTGTACCCCAGAGGCACAATATATAGGGTTTCCCTTTCTCTCTCCCCCCACATTCATCTTTGTTTTACACCTTTTATGATGGGCCCTACAACATTTTATCTTTAATTCATTAAAGAAAGCATGCCTCTTCTCCATAAAGCCAAAATATTTCTGTTTCTTGATGTTATAGTCCTAGGATAGTTTTGCCTTAGAACCTTGGGTCATATTTTGGAATAGTAGAAGTTTCATATAAGGTTTGTATTCCTTTCCATGGCCTTTGGGCTTAGAAGAAGTCAGAGATTTCTTCTGGAGTCTACCTCTTGTCTTCTACAAGGACATATACCCTCCTCTAACTCATCTCAATGCTCATTGTAGGAACTCAAGTTTACAAGGACAGTGACTTCTCAAGTCCTTCCCCAGTCCATGGATCTATGTTTGTACTTGAATTTTAATTTCTTTTTCATATATGCTATTTCAAATGCATTTAATTCTGAATGCATACTGAATACATTAATGTTTTGCAATATTTTAATTGGTCAGTTCCCCCCAAAATCCAAAGAAAGAAGAAAGACTTCTAATAACTCTCTGTGATAATGATAAAATCTAGAACTGGAAGTTGAACTGAAAATTATTATTTTTGTTTCCCATATTTTCTATAATTTATTGGAAAACAGGATGCACATACATATTTAAACACTATACATTTAAAGTTTGGTACAAGGATGCAAAGTGAAATAGCTATATTTTTCAGCCTTTTTGACCGAACCCTTCAAGTACTCCTAAATAGACAACTGATTAGATAGGAACTTAAGAGATTTCCTTTCCTTCTTGTCCCTTAATGCCTCTAAAAATAGACCTTTACAGAAGCCTAATTGGTAATGTATGCAGATGCATAGTTAGTTGCCCAATCGTCCAAGCAACTGGGCCGCAATGGGTGTAGATGTCTTTTTATTCAGGGCTCTACTTGCAAATAGCTTCAGTGATTTAGCCCATAGAAAATGAGCCCTGTTTTCTTTAATGTTTTAGGTTAGGGAGTGGCTGGCAGCTTTCTGTGAAAAAGTGACACTTTCAACACTTTAAGTGATTTGCTGACTTTATTTAACAATATCTAAACCATTTTAACCAACAGTATCATATAGCTTGGCACATTATACCACTACAGATCTTCCGGAAAGGATGAAATGGCCAAATATTTACATGTATTCCGTTTTCTTTACATATTTGTATTTCTACCATTTTGAAAATTAGAATATAAACATTCTGTTTAAAAATCTGTTCTCCCCCTCATATTACATATTCAAAGAGCAAACACACTTTTTTTTTCCCTTTCGTGTCTATATATGTGAATGTAGGTGTATCTAGGTTTCCATTCTTTAAGTATCCACGTCCACCTAATACCCTCAACCCTTTGTTTTGTGATGTGGAGCAAAATTATAAAATCTGCTGTCCCTGTAATTACATTGCCCTTTGCTATGTCTTAAAAAAAGGAAAGAGAAGGTTGTGTTCAAATTTTCCCCCTGTTTTATTTGCACCCTATTAACAACTGTTACTGGAGCTTTAATTATGCCCCGGTGATGGCGGAGTTGTGGCTGACTTGTGTCATTTTCCTCCCAGGGGATGCTTTATAATTACCAGCATCCATCGTAGCTGCCTGTAAGCTGATGCTTTTTTATTACCAGTTCAATAATCACTGCATCCTTGCGAACATCTGCTCTGCAAGCCATGCATCGGGGGTCCCAGCGCCTGTCACTTGATGTTCCCTCACCATGGTGACCTTGGTGCCCTCGCCTTCAGTTTATATCTAATTTGTTTACCAGAGGCTCTGTCCAGAGAGTCTCCCAGGAATGCAATTAATACACTAGATTTGCAAACAAAAGAAAATTTTGCCCTTTTTCTCCTTTCCCTTTTTCCAGATTACTGTCTTACTTTTAGATTCTATTATGTCTATTCCTAGGAGAATGGATCTCTTTAAGACTTGCGGGACCAAGGAGAATGAGAGATGGGTTTATTCCAGAGCTAGCCTGCTTTTGCTGAAGAGTAGGGGCAGGTTATGGTGGTATGTTTTCTCTTGATATATGAATGGTGACTAGTGAGCCACAGGAAGATTCTGTATACAGAATACTTCATTTATATGCAGAAAAAGACAATTCATTCTTCCCTGTTCTAATTTCATTTTCTTCCCCTCCTCCTGTCTCATTTTCCTTCTTATCCTTAATAAACTCCTCTGTTCCTTGATTTGTGGAACAAGTTCTGCTTCTGCAACTGTTCTCCTTCTCCTGTGTTTCATCTGCCTTTTTCTCCTTGCCTGTCTCTTCACTTCATGCCAACAGTGTAAGATAAAAACGAGTAGAACAGCACATCTTGGGTGCAGCTGCTGGCCGTCCTAATGGCACTTTTCACTTCTGACTCAGTATTTATCGCTACAAAACTAATCTTGGCGCTGCTACAATCCTTGTTAGTCTGGTTTCTTGAAATAAATCTAAATTTTCAAAGTTTTGCTTATTTTTACAAGGGTATCACAAGTTGCGCTGATACATTTAGAGAAAATGAGAAAAAGATGAAGTCTTTTAGTTGTGTTGACCAAATTCCAAGCAGTCTCTTTGCATTCAAATGTGGTCTTACCCATTCTGTGTTTTGTTTTTTAAGAACTGAAGAGCAAAAGGGATGGCATCACACATTCAGTGGGGTCACTAGGAAGATGTGAGTGCAGGAAGTGCAGATCCCACTGGGTGACAATGTCAGAGGGGGTGACACCAAAATCACTGCCTACAAAATATTTGTGCAATGTTCAGCGCATGATTTTTATTAAAAATATTCCTGTAGTTAGTTGTAACAACAAAGCATTTTTTCTGAAATTCCAGCACACATATACTGATAAGGCTTAAACTTTGCTAATTTACTTTGTGAACCTTTAAGCAAGCACTGGTTAGAACTGTCATTATTCCTCAATTACGAGGACATGTCCAATCACAGGTTTTCACTTGCACATGCTATTATAACTTAAAGGTGCAAATTTAATTTTGCTCATTGTTTATGTTATTACTTCTCACATTATAATCAATGATATATAAGAATTAAAATTAATGGCTAATATTAATATTGAAAACACTTACTAAGGATCCTGTTTTGTCTGATAAAGGGGGAGGTCTGTGAAAGGAGTGCTGACAGTACAAGTTACTGCCATGGCTGAACCCTAGTGATGCCACTATGCAGACCTATTAAGAAGATCCCATGACACTATAATGTATGTGTTTTCCTAAAAGAATGTAGTTTCATATTGAACCTCCTGAACCACAATAATTCCTATGTTCTCAATTGCTGCAGGATAGGGCAAGGTTCAGATCATTTGTTCATAGGGTCACTATGAGTCATAGTCAACTAGATGGCACCCAATGACAACAATTACTGCAGTGCCAGAGACAAGGGAATTTTCTATTCTGCCTTCCTCTCACACCTAACAGAGCAATGAGGAGAGGGCAGTAATATTTTTTCCTTAATTAATAATGCGCCCTAACTAACTTTTCTTGGATGAAAAACATATATGTTCACACACATGTGCAACTAGAAATAAATCATACAACATCAAAGTGGCTTGTCAAGGCCACTTTGTAAATTCGTGCTTTGAGACACCCACAAAAGCCAAAGTTCAGTTAAACTACTGCAGAGAAACAAGTACTAAAATTGCACCCTCAAGTGTTAGGAGACCAAAATAAGATTCCCTGCGTAGAAGCAAGTGCTAATTAAGGCTGTCTACTCCCCTAACTACACCGAATTACGACACCCCTACTCAAAGCAAGAGTCTGAAAAATGCTGCTATTATCCGAGGCCAAGAGCTACATCTTGCAGAGAAAGCAGACAGTTTTGGATTTTGATCCTGTCCCAGCTCACCAACTGGACTAGTAATTGAGTTTAAGAAACATAAAAAAGATGAAGTCACATGACAAGTAAAACAAAGTAGTATGGCAAAATGAAGAAAGGACAAGGGGAGTGAAAACAGGGAATGAAAGATAAGGGAGAAAAAAAGAGGAATAGAATAAGGGCAAAGGGAAGAAAGAACAGAAAGGAAGAAGGAAGGAAAAACCAAAAGGAGAAAGAAAAGAAGGATTTTTGTCACAGGGAACAAAATCTACCTGTAGGAAATGAATACACTCCAAAGAAAATAAAATTAACACAATCAGAAAAGGAACTTTAAAATATGCATATTATTAATGATTTTATTTAGAATTTATTAATGATAATAAAATGTTTCTTACTTTCTACTGTATAATAGTTAATATTATTTTATTAATTTATTAAAATATTGTTTTAATAATGGTAAAATAATAAGTTACACTATTTTTAGTATTTAAAAAGAAGAGTGTGGCTTCAGGATTGGAGGAAGATTTAGCATCAACCTACATTATGCAGATGACACAGCCTTGCTTACAGAAAGTGAAGAAGACTTAAAACATTTCCTACAGAAGATCAAAGACTAGAGCTTTCAATATAGATTACATCTCAACATCAAGAAGGCAAAATCCCTACCACTAGGTCAATAGGCAACATTATAATAGAGAAAAGATTGAAGAGTTATCTTTGGTTTCTACTTGCTTGGATCCACAATAAACAATTTTGGCACCAGCAGTCAAGAAATCAAAAGCTTGCATAATCTGGAGAGGATAACATCGATGACTGGAACCTTCTAAAGACACTTATTTTAAAAAAACAACAACAAGCAAACAAACAAAACCCCACTTTTCCCAGTAGGGTAAAAAGAAAACTTATCGACTAGGAAAAATTTTTGGCAATGATGATGTATCAAACAAAGGTCTCAAAAGGAAAGTTCACAGAATCCTATAGGGTCTCCACAAGAAAAAGACTGATAACCAGCTACAAAATTTAAAAAAGATATGGAAATACTTTTCTTAAAAGAAGAAATTCAGAAGACAAACACATGAAGAAATGCTCAAAATCACAGGCAATTAAAGAGGTATAAATAAAAAACATGAGATACCATCTTATTCCAGTAGCAATGGCAAAGTTTCACAGGACAGCAAGCAATAAATGTTAGAGAGGATGTAGAGAGATTGGAACTCTCATACACTCTTGGTGGGATTGTAAATGGTGCAACTACTTTCTTTGGAAGGCAGTTTGGCACTTCCTCCAAAAGCTGAACATAGACATTTCATATGACTCAGCTATTCCACTGCTAAGAATGTACACAGAAGAATATAGAAAGATACAAATGGAAATTTGTACACTGTGGTCATAGTAGCTTTATTCACAATAGCAAGAAAATGAAAACAATCCAAATATTCATCAAGAAATAAATGAATTGAGAAATTGTGGTACATTCACACAATGGAATATTATGCAGCACTCAGGAACAATGATTACCAAAAATATTATATAACACGGGAGAAGCTAGCGTATTATGCTGAGTGAACTAGATCAGGTTCATTAGGATCAGTACTACATAAGACCATTATTATAAAAACAGAAAGGTAACTAGTACAGCGTGTACAAATGTTCAAAGGGAGAAGGGAGGGGGGAAATTGTAAGGTGGGAAGGAGAAGACATTACAGGGTTGCAGAGATTGGTGGGTGGAGAGAGGGGGTGAAGGAATTACAAAAGATACAGTCAGGATCTAAAAAGACAGGGTAATAGTGGGTGTAGATCAATGGTGATTAATTTTAGGATTGGGTAAATCTTCTGTCAAGGATCTCTCTAAGCTGTAAATGAGCAATGATGTCAATTTGAAGAATAAGACACATCAGATTCAAGCCATGTTTTGTTTAGTTTTTTCTCCAATTGTTGTGCATCTGAAAGTTGGACGGTGATTAAGGATGACTGAAAGGATCAATGCCTTCGAGTTATGGTGTTGGACAAGAGTATTGAATATCCCATGAACTGCCAAAAAAGAAACAAATATGTTTTTGAAAAAGTGCAAAGAGGGTATTCCTTTGAGGTAAAGATAGTGAAGCCTTATCCTACACATGTTTTAAAGAGGTGCCAGTCCTTGGAGAAGCAAGGACATCATTCTTGGAAAGGTGGAGAGTAATTGAAAGAAAGAAAGAACTTGAATGTGATGGATTGACACAGTGACTTTAAAAATGTGTGTGTGTGTGTGTGTGTGTGTGTCCCTTCAGCAGGTTTTCAGAGGCAGTTAATAGCATGGGAGGAGATTGGCCCTTCTTCTCCCTTGGAACAGTGGTAGCCTTGAACTGTATGTCATCCAGATTGCAGTATAGCTTCTTGCCACTAGGACATCAGATATTGAGTTAGAGAGAAAAGAGATAGAGAAAGCAAGAAAATAAATATCCTCACCACTGGGCCAATTGGCAGCATCATGATAGATGGTGAAGAGTTTGAGACTGTTAACAGCTTTGGTTTGCTTGGCTCCACAATCAAAACTCTTGGCATTGCAAGCCAAGAAATTAAAAGATGCCTTGCCATGGGAAAGTCTACTGTTAAAGACCTCTTCAAAGTACTGCAGAGCAATGATGTCACTCTGTAGACTAAGGTGTGTCTGATACACGCCACTGTCTTTGCAATCACTTGCTATGCATCAGAGAGCTGGACAATGACTAGGGATGATAAAAGGAGAATTGATGCCTTTGAGCTGTGATGTTGGAGAAGAGTATTGAATATACCATGGACTGATAAGACAGCAAACAGGTTCGTCCTACAGAGAGTTAAACCAGGCTGCTCCTTGGAGGCAAGGATTAAGAAGTTTGATCTACTCTGGACATGTTGCTAGGAGGGACCAGTCCTTGGAGAGAGACATCATGCTAGAGGAGATACCAACGGGCTCTTGTTGTCCAGTGGGTCAGAAGTTGCACTGCTTCAAATACACCATCTGCTCCACAGGACAAAGATGGGCAGTGGCCTCCTCTGCAATTTATAGTCTCTCAAAATTTCCAGAGAGTCAATCATGAGTTGTTTCAGACAGGAGGGCACATAACATACACACACTAACACACAGAAAAGCTACTCATGGCTCTGTGGAAACCACTTTGAGATTCAGGGAAAATAGACTTTAATACAATTAAATGTCATTCTCAGGGCTCAATTCAAACTGAAAATGGGAGGGTCCCATATTAGAAAACATTAAGGTGTATTCAAAAGTATTAAATATTAAGAGAAGTATTAAGTAAGACAGCCTAGATGTAGAAGCTGGGTCTTATAGAAGCCACGTTTGTTAAATCAGCACATTACTTAGGGCCTAACATATAGTTTTTTTTTAAGCAGAATAAATGGCAGTCTAAAAGCTCTGTTAATCTAAATTGTATCTTTACATTCCATAAGAATGCATTTCTATCTCCAATAATTTAAATTAATTTTTCAAAAGAAAAATAAATTTAGCCATGTATCTTGCGTTTAATAGTTGACTCAAAATATTTCACTAAGGTAGATTTGGATGAATTTGGCAGACAAACCCATTAGGTCTTTTCCTGCTCTGGGCAGATTCTTGGCTTCTGGCTCTGTTACCTAATTGGCAAGTGATTGAAACTGATTGACAGATAAGGCAGTGAAAATTCACAATCTGTTAAAACAGAATGAGAAATTTTATAATTGAAACTAATATTGAGACAAAAAGAAAAGGTTTGCAACAAACGGTGGGTGAAGAGTCAAAAACAGTGGTGTGTCACAGGACATCATGATGCCTGAAGTGTAAAATCTAAGGAGGGTTAAGGGAATTAGAAGTTTAGGCTGAGATGTCCTACTGAGTTCTCAGATATGCTACCAAGGTAGAGAGAATGCCACAACCATTGGAGATTCTGTCCAGAGAACTTTCCTCATGCCTCACAATTAACACAGTGGTGAGGGCCAAAGGGAGATGAATCAGCTTCTAAAGCTATCTTCCTTGCCATATTCATCACTTGACATTACAGCAGTGGTATCTTGGACCTTTCCTCTTTCAAACTTGTCAGGGATCTCCAAGCTCCATGAAGAAAGAGAGAGGCTTTGTTTGTGTTGTTCTTTGGTGTGTTTCTAGTTAGTGGAACAACACCGAACTCTAATAATGCCATGATTTTTTTCTCTTGTTCTTAGGTGCCATCAAGTTCTGATTCGTAGCAAGTCTATGCATAACACATCAAAATCTTGTCCAATCCTGTGCCATCTTCACAATCTGTGTTGTGCACAAGTTTATTATTGAAGTCACTAAAAATTTTTCCTGTTGTTGTTGTTGTTATGTGCCATCGAGTCGTTTCCGACTTATAGCGACCCTATGCACAACAGCCCTAAACCCTGCTCTATCCTGCGCCAACCGCACCGCCTC
>NW_006399776.1:13517826-13528300 GCF_000299155.1 Elephantulus edwardii
TTGTGGAGCAGTTAAAGATAAATCCCTTATTGTGGAGTTAAGCACTAGTTACAGTGTTGACCCCACCCTTAGATTAAATTTTTTCCTAGAATGAAATCTCCATTAAAACAAGAATCCCAATTAACAAGTTTATTTGGGGAAGAAAGAAACCCTAAATAAGCAAAGCACTTCTGGAAAGCAAAAATGAAATGGGAGTCATAGCACTCCCTGATTTGAAAACTTTACAGCTGTAATAGCCAAAACAGCATGGCACTGGGACAATGACAGGCTCATAGATCAATGGAATAGAATCAAGAATCCAGAAATCTACCTGTTTATCTATGGTCAACTGATATTTGACAAGGAAAAAAATATTATCAGATGAGGAAACAACCACCTCTTCAACAAATGGTGCTGGCAAAACTGAATCACTACCTGCAGAATACAGAAGCAGGATCCACAACTCAAGGAGGATCAGAGATCTGAGAGTAAAGCCAAAAACCATAAAGGTCATAAGAAGCAAAGTGGGACCAAGTTTAGAAGGCCTAGTCTATTGTAGAAAGAGGCTGACAAATACAGCCACACATGCACAACCAGGGAAAAAATAAAATTGATGAAGGGAACCTTCTAAAGATTAAATTACACAGTGCATCAAAAACTTTTTCCAAATGGGTAAAAAAGAAAACTACTGACCAGGGGGAAAAAAAGTTGTTGGCAATACAATCTCAGACAAGGGTCTCACAACAAAAGTTTACAGATTACAACAAGGCCTTCACAAGAAAAAGACTGATAATCCAATTAGAAAATTTAAAAAAAGACATGGAAAGACCTTTTTCACAGAGGAAGATACTCAGACAGCCAAAAGACATATGAAGAAAAGCTCAAAATCACTGGTAATAAGAGAGATGTAAATTAAAACCACAATTAGATATCATATCACCATAGTCACAAAATTTAAAAGGATAGCAAGCATTAAATGTTGGAGAGGATGTGGGGAGATTGGAAATCTCATGTCAATGTTATTGTAAAATGGTACAACAACTCTGGAAGGCAGTTTGGCATTTCCTCAAAAAGATGAACATAGAAATTCCATATGATCCAGCTATTCTACTGCTACGAATATACCCCAAGGAAGTTAGAACTGAGACAAAAACAAGAATCTGTACACCAATGTTCATAGCAGGATCATTCATAATCACAAGAACACGGAAACACCCTGAATGTCCAAACACAATCAAACGGATTGAGAAACTGTGGTACAATCACACAATGGATTATGACACAGAACTCAGGAACAATGATTTTGAAAATTACTACATAACTTGGGAGAGACTTGAGAGCATTATCCTGAGTGAACTAAGTTTCATAAGGACAAATACTGTATAAGACCATTATAGTAAAAATAGAAGGATAACTAGTAAAACATGAATCAATCTATCTCCTTGACTAATAATGCCCAAGTTTTAACTTAAAGGTTTTACACTCAACCTTTATGTGCTATCTTCCACATGAAAGGCAGGGTGACATTTTTAAACATCTCTCTATTCGATTAATATTTTCTTATAGTTAGTTTCTCACTGTATTTAGAATAAAAACCAACACCTTAAAGCACTTTTTAAAATTTCTCCCCTCACCTTTAATTCTGCCCTGTTTTTTTCTCTTTTCCTACATACTAACTCTTAATAAATGTAAATCCCATCCTCTTTCTAAGCTTTGTGTAAGCCAGTCTCTTTATCAGGAAAGTCATTTCCCTTCTTCACATCCATGACTTTTTTTTTCTGACATTCAGAGAGCATTCTTTCTTATTCTCCACAACTGAATTATCACTATGATATTTTTCTTATTCTTTTTTTAAAGTATATAAGCCCCTTTCAACACTCAAGAAAAGAAACTACACTTGTCCTGTTCACCTGGATATTTCCAAAACCCTAACTATCATGGTGCATGAGTTAAGTGCTTATGTGCGAACAGAAACTTCGGTAGTTCAAACCCACACTGTAGTTCCATGTGTACTTCACTAAAGATTGTTGTTGTTTTTGTGGATATGTGTCATCGAGTCATCTGCAACACATATTAAACCTAAGTACAACAGCCCTAAACCCTTATCTATCCTGTGCCAAACTTATTCTCGGACATACCTACCACCAGTCACTGAATCAATCCATTGCATCAAGGGTCTTCCTCTCCTATATTGTCTCTCCACACTCCCAAGCATGATATCCCTCTCCAAGAACTGATCCCTCCTTGAAACATGTCCAAAGTATGCCAGATGAAGCTTCAGAATCTTTGCCTCAAAGGAGAAGCCTGGTTTAACCCTCTCCAGGACAAACCTGATCATTCTCTTAGTAGTCCATGGTACATTTAATACTCTTCTCCAACACCACAGTTCAAAGGCATCAATTCTCCTTCTATCATCCCTAGTTATTGTCCAGCTCTCTGATGCGCAGCAAGTGATTTCAAAAACCATGGCCTGTACCAGGTACATCTTGGTCTTCAGACTGACATTATTGCTCTTCAGTACTCTGGAGAGGTCTCTGACAGCAGAATTTCTCAATGCAATACATCTTTTAATTGCTTGGCTTCTGGTGCCAAGTATAGACTGCGGAGCCAAGCAAAATAAAGCTATTTACAATTTCAATCTCTTCACCATCCATCACAATGCTGCCAATTGGCCAAGTGATGAGAATCTTTGTTTTCTCGATATTGAGCTTCAATTCATACTGAAGGCTGCAGTCCTTGACCTTCTGCAGCAAGCACTTCAGGTCCTCCTCAGTTTCAGCAAGCAGGGTTGTGTCATTTGCATAATGTAGATTGTTGATGAGTCTTCCTCCTAACCTGATGCCACATGTCTCCTCTTAGAGCTAAAGACCAGAGCCATGAAAATTCTACAGAGGAATTCTACTTTGTCATACATGTTCATTGTGAATTAGAATTGATTCTATAGCATACAACAATAATAACACAACTGTGTCCATCATCATAATTGCTCAATAATTATTTGTTGTCTGTATAATTGCATAACTTTAATTCCCCATTGCAAATACTAGCCAATTATTGGGCTCCAAATGAAAAGTAGAGTTGTTCCCCATGAATTAAAAGCTTGGGATTTGTCCATGCTATTAAAAATAAACTTGTATGGATAAAACCCAACTCACTTTAAGAAAACTAAACTAGTTATGATTGAGTCTACTCTAATCCATAGTAAGTCCATGGGTGTCTGAGAAATATGCAGCTACACATAGATTTCAGTGGTTGAATTTTCAGAAGTAGGTCACGAGAACTTTCTTCCAAGGTACCTCTGAACGGACTTAAACTTTCAATCTATCCATTAGCAGCTGTTTGTACCATCAGTTACTTCACCTAAAATATATTTTGCCTTAAAACAACATAAAGGATTCTATAGTAGATCTCTCAGTTAGTAGAAGGATCCAGTATAATCATGTTATAACTAACTGCTCAGAAAATTAAGCACTTTAAATGAGCAATAGACACTGGGAATATCAACATAAAGACATCACCCTATTTGCTTATTGCAAAGGAAATGAGCTATGATTGATGTTACAATCATACAAGGAGGAATGATTGATTTGTAAAATAAAATAAAAAAGGTAATACTTTTAAAGTCTTTACTACATCTTAGACACAGGTAATTTCATGTCTTATATAAAACTCATGAACCCTATGAGGTAGGTGCTATTATTTACAGATGAGGAACTTGTCCACAGTCTCAAAGCACAATTCAAGAACCTCAGGATACAAATGCAGACAGTCTGATTAGTGCTCTTACAGACTACCCTGCACTATCCATACATAAAAGAAAGCACATGGGAGTCATCAACTACATTTGAGCAACAGCAAAGGAGCTATCATCCAATTATTTGATTTAGTGATTCCACATGCCTATAACCTCTTATGTATAGGCTAGTCCGTATCTCTTGTATGTACAACAAATAGCAGAAAGCACAGGAATAGGGAGAATTTTCTTTCTAATCATGCATGCATATTAATAATAGATACCACATAGCCAGGCACAGAGAATTTGAAGGCGGAGAAGTTTCTTGATTCTCATCTTCATTATTTTATTTCAGTACATGAGTAACTGGATGGAGTTTGTGATCTTCTTTCCAAATCAATGAAATGATTTTTAAGTTAGAAGGGTAATTTAAATTTAGCGCCCATATATCTAAGTCGCTTCAACCCCTCCCCTAAATCTGATCTATATGATTATTTAGGAATACTTTAAGTTTAAAGCTAATGTCTACATGATGAATATGCAGGTCCTCAAATCAAACACCCTGATTAATGATAATGTGATCATTTGTCAGTGTTATCAACATCCAGAGAAGGCCAAGCAAGGTGCTTCCCACCCACCACTCCAATCAAAGCTAGCTGAGTATCCACCCACAAGAAAAGCAGCAGCCCTTTAACACAGCATGTCACGTCTCCCGGTGGCTGCTGACAGAGTGAAAGTAAAAAAAGAAAAGGAAAGGAAAGAAAAATTGTTAGTAAACGTGGTTTTTGCATCTGTTCTGCCTTATTAAAAATAGTTTCCTTTGTACATGTTAAGTACATTTATGGACAGAAGCTGCTATTAATAAACAATAATTGTATTAATAAATAATAATTTAATTGTATTAATAAACAATAAATGGAGACCATTTAGTACTTCATGTTTCTTCTTTTCTTAAACATAGATAATTTTTCCAGGGTCTATTTTTGGATCAGAGCAACTAAAATAGTAGGTAGAGTCTCTCCTTTTCTTTCTATAGCTAAATATGGAAGGGGGCTAAGAATAAGTCCAAACCTCCATTCAGTTATACATGCATTAGCAATTATGAGGGTACAATAAGCCAAATAAAACTCTTTGGGAGAGTACAGAATTTGACCAAAAACTTAAGTTTTTAAAAGCAATTCTATTTCATTTTACTTTTCTTTATTCTAGCAGGTCTTGCTTTGAAATGTGAAAACTATATCCCTATGCTGACTTCATTACAGGGCCCCAAAATGTTTGAGGACAAGAAATTCAACACTGTTGCCCAATTACAAAACACTGGATGCAGATAATATAGTTGAGAGATGCACAGCCATGGAAAAGTTAGTGTCCCTCATTGAGTCTCAGTTCCTTATCTGCAAACCAGTATAATACTGACCATGTAGGCTTATTATAGATGATAAATAAGCATTTATGTAAATCACCTACCATGTCCCTTAGACTGATAGGCACTCCATAAATACTGGTCAGGATTATGTATAATAATGATACTGTGTTGGTGGTGTTGGTGTTATGTGCCATTGAGTCACCTGTAACTCATAGTGGTCCTATGTACAATCACTCTGAAGCTTGCCCTGTCCTGACCAATCTCACTTAATTCTGACAACCTACCCTCATTGCCCTAGTTACAGTATCAAACCATCTCATCTGGGATCTTTCTCTCCTGCACTGTCCCTCCACCCTTCCCAGCATAATGTCCTTTTCCAAGAATCAGTCTACATGCCCAAAGTATGTGAGCTGGAGCTTCAAAATCCTAGCCTCCAAGGCGAAACTTGGTTTCATCCCCTCCTAGAAGGACTTATTTGTTTTCATGGTATGTTCAAGACTCATTACTGCTTCTCTTTGTGAAAAAGTAAGAGTTTATCACTAGCAATGAAAGACATAAAAGTTGAACTTCAGAGTTTATGATCCTGGATAATGCAGCATTCTTTTAGTAGCAATCACATGCACTCTCATTCTTAAGCTATTAAATAATCAAATTACATTTTCTATTTCTAAAAATATTATTTAAATACACTGGGAACTCGGGTAGCATAGTCTGTAGGGAATCATGCTGCTAACCCAAAGGCTGCACCTCTTTGGCAATTTGAATCTATCTGTGGTTCTACAGGAGAACAATGGGTAATCTCCTCCCTTAAAGATTTTTTGTTGTTGTTATGTGCCGTCAAGTTGTTTGCGACTCATAGCAACCCTATGTACAACAGCCTTAAATTCTGCTCTGTCCTGTGCCAATATCACTGTCTCTGACACACTCATCCCAATTACCTCAGTTGCTGAATCAATCCATCTCCCAGAGGGCCTTCCCCTCCTGCTCCTGCCCTCCAACCTCCCAAGCATGATGTCCTTCTCCAAGGACTGGTCTCTCCTTACAACATGACCAAAGTATGTCAGATGAAGCCCCAGAATCCTTCTCTCCAAGGAGCAGCCCGGTTTAACCCTTTCCAGGATGAGTCTGTTTGTTTTCTTAGCAGTCCATGGTACATTCAATACTCTTCTCCAGCACCACAGCTCAAAGGCATCAATTCTCCTTCTATCCTCCTTAGTCATAGTCCAACTCTCTGATAGCAACCACAATGGCCTGTATCAGATGCACCTTAGTCTCCAGAGAGACCATTGCTCTTCAGTACTTTAGAGAGGTCCCTAACAGCAGACTTTCCCATTACAATATGTCTTTTAATTTCCTGGCTGCTGGTGTCAAGAGTGTTGATTGTGGAGCCAAGCAGACTAAAGCTGTGAACAATCTCAATCTCTTCACCATCCATCCTGATGCTGCCAATTGGTCCAGTGGTGAGAATCTTTGTCTTCTTGACTTTGAGCCTCAATCCATATTGAAGGCTGCAGTCCTTGACTCTCTGCAGCAAAAGCTTCAGGTCTTTCTCAGTTTCAGCAAGCAGGGTTGTGTCATCTGCATAACACAGATTGAAGATCTTAAAGATTTAGTCTTGGAAAATTAAGGGAGGGTCACAAGGAGCCTGGATTGACTTGAAGTCAGTGGATTTGGAACCTTTTAGTCTGAATTTCTACAAATCAACAGAATTAAAATATGCCAAGATGTTTTTCATTTGTCCATGTCTTCAAATAATCTTTATACAATAATTAAGAAATTGGGCTTCAAAACCATAATGACCCAAGCTGAAATCTTAACTCTGCCGTCTATTTAGCTTGGACAGAAAGCTTCATGTCTAAGCTAATGAATCATATTCTGTAAATAATTGCTATCTCAAACATTTGTTATAAAGATGAAAAGTTAATATATGTGTGAGCTGTAGTTGTTAGTTTTTCTATATATCTTTATTTCTAAACATCATGTCCTTTTAAAGAGATTGGCCTGTCTTGATAGCTTGTCCAAAGCATACGAGACAATTTCACTACCTGAATTTCTAAGGAATAATCTAGCCTAATTTGAGAAGTGGTGCGGTTGGCGCAGGATAGAGCAGGGTTTAGAGCTGTTGTGCATAGGGTCGCTATGAGTCAGAAATGACTCGATGGCACATAACAACAACAACAACTTCTTCCAAGATAATTGTGTTTATTCTGTTAGCAGTCCATAAGATATTCAAAATTCCTTGCTAGTACAATAATTCAAATGCATCAATTATTCTTCAGTTTTCTTATTCATTACTTATGCAGTCTCATTTTACTGGGTACTTATGCTTGCTAAAAATCTCTCAATGACTGCTTGCCATATTGCAACAGTTCTTATTGTTTATGGGATGGGTTTGTTTGTTTGTTTTGCTTTTTAGTTTAGTATATCTTTAAGACACAACAAAATGGCTCTAAACCTCAAGTAACTCCTCCATTCCATGTTTTGTTTTTTGGTTTTTTTTTTCATTATGATGATTCTGAAGTTCTGAAAAACATGTTTCCTTAAATGTTAATGAGAGTTGATAGGCCTAATACTTTTCACTAGTGAGTTTTCCACAACATTTTCTTATCAGTGAACCAATTCAAAGATAATACTCCCCCCACTTTGTTTAACTAATACTTTCACTTAGAATTTATTAATATATCAAATGCATGAATCTTGACCTTGGTAAGAAAATAAAAAAGATTATGCTAAGTTACTTTTTTGTCCAGCATTAACTATTAATAACAGAAATAACTGCAACTCTCTTAGTGATAAGCAAGCCACAAATAAAAGAGAAATATTTACAATCTAGTATGTTGCCCTAGTCATTTGTTCAGTTACTTCCACCTTTAGCAGTGCATCACGGAAACAGAAATTTTAAATTACCTATGAGGGCTCTCAAAACAAGTTCTGTTAGTTTATCGAGTTTTTTAAAGTCTTGGTAGCCATAAAAAAAAAGATTTGAAGCATCTTTACAAGGTCTAAACTGCAATGTTTAGAGCGAACAAACTAGACACTTGGGTAAAGTCTAACTGCCTAAAACTTCTGTGAGACTTATGAAATCTGCATAACATAGGAATACCATCTGCATTCTGGTCCTGAAAATGCCCACAGAGTATCATTGAAATATCAGTACGTTTTTAATGACTCTCAAGTGGTTTGAAAAGTATCATCAAATGCACTTTCCTTTGTAACAAGAGACAAACTTTGCCTACCTTACCACTTAGAATCAGACTCGTGTGTGTGTGTGTGTGTGTGTGTGTGTGTGTGTGTGTGATTGAGAGAGAGAAACTCTTTAGAGAAGAAAGTAATTTATCACCTTCAAAGTCTTTTGCATGGTCTGGGTGGCCACAATAGATAGGTTCTGTGGTTCTTTAATTATTAGTTTCAAACATGGAAAGACATACCTAGATTATATTCATTTTCATAATAGTCAAATTTTTATATTTATTTTTCTTACATTCATCTTATGTTCATGTATCTGGCTTTGTAATTAATTTCCAATATTTTTATTCACTATTACTAAATAACATGGCCTGTTTCTCCCTATATGTCTATACTATAAATATAAAAGGATCCTATAAAGTAGATATTTATCCCCATCAATGTCGGACTTCACCTAAGTGCAAAATCCACAGAGAATACTGAATAAGTTACCTTCATAGCAAAACAAAGATATCATTAGTAAAGAATACTGTTTCTATGGAAAATAGGGGGAAGAAATGTTACAGATTTGTAATTAATTAAATATTAAAAACCAAGCATGCTGGTCCACTAGAACAGACCAACCCACAGTATGGAGACCAATGCCATAACCTGTACCAGGAACACCAGTACCACAGGTGAAGCCATTTCCTTCCTGCACACCCCTTGGAACCCTTGACCCATCTCAAAGTCAGTACTTAGGCTGTAGACCCTTTGAACCCTGCCTAGCTGCTGCAGTTGCTTCTAATAGAAGGCTTCTAATTCACAGACCATCTCTCTCTTCAACTTTCCCTTGAGTTAAATATCAGAGGGAAATTCCAGCAAAGTGACCTGACCTTCTTTTCTCTGGAGCAGTGAGTGACTGAGCCAAGGTTGTCAGACCATGGCACAGCTAAGGTCCGAGGCATGAAAAACTCTACCACAGCAATGACATTAATGATAAAGACCCAAAACCAAAACAAGATATCGCCCCAAAAAGTAATCCAAATGCAGAATCAATGGATTTCCTGAAACCAGAAAGTCTGATGGAACTTTCTGACACAATTCAAAAGAATAATGACTAAATATTTCCAATGGATGAATTACAAGATTCTGCAAGAAAAATTCAAAAGGAATCTTCAAAAAAACAGTCAAAGACAATGCAGATAAAATACACAAGGCATTGGAGTCTCTGGGGAAAAAGACCAAAAACAAAACACAAATAAGAAACCATAATGCAGAATATGAGGACCATATTCAGATGCTCTCAATATTGGAGGAACTTATGAACAGAGTTGAAGAGATGGAACACAGAATCAGTAAAATAGAAGATAGAATTCTCAGAACCAAACTGCTAGAACAAAAAGCAGAATAAAAAAAATAAAAATAAAAAAAAGCAGAATCACAAAAAAGGAAAAAGAAGAAAGCTTAAGAATAATGTAGGACACTATCTTGAGGAATAACATGTGCAGAATTGGAATCCCAGTACAGGAAGAAGCAAATAAAGGCACCAAGAAAGTTATGGAAGAATTACCAGAACAAAACATAACAAGCATAATTAATAATGAGAGAATATATATTCAAGAAGCTGAGCAAAGTCCATGTAGAATTGACCCCAAAAGAAAAACACCAAGGAATATAATGGTCAGAACCATATTATTTACCAGAATCATAGATAAGGAGAGAATTGTGAAAGCAGCTAGAGAGAAACAAAGAGTAGCCTATAAGGGAGAGTAAATAAGATTAAATGCTGATTTCTCAGCATAAACTATGCAAACAAGGAGACACTGGAAGGACATATATCAGATACTCAAAGAATACAACAGTCAACCAAGAATACTGTACCCACTAAAAATGTCCATCACATATGAAAGAGAGCTCAAGGTATTCTCAGAAAAGCAGCACTTAAGGGAGCTTGTATAAACAAGACCAGCATTGCAGGAAATGTTTAGGGAAGTCCTTCCTACAAAGATGCTATAGAAAGCAGGATGAACCAACGTAACCAACAACAAAACCAAAAGGAACTCAACAAAATGATAGCAATAAATACTTGCCTCTCAAAAATTATACTGAATGATTCTGAAAAATTTACAACCAGGAGAAGATAAAATAGATGAATGGGACCTTCTAAGAATCAAATCCCTACACACATCCAGAAACTTCTCTAACAGTGTAAAAAGGGAAGCCACATA
>NW_006399776.1:13529320-13530378 GCF_000299155.1 Elephantulus edwardii
AAATTAAAATATTACAAAAAATTATGAATGGTTTAAATGCACCACTAAAGAGAAAAAGAGTAGCAGATTGGATTTTTAAAAAAGCACAACAAAAATAAACAAGCAAAAAAAAAAACAAAAAAAAAACCCCTCCAAAACCCATCAATATGTTGTATCTACAAGACACATCTGAAAAGTGCAGATTGAGAGAGAATAAAAATAAGAGGGTGGAAAAAATATACCAAGCAAAAGGCAACCTGAAAAAAGTAGAAATAGTTATCTCTGACAAAGTAGATCTCAGCATAACAACCACCACAAAGGACAAGGAGGGCCACTGTATAATGCTTAAAGGTTTAATAGAATAAAAGGACATAACCATAATAAATATCTATGCACCAAATGATAGAGCTGCAAATATGCAAAGCAAACGTTAATAGAACTGAAAAGAGAATAGACACACTACAATAGTACAAGACTTCAATATACCACTCTCAAGAAAAGATAGAACTACCAGAAAGAAACTCAACAAAGATGCTGACGAATAAAACCACACAATAAACTAACTTTATCTCATAGATATTTACAGGGTAATGTTGTTGTTGTTATATGCCATTGAGTCGCTTGCAACTAGTAGTGACCCTATGTACAACAGACTTAAACGCTGCTCTATCCTGTGCCAATCGCACTGCCTCTGGCACACCCATCCTGATTACCTAGTCATTGTCCAACTCTCTGATGCATAACAATTGATTGCAAAGACCATGGCCTGTATCAGATGCACCTTAGTCTCCAGAGTTACACCGTTGCTCTTAAGTACTTTAGAGAGGTCCCTAACAGCAGACTTTCCCATCACAATACCCTGGCTACTGGTGCCAAGAGTGTTGACTGTGGAGCCGAGCAAATTGAAGCTATGAACAACCTCGATCTCTTCTGATGCTGCCAATTGGTCCAGTAGCGAGAATTTTTGTCTTCTTGACATTGAGCCTCAGTCCATACTGAAGGCTGCAGCCCTTGACCCTCTGCAGCAAGTGCATGAGGCCCTCCTCAGTTTCAGCAAGTAGGGTTGTGTCATCTGCATA
>NW_006399776.1:13530998-13597196 GCF_000299155.1 Elephantulus edwardii
TGAAATACGTCAATTGGTATACCATCTATTCCTGGGGCCTTATTTTTTGCTATTTCCTTCAAAGCAGCTTGAACTTCTTCCTTCATCACCATAGGCTTTTGCTCAAATGTTATTTCAGTCATACTAAAACAATTATTGTATAACACCACTGTTTTAAAACAGGATTGACATGGGAATTTGGGAGAAACCAAGAAAAGAGGGGATTGGGGAGGAAAATATGCAACAATAAATGGATAAAATTGTACTTTTCTGTAAACTTTCATTAAAATAAATATTAAAAAGAAACTTAAATGACATAACACAAAATGGTGGTATCAGTTGCATTTCCAAAATGTTTTCTTCAGGGTAAAATAAAGAGGAGGGGAAGAAGTATTTGACAATACATCTTCCATTTATTTAGGATGCACTAAATAATAAATGATTGTTTCATGAAATCCTCCTGTGTCAGCAAATTCTTTTTGGTGTAGTGACTGTGTGTGCTCCTTCCATCTTCTTTTGATGCTTCCTGAGTCATTCAACATTCTGTCCAAGGCATCCTTAAGTATTACAACTCAAGGTTTGGTTTTGTTCTTAATTCCCTTCAGTTTAAGAAATGTTGAAGGGAGCTCTGGTGGACTAGTGGCAAGAAGCTGTACTGCAATCTCAAAGACATAGAGTTTGAATTCACCAGCTACTCCACTGGAGAAGGAACAGCAATCTCCTCCTGTGTGCCAGTCAGATCTGACTTGATGGTACACACACACACACACACACACACACACACACACACACGAGTAAATAAGCCTACAGTTTACAGAGTGATGTGCACAGAGTGAGCAGGACAGCTGGAAATTGAGTGTTAATTGTTATTATAACATTTACCTTGGAAGCCTTGGTGGGGAGCAGTGAGCCACAGAGGGGAACAGTGAGCTGCAACAGGAAACAGTGAGCTGCAACAGGAAGCAGTGAGCTGCAGCAGGAAACAACGAGCTGTGGCAGGGAGAAGTGAGCTGTGGTGGAGCCACCAACCCGGAGCAAGTAGGACAGTGAGAATTTGAGTGAAGTTCTTGGGGTGGGAATCACTACTGATTCCCTGGGACCCCTTCACCTAAAGAAGAAGGGAGTGAGACAGCTGGAGTTCAACTCGGGTGGCATAACAGTTCTCAAGGGGAAAACTAAGACTTTCTGGATTTCCATTCAGGTCTACACACATGCTCCCCTTCTGCCTCCTATGTGCATTTGCTCATGCAACAACCCTATATGCATCTGTGTGTGCATGCCCGCCCAGCCCTCTTCTGGAGCAGTGATGTCAGATCAAGAACCAACTATCACCTTTAGCATGAAAAACTCTATCACAGCAATGTCACAAAAGAAGCATCCTACATCACACTGTACACAAGCCCAAAGGAAGATGTCACCCCCAAAAAGTGACACAATGTCAATGTATGTCCTAAAGCCAGAAAGTCTGATGGAACTTTCTGACACAAAATTTAAAGGAATAATGATTGAATACATTCAATGGGTGGAAAACAAACTTGAAGAATTACAGGACACTACAAGCAAAACCAAGAGGAAAAGGGGGGAAATCCAAAACAATGCTGATAAACAAAGAAGGCATTAGAGACTCTGGAAAAACAAGAAATCACAATTCAAAACATGAGGTCCAAAGTTTCAGATGTTGTCAACATGATGGTGGGACACATGAACAGAGTTGAAGAGATGGAACACAGAACCAGTGAAATAGAAGATAGAATTTTCACTACTGGTCTGCTAGAACAAAAAGCAGAATCAAAAATGAAGGAGAAAGAAGAAAACATAAGAATAATGTGGGATGCTATCAAGAAAACTAATATGCCCATATTCAGAATTCCAGAACAGGAAGAAGCAAGTAAAGGGTAAAAAAAATTGTAGAAGAATTACTAGACGAAAACATTCCAGGCAGAGTGAAGAATGATAGAATATATATTCAAGAAGCTGAGCTAACATTATATAGAATTGACCCCAAAGGAAAGACACCAAGGCATATAATAGTCAAATTTTCCAGAATCAAACATAAGGAGAGAATTCTGAAAGCAGTGAAGGAGAAACAAAGAATAACCTATGAGGGAAAGCACAAAAGATTAAGCACCAATTCTCAGCAGAAACCATGCAAGCAAGAAGACAGTGGAATGACATATATCAAACACTCAAAGAACGCAACTGTCAACCAAGAATATTGTACTCAGCAAAATTGTCCATTAAATATGAAGGAGATATTAAGATATTCCCAGAAAAACAGAACCTAAGGGAGTTTATAAAAACAAGACCAGAGTTGCAGGAAAAACACTGAGAGACATCCTTATTACAGAGGTGCCGCAGAAAGCAGGATGCACCAAAGTAACCAACACCACCACCAAAAAGAACTCAACAAAATGATAGCAATAAATCCTTACCTCTCAATAATCATAATGAATGTAAATGGTTTAAGTGCAGCACTTAAAAAGAATAGATTGGATTAAAAAACCCCAAAAACACAACACCAAAATCCATCAATATGTTGTTTACAAGAGACACCCTGAAAAAAGATAAAGAAAGACTAAAAATAAAGGGTGATAAAAAAATATACCAAGCAAGTGGCAGGAAAAAAAAAACCCAACACAACAGGAGTAGTGATATTAATCTCAGAAAAAATAAATTTCAATGCAAAAAACCATCACAAAGGACAAAAGTCACTATATCATGATAAAAGGGTCAACAGAATAAGAGGGTATAACAATAATAAATATCTGTGCACCAAATGATAGAGCTGCAAAATATATAGAACAAACATTAACAAAACTGAAAAGGGAAATAGACAATGCCACTCAAATAGTTGGAGACTTCAATGCACCACTCTCAAGAAAATATAGAACTACTAGAAAGAAACTCATCAATGATGTTGAAGAACTAAACCAAACAATAAACCAACTTGATCTCTTAGATATATATAGACTAATGCACCCAAAAAATCATGGTATACCGTCTTCTCCAATGTGCATAGTGTTCTCAAGAATAGATCAAAATTTAAGGTCACAAGGCAAGCATCAATGAATTAAAAAACATAGAAATGATACAAACCATCTTCACAGAACACAATGTTGCAAAAATAGAAATCAATAACAAGAGGATAAAGGAGAAAAGACGTACATTTGGAAGCTGAATACAACCTCGCTTGAACATGAATGGGTATTAGAAGAAAAAAAAATGAAATAAAAAGTTCTTGAAACAAATAAAATGAAAACCCAACTTATGAAGAACTCTGAGAAACAGCCAAAAGAGTAATCAGAGATTATTTTATATCAATAAGCAAATACATAAAAAGACAGGAAAAAAAATGAACATTGACTCTGTAAACCAGCATCTCCTACTAATTTGAAAAACAACAGCAAGAAAACCCGACACCTTAAGGCAGAAATAAATGAAATAGAAAACAGTAAAACAATTGAAACCATCAACAAAATTAGGAGTTGGTTCTTTGAAAAGCTCAATAAGATCTACCAACCACTAGCAAAACTAACAGAAGAAAAGAAGGAAAAGACAATAATCTGACTGGATAACTAAATGGGCAATGTCACAACAGAACCAACTAAAATAAAAAGGCTAACAATGGAATATTATGGAAAACCTATACTCAAACAAATATGAAGACGTAGAGGAAATGGAAAAATAGTTAGGAATTCACAACCTCCCTAAACCAACACAATCTGAAATTGAACTCCTGAACAGACCCATTTCAAAAGAAGAAATTGAAAAGATAATAAAACAGTATCCAGCCAAAAAAAAAGCCCTGAACCAGATGGCTTTACAAGTGAATTTTATCAAGCATTCAGAGAAGAACTGTCACCAATTCTACATAAACTATTTGAGAAAACAGAAGATAGAATCCTCCCAGACTCATTCTATGAGGCAAACATATCCTTGATATCAAAGCCAGATAATGACACCACAAACATAGAAAACTGTAGGTCAATATCTCTGATGAGCATAGATGCAAAAATCCTGAATAAAATCCTGGCCAAGAGAATCCAATGATACATTAAAAAAAATTACCATGATCAAGTGGGATTCATAACAGGGATGCAGGGATGGCTCAACATAAGAAAAGCAATCAATGTAATTTATCACATAGCAAAGCAAAGAACAAGAACCACATGATCCTATAAATTAATGCAGAAAAGTCCTTTGATAAAATCCAACACCCTTCATGATTAATACACTCAATAAAATAGGAATAGAGAGGAATTTCCTCAACATAATAAAAAGTATGTACACGAACCTGAGAGCCAACATTGTTCTCAATGAAGAGAAAATTAAAGGCATTCCGTCTAAGAACAGGAAGTAGGCAAAGATGCCTACTATGACCTCTCCTATTCAATATTGTATTGGAAGTCTTAGCAATAGCAATAAGAGAAGAAAATTAGGAATCCAAATTGGCAAAGAGGAGGTAAAATTATCTCTATATGCAGATGATATGATAGTATATTTAGAAAACCCTAAAGACTCAGCAAGAAAACTGCTGAACATAGCTGACCAATTCAGCAAAGTGGCAAGATACAAGATCAACATACAAAAATCAATTGGCTTTCTCTACAGTGACAAAGTGAATACAGAACTGAAGCTAAGAAAAACAATACCCATCACAATAGTGAACCACAAAAATAAATACCTGGGAGTAAATCTAATGATAAACACAAAAGACCTATTCAAATAAAATTACAAAACATTACTATAAGAAACAAAAACAGACCGGGAGATATAGAAGAATATACTTTGCTATGGATAAGAAAACTCAATATTGTGAAAATGACAATACTACCAGAGGCAATTTACATATTCAGTGCAATACCAATACAAATACCCATTCCATTTCATTCTTAACGATATAGAAAAGGCAATCTCCAATTTCATTTGGAATGGAAAGAAACCCTTTATAAGCAAAGGACTTCTTAAAAAGAGAAACAAGGTAGGAGGCCTGTCACTCCCTGATTTCAAATTCTACTATACTGCCCTGGTGGTCAAGGAAGCATGGTACTGTATAACGACAGATACATAAATTAATGGGATAGAATTGAGAACCCAGAAATCAGCCCATCTGCCTATGCTTAACTGATTTTTTACAAGGAGATGAAATCAGTCAAGTGGGGAAACACAGCCTTTTTAACAAATGGTGTTAGCAACATTGGAAACTTTCTGCAGACAACTCAAGTAAGACCCACACCACACACCATACAAAAAAACGAACTCAAAGTAGATCAAGGACCTAGTACTAAAACCAAGGACTATAAACTTCATTAGAGAAAAGCCTGGATGAACTCTAGAAGCTCTAATCCACAACATAAACAGTCTTCCAAGCATTCTGAAAAACCTACACTCATGAGAGGATATAATAGAAGAACGGGATCTTCCAAGAATCAAACCCCTATGCACATCCAAAGATTTCTCCAGCAGGGTAAAAAGGAAAACCACAAATTGGGACAGAATTTTTGATAATGACATGTCTGAGAAGGAACTTATATCTAGAATTTATAAAATACTCAAGCAGCACAAGATAAAGGGCACAGAATATGAACAGACATTATACCAAAGAAAATATTCAGATGGTGAATAAATGTTCAAAATCCCTAGTTCTAAGTGAAATGCAAATCAAAATAACTGAGATATTATCTCACCCCAGTAAGAACAGCAAAATTCAACAGGGCAGCAAACAACAAATGCTGGGGAGGTTGTGGAGAAACTGCAACTCATATTCACTGTCTGTGGGAGTAAAAAATTTTGCAACCACCCTGGAAGGCAGTACCGTGCTTTCTCAAAAAGTTGCAAATAGATATACTATTTGACCCAGCAATTCCACTAGTGGAAATATATCCTAAAGAAACCAGAACTGCCACCCAAACATATATATCTATATCTATATCTATCTATATCTATATATACACACATGCACACGTTTATTTCTGCTTTGTTCACAATATCAAAGAGTTGGAAACAACCCAAGTGTCCATCAACAAACAAATGAATAGGGAAACTGCAGTATATTCACAAAATGGAATACAACACAGCATTGAAAAACAAGCAACTAATGAAATATTATACAAAATGGGTGACCCAGGAGGACATTATGTTGGTTGAAATATCTCAATAAAAAAAAAGAAAAAACTGCATAATGCCATTGTTATAAAATAGGACTGATAATGGGTTTGGGGGGAAACTAAGAAAAGGGGATAAATAATGTACACTGCACTGAAACAGATGAGGGAGAGTACTGTTTAAAAGGGATATATGATTAGGTATTATTTGCATGGCAAGAGTCCAGAATAAGAGCTGCATAGTAAAGTGGACTTTGTGGGGGGAGGGGGGAAGATTGTATAACAGTGGAAGAATTTTTTTCTTCTCAAAGAGAAAAGCAAACTGGGGCAAAGGGAGGAATGGGCAGGGAGGAAAATGTACAACAATGAATGAATGGAAATCCATATTCTCTATAATCTTTCATTAAAATCTCAATTTTTTAAAAAAAGGATATGTTGAACAAATTCACTCCTTTTGATTTTCCAACTCCAGCTTTTGCACATTTTTTTATAAAACTTCACTTTGTCTTCCTGCTTTGCCCTTTGAAAGTATCTGTTTGGCTCTGTAATATCGTGATTTCTTCCCTTTGCTTTGGCTTCTCAGTGCTCTATTCAAAGCCTCTTTCAATATCCATTTTGGCCTTTTCTTAGATGATATTCTTGATGCCTTCCACAGCTCATATGATCTTTGCTGATTAGTATTGAAGACCTCTAATTTGTTACAGGAATGCCCCAGGAATAGATGGTATACCAATTGACATATTTCAGCTAACAGATGCTGCCCTGGATGTGCTCACCAAGTTGTGCCAAGAAATCTGGAGAACAACCACTTGGCCAGCTGACTGGAAGAGATCTATATTTGTTCCCATGCCAAAGAAGGGTGACCCAACCGAGTGTGGAAACTACAGAACAATATCATTGATTTTATCTGCAAGCAAGATTCTACTGAAGATTATCCAAAAACGACTGGAACAGCACATCAGCAGAGAACTGCCAGAAGTCCAGGCTGAGTTTAGAAGGGGTAGTGGTACTAGGGATACTATAGCTGATGTTAGATGGATCTTAGCTGAAAGCAGGGAATACCAGAAGAATGTATATCTGTGTTTCATTGATTATGCAAAGGCGTTTGGCTGTGTGGATCATAACAAATTGTGGCTGATTCTGAGAAGAATGGGAATCCCAGAACATTTAATTGTGCTAATGGGAAACCTATGCTTGGACCAAGAGGCAGTTGTCAGAACAGTCAGGGTAACACTGCATGGTTCAAAATTGGGAAGGGTGTACGCTAGGGATGTGTCCTATCTCCATACCTTTTCAACCTGTATGCAGAGCAGATTATCCAGGAGGCTGGGCTCTATGAGGAGAATTGTGGTGTCAGGATTGGTGGAAGATCTATTAACAATCTACGTTATGCAGATGATACGACCCTGCTTGCTGAAACTGAGGAGGGCCTCATGCACTAGCTGCGAATGGTCAAGGATTACAGCCTTCAGTATGGACTGAGGCTCAATGTCAAGAAGACAAAGAAAGATTCTCATCACTGGACCAATTGGCAGCATCAGGATGGATGGCGAAGAGATTGAGATTGTTCACAGCTTCAGTTTGCTCGGCTCCACGGCTCTTGGCACCAGCAGCCAGGAAATCAAAAAACGTATTGTGATGGGAAAGTCTGCTGTTAGTGACCCCTCTAAAGTACTCTAGAGCATCGGTGTCTCTCTAGAGACTAAGGTACACCTGATACAGGCCATGGTCCTTGCAATCACTTGTTATGCATCAGAGAGTTGGACAATGACTAGGGAGGACAGAAGGAGAATTGATGCCTTTGAGCTGTGGTGCTGGAGAAGAGTATTGAATGTACCATGGACTGCCAAGAAAACAGATTCATCCTGGAGAGGGTTAAACCAGGCTACTCCTTGGAGGCAAGGATTCTGGGACGTCACCGGACATACCCGGGACATATTGCAAGGAGGGACAGATCCTTGGAGAGAGACATCATGCTTGGGAGGGTGGAGGGTCGGTGCAAGAGGGGAAGACCCTCAATGAGATGGATTGATTCAGTGACTGTGGTAATCGGGATGGGTGTTTCAGAGGATGTGCGATTGGCACAGGATAGGGCAGGTTTTAGGGCTGTTGTACATAGGGTCGCTATGAGTCGCAAACGTCTCGACAGCACATAACAACAACAACAACAATTTGTTCTTGAGAGGGTCTTTCAATTCAGAAGAGATAGACTCAAGGTCAGACCTTGATTCTTGTGGATTTGAATTTTTTTTTTTTCATTTCTACTTGAAGTTGTATGCAAGTAGTTGATGATCTGATCCACAAATAGCACCTGGTCTAATTTTCATAACTATAAGCAGAACAGATCATCCAGGAAGCTGGGTTCTATGAGGAATGTGGCATCAAGATTGGAAGAAGACTGTTTTATGCAGATAAAATAAATGTGTGTGCTGAAACTGAGAAGGTCCTGAGGCATATGCTACAGAAGGTAAAAGACTGCAGACTTAAATATGGATTGAAGTTAAACATCAAGAAAACAAAGATTTTCACCCTGGGCGAATTGGTAGCATCATTCTAGAGAAGAGATTGAGATTGTTAACAGCTTCAGCTTGCTTGGCTCCACAATTAACACTCAATACCAACAGCCAGGAAATTGGAAGACAAATTGCATTGGGAAGTCAGAGAGCATCTGCTGTCAGAGAGACCTCTCCAGAATACTGAAGAGCGATGATGTCAGGTTAGAAACTAAGGTGTGCCTGATCTAGGTTATGGTCTTCTCAGTTACTTGCTATACATCAGAGATCTGGACAATGACCAGGGATTATAGAAGGAGAATCAATGTCTTTGAGCTATGGTGCTGAAAAAGAATATTGAATATACTATGGACTGCTAGGAGAACAAACATGTTTGTCCAGGAGAGGGTGAAACCAGCTGTTCCTTGGAGGTAAGGATTCTGAAGCTCCATCTGACATACTTTGGACATGTAGCATGGAGGGACCAGTCCTTGGAAAGGGACATTATGCTTGAGAAAGCAGAGGGACAGCACAAGAAAGGAAGACCCTTGATGAGATGGGTTGACTCAGTGATTGTGATAATGGGGTTAGGTGCATCAGAGACAATGAGTTTGGCTCAAGATAGAGCAGAGTTCAGAGCGCTCTACAAAGGATAGGTTTAAATTGCAAACAACTTGACACATAATAACAACAACAAACAAATAATAAAAATCATTTGCAAAAAAATTAGTTCTTTTTTTTGCAGTAAGAGTAGAAGCAAATTCTTCTCTAATTCTCATTTGTCATTATGAAGTTTAAAATATGACTTCCATGAATCTGTGGAATTAGAACTTTTAAAGGAAATAACACTTTTTCTAAATTGTCTAGAAAGGATTAGTTTTATCGTAGGAATATGTTGTAAATATTATTTTTGCTAACAAGGATAAAGCCATAGATGTTTTGCTGGGTTTTATTTTTCTCTCATATACTCTCATTTGTTCTTTCTTTATTGAAAAATCCAAATACAATTAATATAGATCTTTGCTTGAAATTTATGTAAATAATATTATATTATTATTTGTCTCAGCTAAAAAAAGCAAACTATTCCTTAGCCAAATTGTTGCCCTTGTGGTTATATTAGGCACATAAGCAGCTGGAATCTGCAAACCACCTTATAAGAAAAAGAGAGAAAAGAGACGCAGACAAACATAGCTTTCCAGGAGCTCCTAGAAAACAGTGCTGCATTAAGAAGTCAATATGCTTCATCCAAAGGAGACATTTTTACAGGAGAGAGGACCATCGCCAAAGGCTTACTGCTCTTTTTGTATGTCTATGCACATAATGTAGCCATAGTTGACCCTGCTGTTTGTTATGTAAGGATTTCTTGCATTTAACTACATTCTCAGGTTCCATTACATACTATCTTGGCTGACCTACACCATGTTACCAAGGACTTTAAAAATTTTACCACCTTTTTCTTGTTGTCCGGCAGATTCCAAAGCAAATTACTTCTGTCTCCGGACAACTCTCTATTGGTTTCTGAGGTTACAAATCTTGATGGGATGAGACAGTCCCTCTTTCTCCTATGGAGTAGTTGGTGGATTTGAATCTTCAATCTTTCAGTAGCAGCATAACCAATCATGCTTCCTTCAGCCATCAGTAGTTGGTGTTTATTCCAGGATAACATAGCAAAACCACAAGTCCAGCCATGCTTACAAAAGTATTGTGTAAGCCAAGATATTAACTCAGTTTTCTGATTTATAGCTAAATCTTTAGTTTGGTGAATTAGTTCGGTCATCTCCTCTTCTTCATTGTTTTTACTGCATTTCCATCCAGCAATGTCAAGTGTACAGTGCATTATGTGTACATCTCCAGCTAAGGCTTTATAGTAATTTTTCCAAGTTGATTTAGTGCATTTTTCTTTTGTTTGGAAAAGTATAAAGGAGCCTTTTTCCCCCTTTTAAAAACTTCATCATGTCTATGTTTAAAATCTTAGATACTATTTCTAGGTGGCTTAGTGTTAAGGAGTTGGACTGCCAATTCAAAGGCACATTGTTTGAATCCATAAATTGCTTAAGGGGAAAAAGATGGAGTATCTTCTCCCATGCAATTTACTACCTCTGAAAACCCACTGGAGGGTCATCTATGGATTGGTTCCTACTCAATAGTATATAACAATACCAACAACAATTACATCCTTGGCTTTATTAATGTTACAAAATCATCATGCTGTGTCTTATATATTAGAATAGACACAGCATATAGTTGTTGTTGATGTTGTTATGTACTGTTGAGTTAAAACCAATCTATAGCTGACCCTCCAGTGGGTTTTCAGAGGAACTAAATTATATGGGAAAAGATTTTCCATCTTTTTCCCCTTTGAGGGACTTGTGGATTCAAACTGTGTGCCTTTGGATTGGCAGTGTAACTCCTTATCACTAAACCACCAGAGGTCCTTACAAGGATCTGATAGATACATAAAAGAACAAGTAACTGATCAAAGAATAAGCTACCTACAAGTTCCACTTGTAAAGCTAATTGAGGTCTTTAGATTTCTAGCAGTAAATAACTTGTATTATTTCCTGTATTATCAGTAGTTCTTAATTTCCCTAAATAAACTTCAAGATATATGGAATATTTGCTTTTGTAGAATTGTGTAATTTCTGTTTATCTAATGATGAGGATGACACAGAATAGGACAAGGTTTACACCTATTGTTCAGAGGGAAGCTATGAGTCATACTCTACTTGACAGCACCTAGCAACAAAAATAATAAATGTCTGTAGTAAAGCAAGTCATTCTTTCAGTTATTTTCCAAAGTGTAGGAACAAATATGTCTCAAAATTTATTATCTTTTTTCAATTTGTATCTCTCAATGAACTAATCCTACTGCCCTTAGGCAGACTTAAAATAAAAAGAAATCCTTAACACAATTACATCAAAACATGCCATGTAGTGATCAGAAAAACAAACAAATATCAACCAATTCTCAAAACTAGCATCACCTTTTATAACAAACTTCCCTGTTTCAGCATGGCATTCCCTACAGCATATGCTCCAGAAAATTGATGGATCTTGGCTATAAAATAAAAATGCCCAGAATCTGTTAAAGCAATATGGGGAACTGGTGCCATAAAGGAGTATCTTCTATTTCAAAGGACATGTGTATCCTATACTCTGAAGTTTAAATCCATTCAAGCAAGAGTTATGGTCTACTGGATAGTTTTAGGGTCAGAAAAATCTAAATTTATGATTTGGCTCATTCACTAATTGGGTATCAATAAACATTTATTAAATAAATAAAAAGATATTGTGATCCACTCCTAAAACTCTGTCAAATAGTCAATGGCAAGCAGACAGTTTTAACCAGAAACTTCACAGAGCAGAAAGAAGAATCCTTACTGTGGTAAACATGCGCTAAAAGGTTTTTAACTAGAATTACTTCTAATGAGAGCCTAAGGCAAAAATTTCTATTTTATGCAGATGGAAGGAATAGATACAAATCTCATTCCACAAGAGCAACAAAGGGATATGTTAAAGCAGTAAGGTGTTAGATGTATTTGAAGAAACTAGAGAATTTTAACACCTTTTGGAAATCTATTATTTACAAGAATTTGCACAATGGAAAATTAGAATAGAGCTAACCAAAGCAAAATTTGGTGTTATTGTGCTATTAACCACAATTTTAAATAGTCTTAATAGTGGAGAATTCTAGGTAATTGGTATATCATTGCGAATACAATAAAAACCATAGCTATAATATGTATTACTATCCTTGTGTGTTGTAGATTTAGCTCATTATGACAAAGATGGAAGTAAAACCTGGAGAAAATATCCACTTGAATCTCGTCTTCAGGATATATTTTCCTTGAAGAAGAGTTGGACAATGACCTAGGGAGGATGAAGGAGAATTGATGCCTTTGAGCTGTGGTGCTGGAGAAGAGTATTGAGAGTACCATGGACTGCCCAAGAAAACAAACAGATTCATCCTGGAAAGGGTTAAATCAGGTGGCTCCTTGGAGGCGAGGATTCTGAGGCTCCATATACTTTGGACATGTTGTAAGAAGGGACCATTCCTTGGAGAAGGACATCATGCTTGGGAGGGTGGAGGGACAGCGCAGGAAGGGAAGGCCCTCTATGAGGTGGCTTGATTCAGTGACTGGGGATAATCGGGATGGGAGTGTCAGAGACCTTGCAATTGGCACAGGACAGAGCAGAGTTTAGGGCTGTTGTATATACGGTTGCAATGAGTCGCAAGCAACTCGACGGCACATAACAACAACAACAATATAAACATGAAGTGATTTAGAGCTAGGAGACAATAGAGCAGAGCTCAGATCAGGCGCAAGACATGATCACTTCTCATGATTGAGTCTAAGATTTTGACCAACATCTTCTGAACAGATCAATCTACTCTCTGGAAATATCACACAATTCAAGTTAAAACTTAACAAACAAAGCTGCATAATCCTATGATTCAGAGATCCAGAATGGATCAGCATTTCATAGAATATAGTGAATGGTTTTAGTTGAACCAATTCAATATGTATTAGTTTGTGTGGCATTTTCCATCCTTTGTAAATTACTTTCTGAACTGGTAATAAGAATTAATTCATTTATATTAAAACATTCATGCAGCTGAAGAGTCGTGTTTTTGCTTTTGTCTTGCTTTGTTTTATTTTTGTCTTTAGCAATGCTCTCAAGTTTTATCTTTTGTTTTTGGCTTTTTTGGGGGCAAACTCATGCTTTCTTTAGATCACTAGTTTCTTCTGTTTGCTTGGCTCAGGTTAACTTGGCAATTCTTTGATTTTCTACCAACTGCCAAGATAGACAAAAAGATCAGAGTTCTTTATTTGGCTGCTTTGGGGGCAGTTTGCTAAATATGCTAAAATGCCAAGAATATTAATTCATCTAAGTTTTTTATTGTGTGTATTTTCGTTCTCTGCTTTGTAGATGTCTTCTGCAACTCTCAACAGTGAAGACAGAAATTGAAATAAATTTAAGTGGTATTTTGGTCTTAACCTTTCTGGCAAATTTGCATTATCTTTTTGTCTTACTTAAGAACAAGTTGCAGCCTACAGTAGAAGAGAGGAGTTTACAATCACCTAGGAAATAATACTTGGTCTTCAAGGAGAAATTTGTTCTGCCATCCCATCACCATTTTGGCTCAAGCAATCTTGTTGAATTTGAAATTAAGGAGTAAATGACACAGGTCTTTTCAAACTTGAGTTCAGTCTAGCAGATGTAAGTATGTCCTTCCATCAAATTAAAAAAAAAAAAGGTGCAGAAATGTGACAAAGTACTGGCAAAGATGAAGAAGTGGAAGATTTTCTAGGTCTTGGTGAGTAGAGACATGATGAGGGAACCTTCAGTTATCTCGATAGAACAATGTGCTCATATGTAAATGTAAACAAACATAAAAATGCCCCTCCGAAGACAAATATAAATGCTTTGGGGATTCTCTCTCTTTTATTAGAACAGATGTGAGGAGCTGACAGTACTTTCCAACTAAGGCTATCTACTATGCAGTCCTTTTCTTTCAGTAAATAGCAACACTAGAAATGCCAGTGTCTGCCCTACAGACGTGTCAAATACTTCTCAGCAAATAAAAGTCATTCTCAAAAACACCATCATGATTATATTTCTAAATCCAAACCAAAAGATATGTGTTAAATGTGATGTTGATTCTAATCTCATGTGTCTACTATTAATGATTTTTGGTTTTTGCTGTCTAATATTTGAGGTAACTTTTAAAAGATGATATATATTTACTTCTATTTTATTCACTTCTTTTTTTCTACATTGGTTACAATTCCAAGATTGTAAAATCACTCTTCCCATTATTCCTCTGTGGTTCCTGCCTTTATCCTTTCCTCCTTTCTCTCCCTCCCTGCTCTCTGAGTTATATCGTTCGATCAATGCTATTCATTTGATCCCATGTGGTTGATTGAATATTTTCAGTGCTGTGTATCTCCTGGATATTATAATTTACCTTATGGATTTGTCTATTGTTTTACTGAAAGTTGTGTCACAGGACTGAGTTGATATATACTTATTTTCATAAGAGGGTTTAACCATAATGCTTACTATTAAAGATGCTCACAGTCTTCAGCTCCCTGGTATTTTTAAAAATAAAATGACAAGGTACAGTTACTCTGGCTCAGAAACCCATCCCAATTACTTGGAAAAGGAAAACATTACAACTAGGCCGGGTTACCTGGTGTTTATTTGGTGTTTATTTTGAGTGTTTGTATAGTTGTGAGCGTTCATATTTGTTCATTTACATTCATGAGTACCTGTGGAGAGACTTTATAAGTACGTCTATATTTCTTTTCCATCATACTTCTAAGAACATTTGGCAGCCTATTTGTTAATGTATAGAAGAGCAGGAGATGGAAGAACATGCTCAAAGTCCTTTCAAATGCTACGCCATTTTTGCAGATAAAGCATTGAACAGATGGCTTGCGGCATCAGGAAAGTCTAGTTTTAAAGCTGATCACTCTTAAGGAAGCCTGGATAACTCTTTCAAACTCTGGTTACTTGAAACCAAACTTTTATTCTCCACTGTACAAAGTAAATCCATCTTGCAGTATGCTTTTGTCATTAACAAAAGCTCTGAGGGTGGTTTCACAGGGATTTTTATGCATTGTTCTAGGTTCTTTGTTTGATTTATAAACTGCTGAGGGGAAATGGGGTTGTAAACCTAATCCAGGTTTATGATATAAAAGGGCAGCACATTTTAGAAACACCTTGTGGTCTTACAAATAGAGTTAACTTTAAGCAATTTATTTAGTTAAGTAACTGACTCAACTATGTATTAAATTGCTGCCAGTTGGAAATAATGGAGCTTGGCAGTTTTACTGTCAAATATAGTGGGTATAGGAAAATATGTGGAGACTAGAGACTTGCAAAAGACAGAGCTGCTGTAGTATTTAGTGATGGAAAAATCAAGTAATTCACCTTGACTATAGTCAAGGGGGAAAATTTGAAAAGCAAGCTTCCACTATTAAGCAGTTAATTATGGTTGTGTTTATGTGTATAAGGCTTGATTGTTAATTGCTCAAACTAAACTGTTCTATAAAAACAAACACTTACCTAGAGTCCTGTGTCTAGAGATTGACCTGAGTGGTGAATTTGGATTGCTTTCCAGGGTGCAAATTGATTGACATCAATTTGTACTCTGGATTTTCGAAGAGAGATTTTTATAGAATGACTTGAGCAAATTATAAACTATGAGGAAAGCCCATGGCTTGGACGATACAGTTAAATATATCACGTCTTCTCTCTTACTGTGACTATTGAAGGAACATTTCTTATCTTCTTTATTTCAACTAGCAAGAAAAGAAAAGAGGAAAAAAAGAAAGAAATGATAAGATTTTGTGGGCTAGAGCCGTTGTGTCTGATCTCTTGAAAAAGATCAAGAAACATGGAATTCTTTGGACTGGAGCAAATAAGGTTTAGAACTCATAAGAATGGTCTTTAAGCCTATGTTATTCATTCTAACGAAATAACCAGTCATTTTATTTATACATTGAACCTGGAGTTTAAGTCTAATAATAGAAACAGCTTGAGATAGAGATAAAGGAAGAATGTATTCTCAAAAAGTTTCCTTACGTGAAGTTGTGTTTTTGTGTGATTTTGTTTTTGTTTTTTCAAATTATACACTTAAATTCTGGAGATGACATAGAGACAATTCAAAAAGAAAAGAGATGCATATTTTGAAATTTGCATTGAAAATTCTTTTCCTTATAAACTGTTGTTATGAATTTCATCATAAATGTAGGCATGACGAAACTTTTTAAAATAGTTTTTAATTTCTTAATGCCTATAAATGAATTACAATACATTTTTAAAGCTTTTCATTTGGAAATGGATATGGGTTTGGTCAGAAATGTAGGCATGAAATAAATTAGTAAAATAATTTTTCATTTCTTAACTTCTATAAATGAGTTGCAGTACATTTCTAAGGCTTGTAAATACCCAGAAGGGGGGGGGTATGTAAAAACTACAACTCAATGTCAAATAATTTCACCATATCCTCTAATATCTAATTAATATTAGTTTAAGACCCCTAGCTCATGTTTCTTGGATGGTTCATGTCCTCTAAGATTTCTGATAATTTCCCAAAATTCAGGGACAAATTGTTTCAGTGTTTATTGTCCATTGTTGTTGTTGTTAGGTGCCATGGAGTCAGCTATGACTCACAACAATCCTATGACAACAGATCTGAACTTTGCCCTCTTCTGTGCCATCCCCAGGGTCTCTTTCTGTCTAGTAGGCTTACATGTCCCTTAAGCATATTCCAATGTATGGTTTTATTTTTGTTTTTTAAAATATATCATTTTACACCTAGTGAGTATTGACATAGAAACAAATGTCCAGTCTTTTCAGAATGATGATGTAGCTACAGTAGGGCTGTAGACATTAATCTGTCAAGTCAGTGATCCTCAATGCTATTGAGCCAAATTTTCAGCAGAAAATTGTAGACACCTTCTTTAACAAGTTCTGGAAAATTCTACTGAGTCGATTAAAAAAGCAAAGTACCAAAACCAAGTTTTACCGTGTCTTTCTACCATTTTCGATTGTCTGTAGTTTGCAGAGGAAGTTTTATCTGACAATTCAGAAGGAAAGTAATTAGCTTAGGGACAGCTTGTAGTTTTGAAGTAAGTTGTGTCTGGTTCAAATCAGAGGTAGAGAACAGAGCTTTTTGTTCTTTCCTCCCATGAACACTTAGCTCTGTGGCATAAGAAAACACAAAAAACAAACCCAAAACTGTTCAAAGATGAGGTAGTTTAGTTTGATGGATGAAGCAAAAAGATAAGTATGATCTTAAAATTACATACTACCTCAACAAAGCCATACTTCCTTTCCTATTAGTAATGGAAGTAAACAAAGGCTTTCCAACCTTTCTGGTTTGTAATAGCCTCTTTATTTTGTTTTATCAAACTTAGGACTTTTTCTCATTATTCATACTAGCTGTGAGTTAAAAGTATGGCTCTGTAAAAGGGAATGAAATCATCTGCTCATTAACTTTTTACTCAATAAACTTTTTTTATTATTATTTTCCTCAACTATAACGCTCATAATTTCTCTAGTCACCATCCTCATTTATTTTCATATTCCTTAGTTTGCATGTCAGTCCCAAATGCCTCAACCTATCAGTTAAATTAGTTCTGTTTTTACAACAGCTCACAAAAGGTTTACAGCTGAAATTCTTCCTCTAATCTAGCTCCTCTATTGCTGTGTGCACTATTTCTTTATTGACCTTAGGCGGGGAGAGCTTTAAAAATACTACATATCAGCAAGGGTTGCATGCTTTCTAATCATATGTTTTCTCCTGCTAATCATTCAGTTACCTGATTAGAAACAGATGCAGTCTATTTGAAATGTGAACTGAGGAGTGAACTGCTAGCAATGGTTTCACATTTTCTAGATAGTCCATGTATATGTTATTAAATGCCCTAAGATTTTTATTAGTTAGTATTTGATTATATTTTATTACTATGATTTTTTTTCATACATGACCCATTCCTAATCAAAGCAAAATCAGAAAGACATGACAAAGACAACAACCAGCCAACACTGAAAGTTACCTTATTTATCAGTACTGATAATAAAAGCACTGTTGTTATTACCATCAAGTTGGGACCAACCCATAGTAGACCTTCCAACAGGTTATTAGAGGCAGTAAATTGCACAGGAGTTTATCATCCATCTTTCTCCTGTGGAGCAGCTGGTGGATTTGAACTGCGTACCTTTGTGTTGGCAATGTAATTCCTTACCACTAAGCCACCAGAGTTCCCTAAATAAGAGTAATGCATTTATAGCAATGCATATATATTTAAACCAATAAATGCCCTACTCTTAATGAGTTTATGGTGTGTTGACAAGAGAAAATAGTACCAAAAGTCAATAATAACTTTAAGGTATACACAAAGCACCATATTAAAATAGGTGAAAAAAACAGTACTTCTAAGAAGACTGAGAGATGAATCAATTGAAAAATGTAGTGTTTGCATTGGATCTTAAAGAAGAAAGGTTTCAATGGATACAGATGGAGAGAAAGTTTAGGTTCTTGCCACAGCAATAGTAGCTTCCTTAAAACCCTTGTAGACATGGCAGCGTGATCAACCTCAATTTTAAGAATAATAATTTGAAAGGCTTTGCTGTCATATTAAATTGAGCCATATTGATAACACAATGCCCAAAAAAGGGGTTAGAACTATGTTTGTTAAGAAAATAAAAGTTAAATATTTTTAAATATTAATTTAATCATGCTGCCAACTGAATTAACATTTTCTCTAAAAGAGAAAGTCCAATGAGTCTATTCAAGTGAAAACTGAACTTATGTGTTGTTATTTATCACTGAGTCAGAACAAAGTCATAGATGACCCTCCAGTGGATTTTCAGAGGTTGTAAATGACACAGGAGGAGACTATCCCGCTTTCTTCCTCTGAGCAGCTGGTGGGTTTGAACCATGTGCCTTTGGGTTGGAAGCACAACTCCTTCCACTAGGCCATTAGACATGTGGGATTTAAAACCTATGTGAGATTTAAAAAAAAAAAAAACAAAACTAACACACAATAAACTACCAAAACACTTTAATAATTATGACAAACTCAGAACTATTAGAATATTTTCCAAATCAAATCTCAACTCAGTTAATATTATTTATGTCTGGTTAGTCAGTATGGTTATCATTTCAACACAATGTGGCCTCCAACACTGACTCTAAATTGTACATGTTACTAAACAAAAGCTTTTACAAAATCTACTTCCCTATATGAAAACTTTTGTTTACAACGATTCTTATTAAGAATAAAACAAGTACCGAGTCTCAATTATAGTTACCGCATTTTTATTCAGTCAGTTCAGGGTAGATAGAGAACTAGTGAAGGGCATCTTTTTAGCTGAGGGCTAGTTACTTGAACTGTGTCTGATCCAAGCCACAGCATTTTTAATTGCTTCCTATACTTTTGAATATTGGACAATGAATAAGGAAGAGTAAGGAGAATTGATGTCTATGAAGTTTGCTGGTGAAGAGGATTGAGGATCTGATGGATTGCCAAAGAACAAATTTGTTCTGGAGGAAGTACAACCAAAGTACTCTTTACAGGCCAGGATGGTGAAACTGTCACATATTTTGGGAACTGTTGTCAGAAGGAACCAGTCCTTAGAAAAATACATTGTCCTGGGAAAAGGGTAGGGTCAGAGAAAGAGATGAAAACTCAACATGATGGATTAACCCAGTGGCTTGACCAATGGGTGTGAGCAGGGTGGAGATGATGAGGATGGTGCAGAACAGGGCAAGGTCCAGATCTTTTGTTCACAGGTTCACTATGAGCTATAATTAACTCAACAGCATTTAAAGAACAGTAATAACAGCAGGAGTGGCATCCAATTTCGAAATAGCTTGCCTACAGAAACCCTATCAACTTGGAGAAAGGATGAAAGCTATACAAGTGTTCAGGTCTTTCATTCATAGTGTCGCTGAGTTGCCTATGACTCGATGGCGCTTAACAACAACAACAAACAATAATAATAGCCAGACACATCAAAATAGGCTACTGCTCGATGAATAAATGATTATAACCCACTGTTAAGCTCATCCTAACACATGCTTTTTATACACGTGACCCTTTCAGTAATCATGTAGAAAAGTCAGGGATCTTATTTCTGAATGCCCTTTTTCTATTGCTTTGATCTGCCACCAATCTTATTTAGTAATCTTTGCCCTGTAAACCAAGTTCCTCTATAACTCCTAGGGTGCACAATGGCTTGTTTTGGCACTAACTCTGTAGCGTTGAGACTCTGAGCTGCAGAAGCAGAAAGATTTAAGAGCCTCTCACCTCACAAACTTGAGTTTCAGGTCAGGAGCAGTGACAACCTGTCAGAATCTCGTTTGTGGCACCAAGCAAACCACGCACATGGACAGCGGAAATGGCTAGAAAAATCCTCAGGCCCTGGTTCTCGTGGTCATTAATTCCAATGGTTATTATGGTGTTTAAATTCTGGGACAGGCCCTGGTGCCAACCCAAAATACAACTAGTAAACTCACATTTCCCCTGGCCCTTTAGAAAATGCAGATGTGCCAAAATCCTCAAACACAGCTGAGTTAAAAAGAAGAAAAGAAAAAAAAAAAAAAGGCAACAACAACAAAAAGCCAGAAAGAAAGAAAAGAAGCACAGGGGAAGTGTTCCAAACAAATGAAATGTTGATCTGCCTTTTATTAATTTCATTTTTTATCTTCTTGTGTACAGACGTTTGACAGCTGTGACATTCATGGGCAATGCATTTGAAAAAGAAGACATAAATATTCAGAGACATATTAGAATGCTGTTCAATGTAAGCACCTGTCTACTTAGTGTTGACAGAAAATCATTTACTTTGCTTTATGCATGTTCCCTCTGGAGACCACAGAGGTCCTATTTTATTTAAAGAGCTGGTCCCAACATCAGTGCTTGCTCTTGAAATTGCAGTATATACACCTAATTATATTTATTGAGGAAACAATTTTGTTTTATATTTTCAATAATACTTAAACAATTTTGTCAATCTCGACCTCAGAAACAATTTCCCCAAGGATTAGGTAAGCGAGAGACTTCATGCAAGTCCTGATACTAACGTCCTTACATAATACTGTGGCTATCATCATATCCCGAAGTTTTTCAAATGTAACTTTCAACAAAGAGAAATGTATAAGACTGAAAGCTATCTGTGGATCTAGTGCAAAAACATCACTGGCAATGGAATCTATGTTGTGCAGATTTTTGTATATATTATTACTTCTTACATTTATCTAGACTTAAATAATATTTCTATTGTATAAATTAAAACTCTATTAAGTTTAAACTCTATTAAGAATACAAATTTTAAGACAGGAATATAGAAAAATTTGGTAATTTCTTTTTCCATTCTAGTCAGATAGGAGAATGAATCCTGTAACTAGACTGAACAGGTGACCTGAGAGAAAAGAAGTAAATGGGGAGGGAGGAAGACAAAAAGGGGCAAGAGGAGACAGAATTACAAGACAGAGACGGAAAGAACCATTTATGAGGATGCTGAGGTGGTGAAAATTCTGCAGTACAGTTTTAATATGGATTTTTAAAATCTTCTAACTTCCAATTAATTAAAACAAGTACTGTAAAATGAATTGTTGCTGTTGTTATGTGCCACCGAGTTGCTTGCAACTCCTAGCGACCCTATTATATATGTACGACAGCCCTGAACCCTGCTCTATCCTGTGCCAACCTTATTGTCCCTGACACAGCTACCTCCATTACTCCAGTCCATCCATCTCATCTAGGGTCTTCCTTGCTTGCACAATCCCTCTAGCCACCCAAGCATGATGGCCCTCTCCAAGGACTTATCCCTCCTTGAAACTTGCCCAAAGTATGTCAGACAAAGCTTCAGAATCCTTGCCTCCAAAGAGCAGCCTGGTTTCACCCTCTCTAGGATGAACCTGTTTGTTCTCCTGGTACTTGAGGTATATTCAATATCTAAAATGTAATTCCTGTATTTTGTAAAATGGCTACCTTAAAGGAATGATTTATGATGTGTTAACACCTGTTAGGAAAGTTTCACAGAATCTCAGGTCAAAATTACAAATAAACCATGTTATCAGAAATATAATAAAACACAGAACAAAGTGAAAAAAGATACATACATGTTGTTATTATGTGCCATCAAGTCAACTTCAATTCACAGTGACCCTATGTACAACAGTTCTGAACCTTGCTCTATCTCAAATCAATTTGTCTGTGACACACCTATAACCATTACTCCAGTCTCTGAGTCAGTCCATCTCTTCCATAGTCTTCCTCTATCCCTCCACCCTTCCAAGTATGATGTCCTTCTCCAAGAACTTGGTCCCTCCTTGTAATATGCCCAAAGTATGTCAAATACAGCCTCAGAATCCTTGCCTTCAGAGAGCAGCCTGGTTTCCTTCTCTCCAGGACAGACTTGTTTGTTCTCTTCATGAGTCTTCCTCCAATCCTGATGCCACATTTCATCTCATTCAGCCCAGCCTCCTGAAAGATCTGTTCTGCATATAGATTGAAGAAGTATGGAGCTAGGACACCCTTTCTGATTTTGAGCCATGTAGTATTTCCTTGCTCTGTTCTAATGACTGTTTCCTGGTCCAAGTATAGGTTTCATATAAGCACAATCAAGTATTCTGAGACTCTCATTTTTCTCAGAATTTGCCACAGTTTGTTATGATCCACATAGTCAAGTATTTTTGCATAGTCAATGAAACACAGATAGACATTTCTCTGGTACATTCTGCTTTCAGCTAAGACTCATCTAACATTGGCTATAATATCCGTAGTGCTCTCTCTGGCCTCTTCTAACCCACTTTGCACATCTTCAGCAGGATCTTGCTTGCATGTGATATTAATGATATTGTTCAATACTTTCCACACTCTGTTGGGTCACTTTTTTTTTTCCAATGAGAAAAAAATATGGATCACTTCCAGTCCTTTGGCCAGGTAGTTTCCTTCCAGATTTCTTGGCACACCCTGGTGAGCGCATCCTGGGCAGTATCTGTTTGTTGAAATATGTCAATTGGTAAACTATCAATTCATGAGATCTTTTTTTTTAACCAATTCCTTCAGAGCAGCTTGAACTTCCTCCTTCATCACTATAGGCATATATACACACACACACACACACACACACACACACTTTTTTTTTCTGTGATATTTCTCTCCCCTTTGCTTTTATCTGGCATGAACATCTCATGATATTCCTCTGGTGCCCTAGGAGTAAGAGGCTACCCTTCAATCCCAAAGGCATGTAGTTCGAATCCCCTAGCTTCTCCATGGGACAAGGATGGGCAATCTCCTCCCTTGTGATTATCTGCCTCTGAAAAACGAAAGAAATGAGGCAAGGGGCTGAGACCAGGGTGAAATACAGCTTTTATGGGCTGTGAACTCATAGCCATTTTACAGGACAGATTAGAGTTGCGCCATAGGGTGATATAGGCTATAATCTTTACAGAAGCAGATTCACAGGTCTTTACTCTGCAGGTCACTGGATGAGTTTGAACCATCAACAGTTCCTTTAATGCAGCGCTGCCTAACTATTTTGCCCTTTGAAAGGCAGATTAAAAAACAAACACAAATCCACTACAATGAGTGGATTGATGCTACAGCGGTTCTGTAGAAGAGTAAAGCTGCCTCTAAAGGGTTCCTAGGGCGAAAATTTTACTGAATTCTGCAAGGTGACGCATTTGACAGTCAAGCGCTTTAACACTGCACCATCAGGGCTACAGGATGGCAGAAACCAAAACCCCAAAAAATGACCGACCTCTGAGCTGCAGAATTCCAAACCCTTACAATGCTGCCACCTACAGGCTAAAACTTTCAAGGCTGATTCCATTAATACTGTTTTCTTGCCCTAACAATGAAAAACACACCAGATCCTAGTAAAAACACCAGAGCCCCAAATTCGAAACCCTGCAAAGAGTTAAATCCCAGGTGATAGGAAAGAACAGGCTCTTTAGCTTAGCTAGTTCAATGCTGTTACATAATTTAATTAGGATCATCACACAGCAACCAAAGCTGTCTGGAGGAATTATGAGCCACAAGTTCAGATCACATGTGAATCCTTTTGCTCAATTAAAGCTAAGCAATTTTTAAGGCTTCCCCCAAATCCCCATCCCCCACCCCTCTCTTTGCAGTATATGCAAAGAGCAGTGAAGCGTGGCCTGCATATTTTTCACATTAAAATTATTACATAAAGCCTGTAGCATTTGAAATACTTAAGGAAATCAAAATGTTACACTCTGACCTTGGGCATTTAAACTTCATCATTTTTAAAGCTATTGTTGCCATGCTCTCCTTTGTTCTAGGGAAATTACTGTGGTTAGTTATAATAGCTGCATGAATAATTACCGGGCAAAAAAAAAGAAATATGCAATATTGCTGAAATTATTCTGAAACCTCGATAGTACTAAACCGAGTTTTTCATTCCGATTCTAGCCTTGTGATTAAAGGCATTATCTTACTCCTGCCTTTCCTGCTGTAGTACCTTCCAGGAAAAGCGGCCGTTTTCGTTCTCAGTCGACTGTCCAATTTGTCTCTGTGCCAAGAAAATCTCTGCTGAGAACTTGACAGGTATTGGGGCAGGAGGACTTGTGGAGTTTTCGGCTGACTTATCCTTTACAATGTAAGCACATGTTAATGCAGGCATGTTAGGCCAATATTCATTATGAATCTTTCTTATCAAAGCTTACCTTTCCTTCAGAGTCTTAGCTTCTTTCACAGTAATTAGGTCAAGAAGGCAGGAGTGATGGTAGTACTTTCTGCTTTCACCTGTACCTTAAATGTTTATAATCTGGTACATAACTGTCATTTTGTTCATTGACAATTACAGCTTGAGGCTGTATTTATTTGTCCTTTTAAAAATGACAGTTTTCTAATCCAGTTGTTTCAATTTCTCAAACTAATAAAAACTTAGAATAAAATCTGTCACCTTCATTTAGACAAATAAGTACTATTCAGGAAAAAAAATCACTTTCATAAAAATTACAAACTAGGGAGATACAAAGACAGAAACAAATTAAAGCGAGGAGGAACCTAACATTTAAATGAGGATCTTTTTAACTCAAAATGTGTACTTATTTGGGCTATTTTCCTCAATGCCCAGAATGTCCAGGTTTAGTGCTCAAAACAACTGAAACGAAAATGATAACAAGGCTTACAATGAGGAGTGTGGGAAATTCTCCACTAACCCAAAGATCAAAGAGAACGGGCAAAACTCATTTTTCAGTATTACAGCCTACTTACTACTTTGCATGGGGTTGGGGGAAGGTCTGGATTTTAAGGGTATAAACACATACTGCATAAGCCATATAGTGTTTATTAGTTTCTAAGATGAAAGATATGTGAAATGCTAAATGATGCAATCTTCATGTCAAAATGAAACTGGACAAGTTAATTCTTCCTACTTTTGAAGACATATTGTAGGATTAATAACTCCTTTAAACACTCGTTGAATTTAACCATAATAAGAATATAAACACAATAAGGCATTCCTAGGGGAAACGCAATTTTTAAAAAATTTCCATATTTCCTACAATAAATGTTATGCCTAGAAATTTTATAGCTAACAGAAATACAGAAAATACTATACCCAGAGCTAAGAAACTATTTCACTACAAAGCAAGTCTGATATATTACCTCCCAAATACACAGCATATCCCTGGCAAAGTTGTAAATTATGGTTGCAAATGAGGCCACAAACAAAAATTTTGCTCAAGGCATGAATCATAAATTCAAACAATAATCATCTCCTACGTGAGGCACAACTACTTTGTTTACTTCTTCAACACTGTTTCCTAAACATGAGGATGAAAGTAGGTCAAGGAAATTTAGCATCTTTTTCTCATGAAGCATGCTATGATACTGGGTGGCATTGCCTTACTTACAACTGCACAAACCCTTTAAATGTTAAAATTCTATATTTTCACAGTGATAGGTCCTTAAGCATACTGACTTTACCTCATGATGACAATTCATGAAAACGGCAGCTATTTAGTGGAAAACAAAGTGATTTTGCAATAGTAACCTGCTATTTGGAATTCTGACACATTTCTCACATTGAAGATAAACAAATATTTAACTAATGCAAAATGGTACTTTTAATCTAGTAACTACAACCTTTAACTATCATTTGCACATATCTAAAAAGTAAAATTTTATTCTTTTTAAATGTTAAACAATTTTAGGATTCTTTGAATCATTTTACCAGTAAACTCCTTTTCAACAAAGTAGCTTAAGAAGGCTGACTTTTAATCTTATCTGTTCAAATAACTGAAAAAAAAATGTGAAGAGAAATCACTTAAATAACAGTTCTAAGAATTCTCTTTGAAGATTATGTTATTAAAATTTTTTATTTAGAATTGTAGTTGTTGTATGTTGTTATGTGCTGTCTAGTCACCTACGACTCATAGCAACCCTATGTACAACAGCCCTAAACTCTACCCTATTCTGTGCCAATCTCACCATCTCCGACACAACTACCTCTGTTACTCGTCACTGAATCAATCCATCTCATCGAGGGTCTTCCTCTCCTGCACTGTCCCTCCACCCTCCCAAGCATGATGTCCCTCTCCAAGGACTGGTCCCACCTTGCAACATGTCCAAAGTATGTCAGACAAAGCTTCAGAATCCTTGACTCAAAGGATCAGCCCAACTTCACCCTCTCCAGGACAAACCTGTTTGTTTTCCTAGCAGTCCATGGTATATTCAATACACTTCTCCAACACCACAGCTCAAAGGCATCAATTCTTCTATCATCCCTAGTCATTGTCCAGCTCTCTGATGCATAGTGATTGCAAAGACCACGGCATGTATCAGGCACGCCTTAGTCTCCAGACTGAAACCTTTGAACTTCAGCACTTTAGATTGGTCTCTAACCACAGATGTTCCCATCTCAATATGTCTTTTAATTTCCTGGCTGCTGGTGCAAAGAGTGTTTACTGTGGAGCCAAGCAAACCAAAATTGTGAACAATCTCAATCTCTTCACCATCCATTATGATGCTGCCAATCAGCCCAGTGGTGAGAATCTTTGTTTTCTTGATATTAAGTCTCAGTCCACACTGAAGACTGCAGTCCCTGACCTTCCAAAGCAAGTGCTTCAGGTCCTCCTCAGTTTCAGCAAGTAAGGTTGTGTCATCTGCATAACTCAGATTGTTGATGATTCTTCCTCCAATCCTGATGCCACGTTTCTCCTCATAGAATCCAGCCTCCCAGATAACCTGTTCTTCATAAAGATTGAAAATGTATGGAGATAGGATTCAGCCCTGGTGTACACCCTTCCCAATTTTGAACCATTCACTGTTTCCTTGCTCTGTTCTGATGATTGCCTCCTGGTCCAACTATGGATTTCATATTAGCACAATCAATTGTTCTGGGATTCCCATTCTCAGAGTCAGCCACAGTTCGTTATGATCCACACAGTCAAATGCCTTTGCATAGTCAATGAAACAAAGATAGACATTCTTCTGGTACTTTTTACTTTCAGCCAAGATCCATCTAACACTAGCTACAATATCCCTAGTACCACGGCCCCATCTAAACCCAGCCTGCACATCTGGTAGTTTTCTGTTGATGTGCTGTTGCAGTCGTTTTTAGATAATCTTCAGCAAAATCTTGCTTGCATGTGATGTTAATGATATTGTTCAATAATTTCCACACTCTGTGGGATCGATCACCTTTCTTTGGAATGGGAACAAATATAGATCTCTTCCAGTCAGTTGGCCAAGTGGTTGTTCTCCAGATTTCTTGGCACAACTTGGTGAGCATGTCCAGGGAAGCATCTGTTAGCCAATTCTTTCAAAGCAGTCTGAACTTCTTCCTCATCACCATGGGCTCTTGCTCATATACTGTTTCATTAAATTCTTTGGAAAGCACATTCTTTTTATTAACATAATGATTTTTGGTTAAGGGGCAATCAAAATGAATACCACACAAGTTTGTAAGTTTTTAACTAAAAGACTTCCAATTTTTCTGCAATAATTATCAATAATAATGATGACAATGCTAACATTGTCTGAGTGCATAGAGTATACTTTATGTTCTATATGATCTATACTAATTAGTTTTCACAGAAGTTCATCTTTCAATATAACATTTCCTAGCCATTTTTGCTATGTAGATGGGAAGAAATATGTGAATGGTGTATGTTAGCATATCAACAAGGCTATCTATCATTCCACAAGGGGATTGGCCAGTCTCAACAATCTACAAAGGTACTGGATGGTTTCTCCAATATATTGAATAGCTTAAACCAAAGAGACAGATCTTCTGGCATCATGGAAGGAAAAGCAAGCCAAGGTAGGACACACTTCTTGCTCTAGCTACACCTATGACAGTAACTAGAGATCTGATGTGAGATGGGACCTTAGGAGGGAATAAACAATATTGGCAGGACTGAGAACTTTGTGGGAAAAATGAGTGGGAAGTCAATATTGGCAGGACTGAAAACTTGGGAACACTGGCTGAAAACCACAAGGCTCAAGGCTGGTATGCCTGTGTGCACATTTCAGGAATTATCTTGACTGTATTCTGTTATTAATCTATATTAAAAACTTTTTACTTCCTCAATATGGTTCTTTGTGGTCAGTGAGCTATAACATCGAATTTTGGACCCAGGAAAGCTGTAAGATTGGTGTTGAGATCTGTAGAACCAGGTAAAGGATTATGTGGGACATGTCTGACATCATGGGAATTGGTTTTGTGCTATTGATGATATTGATGGGAACAGTTCCCTTTTATGAAGTTGTTAAAGATCAAATATGGCAGTCTCTACATGGCCTTTGCTCTTTTTATAAGCAGGGGACATTTTTTTGGGGGGGGATCTATTACACAGTATGTAAAACTGAAAAAGTACCTTGTACTTAGTCACCCCAAATAGATACTAGACATTAGAGATGGATTGAAGGGCTGTTTATTTCTTAAGAAACCTATAATTTATTCATTATAACTCTCTACCAGGGTATATGGATTGAGCCTCAATGTCAAGGAGACAAAGATTCTCACCACTGGACCAATCGGCAGCATCAGGATGGATGGTGAAGAGATTGAGATTGTACACAGCTTTAGTCTGCTTGGCACCACAAATAACACTCTTGGCACCAGCAGCCAGGAAATTAAAAGGCTTATTGCCATGGGAAAGTCTGCTGTTAGGGACCTCTCCAAAGTACTGAAGAGCAATGGTGTCTCTCTGGAGACTAAGGTGCGTCTGATACAGACCATGGTCTTCGCAAGCACTTATTATGCATCAGAGAGTTGGACAATGACCAAGGAGGATAGAAGGAGAATTGATACCTTTGAGCTGTGGTGCTGGAGAAGAGTATTGAGAATACCATGGACTGCTAGGAAAACAAACAGATTTGTCCTGGAAAGGGTTAAACCGGGTGTATCCTTGGAGACAAGGATTCTGAGACTCCGTCTAATATGCTTTGGACATGTTGTGAGGAGAGACAGGTCCTTGCAGAAGGATTGGGTGGGTGGAGGGACAGCGCAGGAGAGGAAGGCCCTCTATGAGGTGGATTGATTCAGTGACTGGGATAATTGGGATGGGAGTGTCAGAGACAGTGTGATTGGCACAGGACGGAGCAGAGTTTAGGGCTGTTGTACATAGGGCCGCTATGAGTCGCAAGCAACTTGACGGCACATAACAACAACAAAACCAGGGTATAAATCAGAAGAACTTGTAATATAATTGTAGTATTGCTTTGGTGGTGGTGTTAGGTGCACTGGTAAAAACATGGCCCTAAGAATCAATGGGATACCACTGATATGTTTCAAATGACTGATGCAGCCTTGGATATGCTTACCACATGATTATGCCAAGAAATTTGGAGATCAGCTGCCTAGCCAACTGACTGAAAGAGATCCGTATTTGTTCCCATTCCAAGAAAGATGACCCAACAAAATGTGGAAAATATCAAATAATATAATTAATATCATATTGCTTTAGGTATATTGAATTGAAATCCACGTATAATAAGAAAACAATAGGATGTCCACAATGATCCACAAAATATAATTATCAAAAAAAGCATTTGTTTTAAATTTTATACTGATTGATAGACAAAGTTTGAATACACTGTTTTTTCATAAAAGATCCTTTCCATTTCCTTCACCTGACCCTCCCATTGAGTTGTGCAACCCTGTGATTAAAATCTTACTCACCCACGCATCCTCACCTCTCTATTTCCACTCCCCACCTCGGATCCTCATACTCATTCTATAATAATGGTTTTATACAGTATTTGTCCTTGTGGGACTGAGTTAGTTCACTCAGCAAAATGCTTTCCAGTTCCTCCCAAGTTAGGTAGTAATTTACAAAATCATCATTCCTGCATGCTGCATGCTGTTGCTGTTGTTGTTATGTGCCGTCGAGTCGTTTGGGACTCATAGGGACACTATGTACAACAGCCCTAAACCCTGCTCTATCCTGTGCCAATCTCATTGCCTCTGACACACCCATCCCGATTACCCCAGTCACTGAATCAATCCACCTCATAGAGGGTCTTCCCCTCCTGCACTGTCCCTCTACCCTACCAAGCATGATGTCCCTCTCCAAAGACCTGTCTCTCCTTACAACATGTCCAAAGTATGTCAAACGAAGCCCCAGAATCCTTGCCTCCAAGGAGTAGCCTTGTTTAACCCTCTCCAGGATGGATCATAATATTCCATTATATGAAAGTATCACAGCTTATCAATCTGTTCATTTGTGTTTGGACATCTAGACTGTTTCCATGTTCTTGTGATGGTGAATAGTACTCCTAGGAACACGGGTGTACCAGAAAGCATTTATTGAATGCAAACTGTCTACAGCTTCTACAGCCCAGAAACAAAAATAAAGAAATTATTATTACCAGCAGGTCAATTCCAGCTCAAAATGACTTGAGGACAGAGTAAAACTGCCCCATGGGGTTTCCAAGGTTTCAATCTTTGCAGAAGAAGATTGTCACATTGATAGGATTGAACCACCGACTCTGAGAGCTTAACTACACCACCAGAACTTCTTCCTGAGTCTCTACTAGATGCTATAAATCCAGTGTTAAATAAAACACAGGTAATCTCTGCCCTCAAGGAGCTTCGTAATAGTGGAAGTATCAGACAGTTTTTAATTGCTAATAAAGTAATTAGAAATATTGAAAATAGGAGTGCTATCTGAGACAACTATTACACCACTAGGAATACACCCTCAAGAAACAAGAGCTGAAACACAAACAGATATATGCACGCTTATGTTTATTGCAACATTATGTACAGTAACAAACATTCACATAATGGAGCTGTTGTTGTTAGGTGCTGTCAAGTCAGGTAGGACTCATAGTGATCCTATGAAAAGATGATCTGAACCCTGTTCTATCCTGCACCATCTTCACACTTCCTGACACACACAAGTGCCCAATGTGGCAGTCCCTGCATCAATACACCAGGGTAAGGGTCTTCCTCTCCTTTGCTGACCCTCCACCCTTCTCAGCATCATATCCTTCTCCAAGGAATGGTCCTTCCTAGCCACACACCCAAAGCACAGAGTTGAAGTCTCATCATTCTTGCCTCAAATGAGCACTCTGGCTGCACCCTCTCCAAGACATATCTATTTGTTCTCTTGGTCATCCAACACCACAGATCAAAAGCATAAATTCTTCTTCTGTTATCCTTATTCCTTATTCAGCTCTCAGATGCATAGTAAGTGATCAGAAAGACTAGACTATGGTCTGAACCAGATACACCTTAGTCCTCAAATTGACATTATTACTCCTCAATAATTTGGAGAGGTATGTAATTGCAGATTTCCCCAGTGCAATGTGTCTCCTAATTTACTCCATAAATTGGAGTACAATGCAGTATTGAAAAACAATTTACAACTTGGGAAACATTTGTTGTTATTATGTGCCATCAAGTTGCTTGCGACTCACAACAACCCTATGTACAAGAGCCCTAAAGGCTGCTCTATCCTGTGCTAACCTCACTGTCTCTGACACACTCATTCCTACCACCCCAATCACAGAATTGATCCATCTCATCGAAGGTCTTCCTCCCCTGCACCATCCCTCCACTCTGCCAAACATGATGTCCCTCTCCAAGGACCTTGCAATATGCCCAAAGTATGTCAGACGAAGCTACAGAATCCTTGACTCCAAGGAGCATTCTTGCTTCACCCTCTTCAGGACAAACCTGTTTGTTCTCCTAACAGTCCATGGTATATTCAACACTCTTTTCCAGCACCACAGCTCAAAGGCGTCAATTCTCTTTCTATCATCCCTAGTCACTGTCCAACTTTCTGATGCATAGCACGTAATTGCGAAGACTATAGCCTGGATCAGGTGCACCTTAGTCTCCAGCCTCATTGCTCATTTCTCTTCAGTATTCTTGAGAGGTCTCTCACAGCTGACTTTCCCAACTCATTTTGTCTCTTGATTTCCTGGCTGCTGGTACCAAGAGTGTTGACTGTGGGAAACATTACACAACATGAATAAGTCTAGAGGCCATTATGCTGAGTGAAATAAGTCTGCCATGAAAGAACAAATACTGTACAATATCATTGCTATAAAAATTTGAGAAAGGCTCACAAAGAAAAAGAATCAACATAGCACGGTTCCTGAGGTGTAGAGAGAGTAGAAAATTAATGCATCAACAATGCATGTTTTTACTGGAGTGAGTGAAAATAAGGACAATGTGAAATGAAAGGACAATAAGATATTATGTATGTTTTTTAAATAATTTTAATGAACATTTACAGAGATTTTGGATATCCATTTATTCATTGCTGCACTTCTCTCCCCGCCCAGCCTTCCCCTTCCCCCCAGTTTGCTCCTCTTTTATATAATACATGTTATGAAACTAAATGTTGTTGCTGTGTACCACTGAATTGGAACCAACTCATAGCTGACAATTCAGAGGGTTTTCAAAGGCAGTTAATCGCACAGGAAGAGAATACCCATCTTTCCCACATATGCATGATTTATTGACTAAAACTCACACACATATTATGCTTTATAAACTTTCACACAAAGAATAATAAAAAAGTCTTAAAACTACTCTTTAACAAATAATTATGGAGTTTAGAAAGGTGTCAGGTGATGTTTCTGGAGAGGTGATTGTTAAGCTGGGAGTTGAGGTAAGGAACGACCATGCCCAAATATGGGAGGGATATTCTGGGCTAAGTATTAAAAACAAAGACCCTATAGCTAGAAAAATTGAAACCGGTGTGTGGTGTATTCAATAAGAAGGCTCTTTGTTTCTACACTGATCCTCTAATATTCTCCATTTCAGTTATCCATATTAACTTCACCAAGTGATCCAAATAAAATATACAGGAATTGTATATTGTTTCCTGGTCCCTCATTCCACACCAATCAACATCGAATCAATCTTGTTGACTTAGACATTACCTGAATTATTCCAATCCTTTTCATCTCCACTCACCATCCTAATTCAAATTATAATCATTATTGCTACAGATTCCTAATTTGTCTCCCTGCTTCTTTTCCTCTGATTCCACTCTCCATGCAACAATAAGTCAGATATCAAAAGTATAACACAGTACACACTAGACAAAACTCTCAAACAGCTTCCTTTCATACTTTCCTCATACTTTCGTATGGTGGTTTATATCTTATTTTTAAAGTTTTCATTTGTGTCACCTTCTAAATGAAATATTCAAGTGGCTTTTGATTGAGTTTTCTTTCCTCATTCATGGTTCAGTCCAAGATAGGGCTGACCTACTCTAGCATATCTATTCATGTTCATCTGTTTTACATAAGGTTTTCAGAGCCTATTATTTCAGATTTGTCATTTCTCCTTAAAGGAGTGATTAAAGGAAAATTCTCTTTTTGTATCATTTATATGAATATTATTTAAATATCTAGGTGATCATTCTGAAGCTTAGTCTGACTTATTTTGGGCATACTGCAAAGAGGGACCAGTCCTTGGACAGGGACATCATGCTTGGGAGGGTGGAGGGACAGTGTAAGAGAGGAAAATCCTCAGTGAGATGGATTGATTCCGTGACAGGAGTAATAAAGGTAAGTGTGTTAGAGACAATAAGGTTGGCACTGGATAGAGCAATGTTCAGGGCTGTGATACATAGGGTCTCTCTGAGTTGCAAATGACTAACAGCACACAACAACACAACAACAGGTAATAGTTATATTTATCTAACTTACATAGAGCCTTTATATAATTTATTCAATGGGAATCTGGTGGCATAATATAGGAGGAGTTGTACTGCTAACTCAAAGGCCTTCCCTCTCTGGCTATTGAAATCCATGAGGGGCTTGAAGGAAGAGAGATGGCCAATCACGTCGCCTATGATTTACAGCCTCATAAACCCAATGGAGAGTCAGCTATGAGTCAATCCCAACTCAAACAGCAGAGAGAGAGAGAGAGAGAGAGAGAGAAAGAAGAGGAGAGAGAATATATGAATGTATCTTTAATTACTAAACAATTAACAAAGGCATTTACATCAGTTCTATCTACTCTGCTCATTTTAGGTGGGGATGGTTTGAAGTGATTTTTTCTAGCCAGTGGAAACAAAGATAGGAGGTTCTTTCTTTCTCCTCAATCAGGTCCCACAGTCTCTTTCTGGATTATAAATCTCCGTCAGGCAAAAATAAACATATACACAAAGGTTTAAAAAGTAAGCAACACACATATTCAACCTCACAATGGCATTGATTGCCCTCTTACAATGAACAGACAAAATACTGATAGGATGAATCTTTCTTCCAGCTATATTTTAGAGGCATTTATCAATTCTCTGGTCTACACAGGTCCTATTTACTCGAAAGTTTAGTCTCCAAGTGTTCTTCCCTCAGCCACTAGCCACAGACCTTTTGTTCACAGACTTATTGGTGTGACCTCATCTCTTCTTATTCTTTTCCAGATTTCTTTATTTTCACCTCATTCATCTTTTGTCTTTCATTCTAGAAAAGCTTTCATCTCATTTCTTTTTCCCATAGGACTTCATAGCCAAGCAGAGATACCAGCAAGAATCTTAACATTTAACAGTAAGTAATTTGTTTACCTTAAGGGTGCAACAATGAATGAATGGAATTCCAAAATCTCTGTAGATGTTCATTGAAATGAAAAATAAACAAACTAAATTAATAAAAAAAAATAATGTATACTGGACTTAAATAGGAGGGAGAAAAACTGTTTAAAAGAGATATGTGATTAGGTATTTCTGTCATGACAGGAGTCTAGAGCAATGGTTACATGGTGGAGTGGACCTGAGGGAGGTTTTGGGTTTTTTTGGTTTTTGGGGTTTTTTTTCCTGAGGGAGGTTTTGTAAAACAATGAAAGAATTTTTCTTTTACTTTTCCAAGAGGGTAGTGTTCTGGGGGGAGGCTTGGGAGGGGAGGAATGTGCAACCATGAACGAATGGAAATCCAAAGCCTCTGTAAATTTTTACAGAAATTAATAATAAATTTAAATATTTTTAAAAAAGTAATAAGGTCCTAATCCCCAATAAAGCACCTCTCCTAGCAGAAAAGAATTTTCACTTTTCCAGTCTTTGTGTTAGAATGAGCAATATAGTTTTTAAATACAAACAATAAATAGGTAATCATACACATGGGACAGCATGTGTTTTCGCACACACATCATGACCATTGGCATTTAAATAATTCCTCTTGCTCAAGTGATTCCCTAACTCTTTAAATTCTATTCTTGAATCTATAAAGTAGCAACAAGATCACTTCCTTTGATGATATTAGACTTGCAGCAGGAGAACTTTTCCCAAAGCAATTTGTTAGCATAGAACCAAGTGTTATTTTGACTTTAAAGTCAAAATAAACATCATGCTCCAGGAGCACTAAATTGACTTAATTTTTATATGGCAGACTCAGAATAAAAAGTCATTGTAATCTATTCCTAAAACATGTGGATGAAAACTTTATGGATTCCAGTAGAACATTGGCACAACTTACTTACTTTAAAACAGTCATCAGTAGAGATCCTAATAAGAGAAAACATCGGGTTGGTAACATGAGGGCAGCAAGGGTGAGGAAGACCCACAGTAAGATACATAAGCACAACAGGTGCGATCGTGGACTAGAACATGCCAGTGGTCATGAGGATGACAAGACGAGGCGAGGTTTAAGTTCTCCATGAATCTGATTTGACTCGGGCACAGCATTATCTATAGATCTCTCTTGAGGACCAACTATTTACTGATATGTTTTAAAATTGTATTGATTTACAACATTTTAAGTTTATCATGCCCAATACAATGACTAATTTTTCTCTCAATGGGATTTTATAGTTCTTTACAGTATGCAATTATATCTCTGTAAATATTCCTGTAAATCTCTTAAAGCAAATGATATCTTGCCTCTGAGAGTTAAGTAAACATATTTTTTCCCATGTATATGATCGTTTTTGTTCCTGGTCTGTCTGATCCTGAAAATTCTCATGAAACATTTCCAATATGGGCTCATATATTTTATAGACCAGATATAGCTTCTAATATCACAGCAATACACAAGCCACCATAGTACAACAAATTGACTGACAAGTGGTCCAATCCTCATATAGCATAATTGGAAAAGGAATGATTTGGAGTCAGAGGACCAGATTTCATTACTTTGGTCAAATGACCTCAAGCAAGCTCTTAATCTTCCTGACGGATGTTTGTTGCTTATGTTTATTATGTGGGTTGCTATTTTATTATTAAATGGAAATCTCACCAGGAAAGCCTTGTGACTAGGTTTTCAAGTTCTTTATGCTAATCTCTCTTTCTCTCTCCCTCATTGTTGTCAAGTGATAACTGACTCATGGCTGATCTTCCGTTAGGTTTTCAAGGCTGTAATCACAGATGAGGCAGTTACACATCTTTCTCCAGTGGAGCTGCTATGTCTTTGAATCACCAGAGAGGTTCAGTCCTTGGATTAGCAGTGTAACCCCCTATATTCTATGCCACCAGAGTTCCCTTATATTCTAATATTTTATTAGTAAGGCTTTTCCTTATCTATACCCTGTCATGAAAGAACCCAGGAAATTCAAAGGCAGTAGAAATCAGATAAAATGATCTTAGGACATTTTTTAAAAATAGGCAAATTTAGTAATTAAAACACACTCAATAATTCAATGGAATTAAGCTATTTGTTACTTATCTTGACTTTAGAAAGACACATCAATATTTTAATTAAGCGTCCTCCTTAACTCCTGATTGCTCACAGTCACAGCAGGGAGATTATACAAGTCATTGTAAGGCAAGACTTGACAGATTATTTTCTCACTGAAAAAATATTTTCTCACTGAAAAAATCAACAATGTTCACTGAACACGTACATGTCTTCTCAGTACCTTGAGAGAATCAAGCACTCTAAAAATTTCCCCCTTAACAAAAAAGCACGTTTTGGTTTTTTCTTCTTCTCCTCCAATTCAAGTGCTTCTTATGCCCTGTGATGAAGGAGGAAGTTGCTCTGAAGGAATTGACGTAAAACACGGCCACAGGAATTGGTGAAATGCCAACTGAAACACTTCAACAAACAGATGTAGCCCTGGGTGTGTTCACCAAGTTGTGCCAAGGATAACTACCTGACCAGTTGACTGGAAGAGATCTAATATCTCATTCAAAAAAAGGTGATATGACAACACATGGAAATTATTGAACAATATCACACACAAGTAAAATCTTGCTGAGGATGATACTTAAAACAACTAGGATAGTACATCAACAGAGAACTACCAGAAATACAAGATGGACTGAGAAGAGGCTATGACACTAGGGTCATAATAGTCATATGGATCTTGGCTGAAATCAGAGAGTACTAGAGGAATGTCTATCTGGGTTTCACGGACTATGCAAAAGCATTTGACTGCGTAACCTTGACAAGAATGGGAATCCCAGAACAGTTAATAGTGTTCATGCAAAACCTATACTTGGACCAAGAAGCAGTCATTAGAACAGAACAAGGAAAAACTGCATGGTTCAAAACCACAAAAGGAATGTGTCAGGAATGCATCTCTATACATTTTCAATCTTTAAGCAGAACAGATCAATTATGAAGAAGAATGTGACATCAGGATTGGAGGAAGACTCATCAATCTGTACTTTGCAGATTATAAAACCTTGCTTGCTGAAACTGAGGAGAACCTAAAGCATTCTTTGCAAGGATTAACTACAGTCTTCAAAATGGTTTGAAGCTCAGCATCAAGAAACAAAGATTCCCATCGCTAGATCAATTGACAGCACCATGTTAGATGAAGAAGAGATTGAGACTGCTAATTTCAGCTTTCTCAATTTCACAATCAACATTCTTGTCACCAGCAATCAGGGGGGAAAAATACAAATCACATTAGAAAAAAATCCACTGTCAGAGACCTCTCTCTCCAGAGTACTGAAGAACAATGATGTCAGTTTAGAGACTAAGGTGTGCCTAATGTAGGCATGGTTCTTGTAATTGCTTGCTAAGGATCAGAGAACTGGACAATGACTAAGGATGACAGAAGATGAATTGATGCCTTAAATGGAGCTGCAGTACTTAACATGCATACCATGGACTGCCAGGGAACAAAAGTGTCTTTTCTGGAGATAGTGAAACCACCACAGTTTTTCTTCAAGGCAAAGATTTTGAGCCTCTGTCTCACCTACTTTGGGCTTGTTTCCAGGAGGAACCAGTCCTTGGAGAAGGATATCATGCTTGGAAAGATTGTGGGACAACACAGGAAAGAAAGACCCTGGATGAGATAGAGTGGCACAGTAACTGGGGTAATGAGGTTAGATATATTAGAGACAGTGATATTGGCTCAGGATAGGGCACAGTTGAGAACTTTTGTATGTAGGAGTCGTTACGAGTTGCAGTCGACTCGACGGCACATAATAGCAACAACAATCCTGCAATAGTCTGAGGTCTAGAGGTCTGGCTCAGGTAAGGACTCACATCTGCCAATTCTACAGCATCTTCATTTCCATAGACGTTCTGCAGTAGCAACATTTGCATTTTCATTACTGAAACTTCCCAACCAGATAATTTCACTTCATATACTGTAGACCCTCTGAGTCTTCCAAATAGTTGGAATCTGATTCACAGGAGCCTCTTCTCATTAGACAGTTTCCCTTCACTTTCCTCACGCTATGAAGCTTGCTAGGCCAAAGATTCGCCTTACCTTGCCTTGTGATCCATTTCCTCAGAATTTTTCTTTGGCAGGAAGATTGGGATGTTTAAGTATCAGAGTCCCTGGGTGCTTCCCATTGCACCCATTTTGTTCTTTAAGGAATCATTAGAATTTGGCTGAGAGGACTGAACAGCGGGCAAGCAGAGAGTTTCTAAAAGAGCAGCTCAGCATGATATTTCTTCCTGAGGTGCAGTGGAGTGCTTCCTATAACAGAAAAGGTAGCTGCAACCAATCACCTTTTTGTTTTATAAATTTGGTGGTCTCACACTATCTGTTCCAAGGATTTCTCCCTCTAGTCTTGAAGCTTCGGGCAAACTTTGAATAATGAATGGGAGGAGCTGGGTTAGGGGGAGCTGGGGAGAAAGTGTCAAGAATTCTATACCAGGAAATGAAAATAAAAAGGCCCTGTGCAGTCTGTATTGGATACAGATGTACACAAGGCAGAGGCACTAGCCTGTAAAGTTGCCAAGAACGTGCTAGCTACATGTGGCATCCTAGTGGGATGGAGAACAGCAGTGGGATTATGTAATAAGCATTCTTTTACTATTGAAAACAGTTTTAAACTGAGCTGTTGTCCTGTATCAACTAATACCTCAGAGGTTAATGAATATACACTCTGGAAAGAAAATTGGGCCAAAGATTTGGCTGTTCCTGTGCAATGGGTCAGTCAAGTCCTCACTAACTCTCAGTTAGACCTTGAAAAGAATTTTCTTATAGATGGCTCCTCTTCCAGTCATATTTTCAACTAGTTATGGATTGAATTGGGTTGGGTTTGGTTTGATTTTAAATGTAACTTTGCTATTTCATTCGTTTGACCAAGCCTTCGGTGGCTTTCCCCTGTGTACCAATTATGTCAAAAGTTCCTAGTCCAGTTTTTAAGACTCTTTAGAAAATGTCCCCTTTCAAGCTGAATATAGAAATACCATATGATCCAGCTATTCCACTGCTTGGAATACACCTTGAGAAAATTAGGACTGAAGCACAAATGGAGATTTGTTCACCAATGTTCATAGCAGTGTTATTCACCATTGCAAGAACATCGAAACAGCCAAAATGCCAAACCACAATGGATTGGATTGAGAAATTATGGTATGTTTACATGATGGAATACTACGCAGCCTGCAGAAGCAATGACTTTGAAAATTACTACCTAATTTTGGAGGGTCTGGAGAGTATTAGCAAAGTGAACCAATGCAAAGTGAACATAAGGACAAATACTATATAAGACCATTATTGCAGAAATAGAAAAATAATTAGAAAAATGTGTATGATGATCCAAGAGGGAGAGGGTAGGACCAGAAAGGTAAGGATGAGCAGGAGGATAATCATAGGGTGACACAATTTGGTAGGTGGAGGGAGGGGTGTATGAAAGAAATGGGAAATATCAGGTGTTAAAAACTATGTGTGTAATCTTTATACGTAAATCAGTATAAAATAAAAATCTTATTTTAAAAAAGAGAAAGTTTCTCTTTTCTGCCCTTACTTTAGCTATTTTAATATATTTATCACTATTTCATTGCTTACAGAAAATGAAGACTTGAAGCATTTACTGATGAATAGGACCTTCTAAAGATTAAATCTCTGTACACATCAAAAACTTTTTCCAACAGGGGAAAAGAAAACCTACTGACTAGGAACAAACTTTTGGCAATACCATCTTAGATAAGGGTCCCATGACAAAAGTTTATTAAATACTCTTGGGCCTCCAGAAGAAAAATACTGAAAACCCAATTACAAAATGGGCTAAAAGACATGGAAAGACTTTTCATAGAGGAAGGTATTCAGATGGCCCCCAGACACATGAAAAAGTTCTCAACAATACTATTTTACACAGACAAATTAACAAAGAGTTAACACCTCATGTAGCATAACTAAAAAAAAAAAAAATTTGGAGTCAGAAGATCAGAATTTTATCACTCTGTGGCCAAATTGATAAGGATGAAACTATTCAGTCAAAAAGGAGGCAAAAATAGATAGAAAGAATGTTAGGGCAGATAAAACAAAGAATGGAAACCAGTAACTCATATCAAAGGCTTATAAAAAGCAAAGGTTAAGTAAAGTACTTAAGACCAGATGCAATTCATGTTAGAGCTTTGCAAAAGGCAGATGAAGTGGCTAAAACCAGACCCTATCCAATCAAAACCATGGGACAGATATCATTGCCTTATAGGAAAGACCTTAGCATTTCAGTTCTGATATGTACAATAAAGTTTACTGCCCCAATCTACATGCCAAGCAACTCAATTATCCTTGTAGGGACGTGATAAAAGTCTCATGCAACCAGTGATGTCAGAAATAAGGAGGCTGAGTAAGAACTACCCACTAAATTTTTCACTTCCTGGGACATTATCCCATTGGCCCAGACTCACGCCTTAAACTACGTCCAAATGAGGAAGCAAGGCAACTATATTAACCGCTAAAACCAGTGGCACATGGCCTCCTTCACCCCTTACTTTCCTTGTGGTGAGTGACTCATTCCTCTCTCTGAAATATATATTTGCTAATAAACTGCCTTTACTTTCACCAATGCTCCTGTCTACTCACCTTTCCTCTCATCAAGCTGGACATCCCATTGAGTCCATATTCTCTTTTAAGAGCCTCCATACTTGTACAATAAAATCAATTCTTTTAAACACAGTACATCAGTCAGAACTGCCAGAAATACAAGCCAGGTTCAGAAGAAGCTGTGGAACCAGGGGAAGGGAAGATCATTGCTGACATCAGAAGGATCTTGGCTTAGAGTAGAGTGCCAGAAGGAAGTCGTGTTTCAACTGTGCAAAGGCATTTGATTATGTGACTCATAGTAAATAATGGCTAAGACTGAGAAGAATGAGAATCTCACAACACTTGATTATGCTCACGAGAAACCTATACCTAGAACAAAAAGATGTCCTAACAGACCAAGAGAACACTGTATGGCTTGAAATCAAGAAAAGAGTGCACCAGAGACGTATCTTTCTCTATACCTTTTCAATCTATATGCTGAACATATAATCTATAAAAGTAGGCTCTACAAAGAAAAATGTGGAAACAGGATTAGAGGAAGAAACATCAACAATTTGCATTATGCAAATGACACAACTTTGCTCACCAAAAGTGAAAAGGACTTGAAATGCTTCTTGCAGAAGATTAAAGACTAAAGCCTTCAATATGCATTGCATCTCAACATCAAGAAAACAAAAATCTTCACCACTGGGCCAATGGGCAGCCTCATGATAGATGGAGAAAGGATTGAAGTTGTTAGTGATTTCATCTTGCATGGACCCACAATCAACAGCCTAGGCAGCAGCAGTCATAAAATATTTTTTTTAAAGTGAGTTGCATTGGGAAAATCTGCAACGTCACTTTAAAGGCTAAGGTGCACTTGATCCAAGACCTGGGCTTCTAAAATGCTTATGCATCTGAAAGCTGGTCAGTGACTAAGGATGACAGAGGAAGAATTAATATTTTTGAATTGTGGAGTTGGAGGGAGTATTAAACATACTATGGGCTGCCAAGGGAGTAAATACATCTATCTTGGCAAGGGTGAAGCCAGGACATTACTTGGAAGGAACAACACTCAATAAGAACTAGATATTAGTTTTATTTTCCTCAATTCCAATGTATTTGTAATAAAATAATAAATAATAACAAAATTTTGAGTGTTTTGGTAAAATTTCTCTAAATTCATAGAACAAATGTATTTCTTCCCATGAATTATTTTTTCTTTGCTGCCTTTTAGCTTGTATGATCTTTCCTATGCTCCCTTATACCATGCAAAGCTTGCTGTTGTTGGGTGCCATTGAGTTGAGTATGACTCATAGCAACCCAGTGAAAAACAGACCAGAAATGTCCTATCCAGTGTCATCCTCATCATCTCTGACACACTTGAACCCATTGCTTCAGTCACCGCATCAATCCATCTCTATGAGGTTTTCTCTTTCACTGACCCTCCACCTTTCCAAGCACGATGTTCCTTTCCAAGGACTAGTTTCTCATAGCAACTCCCCAACAGTATGTGAGACAAGGTTTCACCATCTTTGCTTCTAAGGAGCACCCTGGCTATTCTATTTCTTTGTGTTGTTTTTAGGTTGTTTTCTTAAATTTTTTTTACAATCCATGGGATATTCAGTATTCTTCTCCAACAATACAATTCAAAGGAATCATTTTTTCTTCTGTCATCTTTTTTCATTGTCTAGTTCTCAGAGGCATAGCAAGTGACTACAAAGACCATGGTGAAAGAGATGCACCTTGGTCTTCAAACTGACATCACTGCTCTTCAGTAATCTGAAGAGGGCCCTGACAGAGCTCTTGCCCAATACCTTATGTCTTCTATTCTCCTGACTGCTGATACCAAGAATGTTACTTGGATACGAGTAAGATTAAGTCATTGAAAATTTCAATCTTTTCTCCATTTATCATGATGTTGCTTTTCGATCCAGTGGTGAGCATTTTTGTCTTCTTAATGTTGAGATTTAATTAATGTTGTCTTTTGTCTTTGATCTTTTGCTGCAAGCACTTCAAGTTCTCCTTTCTTTCAACAAGTAAGTTATGTCATCTGCACAATGAAGGCTGTTGATGAGTGTTTCTCTCATCCTGATGTTTCTACGTAGTGTGTCTTCCTCTACATCCAGGATGTATAATCATGATACACGTCTTCACAGAGTCCAGTTTCTTGAATATTTTGCTCAGTATATAAATTGCACAGGTATGGAAACACGATGCTATGCTGATGCATACTTTTCTGATTTTAAACAATATAGTGTTCCCTTGTCCCATTCAAATAACAGTTTTTGGTTTAAGTAAGGATTTCTTATGAGCATAATCAAGTGTCTGAGATTCCCATTCTTCTCAATGTTAAACACAGTTTGTTATGATTCATACAGCCAAATGCTTTTGTTTTGTTAATAAAACACAAACATTCTTCCAACATTCTCTGCTTTTAGCCAGGGTCCATCTGACATTAGCAATGATATCACTGGTGCCATGGCTTTCTTTAAGCCTGGATTGAACTTTGGCAGTTCTCGGACAAAGTACTATTCTCACCAAAACTATCTATATTTGATCCTCTAGTCTCAGATTTGTTCCCATCCCAAAGAAGTGTGACCCAACTGAGTGTGAAAACTACAGAACAATATCATTGATTTCACATGCAAGCAAGATTCTACTGAAGATTGTCCAAAAACGACTGGAACATCAGCAGAGAACTGCCAGAAGTCCAGGCTGGGTTTAGAAGGGGTCAGGGTACTAGGGATATTATAGCTGATGTTAGATGGATCTTAGCTGAAAACAGAGAATACCAGAAGAACATCCATCTGTGTTTTATTGATTATGCAAAGGCATTTGACTGCGTGGATCATAACAAACTGTGGCTGACTCTGAGAAGAATGGGAATCCCAGAACATTTAATCGTGCTAATGCGAAAGCTATACTTGGACCAAGAGGCAGTCGTCAGAACAGAGCAGGGCAACAATGCATGGTTCAAAATTGGGAAGGGTTTATGCCAGAGATGTGTCCTATCTCCATACCTTTCAACCTGTATGCAAAGCAGATTATCCAAGAGGCTGGGCTCTATGAGGAGACGCGTGGGGTTAGGATTGGTGGAAGATCTATCAACAATCTGCGTTAGGCAAATGACACAACCTTGCTCGCTGAAACTGAGGAGGACCTCATGCACTTACTGCAGAGGGTCAAGGACTGCAGCCTTCAATATGAACTGAGGCTCAATGTCAAGAAGACAAAGATTCTCACCACTGGACCAATTGGTAGCATCAGGATGGATGGTGAAGAGATTGAGATTGTTCACAGCTTCAGTTTGCTTGGCTCCACAGTCAACGCTCTTGGCACCAGTAGCCAGGAAATTAAAAGGCGCATTGCCATGGGAAAGTCTGCTGTTAGGGACCTCTCTAAAGTACTCAAGAGCAACAGTGTCTCTCTGGAGACTAAGGTGCGCCTGATACAGGCCATGGTCTTTGCAATCACTTGTTATGCATCAGAGAGTTGGACAATGACTATGGAGGATAGAAGGAGAATTGACGCCTTTGAGCTGTGGTGCTGGAGAAGAGTATCGAATGTACCATGGACTGCCAAGAAAACAAACAGATTCATCCTAGAGAGGGTTAAACCAGGCTACTCCTCGGAGGCAAGGATTCTGAGGCTTCATCTGACATAATTTGGACATGTTGTAAGGAGACAGAGGTCTTTGGAGAGGGACATCACGCTGGGTAGAGCAGAGGGACAGCGCAGCGCAGGAGGGGAAGACCCTCTATGAGGTGGATTAATTCAGTGACTGGGGTAATCGGGATGGGTATATCAGAGGCAATGTGATTGGCACAGGATAGAGCACGGTTTAGGGCTGTTGTACATGGGGTCGTTATGAGTCGCAAACGACTCGACGGCACATAACAACAACAACAACAGTCTCAAATACTGTGACTAACAATATACATTTTTATATATCTCTCAGATATATCTCTACCACATAGTAGTCAGAGCTCTGGTGGCTTAGTGATAAGAAGCTGTGCTGCAATGCCAAAGACATGCAGATTTAATCCACCACTGCTCTGTGGAAGAAGTCGATGAGCCATCTCCTCCCATTCTGTGGCCTGCCTCTGAAATACCACTGAGGCTTAGTTAGGAGTCGGTTTCAACTTAATGACACACATGAAATTGAGTAGTGGTTTCCACTATTCGTCTCCCACTCAGTAACATTATTATGAGAGTTTCTACTCTATATTTCCTTCCTCTTATATGCGAATGAAACTTCCTTCATGAAGGTAACGTTTTATTTTCCACTCTTCAAATTATGATAATCCCTTTTTTCTCTATTGATACTACTATGTATTATAATATAAAATACTGCTTTCTACAGGAACAATTATTTCTTACCCCACTAATTTTGTGATATTTTATATGGGTTTTCGTTTGTTTTGCAAATAAGGTACTGTATATTTAAAATGGGATTTGTCTGAACACAACCATATAAAAATAAAGACAACATAGACAAAGGGAGGAGATATCAGAATGTCTCTTTTATTTTTAATAAATATAGAAATCCTACGGCATAACTTTCTGGGGAAAATAGTTAACACACTATGATGGCTTTTTATTTGAGTATTTATAGAATAGTGAATACCTCTAAAACATCTCTGTTAAGAAAAATGTCAATATAAGTTTTTATTTCTCAAGGGTCTAAAGAAAAGACAACATTGTGCACTGAAAGTATTTTAGCAGCCCTTCCAACCACCTCTCAATCATTGTGTTCAAGTTGTGTTTTATACATTGTCTTTGAATAAATACTGGGCTCTGAAATTTCTAGTTCTTTGTTGAAGATACATACAGCTTTTAATGAACACAATTAAAAAGCAATTTATTTACCCCCTGGATGAAGTATGTAATGAAAATCTTGGTTAACAATTAAGAACATACTCTTTGATAATTTTCTTGGGGAAAAATACACATAAGTCAGTATTGGGTTTTTTGTATAAAAACCACATACAGAATTTGTTAGGCATGTAGAATAATGTAGGACATTATTATAATAAAGTTACTATTGCTTAGGACAATATCAAATAGTTTTCACATTTTTATCCTGTATGACTTACTTGAAACCATTTCTAGTTGTACGTACTTGGGTTTTTTCTATGTCACACCATAACATTCTACGTTGTTGTGCATCCCTAAACCCACTGCCACTTGATCCATGAGGATGGACGTGTCAGCAAGAGATTAAAATTTTATTTCTAATTCTATATTTGGTTGAATCAAGAATATATATTTACTTTGTGTATTTACTTCAATCTCAGCCAAAGTTCTTGTCTTAATAATTGCATTTGGAACTGCGAAATTGCCCATTTTGTGGTGTCCACATCTATGAGACAGAATTATGAAAATATGGTTGGGAAATTTTGCTTGCTATGCACAGAAAATCAGTCTTAACGTGGAAAAAAGAAATAAATAAGGAATTAATTATCCACAATGGATGAGAAATGAACATGAACTAATCTTGTAGTTGCTATTTTTTACCCTTTCCTAAGTCCAGTTCCCATTCACTGCTAAGTTCCCTGAGTTTTCCTTATGTCTTTATCATAATTTCCTCTTGTCTACTGAAGCTTGCTCCTTGGTTCATTTTTCATTTTACTATAGTAGCTTATATGTTGCTATGATGCTGGAAATCATGCCACTGGTATTTCAAATATCAACAAGATAACCTGTGGTCGATCAGTTTCATAAATGTTTTGAGACTAAAACACTAGGAAAAAAAGACCTGGTGACTTATTTCTGAAAATGAATCACAATAGAAAATTGTCCGATAATTTGCCAGAAAATGAACTCCATAGTGTGTGGTGTCATTCAAAGTTCACAAAGGTCGCATGAGCTAACTCAAGCACACAGTGACTATAGAGATTTCCCAAGCCTGTGCAAACGCTTCCTGTTGTACTTCAATCACCAGACTTTACATCAACTAACAACTGGAATTAAACTGAAGTTATTTTCTGTTACTGATTTCTCTGAATAATAACAAAAACAATGATAATTTTGATGAAGCCTTGTTAAGCTCTTAATCTCTGAAATAAAATTAATGATGACTTATTGTTATTATAAATCTCAAATGTAAGCAAGCAAAACAATGGATACCCTTTTAGAGTTACAATCAACTATTAATTATGTTTACATACAAAATTTCTCAGCTTTTCCTAGAAGTTTGTGCTACCTGTCTTAAGTTTGCTGTGCAGAACTACACAGCTAATTTGCTACCCAAGAATTGATTTTGCTTCCCTACAAAAGCACATCAGCCTTTAATAGAACAACCCAACCTTTTAGACCTGCAAGTAATTCTTTATCTGAGTGGTGTCTGTGGTTTCAAACACCCTAGTATATCTTTTATATGAGACAATTTCCTAGATGAATAACAATTTCAACATATTAACACAGTCTGTGTTGGTTTCCTTGGTGCCAAGCTGTCCTTACTGTGGAAAGTGTCTCTCATCTGACCACTGACCATAACCATGCTGTTTTCTTCCTGTCTTAATATTATTTACCTTTAAAATGTTATTGATTTTTCAGAAACAAAATTTTCCAATAAGATTTCTTTCCAGAGTATTTTTTCTTTCTCCCATTCGGTTTTTTGTGAGCCTGCATTCCCATTCTCATCACTTTAGCAATATACAGAAATAGAACATTGAGGCTCATTTGGAGTTTAGGTATATGGGAAATGGAATCTAAGTATACAGCTAAGTCGTAGCCAATTTCCAAAATTTAACATAACCATCCAACCTATGAATTAGAACTAGCATGATTACTCAGTCATGATCCAGAAGAAAGCCATTTCTCCTTTATGGGAAGTGCAGGGGATTTATTTACAGTATTTGTAACTATCTCTAAAAACTTCTTGCATTTTTTATGTTGTTGTGTGCCTTTCTGTCGGAATCTACCTATAGTTGACCCTCCAGTGGGTTTTCAGAGGCAGTTAATCACACGCGAGGAGATTGCCCATCCTTCTTCCACAGAGCAACTGGTGGTCTCGAACTGCATTCCTTTGGGCAACACAGCTTCTTAACATTAGACCAATAGAGCTCAATATCATCAGATATTGTAAAAGTGACTTAGCCTCCAAATTTTTATTGGTCTCAATTACATAACTAAATGTAATGTCTCAAACAATCAATTAACTAGTCTTTGGTTGAGTGTCTACAGAACAATTAGAAATGTCATTAATTTACAATTTTTCTTTAAGTGTTATTGGTGGCTTGCTTTTAATTATGATGTGCTCGCATTTTATCAAAGGCTTCTCTCACCACTGTAAATGAAATGTATTTAATTTTTACAAATGTTATTAAGTGAAGTTGCATGCTTGGCAGCAGATATAGAAGCTCATATAATCTACTTATCCAAGCTTATGTTTGATTTTATAAAGTAAGGCATTGTTTAAACAAAGAAAAAAAAAGCAAGAAAAGAGTAAAAGGACCCAGAACTACTTAATACTGTAGAGGATTTTTGCCCATTAGTTACTAACAGCTATAAATATGTACATCAACAATGTAATATTAACTACTTTATTGATTTTTTTTATTATCAATGTAATGGCATTTGCGGTTTGTCTTTAGTACTGACTGCAATAGTTTGATAAAAATTAAAAAACAAAAATTAAAACATAGAAATGTGTATTTAAGTTCAACTAGAATTCTCCATTCTTATTCAACTTACTCATTCCATGTAAATTGAACTTTAATCAGAAAAGATTTTATGGGAGAATGAAATTTACTAATAAAGCATAAACTGTTGTTGTTGTTGTTGTTGTTGTTATGTACTGTTGAGTTGCTTGCGACTCATAGCAACCCTATGTACAACAGCCCTAAACCCTGCTCTACCCTGTGCCAATCGCACTGCCTCTGACACTCCCATTCCGATTACATCAGTCACTGAATCAATCCACCTTATAGAGGATCTTCCCCTCTTGCTCTGTCCGTCCACCCTCCCACGCATAATGTCCCTCTCCAAGAACCTCTCTCTCCTTACAACATGTCCAAAGTATGTGGGACAAAGCCCCAGAATCCTTGCCTCCAAGGAGCCACCTGGTTTAACCCTCTCCAGGATGAATCTGTTTGTTTTCTTGGCAGTCCATGGTACATTCAATACTCTTCTCCAGCACCACAGCTCAAAGGCATCAATTCTCCTCTATCCTTCCTAGTCATTGTCCAACTCTCTGATGCACAACAAGTGATTTCAAAGACCATACTCTGTATCAGATGCACCTTAGTCTCCAGAGTGACACCAATTGCTCTTCAGTGCCCTTGAGAAGTCCCTAACAGCAGACTTTCCCATCGCAATACGTTTTTTTATTTCCTGGCTACTCGTGCAAGAGTGTGGACCGTGAAGCCAAGCAGACTAAAGTTGTTAACAATCTCAATCTCTTCACCATCCATCTTGATGCTATCAATTGGTCCAGAGGTGAGAAATAGATAAAGCATAAATAGATTGATATAAATGGAAATTTTTGAATGTATATTATTAATTATAATCTTATTAAAAGCTTTATTTAGCCAGTTTGTAAAACATCTTCTAATTCCTCAAAAATTTGTACATATTTTTATGTACCTTCCTTTAAGAATCATAGCTGACTGAGTTATTATTTTAAAATACAATAACAACAACAACCCAAACCTAGAACCTTCTAACTGATTTGGCCCCATGGCTACTCACTGTTAGGTTTCCAAGACTGTAAATCTTCATGAAAGGTGAGTGCTGTTTTGTGCCATCAAGTCAAAAGCAACGTATGTATGTATCTCCAGTGTGTTTTCAGAGATTGCTAATCTCACAGGTGGTGACTACCCATTATTCCTGTAAAAAGAGCAAGGAAAGCTTAGTGATAGCCATATCTGACCTCTACTAAGTCAACAAATGGGAACTGTCCCAATTGATAACATCCACAACACAAAACTAATTCCCATGTGGTTAAACATGTCCCCCACACTCCTGCACTTATTTCTACTAATTTTAATATCAATCATATTGCCCTATTGTTGCTGTGGTTAGGTGTCATTGAGCTAAGTATATGACTCACATCTGACTCCTGTTCTATCCTATGCCAGCCTTGTCATCTCTAATACACTTGAGCACATTGCTGCAGTTACCATGTCAATCCATTTCATTGGGAGTCTTCCTTTCTTTCACTGACCCGCTACACTTCCAAGGATTATCTCTTTCCAAGGAATAGCCTCTTCTAGCAATTTGCCCAAAGTATGAACGAAGACACTTTGCCATTCTTGCCTTCTAGAAGCACTCTGGCTGCACTTTTTCTAATGCATGTTTGTTTATTCTTCTAGCAGTCTGTGGGGTATTCAGTATTCTTCTTTAACACCACAACTCAAAGGCATTAATTCTTCTTCTGTCATCTTTTATTGTCCAGCTCACAAATGCAGAGTAATGGAAAAAAATCATGCCCTGAATCAAGCACATCTTACTTCTCAAACTGACATCTTAAGTATTTTGGAGAAGTCTCTGACAGTAGACTTACCCAAAGTAATATGTCTTCTTATCTCCTGACAACTGATACAAAGGTGTTAATTGTGGATCCAAGTAAGATAAAATCACTATCAGTTTCAATCCTTACTCCATCTATCATATGTTGCACACTGACCTAGTGGTAACAACCTTTGTTTTCTTCATACTGGGATACAATCCATATTGAAGGCTGTAGTCTTGAACCTTCTACAAGAATTTCATGTCCTCTTTACTTTCAGTAAGTGAGGTTTCATCATCTACATAACAACACAGGTTTTGACGAGTCTTCCTCTAATCTTGATTCCACACTCTTCTTCAAAAGTCCAGCTTTACTAATTATTTGCTCAGTATACAGATGTAACAGTTATGGAGAAAGGATACACCCCGATGCACATCCTTCCTAATTTTAAACTATGAGATTGTGTTCCCTTGTTCTGTTGGGACAAGATATAGATTTCATATGAGCTTAATTAAGTATTCTGGGATTCTCATTCTTGTCACTGTTAGCCAAAGTTTGTTGTTACCCACACAGTCAAATGCCTTTGCTTAGTCAATAACACACAGACAAACAATGTTCTGGTGTTCTCTGATTTTAGCCAGGATCCATTTGATATCAGCAATAATATGGCTGGTGCTATGGCCTCATCTAAATCCAGCTGGAAATTCTGGTAATTCTCTGTCAATATACTGTTTCAGATATTTTGAGATGATCTTCAGAAGTATTTTACAATATTAATATGTTATGATATTAATGATAATTATTCAATAATGTCTCTATTATTTTGGATCACTGCTTGGGAATGAGAATAAATATGGATCTCTTAGAGTTGGCAAGTCAGCTCCCCTCCAAATTTCCTGGCATAGACTAGTGAGCACATCTAGGGTTGTATCTCTTAGTTGAATCATGTAAATTGGTATCCTATCTATTTCTGGAGCCTTATTTTTTCCAATGTCTTCATTGCAACTTGACTTTCTTCCTTTGTTACCATTGGCTCTTGCTCATTCTCTTCCTGAACTTTTTCTGTTTCAATCGATTCTTTTTTGGTACCATGACTTTATATTCCTTCCATCTTCTTTTAATGCTTCTTGGATCACTCAAGATTTTTCTTATGTCATTTTTCAGTATTATAATTTATGGCTTGAATTTCTTTTCAGTTCATTAAGCTTGAGAAATATCAAATGAATTGACTCCTGGCCATTGCACATTTTGTTGTAATATTTTGCTTTGTTTTCTAAAGCTGCCCTTTGAAATCTGTACAGTTCTTTTACTTCAGTATATCTTCCCTCTGTTTTGGCTTCTCATCACTTTAATGCAATTTTCAGTTTCTTCTGATACTCATTTTGGGTTTTTCTTTGTCCTTTGTCTTTATAATGACCTTTTGTTCTCTTCATGGATTATATCCTTTATTTCATTCCACAGATCCTCTGGTCTTTGATCATTGGTGACCAATGCCTCAAATCTGTTCTTAAGATGATTTTTTTTTCATTCAGGTGGAATAGACTTATTGCTATACTGGTTATTAAAATCCATTGCCATATCTCACAAACCATGTGGAACCATCCTCATGAGTTTTATTAGTAAGTCAAAAGTTTATCATTCAGGTTAACATAATAAAACCAGTCAGTCAGGACAGCTACTGAAATATACTTGTAGGCATGATGTCAACTTTCAACCTTATGGTTTTACGTCTGTGCTACAAAGCTTTTGTTGTTGTTGTGTTCCACTAAGTTGTAACTGGCCCATACCTGACCCTCTGGGTTTTCCAAGGCAGTTAATTGGAGAGGATGAGACTGCCTATCCTTCTCCCTCAGAGAAGCTGGTGGATTAGAATGGTATGCCTTTGGGATTGCAGTGCATGTTCTTACTACTAGGCCACCAGAGCTACCTTATTCCTGTCTATTATGGATCTCCTCCATCCCCTAGTCCACCAACAAACTTACACAAAGGCTCTTAGCTCTGGTGCCATTGGGTAGTAGTCCCAACGTCAGCTTTGTCTCATGCCAGGTCTCTGGTTCTCTGTTACCATTGCTGCTGCTCTGACATAGGTCTGACTGGTGCAAGAATCTCTGGCTCCGAAGGGTGTGCCAGACTTTCTTGCTTCGCCTTTGCTGGAGGTGAGATTCTCAAATCTAAAACAGCTCATTTAATGATGAGACTAGCTAATCTTCTTGTGAATAGGCTAACACAACCTATTTGTGTATTCCCACTAATCCACATGTTAAAGTCAAAGTCCATGGCTAGGGAAGCCATTTTGAACAATAAACCTTTAACATCACAATTATTCCATGCAGTAGTTGGTGGAATTGAACCACTGGTCTTTGGGTTGGCAGCACTATTCCTTACCCATTAGACCACCAGAACTCTTTATGGGAGGAAACAATCTTATTTCCTACGACAGAGCTACTGATAAAACTGCTGACATTTTAGTTAGCAGTTCAACACATAAGGAATTGCACCACCAACATTCCTTAGAGTTACTAAATCCTCTATGAATTCTACTCCTAGACACTCAAGTTAGTGTAATACATATATCCATGTCAAAACAATATTAATAATGACTAAAAGTGGAAAATAAGACAAACGTCTATCAATTAATGAATAGCTGTTTGAAAGCATGATGCATTCATACAAAAGAATGAAGTACTGATGTATGCTACAGTATGGACGAACTTTGAAAATATGATGTTCAATGAAAGAAACAAAATATAATTGGCCTCCTAGTACATGTTTCATAAAATTAAATTTTCAAAACAGGCAAATCCACAAAAACTGAATGTGGATTAGTAGAGAAAGAGGGAAGAGAGTGACTGCTAATGGATGTGGGGCTTTATTTTGGATTGATGCCTCCAGAAACTCTATGAATTTTGATAAATGTCAATAGTTATAGAAAGGTTTTAGGCCTTTTATTCATAGGGTCTCTATGAGTAGTGTTCAACTCAAATGTAATCAACAATAACAACAACAAATATGTTCAGGAATTATATAACTGATAATTACTCAACTTTCTGAGAATACTAAAATACCCTGAATCATACACACTTAATAAAGATGAAATCTTAACATATATTAATTTTATCTCTGTAATAATGTTTTTGTAGGAAAAATATATTTTATAGACAATGAAACTTCAAATATAACTAAAGAGAATGTACTAGCAATAAATTGCTTGATTCTCATCATCACATTTCATCCAAAAATGTCCTCAACATAGCAAATAATCTCTATATGCAGATGCACTCTTTCATAAATAACCGCCATGTACAAATAACAAAGATACAGTGGGAGACACATTGTACAGGAGAGAGAGAAACTTCATGAAGAATGATATGGTAAGCTTCAAGAAGGCATGGAACACACAATTTCGTGCCTTATATGAATGTGAAGCCTTGGAATTATGTCATGAAAAGATTGCTAAAGTAGAAATATCACCTTGCAGAAAATGGACAGAAGTCTACACTTTTTCTATCATTCAGTACTCACCACTGAGCTTTGTCCCAATAGTCATGGGATTTCTGGTGCTTTTTTTAATATCTTGTACAACTTTTCCCAAATGTTTTTCTTTCAACAACAACAAAAAAATCCAAGTGGGAAAAGGGAATTAATTTTCAACCCATGATGCGAGTGGACACAGTTGGGTTTTCACAGTAGCTGATAGAACACTTCACCTCTTCAGTGCAGGCACTTGATCACACCGACTTTCCTGTTGTGCCTTCCTGAGGCAGAGCCTTCCCTTCCCACCAGTGCCTCGGAGAATGTGATCCCAATTCCTTAGAGCATGAGTGTGATTTGTTGAAAATTATCTGTTGTCCCAGGCAATGTCAGTACACCAAAATGGATGCATTTAGTGTTAAGTACCTTACCAGCAATTTCCCTTTTGAGCATTGGTATGTGATAAAGCATTAGAGCTTCACTATTTGGAGTGAAATGTAATACTATATGGGCTGCAAGAAAATAGATTGGTGAGAACTTACAGCCATTCGTCCCAGTAATTGACCAACAGAGAACAATAAAGCAGTATTCCTCAAGAGTAGTATCCAGTTGGAAGCATCTTGCCCTTCCTCTTACACATGTTATAAATTGGAATTCGAGTAGGACAAGCACACTTCTCCATTAAATGGATAAATCTGACCGTGAGTAACAGCAGTGTAGCACCTACAAACAATAGAAAGATACATTTCCATTGCTTGCCAGAAGTTTCGAGCCTCTTTAAGGATGAGAGTAATCTTTTCACATTCATCTGGAGGTAGTGACCAGATTGGCTTTGAAGCCGGCACTTACATCTATCACATCTAGCCAGTAAGCGTCTCTAGCGAACTTTCTTTCCCAATAACCACCAAACTTTATACAATGAAATAATCTGATGGAAAACACAAAAGGTATCCACCACAGGGGCGGGGAGAGGGGGGGAATTCATGGAAAACAGAAATACGAACAACTGCATGAAATGTATTAAAACTATATCATCTATATTTGCAATGATGAAGGAGCCATGTTCATCTGAAAAGCAGAAACTCCTAACATGCAATTTTATGTGAAAGAATATTTAACACTTTTTCCACTTTGAGCCTAAATCTGCATCTCAATTGGAATAGTTTCCCCAGATTCACTCTATTAGATTTCACTGCCTCAGTTCCTCTTTTCTCTCTTCTGTCTTTGGCCCCAGCATGTGATTTTCTTCAAGCATTGCAAAATGTCAATACACAAACAAAGGAAACCAGAAGTAAACCCCTGCTACCCTGGAATCTTGTTTCATAGACTGAGAAACACGGACATGTAATGATATCTTATTCCCTTCCCCGCCTCCTCTTTGTAAATGATTTGTTTTCCCCTCCTTCTTATGTATAAATAAACAGAAAATTGTCTGTATATTTGGTATTTTTTTTTCTCCTTTGGTCTTCATAATCAAGGGCTATTACAGCAATAGATCTTATCTGTGGAATGGGAGTCTCTCTGCACCTTCAGTTCAGATTTGTGTTTATGCTTGGCTGCCATTTGCGGCTGTCCCTGATAGTTTTAGGTCAGCCATGACAGACTATGGGTGACACTAAATAAACAAGCTGGCAGTCTGGGACCAGCCAGGAAGGAGTGGTACAAGAGTTTGATTTTCCTTGATTAATCACCCCTTTTATTTAGAATAACTTATTGTGTACAGTACCTGCTTGTCTGGCTAAGCAAATTACACCATCAACTGGCAAGGTCTTAAAAATCCTCATAAACAAAGAGAAGCCAGAAAGACAAGCACTGCTTACTCAACTACAAAGTGAAGCTGCCGTTCGGCTTCAGGAGCATGAGCAGAGTTGTTTATTTATTTTCTTAAATAGCATTTACCTCTTTCTTCTGCTGCTTGTTATCCTGCTCTGACCTAAGTAACCTTGTCAAGCCACATTGTAGGTCACCAAGATCGCCAGGGCCAGCAGACTAATCATTTTTAGTGATAAGGAGAGGCATGATTTTAAATGATCAGTGTCCTGGAATGCATTTTGGCTCCCCAGAAACATTATACCCCTCTCCTTCCCACCCCCCTGTCGTGTGTGTGTGTGTGTGTGTGTGTGTGTGTGTGTGATAGAGTGGAGGCTGCTTTATAGTGTACTTCTGGGCAGTTACTCAGTTCGGAACTATTCTGAGGTATCTATCGTGTGTCCAGCACTGTAATATTCACTATAAAATCCTCATTATTCATTCATTTCCTCAAATTGTGCCCATTTGTTCACCAAAGACTGAGAAATTGTTTAGTTACTATATAATTATTTGGCAAGGAAAGGATTCATTTCTCAAATTCTCCATAGCTTAAAAGCATCTTTTAAGTTGCTTCCAATTCTGACTTCAAGCTGACAGAAATGTTTGACAATTTTTCAACTCAACAGATAAACAAAAGTCCCTCTGGATTGTCCACATAGCAACAAAAGAAAAAATAATGATAGGATTTAGAATAGTACACAGGTAACTACATCAGAAAAAGATCCCCCAAGTACCATTAAGAGAATTATATAAAATATAATTGCAAAGAACACATTGGCAAATAAATACAAAGAACTTTACTAGTAATCAAAGAAGAGAAATAATAACATTATTGAAGCATGATGTTTTACCTATGAAAAATGCAGCTTTTTTTTTTTTAAGGGCAATGACCTGTATCCATGAGACTATGGTAAATTGGCTTGTCATATATTCTGCTGTTGTCAGTAAGAAAAATGAGGTGATACAACTTTTACTTTTTTAGAGATAACTTTTCTCAGAACTAAGTTATTGCAGTCCAGTCACACCTTATTCGCAGCTGACCCTCCATTGGATTTCCAAGTTTGTAAATTTCCACAGGAGATTTCCCATATGTCTCCCATGAAGCTGCTGGTAGATTAGAATCACCAGAGAGATGTGATCTTCAGGTTAGCAATGCACTTGTTTCTAGAGTATACCAATATTCCTAGGGTCACCACCATATGCTAAATCAATCCTTCTTAAACTTCAATTTGTCTTGAATCACCCGGGAATCCTTTAAACATCCTGGCTCTGCTTAGAAGAGTGCTTGTGGACCTGAGATTCTTCATTCCAGCCTAATTTTAAGGTAATAAAGAGGCTGCAGGTCCAGCTGGTCTTCAAACCGGTTCCTTCTGGTTCAACACTTTTCTGAGAATTTGTGTATACATCACAGACTTACTCAGAATCAGTATTTCAACAAAATTTCCAGGGGATTATTTTAGATTTTAGGTGATTTTTATGTGTAATTAGGTGATTGTGTTAAAATGTAGATTCTGATTCAGTACTTCTGGGTAGAAATGCAAATCATCAGCCAGAGGTCGAACCACAATGAAATAGTTAAGAAAGCTGAGGTCCAGGGAGATCAGAACACATTTTCTGTTGACAATTTATCAGAAGACTACTCAATAGTCCCCTGAAAGGAATCTGCACTAAGGAAGCAAGTACGGGAAACAGTCCAAACCATACATACGTGAATAACATATGTCCTATAGCACAGGTAGAGAGAGATGAACCAAAAATAAAGTTAATAATCCAGAGGCCTCCTAAGGAGATGGGGAAAGTCAGTTTCAGATGCCATTTGTAAGGTTTCAATATCATAATCTTGCAAGTATGTGTAAAAAGCAGAGAAAAATACAGAGTTGGTGTGAAGGGACAGTTTATACTTTCAACATATTAGGTTGAATCATAAAGTGCCAATACTCAACTACCTTTAACTTATAAAAATGGCCATTTCTTATAGGTCAATCTATTAAATTTTATGATCATTTTCATGGTGATGAGCTTGAACATGGAAAGTATCTGAGATCAGGAAAGCTAAGCACAAAGAGTGAGGTAAGGTCTAAGAATTAGAAAATGTTCAGCTAAAGATGGATGGAGAAAGAGAAATAGTGAAGATTGACAAAGCATTTTCAAAATCATAGTAGGAATCTTTATTTCCTGCTCACAGACTTGAACGAGTGTCCCAACAATGAACTGAGATGATGAACACACTTTCGAAAGTAGCCCTTCGGATTTGAAAGTGTTTTCTGACCTCTAGAAAATCAATTTGAGTTAAATAGTTGGCACTGTGACTCAAGATATGGAAAAGTAAAACATCACACACAAGTATAAAGATGACTACAGATTATGATAGCTTTAGAGGTAATTAAAATGACAGTACAGTCTATAATGAGGTCTACTGCTTACCAAATGGCTTCTAATCTCTGGTGGTTCAAATGCACAAGCAGCTCTAAGGAAGAAACTGGTCAATCTCCTCTCATTAAGATCTACAGTTTAGGAAATCCAATACAAGATCATTATGAGTTGAAATCGACTTGAAGGCAGTGAGTGGGAAGGATTCATTGCACCAAATAAAGTAAATGTAAACCCTTGAGCACTCCTTGGTCTGGCTGAACTGTGAATTTAACTACTTTATTTCTCTCTCATTGAGTAATCCTCCCCTTCCCCACAAGGGAGTCCAAATTTCTGAACCTTCAACAATGTGTCCTCATAAGTCCTAAGACCATTTACTACCCTGTCAACACTTTAATGACTTTAAAGGAAAGAATACAGTGGGAGTCATTGACAAATCATGCCCTTGAGTAGATTTAACTTTATCAAAGATCTCCTACTTCAAAGGCACTAAGGGAGGGGGAATGACTTCTTTTTGTCTCCCAGCATCATTCAGGGAGTTAGGGTTAACAGTGAGGCACCTGAGTATGATGATTGTGTGACATCATCTGGATACCATCGGGTGGTGGTTTATGAAACGACCCACATTACTGCCCTCAGAGAGGCAGAGAAGTTGCCCTACTCCTACCTCCCAAAGAGATGTTGTTCCTAGTTTTGGCAGATACTAAGAAAAAAGCAATGCAATTAATAAAACAAAAATATTTTTAGTGTTTTCAGTTTAAACATTTACTCTTGACAAGAATCAGTTCAAGTATTCTTGTTTGGATCATTTAGACACAGGAAAATATTATTGCCTATTAACTTTTGTCACCTATTCTAATCTCTTCATAAAAAGGCTTCTGGATGAATGATGAAGGGGCTTACCAAGTTTATGTAGAAAAGCATTGAAGAGGTTCTCAGTTTTACCTGGTATCTGGCTTGTTTGGTTTCTCTTTATCTTTTTTTTTTACTTAGTTTCTCATTCACTGACTCACTGCCCATTTAGTTGAGTTCTGGCACACAGCAACCTGCCCTCAGGTTTCTAATGCTGTAATCACAACAAGAGGAGTGTCCAGCTTTCTTCCTTGAGTTATTCAGGGATTTCAAACACCAGAGATACCCCATCTGTTAGGTTAGCAGCACAGTGCACTAAGGGCTGCACGCACCATCAGGGCTCCCTACTTAGTTTTTACTTCCCCTGATCACATTCAGGACTGAAGTCAATGGCTGTTATACTTGCTATCTATGCCATTTTGCCTTGATAGATCTTGTTGGAAACCACTGATTCTCCTCGACTCTTGCTGTTGAGTTGACATGGGAGGTATTTCAGACTATGAAAACACTGTAAGTTCATGTTGTTTTGGTGACATACCAGAACTGACTCATAGTTGACCTTCCAGTGTGTTTTCAGAGGCAGTAAATTGCATGAAGAAGATTGTTCATCTTTCTTCCATAGAGCTGCAAGTAGATTCATACTGTGTGCTTTTGAGTTGCCAGTGCACCCTCTTACCACAAAGCCACCAGCACCCCCATAACAAGTTCATAGTACTAATGAAATGACCACTGGAGTGAAGCATTTCATATGCTATGAAATATATGAGAACTCCATAATTCTGACAGAACTTAGTCACAGCTATTTGCTATTTTGTCCAAGCCCACTTACATCTTGTCCACATTTCTTAAGGAATAAGTTTTGAGACATTTTATGGTTAACTAATTCTATTTTTTTAAAGATAGTATTATAAAGTTCTTCCTTGGCAATTTGGAATTCAATAGAAGGACTTACAGCTAGAAAGCTGAAAAACTTAGCATATACCCCAGGTTACCTCTGCTGAGGAGTAATAGGTATTCCTGGGTGGTAGAGATGGTTAACATATCTGGCTATTCATCTACAGGACAGAAATTTGAACCTATCCTAACGTCCTTTGGAAATAAAAGGCCCAGAGATTTACTTTGGGAAATGTCAGGCATTGACACAGTCTCCATGAATCGAAATCACCAGCAACTGGCGGTAGTGCTATTTATAAGGGGACTAGGAGGGTTGCAGGATGTTTAGCGTACCATTCAATACTTTTTCATTTTCAAAAAAATATCTTTTATATCACATGAAATAAGATGAAAACTGCTTTCAACTGAGAACTAAAATACAACACTCCCAAATATATCTATAGATTAAAGACACCCCCAAAACTCCCTTCTATTCTAACCCAAGTAATTTAAATTGCATGAGCATTATCTCACAGACATTATTTGCCAACAAGTTCTTAGTGGCAATGCTTTGCTTCCAAGATGCTTTTGAACAACAGTGATGCTCTTTTAAAAGGAGGATGTTGGCCAGAGTAGCTGACACCAGGATAGTTTAATTAGTTACGCATTTGCCTCCTATCCAGGTCCAATAAATATGCATTCATCGGCACAGCTGCATCTCAGCATGCACATTTAAATTAAAGAGGCTTCCTCAGAGGCTGGGGCCATCCTGGCATCTCTTCACTTTGCCAGAAGCCACATCAAATCCTGAATCAGTTGTCTTCTTAGAATTTCTTCATAGGAGTCTTCTTGTGACAATCCCAAATATGTTGCTAAATTGGATTTTCACATCATATCCTAGTAACCTTGAGAATATTGGGAAAGTAAAATTACAATTAGTTCTTTACCAAAATAACTAAAAAACAGTTTGAATATTTTTTTTTGTCTTATAAAATGCTCATCAATGACAGTTGATTTAAGATGTAATTGTGTCAATGCTTTTCCGGTTACATTCATTTCTGTTGTTAATTTTAGAATGAAAGCTCACTGATTGACAAGAAAATAGTCTGATTATTTTTTTTTCTACATTAGAGTCCAAATGAGCATTTTCAGCTAATGAGCATTGAGTTCACCTATTCGATGAAATACTAGTTATTGAGTACTAGTTGTTGAATATTGTTGAATATTGTGGATGCTCTTTTGTTCCCAGTAAAACCCCCAGCTAACAGGAAGGAGTATCACTGTGGAGGTTCTGACCTGTGCTGTGTCAGCTGCTGAACATTCATCCACAGCTTGCACCTGCCATAAGCAATGACGGATGAGCCAACTTTGTTTACTCTCCCCTACAGAGAGGGCAGCCTTCCTTCTTTTCCAGAAAGCCAGGGAGAGAGGACAGGAATGAGATGGATGAGCATTCAAGAGGCACCTACAGGGGCACAATACCTGTGACAGGCATCGGTGGCACCTGTCACCGTACGGACCCTGACAAGGAGGCTTCATGACCAGCACTACATTCTCCCACACTGGACCCCTCAGGGTGAAGGCAGACCAGAAAATACATCACTTAACCATCTGCAAGTGACCTCCTGTGGGTATTCTCATCGATGCTGTACAGATTGCTACCAAGCTATAACCATCCCAGTCTCCATGTAGTGTTAGTACAGTTATCAGAGGTCTCCACACAACTCAAAAGCCAAAAGGTAAATGAGACAGAGGACAATTGCAGAAGGATGGAAAAGAAGAAATGGAGAAAGAGATGGCGAAGGAGCCCTCAGTTTTCCCCTATTATTTGTTCCTTTAAATAACAAGAAGGTTAATAGTTTCTGTAGTCCTAAAATCCACCTATGCCTGCCAAGTTCCACAAGGTTAATTGCTGTTACTAGGGGAGCTGCCCTAATTTGTGCTGCCTTTTAATGACCTTCCTGTAGGCAAGTGCCAGGTGATGCCTGCCTGCAGGTGTGCTGCACAGGTTCAAGGAATATGGTGCCTCCCAGAGAAACATTGCACACCAGGTTGGGGTTTGGGAAAAGTCCATTAGTGATTGGCTGTGACGGGCATTCAGGGCCAAACAGTGCTAGGTAATTTCATATTTTAATCTGTCTTCTAGGTTTTTTTCCTGGTGAATTTGTCAATCACACTTAATTGTTCTTTTCCTGCCACCACCTTGGAGTCTTTGGACTACGTACAACGTGCTTCTGCAACTCAATTCGTGGCTTTGAGAGATTGACACAGAGAAGTTAATGGCAAAAGGACCCACGTCTTTACTTCACAGTCTCAGTGATCCCCTTATCTCCAGTGACAGTGATTGTCTTTTTTAAGCCCCAAATTTGTATACACTAACATATCTCTGAAAGAGGAAATTCTAGGATATAAAATAAGTGTTGCAACAAATTAACTCCGAGAGCTCAGTGATTAATCTGAACTATATTAGATCTGTTTCCTAACCTGAAAAAGGTTTTATAAAGGCAGGGGTGGGAGGATCACTATGCTTTGCTATTCTTTTGATATAAAAGTAGAAGCTACTAGCAAGAATATGGATTCATTTAGTCATTTGTTTTTATCGCAAAATCAGAAGGACTTTTTGCCTTCCTTTAAAGCGTTTCTTCCCTATATGGCCCTCTTTCATCTTTTCATCAGTTGACAATGTGACACACTTGACATAGCTCTGGTCCCCTCTTAAGCAGGCAAAAAGGCAATAGGCAAGGTCTCTCTCTCTCTCTCCACTAGTTATTATAAGATGGAAGGGCTGCCCTATCATTAGAATTTTACTTGTTTCTTTAAAGAAGTTCTAACTTTTGGGAGCCCTCTTTCATGTGATAATAAAAATGATAAGGTCCCCCTGGCCTACTTGCTATGTAAGTATGAAGTCACAAAACAGAACAACAATAACAAAAACCAGCACAGACTTAGAAGTTGAATAGTTTGTACCATTTTATTTACAGTCCCATCACTGTAAATTTAGGTCAGCCAACTAGCTTCCTTACTACATTTTGCTGCTGTTGTTATGGGCCACCAAGTCAAGTATGACTCATAGCGACTCTATGAACGACTGATCTGAAACCTGTCCTATCCTGTGCCATTCTCACAAACTCTGACAAACTTGAGCCCATTGCTGTAGTCACTGTGCCAATACACCTGGTTTAGGGTCGTCTCTTTTACCATCCCTCCACCTTCCCAAACATGATATTCTTCTCCAAAGAATAGCCTTTGTTGCATCATCCCCAAAGTATGTGAGATGAAGCTTCACTCTCTTTGCCTCCAAGGAGCACTCTAGCTGCACTTCCCTAAGACATATTTATTTGTTCTTTTGGAAGCCCATAGGATATTCAGTTCTCTTCTCTAATACCACAGTTCAAAGGCATTAATCATGTTCCTGTCATCCTTTGTCAAGTGATTGAAAAGACCTACGTTTTAGTCCTTTTTAAAATGAAACATGCAGAAGACACAAAATAGGGGTTATTGCTGTCAATGTCAAATGAAGCCTGGCTAATAGCAGAGAATAAAGAATAATATTTACTTATGTTTTCGTGACTATGCAAAGGCATTTGACTATATAGATCATGTAAAAATATGGACAACATTATAAAGAGTGGGAATTCCAGAACTTGTACTTACAAAGAGGCAATTGTTAAAAACAGAACAAGTGGATACTGCATGGTTTAAAATCAAGGAAGGCATATGTCAGAATTGTGTCCTTCAAATCTTCCAGTTAAGGAATTTCATTGTTTCAGTAGAGAATGCTGGTGGCTGAGTGGTGAGGAATTGTGCTGCCAGTCCAAAGGCACACAACTCAAAATCACTGTTGCGGAATATTGGGGAGGAAGAGGGGGGTCTCTGGCTAGGACAGATCGCCTAAGCTCTGGATGAGTGCAAGCCTCCCAACAACCTTTAATACAGGGTAGAGAAAGCTCCCCTGTGTTTGGCTGTACCAGCTTGAGAAAGCTTGTCACCTGGGCAGACAGCTGCCTCATCTGTTGAGCTTGGAGGGGTCTGCACAAGGCTGAGGTTTTCCTAACCAATCCACATGTCCCACATCTGTAAACCCACCCTATTCTGTCTTCCGGTTTACCTGATTGCATATAAATATGCTGCAGATCCAAATAAAATTGAGCTGGATCAACTCTGATCTTTTCCTGGAGTGGTGTATCTCCATCATGCTTACCCCTACCAGGGTGTCGCTGTTAAATTGCCAGCAAACTGACAGCAACAAATCACCAGTAGCTCTGAAGCAGAAAGATGGACTCTCTCTGCCTGTGAGATTTACTACCTCTACAAATCCACTAGAGAGTCAACTATGAGTCTGTTCTGACTTGATAATATGTAACAACAACAATCCTTTCAATTGAATATATTTTCAATCTTCATGCTGACCAAATAACCTGAAAAACTTGGTTATATGAAAGAGAATGCAACATCAAGATGATTATTTTCACATACCATCGAGTCAACTTTTAATCATATAGAACAATATCAATCTATGAACAATAGATCAGAACCCTGCCATATCCCGTGGTAACCTCTAAGCAAGCCTCCAGCATGTTTAAGCCCATTGTTACAGTCACTGTGTCACTCCATCTTGCTGAGAGTCTTTCTTACGCTAATCTCCACCTCTCCTGGTATAATTTTTCCTAAGACTTGCCTCACTTGATAACATGCCCAAAATATGTGAGATGAACACTCATTAACAACCTGCTATAAGGTGATGAAGGAGCTCTGCTGGCCTAACCCACAGGGAGCTGGGCTTCCAACCCAAAAACCATGCCTTGTGGTGGTTCAAATCTACCAGTGACTCTGCAGAAGATCGATCAGCAATTTTCTGTCTTGTGATTTATGGACTTGGAAACCCAACAGAGGACTGATCAATTATGAGTCAGGTTCAACTAAAGAACATTGAGTTAATGAGAGATTTGTTGTTGTTGTGTGCCTTATCTTGAGCCAGTCTCACTGTCTCTGACACACCTGCCCCATTGTCACAGTCATTGTGTCAATCAATCTCAACCAGGGTCTTCCAATCCTGTGCTGACCCTTTACCTTTTCTAGCATGGTATATTTTTTCCAAAGACTAATCCCTCCTTGCAACATATCCAAAGAATATGAGTCAGAACTTCATAGTCATTGCCCCCAAGGAGCAACTTTCACCCTCATCATGGAAGGCCTGTTTGTTCTCTTGGAAGTCCATGATATGTGCCATACAGTTCTCCAGCACCGCAACTCAAAGGCATCTATTCTTCTTCTGTCATTCTTAGTCGTTGTCCAGCTCTCTGATGCATAACAAGTAACTGAAAAGGCCATGGTAAGGAATGAACTATTTCTAGAAATCCAGAAGGCTGTTGTGAGAACAAAGCAGGGGAACACTGCACAGTTTAAAATTAAGAGGGGAGTGAGTCAGACTTCTATTCTCCCTCCATATCTATTTAATCTATATGTTGTTGTTGTTGTTGTTGTTATGTGTCATTGAGTGGTTTGCGACTCATAGCAACCCTATGTACAAGAGCTCTAAACACTCTTCTATCATGTGCCAACCTAGACATTTCAAACGCACTTATTCCCACCACTCCAGTCACAGAATCAATCCATCTCATCAAAGGTCTTCCTCTCCTTTGCCACACCTCCACTCTGCCAAACATGATGTCCC
>NW_006399776.1:13600046-13616395 GCF_000299155.1 Elephantulus edwardii
CTCATTAGTGTTCAAGGCCTCAAACCTGTTCCTAAGATGATTCTGAAATTCAGGTGAAGCTGGACTCCATGAAGAGGAATATGGCATCAAGAGAGAGATGCAGATGATACAACTTTACATGCTGAAAGTGAGGAAAACTTGAAGCACTTGTTGCAGAAGATCAAGGAATGCAACCTTCAATAGGGATTACATCTCCATGTCAAGATAATAAAGATTCTTACCACTAGATCAATTGGCAACATCATAATGTATACCTTTCCTTTTCTTAGTCACATGGAGAGATTTCAATTCCTTACCTTTACTGAAAAAAGAACCATTTTCTTTGCTTTTTGATGAAATATAAGCTTAAATTTTATTCATCAATAAGATGTCTCCAACAACTTGTCCTCGAGAGGCTATGATGTACAGAACCTTCGTGGCCCACATTGAAAATAGAACATGAGCAAGAGATACATTTTGTTGTGTTAAATCACTCATATTTTAGACATCTTTGCTGTTTTTCTTGTGCTGGTGTAAACAGTTTTGACCCTCCCCATGCCACATTTTCCCTCTTTATTCATTGAATAGAGCAGGAGAAAGATGCACAATCTCTTCCTGTGTGATTTACTACTGCCTTTGAAAACTGGGTGGAAGAGTCAGCTATGAGTTGGTTCCAAATCGCAACATAATAACAACACTGAATGGGAGAAAACTCTGATAATGGTTTTTCTGTGTATACTGATAATGGTTAATGGTAATGATAACGATAATGGTTTTACATATTGGTGGCTCAAGATTGTTCTATTAGCAAATGGCATTTGGTTTAGTTTCTTGAATGTGCAAGAGTTAATGCTTTGGGGCTCAACTTTTTATCTGTTAAACATCTGTTAGCAATGCAAATGCTGAGAGATCTTTTTTTGCTATGGAATCTAGTAAAGTAAATAAACTCCAAGGAAATTTTAGAGCTATTTTAGTGTAAAAGGTTGGATGCAATTGTTTTCAATTTTAAAAAACGTTAAATTTGACAATGTGTCATAGGAGATTGTTGTTGTTGTGTACTGTGGAGTCAGAAGTGACTCATAGTGGACCCTCCAGCATGTTTTCAGAGATAATTAATCTCACAAGAGGATATTTCCCATCCTTCTTCAATGGAGCAGCTGGTAGATTTGAGCCACATAACTTTTGGATTGTAGGGCAGTTTCTTACCATTAGGCCACCAGAGCTCCTTTATAGGAGATTAAAAAGGATGAAATTTTATTAAGATCAGTGAATAAATTTATAGCCCTCGGAAAACTTGCTGTGTTCTGAACTAGAAATAGGAAAACCAATGGGACTGGTAGATATTTGAGTTTTCTTCTATTATGCTTTTGAGAATCTGACTGTATTCAACAAAACTGATTCTACATAATATAAAGTTTATTGGAGAGTTATTGAGTAGTTCATAATGCTTCCAAGAAAGCTTAATTTTAAAATGAAACAGCCAAGCAAAACCTAAAAAAAAAGCCCCAAACCAAAAACAAACCCAACACACAAACTATCTCAGCAAGATAAAGAACCAAGTCAACAAAGTCTATATAGATATCTAGGGAGCAGAGAGATAGATTAAATCCTTGGTGATGAATGGGCTCTGTTTGTCACTGTGTTCATGTCAAAATCAGGGGGAAATACTTGAAATACAAATTGATGCCAACACCAGAGAATGGCAGTAAACCTTTACTAGTAATTATAACAGACTATGCAGTGGAGCAATGTTTTTCCCTTTAAGTAAATATAGATGATGTTCATAACTGAAGAAATGGGTTCAAATGGGAGAGGGGTACCCAAAAAAGAAATAAACAACATAAGAACGTGAGACTGAACTATTATTTGGTTCACGAAATAACTCTTACTCTTTTTTGCTGCAAGTCAGAACTCATATCTGGCCCTCCAGTAGATCTTCAGAGGTAGCAAACCTCTCTGGAGGAAATGCCATCTTTCTCCCATGGAGCCACTTGTGGCTTTGAGCCACCTACCTCTGAGTGGCAGTGCACTCCCTACCATTTCTATATGCAATCTACCTATTGCACCTTCTAGTTCTTCATTTTATATATATATGGCTATATTATGGAATAACTAGAAACTGCAATAGGTAGATTGCAGGTAGAAATGAAATTCCTTAATGATACTTATAGAATATGATCCATACATTTTTATATATAATATATACAAAATATAAAGAGACAATAAGAGCAATAGTCAAGTAACAAATTACTTAACTAATATGTATTTATATGAAGTAATTACTCCCTGTGAAGTGCTGATATTTCAAAAGAATCAGAGCTGAACCTTCTGAAGAATTATCAGGAAGCATTATGTGGGGATGGGAAGAAGGGTATTAATATAAATCATGTCACAGCAAGGAAATAAAATTGTGTAGAAAGCTTTAGTATGGAGCATACAGTACACATTAAAATGATTCTAATCTAACACCTTTCAAAGCAGCACACTGATGTCAAGATTTCTGCAGATGATTAGTCTTCTCCACCTGATAAATGGAACTGAATTTCTATATTTGATTCAACAAATGCTAATGGGTCTAAAATCTCCTTAAAATATTTTTTTTAATTCTTTACCTCTCTTCCTTCTATTCATCACCAGAAGTAATGTTTTCTGATTGTGGTGGGTTCTAAATGGATTGATTGCTTGTTTTAAATAGCTCTCTCATTTTCTTTCGGGAAGGAATTGTACTTTTAAGTAGGTCTGCTCTGAGATACAGTATGAGATCACGACTCAGGACTCCTCTTGTTTTCCAGTAGGAATCTGAAACGAGACACCTCCAGTACCTGAAGAGAGTTAGAATTTCCCCCAGAAAACAGATCAGATCTTGTTCTTTTATCTACTTTTTATGTGTCTGAGTGTGGGCATGCATGTGCACGCTCACGAGTCTTCAAAGAAAAGCATAAAAAGGGCAATATTGTTGAGAAGCGTGAGAAATGAAGCACTAGAGGAGCAGAATGTGTCCTTATAGGGACAGAGGACGTGACAAGGAGGAAGGGAGATCTTGAGCTGATAGACAATGAAGTGGGAGGATGGAAGTTTTCAAAGGTTAAGAACTTACTGACTTTTAAATTTCCAAAAGTAGGGGAGGAAAAGAGATGATATACATTCACATTTAAGGACTCGACACTCAGAGAATGTTATTCTACTTAAGTAATTCAACTCCTACAGAGAGAAGAGCTTGGTATCTAAGTATCAGGTTTGAAATATACCTTCTCCTCAGAATACTGAGTTCAAAGTCCAGCTGGTTTTGGATTGCACAGCTCTTTCTAGCCCTATGGAGACACTAGTTGAAGAATGGACTGTTAGAAGAGATCTTTATTGAGGTCTTTCAGAAGAAGGTCTCCAGAATCAAAATATTTTGTGGTTTGGATAGACTAAAATTATCCCCTGAAGCTTAAAGCTCTAGCTCTCGAGGCAGGTTTGGAAGGCTTTTTATTTATAATGCTCACATTTAAAAAATGGTTACCAGCTGTTCTCTTGGTCTGATCATTGCCAAGACCAGAACAAGGAGAAAGGATCTTAATCATAAAAACAAAGTTGTGTTTTAAACATAAGAAAAGACTTCCTGCTTTGTTTTGAGGATGAGAGGGACATCTAGGCATAGCTTTGCCACTATCAAATGGAGATGGGCATGTGTCTGAGCTCCTATTTCCTCTTCTTTATAGAAATGGCATCAAACTAGAGTCTCATTCATGTATCTACAGTTAGCAGTGGAGCTGTGTCTAGAATCCATGCTTCTGGCTGCCTTCCACCTTCTTAGCTTACCATTCATTTCCAACCAGTCTCGTAAAAGACTCAATATAGTCTGGGGAAAGATAAAATAAGGATCTGTTTGAAAAGTGCAGGGTGCTTTCTAAATATTCAAGCCAATTGAAAGGAATGATTCAAGAAAGCCTGAGGATTCTGAAACTGGCATCTGATTCCACCTAGGTAAATGGAATTGTTAGTGGCTGGCTTAAATCTCCTTCAGAGAGAGAGTGAGAATGGTGGCTGGAATGAATGCAATCTGCACGTTCAGCAGCAGCAGACCCAAGTATATTTCTCATAGCAACGGAGAGGAGCAAGGCTTTCATACTTGAAAGAACCTCACTTGACAGCTCTGACTGACTGAAAGTGTCTGTAAGATATTTATCACCCAAAGTAGTTATCAGGAATGTTATTTATAAGGTACATCAACTACACGAAAGAATGACCATCAGAAAGTCCCGAGTAGAAATGTCTACAGAGTATAAAATATTTTTCATGAAACATAGGATTAATATCTGAGCAAGGTCCATTCATAAAACATAAATGAAAATCCACTGTAATCTTATTGATTTTATTTCAGAATGATCCTACTCAACAGCGTACACCTTCCCCATGGAGCTTCTGAGATAGTATTCTTTATAGAAACAGACTGTGTCATCTTCCTCCCATTGAGTAACAAGTGAGTCCAAATCACTGATATTTTGGTTAACAGTCAAGGGCTTTAATAACTGCATCCTCAGGGCAGTGATTAAGTGAGTTCTAGTGGTAAAAAGCTCTGCAATCTAGGTGGCACGTGTTTTGACTCTACTACCTGCTCTGCGGAACAAGGATGGACAATCACCTCCCCAATGATTAACTTCCTCTTAAAATCCACTGCAGGGTCAGCTATGGGTTGGTTCCAACTGGATGGTACACAACAATAGTATCACAATTTCTGTAACAAGAAGACTATTGTTATGTACTATTGTCTGCAATTCACAGCTACCCTATGTGAAATAACGCTGAACCCTGTCCTACCCTGATCCAATCTCACTGTCTCTGACACACCTACCCTCCTTAACCCTGTAACTATGTCAATGCATCTCATCTGAGGTCTTCCTCTCTTGCAATGTTCCTCCAACTTTCCAAACATGATGTCCTTCTCCAAGTACTGTCTCTCCTAGCAACATGTCCAAAGTCTGTCAGACAGAACTTCAAAATCCTTACCTCCAAGAAGCAGCTTTGTTTTATCCTATCCAGAAAAGATCTGTTTATCTTCTTGGGCCTCCATGGTGTGTTCAATACTCTTCTTCAGCACCCCAATTCATAAACATTAATTCTTCTGTCAGCCTTAGTCATTGTCCAGCTCGCTGATGCATAACAAGTAATTGTGAAGACTATGGCTTGGATCAGGAGCACTGTAGTCTCTAGACTGATGTCGTTGCTCTTCAGCACTCTGGAGTTTCCACATTGCAGACCTCAATGTACTCACTAGGCTGTGCCAAGAAATCTGGAGGACAACTGGCCAACTGACTGGAAGAGATTCATATACATTCCAATTTTTTTTTTAAAAAGGTGATCTAATAGAGTATAGAAATTATCAAACATTATCACAACATCACATGCAAACATGATTCTGCTGAAGATTATTCAAAAAAGTCTGGAACAGTACAACAATAGACAATTACCAGATGCTCAAGTAGGATTTATAAAAGGCTGTGGCACTAACGACATATTAGCTAATGTTAGATGGACCTTAGCTGAATGAAAAGACTACCAGATAAATGTCTATTTGTGTTTCATTGACTATGCAAAGTATTTAACTATGTAGTTCACAATAACTGTGGCTAACTTTGAGAAGAATGGGAATCCCAGAACACTATATTGTGTTTATGCAAAACCTATACTTGGACCAGGAAGTAGTCATCATAACAGAGCAAGGAAACACTGAATGGTTCAAAATCAGAAAAGATGTATGTTAGGGATGCATCCTATTTCCATATCCTTTCAATCTAAATTGGAAACAGCTCATTGAGTAGGCTAGAGTTTATGAGGAGGAATGTGGCGTCAGGACTGGAGGAAGATTCATCAACAACCTGTGCTATGTAAATGATATAACTCTGCTTGCTGAAAATGATGAGATTCTGAGGCATTTGCTGCAGACAGTCAAGGACTGTAGTCTTTAATATGGATTGAAGTGCAAATCAAGAAGACAAAAAATTATCACCCCAGGGCCAATTGGGAGCAACACGATAGATGGAGAAGACACTTAGGTTGTTAACAATTACAGCTTGCTTGAGTCCACAATCAACAGTCATGACACCAGCAGTCAAAAATCAAAAGACAAATTGCATTGGCAAAATAAGAGGATTAGCCACATGAAAATTTGTTCTTTCACGCATCTTTCTTCCTTGTGCCAAACTTTAAAAAAAACTAGCAACAGAGTCTAAATGATAGAAAGTGGAAAACTGAAACAAGAAGAGGAAATGAAAGACGTTGGAAAGTAGAAGGAAGAAAAGAAGAATGAAACAAAGAGGTGGAGAGGGAAGAAGAGATGAAGAGGGAGAAGAAGTTTAATCCAGACTGAAGACTTCACTTTGAACTTTGGACATCATTGGTGCTTCAAGTTTTCATTTCCATCAAGAGTGCTGTGTCAGTTGCATATCACAAACAAAAGTCCTCACAATTGGACCAATAAGCTACATCATGAAAAATGGAGAAAATATTCAAAGAGGCAAGGATTTAATTTTATTTTGATCCACAATCAACAGCTATGGAAAGTAGCAGCACTGAGTTGGACAAGTCTATTACAAACTGCTTAAAGCGCTAAAAATAAAAGACGTCATCTTGAAGACTAGGGTGCACTTTATTCAAGCCATGTTATTTTCAACTGCCTCATATCATAGGAAAGCAGGACAATGAATAAGGAAGGTGGAAGAATTGATGCCTTTGACTTATGGTACCAATGGGAAAAAAAATACTAAATATACTGTGAATTGCCAAAAGAACAAGGAGCTCTGAGTGGTAGCGTTGATCTAGAGAATGAAGAGGGTAGGAGGAAAAGTCAAAGGAACCTACTTCTACACATTCACACATTTGAGCATTCTGTCTTATACACATGTACCTGAGTATTTTAAACCAATAAATTCATGAAGAATAGGAAAAAAAAGAGGGAGAAGAAGAATTCAACTGATCGTGATTCCTTTCCTTATTACAGATTTCAAACCTGTGTCAAGCCTTGGGTATAGTGGCTAACTGAGAGCTATGGGAGTGGATCCCTAACTTGTTCATTGGCAGTAAATCAGAACCAATTTATAGCTTCCCCTCTGTTGGATTTCACAGGTGGTGAATTGTAAAAAAGAAGACAACTCTTCTTTCTTTCTTGGAGCACTGGTGAATTTAAACCAGCACTGGGGGGTGGCCTTTGAGGTTAGTAGTATAATTTGGTATGGACTAAGAATGAAACTTTTATATTAGAGTCAGAAGATCTTAAAAGCTTTAAAAAAGAAAAGCAGGATACATTATTATTCAGTATTGACTTGTCCTTCCATTTCCAATGAAAGATTATACTCTTCTTTCTCATTCAGTGTGGGGGTTGGAAATTACTATGGGAACAAGCTGAGTTTAGATATTAGCGGCCTGAGCATTTTCTGTCACCATTTTTGGAACCTCTCACCATCAATATGAGAACATTATGCTCTGGAATGTCTCTGCCTCTCAAACCTGAGTCCTCTAAGGAGACAAATGGAGTAAAGCTACTCTAGCCAACCTGTGAAACTGCAGCAAGAAGCCACTCAACAAAACTGCTCTGCTCTGAGCATGAGAATCGGTGTTGATTGCACTGAGTTTGCAGATGACGGTTGTACAACATTATTATGGCAGTATCTGACTAAAATCGATAGATGAAATGGTCACATTGATTAAAAATCAAAGAAAAGAAAAAGATGTTTAGTAAAAAGTTCTGTTTCACGAACTATTCCAAATTATATTTAATACATATATGGATAATATGGATAATATGTTTGCCGTAGGGAAGGTAGCATCCGGCCTCCACTAACATCCCAAGGAAGAAGAATCCTTGCCAACAGTATCAAGAGTACAAAATACTTTCTTTGAACTCAGACATGCCCCTATATTTCATTGCATTGTAATGCAAAATTAAACAGTGAGACACACACTTTCCATGTATTACATATTGATAACTTCTTATATTCACTCCCATGCTTCTTTTCCCACTTATTTTGAATTGATATATATAAATTATTAGTATATATTAAATGATATTAAACTATACACACATAGCATCATCATTCCTTTGGTCACCATGTAGTATCCTATTGTCCGTAGTGCAAATAGTCATTTGATTACTAGCCAAATGTAAGTCAGTTCACACTCACCAGAATCACCTTGGTATAACAGGCGGGCAATCAGCTTCAGAACAGCCACAGTCTTGAAAACACTATGGAAGAATTTTACTTTGCACACATGAGGTCACCATGACTCCAAATAAACTTGATAGAACTAATAACTTTAACAGTTTCTAATAAAATATCGAAGAACAATCAAAGTATAGGAATTACCCAATACTTAGTTGGAATACATACATTTATAGCATTTATTAGTTTTCTTACTCAATGATTTGGCCCACTTTCCTAAGTTAATTTTATTGGAAACTATAATAATCTGTGAAATCAAGAGTCGTGTTTTCTGTTGGTAAGTGCTGTTGAGTCATAGACAACTCATATGAACACCTTCATCATTTCCCCAAGTTCATAGAGTTTCCAGAGACAAGCTATTTTGGAAGTGGATGCCACTCCTGCTTCCAAGCTTGTTTAATCGGGAGCCGCACCAAACACTGTCCACCATGGGTAACCATTATAGCATTTGACACATCAGTGTCACAGTGTTCAGCGTCACAGCAACCATGAGTTACCTCTGTACAGCAAATAGACAGACTAGTACTATACCAATTAGAAGAATGTTTGATCAAAAACAATTAAAACCTGAGGGCCTCAGATTAAAAACACCCCCCTTTGGCTTGGTAGCCTCGCTTTCTGTCCACTAGGCCAACTGAGCTGTCTCGTTGTTGTTGTTGTTAAGTTCCATTGAGTTGTAGACTACTCATAGTGACCCTATGAATGAAAGACCCGAAAACTTGTATAACTTTCATCATTTCTCCAAGTTCATAGGGTTTCTGGAGGCAAGTTAGTACAGTATTGTGTTTCTTAACTTATATAGAAATAAATATGTACTGGTAGTACAATAAAAACTGTATATGTGTCACCTAAAATCATGCTATGTTCCACATTTTGCAGACACCAAACCCTAAAATGAGTAAAAATTCAAGAAAGACTGTGTTTGGTTTAAAAAATCATTTCAAAAGTGGCACTATGGACATCATTGCTGACATCACATGGATCTTGGCTGAAAGCAGAGAGTACCAGAGGATGTGTTTGTGTTTTCTTGACAATGTAAAGGTATTTGACTGTGTGGATCATAACAAATCGTGTGTAACATACAGAAGAATGAAAATCCCAGAACATTTGATTGTACTCATGCAAAACCTTTACATAGATCAAAAGCTGTTGTTCAAACAGAGCAAGGGTACAGTGCATGGTTCAAAATAAAAAAGGATATGTATCATGCCGATATTCTTTCTCCATACCAGAACATTCAGCAGGCTGGACTTTATGATGAAGAACTTTATGATGTCATCAGGATTGGAGGAAGACTCATGCACAACCTGCATTATGCAAATAACATGACCTTGCTTGCAAAAACTGAGGGAGACTTGAGGCGTTTGCTTCAGGCTTCAATATGGATTACATCTCAACATCACCAAAATCCTCACCACCAGGACAATAGACAGTGAGATAGATAGAGAAAAAATTGAAGTTGTTAAAGATTTCATCTTGCTTGGATCCACTGGCAACATCTTTGGCACCAGCAGTCAGAAAATCAAAGACAAGTCACACTAGGAAAATCTCTATTAGATACCTCTCCAGAGTGCTAAGGAACAATCATATCAGTTTAAAGACTAATGTGTGCCTGATCTAGGCCATGGTCTTCTCAATTGCTTGATGTACATCAGAGAGCTGGACAGTGACAAAAGGATGGCAGAAGAATCAATGCCTTTGAGTTGTGGTGCCAGACTTTGGAGAAGGGCATCATGCTTGGAAGGGGGGAGGGTTAGTGCAGCAGTGGAAGACTCTAGATGAGATGGATTGACACAGTGACTGTGGCAATGGGTCATGTGTGTAAGAGATGGTACAGTGGCTCAGGATACGGCAAGTTCAGAGCCCTTGTTCATATGGTTGCTATGACTTTTAATGACTCAACAGCACATCACAACTGACTTTTAAATAAAGGACTTTGTGAAATCAGCAATTGCACTCTTCATATTTACTTGGTAAATTTTCCAGGAAACAAACCCAATTTTGGTTTGATCAAACAATTTCTATTAACTTCCAATACTTTTCCACTTTCACTTTCTCACCCCTGAACAAGATGAAAATTGACATCCATAGCCACTTGTGAGAGTCAGTGCCCAGAGCCATCAGGGGTTTTAAGCTCGTTGCCCACTGCTGTGGTGTGGACAGCTGAAACCCAGGCCCCAACAGGCACCTAGGGGAAAAGGGAGGGGGAGGGAAAAACCCAGACTCTACTTCATGCTCTGCTGGAGAAGGAGGGGAAGTCTCCTGTACCAGTCAGATCCAATTTGACGGTACACACACACACACACACACACACTCTTTTTCTTCTTCTTTTTTAAAAAAAGACTACTTCAGCCATCGCGGCCCTCTGCCCGGGGTGGGCTGCCCTCGGCCCCCTGCCCGGGGCGGGCTTCCCTCGGCCCTCTGCCTGGACCGAGCCGTCGTGGCCTTCTGCCCGGGCGGGCTGCGCTTGGCCCCCGGCTCGGGGCGAACCGTCGCGGCCCTCAGGGTGAGCTCCTCAGTCCCCAGATTGTGCCATCTGACCCCGGGGTGGGGAAGGAGAAGAAAAAAAAAAGAATGCCTAGGGTATCCAGAGAATGTTACCTAGGCCAGCTTCTGCCACCCCACCCCACCCCGCCCCGCCCAGTAAACCTGAAAGCAACACCCTCAAAGCCCTTCTATTTGTAAGTCACAAGTTTGTTCTCTCTAGGTTTGCTCCCTTTCCTATAGGTAACCTTAACTCTGAGTTTTACTCCAGAATTGACCCTGAACCCAGTGCCTGTGACAAAAAGGAAATACAACTGACAGCTAAGGAAGCAAAGGAGGATGGAGCCTCTGGGTTCAACCAGTCATCCCCACTGGACCCACCTGAGAAAACACTGCAGTCCAGAGGGGAGCAAATGACAGGAAAATATCTTCTAACAGAGCAAGAAGGCAAGCACCTGTAACCCAAGACCACCAGTAAGGTGATAAAGCGTCCTCCCTCCCCCCCTTTATATCTACGCCCCTGTTCAGCATGAAGAAGCCTGAGAGTCGGCATCCAATTCCCAAATCAATGAGACAGTTGGTTTAATTACTATTGGAAAATGCTTGTCATTCCTCTGTAGCATCTGGTCCCCACTGGACCCTCATCATTTCCTTCACCCGCTCCCCCCACCGACCAAACTGCAGCTCTGCAACTGCATCCTGGCCCATCCTCACCCTTCTGCCCCCAACCCTCACCTCCTTGTACCCACAATATGTTTTTCCCAATAAAAAAAAAGATGAAAATTGAATCCAAACTTTAAAGTTATTCATCCAATGAAACCAATAGAAGGCATGAGTGTTCTAATTTTTGGAGTTAGGACCATTTGCCTCTTACTAGATCACAGGAATAGTCCCAGGCCACTCTCATCCTCAAATTTCTGTTTTGTTTATACTTCTCATTTCTTAAAATAACAAAAACTGCAACATTCCTCAAAAAAGTAAGAAGAGTCTCAACTATTAATTTTTCCTCTTTCTTTGAAGAAAAAGAAAAAGAATTTATAGCTTTTAAGGGTTGTGAAAAGCAGGAAATAATAGAGAAATCATGCATTCTGCAGGAATTCTCCTGAGTGTATTAAATTAAACTGACAGCGTTGATATTGCTATTCATGTTGAAATAATTAGCAATTCTAAGGCTATTAATGGTGCATTGTATCACTGTTTTAGAATTGGTAGGATGAATGCAAAAACCTTTTGGTGACTTTTGCTCCTACTAAAATTTAATTAGCCTTCGTTACTGACCTCATGTTTTATGTAACAGTACACTCCAAAATGATCTCATAAAGAATTAAGTTTTGGAAGAAAGTCATTCTTGCTTTAAAAACTAGCATCACATAAAAGTTCTCTGAGTGTTTTTTAACTACTTTTGCAAAGTATTCTTATAATTGCTAACATTACCTATGGGACTGCCTGACTTTGAATTTAATTGAAGTAAAAATGCGTCTCTTTGACAAGGTCACTTTTTAAAGTGGAGCTGAACTACTTTGCATTACAGTTCTGATTTCCCCCTTCTTTCTAAATTAACTATGATCTATAAAATTATCGATAAAGAATAATACCTTGGCCATCAAATATTAATAATGATTACAAGAGGGGGAAACTACCTTTAATGCATATAAAATTTATGGATGGTAATGATCTCTTCTAAATCTGAAAGACTGGGTGTGGATGGCTGGGTATGAGCAAGGCCGGGGGGTTCGATGACAGCCTCTGAGCCAGAAGCTCTGGTTCATAAAATATTTGATATTATGAAATCTGTTATTGTTGTTAGGTATCTTCCAGTGTACATCAACTCATAGCAACCTTACGTACAACAGATGGAAACCTGTGCCATCTTTACACTCTTCACTATACTTAAAACCATTGTTGTACTCACCAGGTCAATCCCTCTCACTGACAATAAAATCTAACTAAATGACTTCAAATGATGACTTATAAAATGAGCAACAGTGACAGGAAGTATAACAATATTATGTGGTGGTGGTGGAGGTTGCATGTTGTTGTTATTAGGTGCCATCAAGTTGACTACAATTCATAGTGATCCTATGAACAACAGGTCTGAACCCTGGCCTGTCTTGTGCCATCCATCGTCACCATCACCAACATATCTGAGTTCATTACTGCAATGATTGTATCAGTCTATCTTATCGGGGGTCTTCCTCTCTTTTGCTGACTCTCCACCTTACTAAGCAAGATCTCCCTTTCCAAGGAAAAGCCCTTCCTAAAAACATGCTCAAAATAGTGAACCTACGCGTCGCTGTTCTTGCTTCAAAGGAACACACCAGCTGTTCCCTCTCCAAATCATATCTGTTTATTCTTTTGGCCGTCCTCTTCTCTAACAACACAGTTCAAGGGCATTATTTTTCCTACGGTTTTTTATTCGTTGTAAAACTTTCAGATACATAACACATGATTGAAAAGATCATGGCCTGAATCAGGCACATCTTACTCTTCTAACTGACATCACTGCTTGGGAAAGTCCCTGACAAAAGACTTTCCTAATGCAAAACTTCTTTTGATCTCTTGACTGCTGGTGCCTAGGATGTTCATTATGGATCCAAGTAAGATGAAATCATTGACAGCTCAATTTTTTCCTCTATCTCTCATGAGGTTGCCTATCAGCTTGGTGACAAGAACTTTTGTTTTCTTGGTGTTGAGATGTAATCCATATTAAGCTGCTGTCCTTGATCTTTTTCGCAGCAATCATTTGAGATCATGCTCACTCTTAGCAAGAAAGGATGCTTCATCTGCATAATGCAGGTTATTGATTAATCTTCCTCCTACCCTGATGTTCCATTCTTCTCCTTTGAGTCCAACATCTTAAATGTTTTTCTCAGTGTAAAGATTGAATACATATGTAGAAAGGATGCAGTACTGATGCACATCTTTCTTGATTTTTAAACCATTGATTTTCCCCATGCTCTGTTCAGACAATAGCTTCTTGGTCCAGGCTTAGGTTTTATAGAAGCATAAATAAATGTTCTGAGATCCCCATTCTTTTCAATATTAGCCATAGCTTGGCATGATCCATACAGTAAAATATCATTGTATTGTCAAACATAAAAATACATCTGCCAAGGTTCATCGAACATCAGAAATTATATCCCTGATGTCATGGCCTCTTTTAAACCCAATTTGAATTTCCAGCAATTCTTATCAGTGTCTAGCTATATATTATTTTAATAATACACAGACCTGGAGAGAAAGGAACTGTGGAGTCTATATTTCAATATGACTTTCCTGGCCATTGAATTTGACTTTGCCTAATGGATGGGTAGAATTATGCAGATAGGGTGTGTTAGCCTGTCCACAAAGCGACTGGCAAATCTCACTAATCCACAGGGGATCAGCTAAGCCACTAAGGGATTGGCTAGTCTCTTCCAATAAATTGAGGAGATCCAGCAGAAGATCTTCCCATCATAAAACAAAACAAAACAACCAAAACCCAAAAACACACAAAAAAAAAACAACAACAAAGAAGCAAGAAAATGTAACATGTCCTTCAGGCCCAGAAATTCTTGCTCCAGCAGCATCCATAGCTAAAGCAGAGGATCAGAGAGACCTGACATGAGACAGAGATGACTGCCAGCTCCCACAGACAGAACCAGAGATAAACTAAGAGCCTTTGCCCAACTTTGCTAAACAAGTAAGTGGGAGGCAGGAATGAAAGCAATATTGGCAGGATTGAAAACTTTGTAACACTGGCCTTAAACTGCAAGGCTCAAGGCTGAGGTTGTGTGAATACATTTCAGAAACTGTACTTAGTGTAATCCACTATTAATTTGGATTACAACCTTTTAATTCCCAATATTAAATAGGTTTTGAGTGGCCTGTGACCTATCACATCTGATTTTTGACCCAGTAAAACAGTAAGAGTGGTATCGAGATGAGTAGGAAGAGATACAGGAGCATGGGTACATGTCTGATCTCATGGGAATTGGTTTTGTGTTGTTGATGGTATTGATAAGGACAGTTCTTCTTTGTGAAATTGATAAAGGTCAGATATGTCTGTCCCTATGTGCCCCTTGATTTTTTTCAGGGAGCATTTGACAATGGATCACAACAAATTGTGGCTAACACTTAGAAGAATGAGAATCCCAGAAAACTTGATGTCAAGTTTTCAACAGAAAACATTTGTTCATATGAAACCTAGAGCCATCAGAACAGAGCAAGGAGACAATGAATGGCTCAAAAATCAGGAAAAGAGTGAGTCAGGGATATATCTTGTCTCCCTACCTTTTCAATCTATATGCAGAACAGACTATTTGGGAAGCTGGGCTTTATGAGGAGGAATGCGGCATCAAGATTGGAGGAAGACTCATCAACAACTTATGTTATACAGATGACACAACCCTGCTTGCTGAAACTGAGGAGGACCTGAAGCACTTGCTACAGAAGGTCAAAGACTATAGTATTCAATATGGTTTGCAGCTCAACATCAAGAAGCCAAAGATTCTCATCACTGGGCCAATTGGCAGCACCATGATAGATGGATAAGAGATTGAGATTTTTAACAGTTTGACCTTGTTTGTTTCCACAATCAACACTCTTGGAACCAGCACTCAGAAAACCAATATTTTAATTGCATTAAGAAAACCTGCTGTTAGGGACCTCTCCAGGGTGTTGAAGAGCAACAATGTCAGTCTACCCACTAAGATATACCTGATTCAGGTCATGGTCTTCACAATTACTTGCTATGAATCAGAGAGCTAGAAAATGACAAAAAGATGATGGAAGAAGAATATATGCCTTTGTGTTGTGATGCTGGAGAAGAATATTGAACATACTATGGACTGCAAAGAGAACAAACATGTTTTTCCTAGAGAGATTGATACCAAGTTTCTCTTAGAAATAGGATTTTGAAGATTTGTCTTACATGTTTTAGGCATGTGGCCAGGAGGGACCAGTCCTTGGAGAAGGACATCATCCTTAGCAGGGTGGAGGGACAGAAAAACAGAGGAAGACCCCAGATGAGATATATTGATACAGTAACTGGGGTAATGCAAGTAGGTGTGTTGGAAACAGAGACGATCTCAGAACAGGGCAGGTTTCAGAGCTGTTATACACAGGATAGTTATAAGTCATAATCAAGTGAATGGCCCATAACAACCACTACCCACCAATAGCCCTATGTGGCTTAGTTGGAATTTTAGTAATATTTCATTATTATTTATCTTAAATATTTAGAATCTCAAGGAAGTATTATTGGTTTTGAGTACCAAAGAGTCTGAACCACTCATAGCTAACCTTCCAGTGGATATCAGAGGCAGTTAAACACAGAAGAGGAGATTGACCATCCTTCTCCAGTAGAGCAACTGGTGGATTCAACCATGTGCCTTTGGGATTGCAGCGCAGCTTCTAACCACTAGGCTACCAGAGCTCCCATAAATTCAAGGATGTGTGTGTGTGTGTGTGTGTGTGTGTGTGTAAATAAATTATATATACTAAAATAAAATATATATTAAAATAAAATATTGTTGTTGTTTGTTGTTATGTGCCATCGAGTCGCCTGCGACTCACAGCAACCCTATGTACAACAGCCCTAAACTCCGCTCTGTCCTGTGCCAATCACACTGTCTCTGACACTCCCATCCCAATTATCCCAGTCACTGAATCAATCTACCTCATAGAGGGCCTTCCTCTCCTGCG
>NW_006399776.1:13620501-13659680 GCF_000299155.1 Elephantulus edwardii
GGTTGGCGCAGGATAGAGCAGGGTTTAGGGCTGTTGTGCGTAGGGTCGCTATGAGTCGAAAACGACTCAACGGCACATAACAACAACAACAACAACAACAACAACAACAACATATAAAACCAAACTCACTGCCATCGAGTTGATTCCGATTCATAGTGACCCCACAGAACAGAATGAAAATGCCTCACAGGTTTCTAAATCTGTAATGCTTATGGAATCAAATTGCCACACTTTCCTCCTGTGGCACAGATCGGAGTTCATACCACAAGCCTTTCAGTTAGTAGCCAACTATTTATATTAACAAAACCTAATTTTTCCCATTTTTTTGACCATTCCTGTCATCTGGGACTCTCGAAAACAGAACATGTAGCAAACTTAATTCTAACTCTCTTCTAGATCTTTTCTGTGTCCATAGGGACGATAAGGGTGTACCAATCCTATGTGTACTTAAGTAATCTACAGTGTGCACAATTTTTATCATACTGTAACCAATAAAAGACTATAGTAACTGTTTGCAGGGTGTCAAGCAGTATGTTAGGCCTATGAAACTCCTCCAGCATTAAAAAAAGTAACACAAATACACAATATCATTTAATTAGAAAAAAATGAAAAGATACATCAAAGGATTGAATAAAATTTAGGAAAAAGTATATCAAGTCAGATGAAACTAGCTAAATATTCAGATATGACTAAACAATATCAATAAAGAAGACTTCTTTAATGGGCCTGCAGTGGCAGGCTAGAGGAGAAAGAGATATTTTCTGCAAAAATAATGTGGTTAGGTCTCCTTACTTTTCTCTTCTGAGATAGAACAGGAGGTATTTGTTTTGTTTTTATTTATAGATATAGTTCTGATCAAGACTCAGAGAACAGTAATTTTTATATGAACAAAAGTTACAACAACCAAAATGTTGATCAATTCTTTAAGACCTTGCCTAAGGATAAATTAAAGAAAGTTTTCTTTAGAGAAAACTGTGTCTGATTTGATAGAGTACAATTCAAGAGAATTTTGTGAAAGAACACTTGACCTTAAAAAGTAGCACATGATTAAAGAAATCAACATCTTCACCAAATCGACATAGTTGCTCAGAGGTCATAATTTACCAGATCGTAATGCCAACTTTGTCATCAGGGACCAACCCCTAGGAAGGATACCATACTTGATAAAGAGTCAATGAAAAGTGGCACAGAGACCCTCAACAAGATGGACTGAAACAGGATCTACAACAATGGGATGCCATACTATCTTTTTTTTTTAAAATGCCATACTATTTTGATTGTTGTTGCATGCTGTCAAGTCAGACCCGTCCCCTAGCTGACTCTGCAGTGGGTTTCTGAGGTAGTTAATCTCTCAAGAGAACATTGTAAATCCTTCTCCCGTGAAGTTGCTGGTGAATTAGAACCTTTGGGATTGTAGCATAACTTCTTACTACTATGCCACCAGTTGAAAGCAGGAGTAGCATCTACTTCTGAAACAGTATGACTCTGGAAACTGAACTTTGATAAATAGCGATGGTTGTGGAAGGGCTTCAGGCCTTCTATCTTGGGGTGGCTATGAATCATGCTGAACGCAACAACAACAACCACCACCACCAATCAACAACAGATCACCAGAACTAGTTGAATAGAACCACCTTATAAAAATTTTACCATTTAGTACACTAAGCTTTATCTCACAATTCCTTTTTCCCCCCTCTTGTATTTCTTGTGACTTGCTTGATTTATCAGGCTTTGATTTTTTTTTTATACAGACTTTTAAATTATTTTATCTAATTCCTTCCAGTATTCTTATATAACGTGTAATCCACTGATTTTTACATAGGCACAATTAAGTTTTCAGGGATTCTCATTCTTCTAATATTAGCCATCATTTCTTATGATCCACGCAAAGGCCTTTGCCTAGTCCATGAAACACAAGTAAATGAAGAAGAAAATTGTGAAGGTGAAGCAGGACTGAGCAGTGTTTTATTATCAGTGTGGAAAGGGTGTCAGGAATCAGAACTGACTTGGTGGGACCTAACAGCAGCAATGCAAGAGAATGGAAAATGGTTACATTTTTTTACATGAATTTTAGATCAAAAATTGAAGATGGGTTGATGAGGTAATAGTCAATTCCCTTCCTCTAACCCTATCCCAAGCAAGGTCAGGAAAAGCTCTCCAAGTGGCTTATTTTACATCCTAGCCCCAGGTTAAGCCAAAATAATCCAAGAGGAGGAAACAACAATCATAACAGAAAAAAAAAATTCCCACAGTGAACTATACACCCCAGATGCCCAGACTTTCCATGGGATCTTGATGAGGGTCAGAGGTCAGTGCTAAGGAGCCTGGTGAAACAGTGAGAACCAAGATCCTGTTTCCATTTTAATGCCCTTATGTTTATGTTTTGTGTTCTGCAGGAGAAAGGCCGAGACAATTTCACTTCCAGGGAGGCCAGAGAAAAATGCACTGGATGTAGTAGTTTGACAGAAAAATAGAGCTATTCCATGGGGTAAAGGAGAGCTCTAGTTTAAATACACATACATGCCAAAAAAATGTAATGGGTAGCTGAAAATTCTCATCCAGCTGTGGCCTAAAATTAAAGTATGTTATGAAAATAGAGACCATTGTTTTTCATCTGGCCCTTCACCTCTCCACCCACACACCTCCAGAGAAGGTTGCTCCTGTTTAAATTTAGCAGAGATGTGAGTTGCATAACCATGAGCCAGCTCTACATCCCAGTTTCCCAATTTGGCATGCCTGACCTTCCCATCACACTCTGATCAACTTGATTCTGTTAGAGTTGTTTATTTTCTTCATCTTGAAGAAGGTGGTTTGTGGTTCATAATGAATTTTAAAATTACCTATTTGCTTGGCCATTTACATACAAAGATTTGGTTTTTTGTTTTTGGGGTGGTGGTGGTTTTTTGGTTTTTATTTTATTTTATTTTTATTCTCTTCCCAGGAGAGTCTCTCCCTGTGGGTAAAATGCTGGCCCCTTTCCCATCAAACCTTAAATTGTCATTCTTTCCTCTGTTCCTGAACCTTTGATGACCTTTGAAACTAGATCCAAATCAACCTTTCATGCAGTTCCTGAGCTTATCTTTTAGATAGCTGTAACTTCTGGTTTCCAGGCTGGGCCTAGCTGGAAATCCTGAAACAACATAAGTGGTTCATCCTAGAGGGGTATGCTGGAGGAATCGGAAATGCCACAGTTTCTTCTATGCTGACCTAACTAAAGGACTGGAATTCAGGAGGTATAAGCTTCTCCTACTATTTTGTAGTTAGACAGAAGGTAGAAAATAACGTGACAATCTCATACAAAACTGAGAAAGAAGAGGTTCAGGTTCTAGGTTTAGCACCACAATAGAAATAAACCACAAGTCAGCAAACATCTATATACCAAGTGTCTGCAGAACTCCAATATAAATGCACATGTATATGCCAGAAACTTTATCAGGCAGCTGATATTAAAATAGACGTCATGTTTGGTCCTGCAGAGCCGGTTGCTCCCGAACCATTTAAATGGATCATCTCTTTGAATACATCCAACAATCCTATGAGAAGAGTTCTTTTTCTTCCCCTTATTTTATAGATGAGAAACTGAGTTGAGAGAGGTAAGCTTTTAAAATGCTAGAAATAACTAGAGCTAGGATTCAAGCCCAGTCTGCAGTCAGCCTTTTTACTCCACTAACAGATTATCAGAGTGTGACTGTAAATCTGCAACATCTAAAAGAACTTTTTTAAGACTACCAATCCTTCCCTCCATCCCAAATTTTGCCGATCCTCAGCAATATTTAATTTCCTTAAGTCAGGTTTGATTGCAAATATTTGCCTTTAAACTACCAGCACTGAGATTGTCAATGATTTCATTTTACACAGATCCACAGTTAACACCTATGGAAAAGAGGTCAAGAAATTAAAATATGAATTGCATTGGGGAAACCTGCTGTCACGGATCTCTTTAAAATGCAAGAGTAAGGATAACAGTTTAAAAACTGATGTAGGTCAGTCCTGGTATTTTTAATTGCTTCATATACAGGTGACAATTGCACTATGAATAAGGAAGACTGAAGAATCAACATCTTTGAATTGTCAGCAAAGGATACAGCATATATCATGGATTACCAAAAGAATTTACAAATCTATATTGGAAGAAGTACAGTCAGCATGTTTCTTTAAGGCAAGGTTGGTAAGACTTCATCTCACATATTTTGGTCATGTTGTCAAAATGGCTCAGCCTTTGGAAAGGACGTCACAGTCAGAAAGATGGAAGGTCAGACAGGGAAAGGAAAAAATCTCAAGAAGAATTGATATAGTGACTACAAAAATGAACTTGAACACAACATAGTTTGTGAGGATGGTCCAGGATTAGGTAAGATATACACAAAGATACTATGAGTCAGAAGTGACTCAATAGCATTTAACAACCAGACAACAACAAATAGTAATTCACCCAGTTGATTCTGATGCAAACCAAAGATGGAATCACTGCCATGATCAAGAAAGTTCCACGAACTGTAATGATTCTATGAATGCCTCTATAATCAGTAGGCTTTGTGAAGGCAGAGACTTCCTCCTCTCTTTTTCTACTCATTCACTGAAGAAGTAAGTATCAAGTGTTTTCTGCCCTTCAAAGGAGTCCCTTTGATGGTGACAATGGTTAATACACTCAGTGCTAACCAAAACGTTGGAGATTTAAGTCCAGTAGAGTTGCCCAGAAGAAAAACCTGGAAATCTACTTCCAAAACATATCAGTCATTGAAAGCCTAAGTAGCACAGTTCTACTCAAGCACAAGAGGCTGCTATGAATTAGTTTACTCAATGATAATTGCTTGTTTAAATGACTCCTTATCTTCCAGGAACAGTGAGAGTAGACATCAGACAAGGTCTCTAAGCTCTAGACACCCTGTGTCAGACACGCTCTCATAATAGTGCATACAGAAGGTGTTCAAAATCAGCTAGAGAATTGAACTGTTAAAATACAATAGAATGTGAGAGAAAGATATAACAAATAAAATACTCACATGTATTGCTTTGCTTTTAAACTTTGACCTGTAGTTATAGAGTCAGAAATGATCCGTAAGGATATCAACTAGTTAGTGGGTTTGGATATTTCTGGATTTTGCATTAAACAAAATAGCATTCCTTAGTGATCAAGTCCAGTAGCAATTTATCAGACCATTTCAGATTTTTTCTGAAGATAATGACTTTTAAATTTTATATTTAATTTCATTAAGATAAAACAAATTTCTAACCTTTTTTCTCTTGTATGTTGTTTCCCTTTTTTTAAAAAATATACTTGATTTTGGGAATTTGTAATAAGTTTTTTTATTTGTTTAAAGATATTTATTAGTAAGAGTAAGAAGAGAGTGGAGTTTCATAAATGGCACATATACTTGATATCAAACATTCCACAAAAGCTTAAACCCTTCTTTGGTTGCCTAAAATAAGTGATCCCCACTGGAAACAATCTGGGATCTTTTGTTTAATTGGGAACACAGCCATGAACTTATGGAGAGAGATCAGGGCAAAAGGTCCACTATCTTTTTTTAGAGTAAAAATAAAATATTCACTTACACAGAGGGTGCTCTCGCTCTAAGGCCCCTTGTAGGCAATCAATGAAGGAAATTCATTGTTAACAAAGGGAATGCAGAGGGGAAATGACAGAGTCATCTAAAAGGCAAGTCCAGCATTGCTAGTCTGAGCTGGTCTCTCGTGGGGCATCCTGGAAAGCAAGTATGGCCCATTTCAGGTTGAGAGATCTGTCTAGACCAGAGAACTGAGCCTGAGAACTTTTGTACTTTGTTTTGCTGTCTCAGACTTATAAACAAAGATTTTTTATTACCTTCTCAACAGTTTCCCTTTCCAAACATCATTTGTCAATCAAGTTGGGCACACAGAGCACACTCCCAGGTCTGTGAGAGAAAACTTTCCAGAGTAGGCTTGAGCTATCTCAATCTAAGATCTTTTTCATATTTATTGATCACCTCTAGTTAGTAAGAACTAAAATCCTGTGGAAAATAAGAGAAGTGTCATGGAAGCATAGAATACCAAAGACACCTGAGATAAAGCTCAATATTATGTCTTAACAGTAAGCAGTAACATTAGTTCAGACAACTAGTTTCAAAAATTGTAAATTTGTGTCAGGATTTAACGTTATGCATTTAGTATTTCTAAGGTTAAAAATCTACCAAAAAATGAGAAAACAAAGGGAAACCTACATATTCCTTCATGTTTGAATGTATTTTTTTTTTTTTCATCTTTGGTGTTGTCACTGTTGCTATATGATATGATCAGAAAGCATAGCTACTAAAAAGGGATCCTGGCAATTAGCAGACATTTGAAACCACATGCTGGCTTTAACTAGACATAGGAAGGAGACTGGTGCTTTAGAGAGTTTCACTGCTAACCCAAAGGCTGCCCTCTTCTGGCGTTCAAATCCACCAGCAGCAGCTCAACAGGAGGAAAAGGAACAATCACCTCCTATGTGACTTACAGCCTTGGACATCCAATAGAGGGCAAACTATAAATCTTTTCCAACTAGATGGCAATGAATAACAAGTTAATTGCCATTAAGTTGGTGTAGGATCATCAAGTCAGAATAGGCTCATTGAAAAGGTCTGTGGTTCAGATCCATCCATTGCTACTCAGATGAAGAAAGATGAAGTCCTTTCATAAAGATTGACAACCTCAGCAACCCAACAGTGGGTCCCTGGGAGTCAGGATTGACCCAATGGCAGTGGGTTTGGGGAGACACCAAGGCAATTAAAACATTTACTCCTGTAGATAGGTAGTAATAAATTGCTTTTCCATGAAGAATAATTTCCCCTATGTGTGTTTTTTTTAATTACTAAAAAAACCCCAACCAAATAGACTGAACATTGAATATGAACCACTAAAATAAAATTTATATTACACTTATCTATGGCCCCAATACAGCCAGATGCCTTAGAGTTGTTTTACAACTCACAGGTTGGTACTTAACTCTTAGATAAGTCTGAAAAGAATAAACTTTGAGGTCTGGGGAAAATCTTTTTGATACAAGGCAGCCTTGCCTTAAATTCTTTGTAGCTAAGTGAATTCTTTCCACTTTAGTAATTTTATACACTATTTTGATGTTTGGGGCTGTATCTTCTTCATTGTCAGTGATCCTGCCTTCTAAAAATTTGGCTATTTTCTTTTTAAATAGCATCTTAAGGATCTCTGGCAGAGCCTATAGGGAGTTGCACCACTAACTCAAAAGCAATGCCTCTCTAGTGGTTCAAAGCCACGTGTGGCTCCAAGGGAAAAGATGGATGATATCCTTCTGTGGGATCTGTGGCCTCGGAAAACCACTGGAGGGTCACCTGTGAGACGGTCCCACCTCAGCATCAATGAATTTTACTGTCTTTGTGTTTTGGTTTTTAATAAAGTAGGGAAAATAAAAGACAAAACCAAAGCTCAGTTTTACTTTTCCTCTATGAAATACACTTTCTACACCATTCACCAACTAATTAAGAATTTAAAAGGGTGAAAAGAAATAAAGATGGGATTGAATCTCAGGTCCTTTGGAGACCAGATATAAACAGGAAAATAGGATTTGACTCTTCTAGGGGAGTTTAATACTAAATGTTCCTATTGGCATTTGTTTAGCAGATTTCTAATGGGGTTTTAGCCCTAGAAAACACGGGTTCTAGAAGGATGAAAAGTTACTTATTTCATGAGTATCTACAGAGATTCATCTTATTATGTCAAATTGAGTCAAATTCTAGCACTTCAGAAAGCATGTACGTATGTTTTCCAAAGAGGGTAAGGAAAACTGGCCCCTGAAAATCTCTTAGATAGTTAGCACAGTGGGAGGGACACAAAACACCCTTCTGTTTTCCATTAAAGTTATGTTCTGCACTGAGTTTGATTGCTAAACATCTGGCACTCTTTTCACTGATAACATAGTTCAGTAGGGTGGACAGCATTAAGCCTTTGAAGGTCTCCCATAATCCTTAAGTGGTAGGTGAACAAGTGAATAAGATAAAGACTTTAGATTTTTCTCTTTTATCAAAACTGGTAAAGGGGATTTAGCCTGTTAGACTTTTTTTTTTTTATTATTTTTTCTTTAAGTTTCTTTTCTCCTAAGCAAAATATAGGAGAAAATAGAGCAAGTCAGCAAAGTGTTTTGCCCACCCCCACTTCCAGAAACAAAGCCTTCTGCCTTTTTCTTCCTGATGGGAAAGGAACCAAGAACTAACTGAAATGTTTATGACAATATCTGTAATTGTTTATATTGGTTCAGTGAAATTGAGAGTGAAAACAGAAATCATCTAGAGTGAGAATGTCTGAAAAATTCCTCCATATTCCTTTACATCCTCTGATACGGAGTTTATACACCATTTGGTTTCTGGTATCTTCCTTTTATACAAGATACCATTTCTAACAGCAAGATTTATCTAAATTATAAATCAGTGTTTTGAAGCTGGAAAAACTTTTAAAGTTTATGCAGTCTAACTTTACATTTTGAAGAGGAAAAACCCAAGTTGCCTTAAAGAGGCACACTGACTTAAAGTCACACAGTTAAGTAAGAATATCTGAGGTGGTTCACAAGATGACTTTAGAAGAGTAGTTCTACAACGAAGGAAATAAATATTTGTGAAAGAAGAGACTATACAAGGACAATAGCAGTACCCTCTGGTGGCTTAATGGTAAGGAACTGCACGGTCACACAAAGGTACATGGCTCAAATCCACCAGCTGCTTCACAGGAGAAAAATGGACAGTATCTTCCCATGCAATTAACTGCCTCTGAAAACCCACTGGATGGACAGCTATGAGTCAGTTCTGACTTGACGTTACACAATAATAATAGTGTAGTAGAGAACTATATCATTAACTGTAAACATGTTGTCTACAAATTTGTTTTCAAGAGGCCTAAAAGCCTACAAAGAAAAATTTTATGTTTCATAGTTCTTTGTTCAAAAGATGTAAACAAGCCAGTTGATTTTTTTTTCCTCCTTGGATTCTCATTTTAGAATAACCTTGAATTATAGCACGAATTGTATCTCGATTGATGTGTATAACTGAAGGCTTTGTTGAGATCATGTCCTCTTAAGAGGATACTTCTACTAGAGACCATATACTTTTTTTCTCCATACTTGTTCAATCTATATCTTAAGTAAATCATTTGACAGGTTGGACTTTATGAAGAGGAATATGGTGGCATCAGGATCAGAGGAAGACACATCAACAACTTGCGTTATACAGATAACACTTTCTGCAAGAGGACTTAAAATATTTGCTGCAGAAGGTCAAGAACTAAAGTCTTCAATATGGATTACATCTTAACATCAAGAAAACAAAATCCTCACCACTGCAAATAGGCAGTATCATGTTGTTATTGTTATGTACCATTAAGTCGCTTGCATCTCATAGTGTGCATAGTGAGCCTATGAACAACAGCTTTGAACCCTATCCTATTCTGAGCCAATTTCACTGTCACTGACACAGCTGCCCTATGCCCAGTTACTGTGTCAATCTATCTCATCTAGGGTCTTCCTCTTCTGCTCTGTCCCTCCATCTTTGCAAGCATGATGTCCTTCTTCAAGGACTGGTCCCTCCTGGCCATGTGCCCAAAACATGTGAGACAGAGCTTTAAAATCCTCACTTCCATGGAGCAGCTGGGTTTAACTATCTCTAAGACAGATCTTATTGTTCTCCTGGCAGTATGTTCAATACTCTTCTCCAGCACCACAACAAAAAGGCATTGGTTTTTCTTCTATCATCCTTAGTCATTATCCAGCTCTCTGATATATAGCAAGCAACTGCCAAAAAATTTCTAGACTGACATCATTGCTTGTCAGTACTGTGGATAGCATTGTGATAGATGGAAAAAACATTGAACTTGTCAATGATTTTGTATTGCCAATACAATCCTCCAGAATGTAAGCTTATCTTGGGGAGTTGGGTTCCCTAGCAGGGAATGTCTCTCCCTTATGTGTGGCATATTGCTGCAATAGTTCTCAAGTGTAAGGTCTACTAATAAGTCGATGTTGTTGTGTGCCATCAAATAAAAACTGACCCATAACCTCCAACAGGTTTTCAGAAGCATTAATCATATGGGAGTAGATAACCCACCCTTCCCTTAAGGAACAGCTGGTGGATTCAAACTGCGTGCCTTCAGGATTGCACCTCAGGTTCTTGCCACAAGGCCACTAGTAGATATAAATATTTAAATTATCTGGTAAGTGAAAAAGTAGTCATTATTTTTTTCAACCTACAAAACAAAAATAATGCAAAGCTGGCATTTTAAGGCCCTCACTGCCTGCCGGAGAACAACCAATTACCCAAATTGATTTTTACCAAACCCAACCAACTCTCAGAAATGCTGAAAAGGAGTTTCCCCCTCATCTCCATAGGAAAGGAAAACTAGAGATGCAAGTCAAGTTCCAAAGCTCCCAGTGAAATAATTCACCATAGAAAAGGCTCTTGACACCACAGGGAAAAGGCACTTCTGCTAACACTTCTAAATGCCCCTTAACTGTTCTCTCCTACTCACTTTGTAAAGATTGCATGTTTTCCCTTTGGGCCTACTAAAGTATTTAATTGCAATTACACTCATTTACATAGCAGATGAGGCTAATTGCTGGTATTAGTTACCAAATGTATGCTTGTATTGTGAGGGTGAAAAAAAAATGCCCTACAGAAAAGAAAACGACTGTGCCTCTAATTAAGGAGTTATGAAGTCAGAATGAGCTGATTCCAAGATGTAAATATGAAACTGAGGGCTTTCACAACTCTAGAATGGTTTTTTATTGCTCCATCTCACTTCCTTGATTACACACAACATTTCAGGACTAATGATAACTACAGTACAATGTTCACAGTACTGACCTGACTGCCAGGCAAGTTCTCCTGCATCAAGATGGAAGTAAACGCAGTTGACTTACAAACACATGATAAATAATGGGTTATGAGCACCTGGTCTTCACTGACTTGCTTGTCCAATTGCTAATCCTGACTCCACTTAATGCAAGAGCAGCACCGGCATCATTAAATACACACAATTTGCTATCTAAGTGTTATACACACGTGATGCACAATAAGCAAATAAATTGAGAAATAAAGGTAAAAAGGTAGAGGCATCAAAACTCTTCTATTCTTGTCTTATCAGTTTCTAGGCTTGGCACCATAATGCCTAAAAAAAGTTACTTTGTGGTGGAAATTTACCTTGAGGAAGTTTCTAGATTCTGTGGAAAGACAAAATTTATATCTCTGAATCAATAATCTCATCTAGTTTTATCATTTCTTTACAGAAGGAATTTAAGGTAGTAAGGTAGCCAGCAAAATGACAATATTTAGTGTTAATAGTAAAATCATTCAAAGAGTCAGAACAGACAAAAGACACTGGAGAAGGCATCACTAGAAAGCTGCTTCACACCAATCACCCATTCATTCTATGTTGTGGAGTTAAAACTGACTCAGAGCTGACCCTCTATTGGCTGTAAATCGAATGAGAGGAGAACATCCGTCTTCCTTCATTGGAACTGTTGGTGAATTCAAACTGCCAGAGAGGCATAGCTTTCACACAATTCCCTACATACTAAAGCCACTAGAGCTCCCTACATTAAGCAATAGATCTAGAAGGTAAACAATAATACCAGATTGGTATTCGGTCTTTGGAACAACCAACCTCGCACACAAAATCACATTGGCAGCATTTGGCCAAGGATAAGACACAAAAGAAGGTAGCAAGGGAGAGGACTGGTCTGATAAATGGAAACAAGAATCACAGAGATAGAGTGGGGAGATTGCTGATACAATGTTAGGCAAGTATTCAATGCCATAAAATGGAAAAAGTATTAATAGTTGACAAGAATATTAGTCAGCCCTATAAACTTTTACTCAAATCTCAACAAAGCTAAAAACAACAACAAAACCAAAAAACCCAATACCTACCCTAACCAGCACCTTGTCAGTATTAGCAAGTGTTGTATTTGAGTTAGAAATGCTGATTTGGAAGCAGGAGTGGCATCCACTTTTGAAATAGCTTGCCTCTAGAAACTATGAACTTGGAGAAGTGATCAAAGTTATACAAGTGTTCAGGTCTTTCATTCATAGAGTTGCTATGAGTCGTCTATGACTCAACAGCACTTAACAACAACAACAATTTAAAAATATAACCAAGACATTTAAGATTGATTAAACTTTAATGTAGTTTTCATTCTTAATCTTATAAATTTAATAACTGGAATGAACTAGTTCAATATTTTTCTTTCTGTGCCTCATAAAGATTGTCGGTGAACAAAAGGGCAGTAACTGTCCAACTCAATCTTCTGAGATGAACAAACTCAGGTATTTAAGGATTTCTCTCTCATGAAGAGATTTCACTAGCAGCCATTTTTAATTCCTTGTTCTTTTCTTTGTCTTCTGGGAACACTGGTGGCCTACTGGTAAGAAGCTGAGCCTGCAGTCCCAAAAGCACAAGGTTCGAGCCCCCCAGCTAGCTGCTGCATGGGAGAAGGATGAGCAATTTTCTCCCTTGTGATTAATTGCCTCTGAAAACCCAACAGAGGGTCAGCTATGGATCCGTCTGACTCCTCAGTACACAACAACAAACAACATTTCCCTATCACCAACCCCCTACACCTACTCCTAAAGGGAAATTGTTTCTTTAAATTAAAGAAACAAAGAACGAAAAGGCATGACAAGGGACAGGGAAGGAGAAAGAAAGGGGGAAGCTCTTCTGACCTTAAAATATACTTGCTGTATAAATTTTCTCTTTGCTGAAGGGTCCCTTAGCTTTGATAATATTAAATTGTATGGTATTCAGTTGCCTACACAGGTCATATCATGAAATATATCTGGCTCTCCACCAAGGTTTTGCTTTCCTCTCTTGTTTTATTCAATGGGTAGAGAAGAAAGACAGGAGGGAGGGAAGAAGGGAAGCAATTAAAAAAAATAATATGAAGACAAATCCTCCAAGTCACACACACAAAAAAATGCATTCCATGGATACCACGGCCTCACCTTTCTTAGCAAGCATTCTAGTGTCCTCTTTAAATATAAGCCTTTAGTAAACCAATCCCAGGTGGTATGCTGACAGGGTCATTTGAGTGTTATTTTTTAAACTTGTGTGAAAATCCATTTGAGTTGCATCCCATCTCTGGGGCACTCAGGCAGTGCAATCACTAAGCTCTGATGCCAAATGTAAACAGGACATCCTTTCAGATATCAAGGTCCAGCTGGCGAGAATACACACCCTCTGGTTCTTGCTCTGTTTGGGGAAACGACTAAAGCCCTTTCAGAGAGAGATGCTGTAACAGGGGAAACCTGCTGCCTCACGTGGGATGTAAGCAGAATCCTTAAAAGCATCTTTTTATTGCTATTGTTTGATGTGTTACTCATAGCCCTTTGATTCCTCTTACACCACAGCAACACCTGCAGGCTAAAATTGTCACAAACACCTCATGGCTTTGGTTTGCTACAAACTTTCCATTCACTGTTATTGTTTGCTTTTGGGTTGAAACTGACCTACAGCTGACCTCAAATGGTTTTTCAGATGCAGTAAATGGCTTGAGAGGAGATTGCTTACCTTGCTTATGTGGAGCACCTGGTAGATTTGAACTGTGCAACTAAGGTTCTTGTATCAAGAGTGGGATGCCATGGGAAGGGAATATTACACCATGGAAAGAAAATATTGGGACTATATGGCATCTTAGAACTCATTTAGTACAATTTTCTGGTTCTATCTATAATAATAGATGGTTTAACTCACCCAGACACACCTGTGAAGGCAAGCCAGGTGAAAAGTTACGGTCTTGAAAATTCTATAGGACAGTTCTACTATTTACCTATAGGCTCTCCATGAATCAGCACTGACCTAACAGCAACTAATAACAGTAAATGCTGGAGAGTGAATGAAGGGCATCTGGTGGCTTACTGGCAAGAAGTTGTGCTGCAATACCAAAGACACACTGTTTGAATCCACCCGTGCTCCGTGGAAGACTGAGAGTCTCCTCCAGTGGGATTAACTACCTCTGAAAACCCACTGGAGGGTTCAGCTATGGGTAGTTTCAGACAACAACAGTCTCCCAATGAAGTCAGTTGCTCTACACAAAATAAGAGCAAGTAAATCAGCAAGGTTGGTGTTGAGTAGCGCCTTCCTACTCAAAATATCACATAGCTATAGTACAAGCATGTATAGCACTGCTGTAGGAGGAAAGAGCGTGTGAAAGAAAAGCAACAAATACTATCGAAATCCTACAAGGGCACCAGTGAGAAAGGAGTAGTCAGCAAATGCTTTAGGAAGCTAATAATAGTCTCACAACACACTTTTCACACTGACAAGTAACTATCATCTTTACTGCCATTTTTTTTTAATTTCTTACTCTCTTTTTTCCTGTCCTTTGTTGCAGTAACTCATTGTACCAACTTCAAAGTCTGTGTGACTTGGGTCCATTCACAATTGGCTGGCGTCATTACTTCATTTCTATGTTCAACTCAGCCACCATCACTGGAATGAGGTAAGTCAAGACTGTACAGCTGACCCAAGCTGGGTTTATCCACTTAAAAAAAAGTTGTAATTAGAGTATTGGAAGGTTCAATAGTATCAATATATAATTGGAAGTCCCTGGATTATGAACAATACCAGTTTCTAGTGAGTCTTTAAGTTTAATTTGTAGGAAAGTTGGAACAGTTATAGATGGTTCTTATTTAGCCTTATTTTAGTGCAAGAAAAGGCTCAGGGACTTTACAGTGACTTGAAAGCTGCAAATGTAGCAAGTGAAGCTGATTTTGAGGAAGAATTCATTGTGAACAGGGATTGGTTCAATAGTTTTAAAGTAAGGACAAATTTGCATAATGTTAAAGAGCAAGGTGTTAATTTTCTTTAAGTCAAGTGTTCCTAACTTGGGGACTCACTGTATAAAACTACGTTTGAGAGCTGTCTATTGAAGTCTACTTTTCCTGACCGTCTGTCTGCTAATTCTAGAACCAACCATTTCAGTCATTAACAGTGAGTTTAGACTGTCCCATTTTTTTTCTTTTTACCCTACAGATCTTCAGAGGAATTGCATGATCAAGTAGCTAAAATAAAATTGCTCTTACTAGCTTTTAATAAAATAATTGCATTAAAGGAAGAACCTACCAGGTTTTCTCATCCAGCTGTCTTAGCGTGTTTTGATTTATTGTAGTCGTTTCATTTTAAATAACACTAGAGACAATGCTTTTACTCCTTATTTTCATACAATGTGACTTAATATTGTAGTTTACTTTAAAAAACTCCATAAAGCAGGTATGTGCTTATACAATAATATGGCACAATGATTTTAAACAAAATATGTACACAGGTAATTTGGCTTTTGTGACGTATTGTTATGTATGCATGTGTTATGTACAACACATTCTCCCAACACATTAGTTGTAAATTTTAACCTTTACACCTTTGGTTTGAATCTTATTTGGGAATGGGTTTCTCTGTTGTATTAATGAGACAAGTGTAGAGAGGGCTGTAAACCAATCATGTCTGAGACATGAAATGGACAGGAACAGAAGAGCAAGCACCAGTGGGAGAAAAGATACTATTGCCATAGTCATTCTCCACAAGCGCAAGAAACAAACAAGCTAAAACGAGCCAAAAACCTTCTCCCAGACCTAATATCATATCTCTAGCTTCCATCACCATTTTAGAATAAGTCAAGGCCAGCTCTAGATTTGGTCATAAAATAAAAGCCTTTTTCAGTGTACTTTATCCAGGTATGACCCCACAATCTCCTCTTCTGGTCTTCTCCATCCAGAGATTGCCCACCCCCAGAACTACTTCCCTGAGTGCTGCATCATTTTCCCCTTCAAGTCCTCTTACTTCAGTGTCTTAATAATTTTTTATAAATTCTAAGAATGTAGTTGACACTAATACATGACTCCATGACCTCACTTGACTAATCAGGTTTGCATTTTAAAAAGCTTTCTGAAGATAAAGTCTATATTGAAGAAGATCAGAAGTGTGTATTATCTTTTATAGATTCTACAGAATATAATGTGATGCAGAATTTCTAGTAATGCCCAATATAAACTTATCTCAATTTTACAAAATAACTAAACCAGATGAGTCAACCATTTTTCTCAATGTCTTTCCATTCATCGTCCCTCTCCTTCCCCACACATCCAATATTTCATGCCAAAAGAAACTAGTCAAACAATATATGGTTCTAGGTACAAATCGCATTATTACATGTAGAATGTATAAATTTCTCTCTGCTTTATAGCCACGCTTAAGTAGTTTAAACATAGTTTATCTCAATTTCTTCTTTGACAAAATGGGGTTGCTCTTGATTTATTACTCTTAGAGCTGTTGGTAACATTTCATTTTGGTAAAACATTTTGGCAGCCTTCCAGGAAAACTTTCAGATAAAACTAAGTTTAAAGTATTAAGTTTTTTTTTGGTTTTGTTTTTAATATGTTGAGCTTCTATTATGCACAAAGCACTGTGTTAGGTGTTATGAAAGACACAAGTATGCACATCACTTTCTGCCATTAGAGAGTTTACAATGTAATATGGAACTTTATAAAGTAGCTTTCTAATGATAAACTCATATCATTTATATTTTCTTAACTGTTAAAAGAGAAGCAATTTTTCCTCCCTTTTCAGTTATCTTCACTGTAAATGGGAGAGGGAGGGAATCTCAGATGTTCTAAAAAGATACAGTCCAAAGAACTTAGGAAAGTACTAGAACGATATTTCTGTGCTTGAAATTGACCTCTTAATATCTTCATAATTGTCTTTTTTTACATATTATTTCTCTATGGAATCCAACTTACCATATAATGTCATACTAATAGAATATGAACTTTGTTAACAATGAACTTCAAGACAGTGAATGTACTTAAATAGCAATGTAACAGAACTTCAAAGTCCAAGATGCAATTGAAGTCAAATAGAGATAATAGTTAAACTAAAGAAATTAGAAGGCTGGTTAAACTGTGAGAGACTCTGAACAGGTTTTTCTCAACACACATCTTAGCTGACTGAGGCACATCAGATGAGTTGTTTGAGTGTACCCTGACCTTGTCATACAGTTTTGTTTGGGGGCCAATTTATCTTGTTCTAAAAACCTTTGAATGTCCACTCCAAAGACAAGTGGAGAAACTTAAGCATAAATCCTAGTCTCTCATTCTTCATTTGAAGGTTATCCTGTCAGCTGCTTACCTAATCCTAGATGGAGAAAATATTTTCTTTCTACAAGTACAAATAAAAGCAGCTCTTATTTTAAAACTTTCCTCTGTATAATTCATAGTTTTGAGTCAGGACATGAACCTAACACTAAATGCAGCTGTCCAAGAAGTAGGTGTGTACAGGAAATGAAAAGGAGACAGATGAGGAACTGTGAAAGGAAATTTTTATCTAGTCTTTGAAGAAGACTTGTGGAAATTTTTTGTGGGTTTTTTTTTAAAATGTAAAATAACAAGAATAAGCAAACATTTGGAAATTAGGTAAAAACTATCTGTGACGATATATATGTGTGTGTGTGTGTGTGTGTATATGTGCACACACACACACACACACTCACTTAGTAAGGTGCATTTTTAACTTTAGCATTACAGCAATTAAGGCTTTGTGAGTTTGTCTGCTTAAATGAATGTGTGCTAAAATTAATTCAAATCTTGTTCCATCATAGCTTGCTTTTTACTTGTATTTTGATTTTTTTATCCAAAATGTCTTCTTACTTTAATGGTGGGTTTACTTCACAAATCGCTTCTTTAAAAAACAAAAAAAAACAAACCCAAAAACCAACCCACAAGTATTCATTTACAAAGAAATTAAGCATATTCCCTTACTAAATCAATAAGTTACGAACTTTATGTTTGTTCCTCTTTTCATGCATTTTCAATAATCTTTCCTGAATCACTCACAACACATTTCCTTTTGTCTGCTTTGTGAACTCAACACACAAAATTATAGTTTGAGTTATAAATATTAAATTTGTTTTGCTCTAAAGTTTGCTTTTAAAGAAAGTAAACATAACTTAGAAAAATTAATTCACTTCACGAAATCCAACTAAGAACTTGGAACAGAAAAATGGATGCTGACCATCACTACTGTATCTTTGCAGACCACCCTTAGCAGCAATCATTCCTTGACCAGATCTGGTGGCAAATATAATTTTAAGGGGAGGTTAAGGTTACACACGCATGCACACACACACACGAAACAAAACCCAAAACAGCTGATGTGCTCCCTGTATATCTTATCCTTATCCTTTTGTATAATTTTGTGTTAAAATAGCCAGCTTGTCAAGTGCTTTGGCCTTTGAGAGATGAGTAGTAGAAAAACATGAATACATAGATGTCTTTTTATGTGTGCTTTTACTAACCAAATTTAGCTGCAGGGGGATATAAAAGACAAATGTGTTGACAAATGACAAGATGTTACTCACTGTAAAAATATTATTGCATGCACACAATTTCCTGTTATGGTGCATATATTGACTGCAACTTGTTCAAAATGAGCTGCATATTAAGAGAAACATCTTGTCTTCTGATCTGTTCTAGCATGATTTGAATGCTCCACTAGTAACTGATTCAAAATCCTTGCTTTGAACCCAGTAATCACAAATAGATGTGAATTCCCCCATGAAATACTACAAATTTAAAAAAATGGATTTTATTTGGATCAAAAGTTGTTTTGGCCTGAACTAGATAAAAATATCTCAGATAATGTATGTGAAGGATGTGACTCTAGAGACACATTAAGGATTGTAACTGCCAACTTTTGCTGAAATGAGTGTTCTTCAATAATGATGTACAGATAGACATGTGGGTATTTGAATTTGCTATCTATCTTTCGTAGTTAGATAAAGTTAAGTAAAAATCTTTAAAGACTAATTTGGCATCAGAAATATCATTAGTGTTTGTGAGGTTCTTGAAAACTCTCACCTCATAAGTATTAAGATTTATTGGTTCTAATATATCCTTTATCCAAAGAATATGTATGGATGACTTTAGTTCCAATATCTACCAGCAATATTAACTAGTTATACAGCCTAACAGTTTAGCTTAAGTGGAAACAAGTCATCAAATGTTAGAAAAATTGTAATTAGCAACTTTTACATGTTAGTTTTTATTCTCCACCAAATCTTGGCAGAGTTAAAATCTAGGATAATACCATACTATATAATAATAATTAATGGATCAAAATTGTTGTTGTTGTATACCATAGCATCAGAACCACCCCATAGCTGACCCTCCAGTGGGTTTTCAGAGGCAGCTAATCACACGAGAGGAGACTGTCCATCCTTCTCCCATGGAGGAGCTGGTGGCCTCAAACCACATGCCTTCGTGATTGCAGCACAGTTCCTTGCCACTAGGCCACCAGAGCTCTGGATCAAGATTAAAGCCAGTAAATGAAACAAGTTATAGTAAAAAGGGTATCATACATTTCAAGGAAGTATTCTTAGAGCAACTTTGTATATAGAATTCAATAGGCTTTAAAAAAGAAAATCATGTCAGAGAGGCTAGCAGACCTCAACTAGGCTTGTGAATCTTGTTGTCTTATTTTGCTGGACTCAACAGCTGGGCCAGAATTGTTCCAACCAAAAGTTATTTCATATTCTCAATGTAATTACAGTTTTGCTGGTGGTTTATGTTATGTCTGAAAAGATCTTGACGAGTTCAGCCCATTCTGCACTAGGAAAGGCGAATGGTAGACATAACACTGTACTTACGGTCTATATTTGGCCATTAGTATGGGCAAATGCCGAGAGTGTCTGGCAGAAAAGCATGTCTAATGATCCTCTCCAGGATTAAACCAAATATAGGCCAAGGCTAGATTTGGTAAAATTATCAGCACATCTCATTGCATGGAGGGAATTCGTTCAGTTCTCTGCATAGGCTCTACTTTTCAAGTCAGTGTTTGACCTTATTTTTTTCCTATTGTCTCTCTAAGTCTTCATATCTTTAGAACCACCACACACAAAGAGGTAAATATTTTTCTGCTAGATCTTCAGGGTGGAGACTCTATTGAGGTCGGTGTTTCAGAACTTAGTACAGGATGTCCCGTCGATTTTCTGAGTCCTGGCTCAGTGAAATCACTGATAAGCCAAGCCTTTGCTCTTGATTTCCCACAGAGCTGAAAAAAAAAAAAAAGGATAGCCAAAATGAGTCAGGGAGAAATGGGTAAAATGTATTTTCCCAGCCCAGCCAGTTTCCCCCAACCCCCACCAAATACTCCCACACATCATCTCATTCTCTCCCTTTTTTAATATTTTTTTCTTTCTCTTTGGCTTATGCTGTTCTTTTTTGGTCTCTGGCCCTAGTTATGACAGCTGATTGACATAGCTGGCAGTTCCCCTGGTGTCTGGCTAGGCAGAATTCCCCCTGCAAAACTAGGATACAAAACAAAGAACAGACAACAGTGAAGAGAGGAAGACTGAACAAAACAGAACCAGGAGAAATGCAATATTGTTTGGTGAAAATATTTTTAAATTTTCCAGAAAAAGATAAAAACCTTTGAAAGATTGTTGCAATCATCTGTGTTGCTTTTATCCTTCCTTCTCCTCTAGCCATCCCTCTCATCTTCCCTAGCCCCAACCCAACATGCATACTACTTTTTGGCTTCCACTTCTCCATCTGCCTTTTTTCTTACTCCCCCCTCCTTTCCTGAGTTATAAGCATTCTATCAGTAAGCATGCTCCCTTATTTTTGACCCTCCTCAGAAGGTGGAATCCTACTAGATGATATAATTAATGATTTTGTCAAGTGTAATGAGTAATTTATTGGTCTATTTCCTTTCATTTTAAAATTATTTCTGATCTCCTGACCAAAGAAAAAGAAACCCCAACCCCTTGATGCTATACCTGATATTGTCACTATTCACAGCCCAAATGAGTAAAACATTTCCTAAAATGTTCTCCCAAGATAGAAATAAAGCCAACAATCAATTCCACTGATGTCTAACTGCACCCCTCCCCCCAAGACACACACTTCTTGGCAACTCTCTCAGTTTTCCCTGGCCGTAAAGCTTTATGAAAAGTCTGCCTATCTTTCTGTCTGGAAGCCAGTGAATTTGAACCACTGATATTTTCATTAGCAGCCTAACACAAACTATACCACCAGGGCTCTTTACATGATGAATAGCCATCTTTACTTCCCCACTATTGAAACATCTATTCTGTCCAACACTTTCCTGACACTTTTCTCTCAGTTCACTATTAAATGGTAAAAATCAAATAAGCATTGGTTAATGAAAATATTGATAACTTAATATGTCATCTCTTTTAATAGTATATGCCATTTTAGTATTATTAAGCCAAAGAAATAAACATTTAATGAAGAAAGTTCTATCTTCAGCAACAAGCCTCCTGATTATATTTTTGTTTTATAATATAGGTAACATCTGTATTATTCATCACAGAGTTTTATTCCTTGTATCAGACTTGATTATAGCCACCTTTTGATATAATTTTTCTTAGTCATAACTTTGGGCATAATTTGAATTCGATAATTTCCTGTTATGCATTTGTATGCATTTCATTTTCCTGATATTTTAGAAAGAATTTTTATTCAGACTAAAAAAAATATATAAATACCATCTTAATTGTGCTCATTAAAATACTATACACAGAATTGTTCTAAACAAGAGAACACTGCATGGTTTAAAATTAGATAGGTTTGTCAGGGTTGTATCCTTTTCACAAATTGTTCAATCTGTATATGGAAAAAAATAATTCTAGAATCTGGACTATATGAAGAAAAATATGGCATCAGAATTGGAGGAAGATATGTCAACAACCTGCATTTTGCAGATTACACAAACTTAGTTGCTAAAAGTGAAGAAAACTTAAAGAATTTGCTTCAAAAGATCAGAGATCAAAACCTGCAATATGAATTATATATCCATATCTAAAAAACACCCAAAAATCCTCACCACTAGGCCAATAGGCAGTATCCAGGAAGAGAAAAGATTGACGTTGTCAAGGATCTAATTTTACTTTGATCTGTAACACCTATTGTGGTAGCAATTAAGGGATCAAAATATGTGTTACACTGAAGAAATCTGTTGTCAAAGACCTCTGCAAAGAGCTAAAGAGCAAGGATGTCAGTGTAAGGACTAAGATGAGCCTGATCCAAGCCAGGGTATTTTCAATTTCATCTAATGCATCTAAAAGGCGGAAAATAAATAAGAAGACCAAAAAAGAATCAATTCCTTTGATTCGTGGTGGTACTAAAGAATATTAAATATGCCATGGATAGCAAAAAATAAAAACTGTTTTGAAGGAAGTAAAAACAGATTATTCCTTAGAGTCAAAGATAATAAAGCATCATCTCACTTAACTTAGATAAATCCAATAGTCTTTTTCTTTGCTTCATGGACAAATTATGAAATTACCATTATCTTCTCAAAATTACTCGTCTCATTCATCTCTCTTAACTCTGACTCTTATTCTCTGTCAAGGCTTCTCAAAATTCTGCACCTTAAACTTTTAAATTATTCTGGAATGGTTATTTCATAGTTTGTCCATGAAACAAAAGGAAAGAGGATCGGATTTACCTAGGGTTACACAAAAATACCCTAAGGAAATAACTTTGACAAAGATAAACTTTTTTTCTTAAGTTTCTTGAGGTTAGAAGCTTGCTTTCAAGCTATCAGCTCTGTGGGATTTCTTTTTCTCTGAGTTCTAGAGGAATGTCTTTTGTCTCTTTAACTTCTGTTTCCTAGTTCCTTAGAGATCTTCATGAGGCTTGACATCTTCCACCATCTTTATTACTTAAACTGCTCTTTTTATATTTTGCTAGAGATTGATTCAAGACACACTCTACATTAATATTGTCACCTTAACATAACAAAGACTACTCATTTTCAAATTGGATTACGACCACAGGAAAAGAGTTTAGGATTTACAACACATTTACAACATATTTTTGGAGGGCATAATTCAATCCATAAGTGATTGTTAATGCTATGTGTCAATTTCATGAGGCTATAAATCTCAGTGGTGTGGCATATTCTGGACAGATAGCTGTTCTATAATCTTATATAATACAATTACCCCATAATATGATCTGACATGATCAGCTAATCAAATAAGAACTTTCCATTAGTTGACTCTCCAACAGGTTTTCAGAGGCAGTTCGTTAATCACACAAGAGAAGATTACCCATCTTTCCACTATAGAGCAGCTGGTCAACTTGAACCATGTACCTTTGTATTGGCAACACAATTCCTTATCACTAAGCCACCAGATTCCCCTAAGCTCAACTTTTTGACTTTGTGGCCAAAAGACAATCTACATGGACATTCTGTCAAAACTACTTGATTTATTATTGTTTTGCATGCTATATTGACTTATTGTCATCTAACCTCCAGTTTTTGGAATGTGGGCCAGGAATTGCAAAGTTTGAAATTTACCATGTAAACACATGCACAGAACGCGCACACACAGAGAGAAAAATTTACCATATACAGTCTCTCTCTCTCTCTCTCTCTCTCTCTCTCCTGTCTCTCTCTCTCTCCTGTCTCTGTCTCTGTCTCTTGTGGCCTAGTGGTAAAAAACTGTGCTACAATCTTGACACATGCAGTTCGAATCTGCCAGCAGCTCCACAGGAGAAGAATGGGAAGTCTCCTCCCATGAGATTACTGCCTCTGAAAACCCACCCAAAGCTCATCTATGAGTCAATGAGTCTGTTTCCACTCTGTTGTTGTTGATGATTGCTGTCCAGTTGAGGTCGACTTATAGTAGTGAATCTATGAACAAATACCTAGTGCTTTTCCATAGCTATCGTGTTTCTCAAGTTCATAGAGTTTACAGAGGCATGTGGTTTAGGAAGTGGATGCCATTTCTGCTTCCAAACCTGCTTCACAGCTGGGAGCTCCACCAAACACTGCCCACAATGGGAAACCATTCTGGTGTTTGATATCCCCATGGCATAAGGTTCAGCATCATAGCAAACCCAGGTTACCTCACATAGCACATTGACAAAGAGTGACGTGCAAAGTAGAAGAATGTTGGTCCAGACATAACAACACTAGTCACACACATATACATATGCATATACATATATGTTTACATGCATATCATGCTAATGTAAAACCTATACTTGGACCAGGAGGCAGTAGTCAGAACAAGGAAACACTGATTCAAAATTGGGAAGGGTGTACGCCCAGGGATGTGTCCTGTCTTCATACCTTTTCAATCTATATGAAGAACAGATTATCCGGGAAGCTGTGTTGTATGAGGAGAAACGTGGCATCAGAATTGGAGGAAGACTCATCAACAATCTGTGCTATGCAGATGACTCAACTCTGCTTGCTGAAACTGAGGAGGACCAGAAGCACTTGCTGCAGAAGGTCAAGGACTGCAGCCTTACATATGGATTGAAGCTCAATATCAAGAAAACAAAGATTCTCACCACTGGGTCAATTGGCAGCATCATGATGAATGACGAAGAGATTGAGACTATTAACAGCTTTAGTTTGCTTGGCTCTACAGTCAACACTCTTGGCACCAGCAGCCAGGAAATAAAAAGATATATTGTGGTGGGAAAGTCTGCTTGTAGAGAACTCTCCAACGTACTGAATAGCTCTGGAAAATAAGGTGTGCCTGATACAGTCCATGGTCTTTGCAGTCACTTGCTGTGTATCAGAGAGCTGGGCAATGAATAATGATAACAGAAGGAGAATTGATGACTTTTAGCTGTGGTGTTGGAGAAGAGTATTGAATAAATGATGGATTGCTAAGAAAATGAACAGGTTAATCCTAGAGAGGGTTAAACCAGGCTGCTCCTTGGAGGCAAGGATTCTGAAGCTTCATGTAATATACTTTGGACATGTTGCAAGGAGGGACCAGTTCTTGGAAAGGAATATCATGCTTGGGAGGGTGGAGGGACAGCACAGGAGAGGTAGATTGATTCAGTGACTGGGGTAATGGGGGTAGGTGTATCCGAGACTGTGAGATCGGCACAGGGTAGAGCAGAGTCAAGGGTTGTTGTACGTAGGGTCGCTATGCATCACAGGCAATTCGATGGCACATAACAACAACATATATTACACACACACCACACACATACATGGTTGCTTAGTGCAGTTGTTAAGTTGTGCTACTGACTCAAAAGAAGATTGTTTGAATCCACCAGCTGCTCCACAGAAGAAAAATGGACAATCTCCTCCTGTGTGACACATTGTCAATGAAAACTTGCTACAAGGTCATCAGTGAATTGATTTAGGCTCAGTAGTACATAAAAACAAGATTTATGGTAATATGTTAAATATATACAAATTATATATGTATATACATTTTTTCACACACACATATATGGCACGCCGTTTGAGGTGACAAGTTCAAGCTGCTCCATAGGAAAAGGATTTAAAAATATCCTCTCTTGCCTCTGAAAACCCTGTGGAGGGTCACCTATGAGTCGATTCCAACTCGATGGTACTCAGCAAAACAACATTCTCTCTCTCTCTCTCTCTCTCTCTATATATATATATAGAGAGAGAGAGGTATACATATATATCTATGTAACTATATCTATCTATATCTATCTCTTTATCTATCTATATCCATGTCTATGTCTATGTCTATCTCTATCTCTATATCTATCTATCTACATCTATGTCTATATCTATTGCAATGGGAAAGTCTGCTGTTAGGGACCTCTCTAAAGTACTCAAGAGCAACTGTGTGTCTCTGGAGAATAAGGTGCGTCTGGTACAGGCCATGGTCTTTGCAATCACTTGTTATGCATCAGAGAGCTGGACAATGACCAGGAAGGACAGAAGGAGAATTGATGATTTTGAGCCTTGGTGTTGGAGAAGAGTGCTGAGGGTGCCATGGACTTGTAAGAAAACAAACAGATTCATCATAGAGAGGTTTAAACCTGGTTGCTCATTGGAGTCAAGGATTCTGAGGCTTCGTCTGACATACTTTGGTCATGTTGTAAGGAGGGATCGGTCCTTGGAGAGGGACATCATACTTGGGAGGGTGGAGGGCAGGCACAGGAGGGGAAGGCCCTCTGGGAGATGGATTGATTCAGTGATTTGGGTATTTGGGATGAGTGTGTTGGAGACAATGAGATTGGCACAGGACAGAGTAGAGTTTAAAGCTGTTGTAGATAGGGTTGCTATGAGTCACAAGCGACTCGACGGCACATAACAACATCAGAAACAACATCTGTATATATCTTAATTGTTTGCTGTGCACCCAATAGTTGGACAATGACTAAAGATAACAGAAAAAGAATTGATGCCTTTGAGTGGTGGTGCTTGAGAGTATTGAACATACCACAGACTGACTAGAGAACAAATATATCTGTCTTGGAAAGAGTCAAACCATGTTACTACTTGGAGGCAAGAATTTTGAAACTCCATCTCACATAATTTGGGTATGGGGCCAGGAGGGACCAGTCCTTGGAGAAGGACATCATGCTAGGTAGGGTGGAAGATCAGCACAGGAGAGGAAGACCCTGGATGAGATGGATTGATACTTTAACTAGGGCAATGGGGTAGGTTTATCAGAGTCAGTGAGACTGGCTTAGGACAGGGCAAGTTTCAGAGCTATTATACAGAGGGTCACTCTGAGTCACAGGCAACTTGACAGAACATAACAATGATATATTGTCCAGGAAAAATATAAAAACCATAGAAAAATATAAAATCATTCTGCTACCAAAATGTGGAAAAATAGGAAGCAAGACAACTTTTACCTTAGCTTGGAATTCTATGTGGCAAAAGAGAGAAGGAATGGAATATTGTAATGATAACTCAGGACTAACTACAGCAGCCTTCTGGTAAAGTCCTCAGGTACGGTAATAGCCAGGGGTCTAGGCACTAGAGTATTTAGCACAATCTAGTACAGTATATATGACCTTGAGCCTATGCAACTCAAGGACACGGAACTAAAACTAGGCATAATGTCAGAACCTTTATGTTCTTACTCTTAGACAAAAGAGAATAGGAAGAAAATATCTGTGTGAAACTGATGTGCCAAATACGATAATGGTTACTCATGGTGGACAGTGTTTGGTGGAGCTTCCCAATTAAAACAAGCTTGGAAGCAAGAGTGGCATCAACTTCCGAAATAGCTTGCCTCCAGAAACGCTATGAATTTGGAAAAACGATGAAAGTTATATAAGTCTTCAGGTCTTTCATTCATAGGGTCACTATTAGTCACCTACAACTCAACGGCACTTGACAAAAACAACAACATGGCATTTTATCATCTTTGCCTCCAATGAGCATGCTCCACTTTTTAAAGACATATCTAGTCTTTTGACATTCCACGAGATAGTCAGTACTCTTCCAACAGTACAATTTAAAGGCATCAATTTTTCATTTTTCAGCTCTCAGCAGCATAGCAAGTAATTGAAAGTACCATGTTGTTTCTGATGTTGTTATGTGCCGTCGAGTCGCTTGTGACTCATAGCAACCCTATCTACAACAGCTTTAAACTCTACTCTGTCCTGTGCCAATCTCATTGTCTCCAACACACTCATCCTCAGACTAATATCGTTGTTCCTTAATAATTTGGAGAGCTCCCTGACTCCTGACATTCCCAGTGGAATATGTCTCCTGAGCTCCTGACTTCTGGTACCAACTATGTTGAGTGTGGATCCAAGTAAGAGTAAATCATTGACAGTTTCAATATTGTCTCTATCTTTGTATATTGGTCCAGTGGTGAGGATTTTTTTCTCTTGATATAAAAATGAAATCCATATTTAAGGCTTCATTTTTAACCTTCTGCACAATATATACAGTGAAATACATTCATAGCAAAATTGTAAAGTCATGTAAAGGAAAGTGAAACCTCTAAATGTAATCAAAGTGAATAGAGTATTTGTATGGGATTAATAATTATAAGAACAGCAGACTTGTCTCAGTAACAGCAAAGAAAAAAACCTATTAATAAATTAATGAGAAAAAAAACCTCTCAACATCAAATTCTATGCTTATAAGCTACTATTCAAAAGTAAGCAAAATGCAATATTTAAAAAAAGATAAAGTTTTTGCCATTTACATGGAAAAACAAAAAGCCTTGGTGGCATAATGTTGGGTTGCTAATGAAATGGTCAGAAGTTCAAATCCAATAGCCACTTTGTGGAACCATTAGTGACAGTCTGTTTCAGTAAACATTGCAACCTTGGACACCCTATGTGGCTAATCAGCTCTAGCCTTTAAGGTCACTGTGAGTTAAAATCTACTAGGCAGTAATACATTGGTTTTGGGGTTTGTTTCAATATCTACTAAAATAGAGATCAAAGAAGACCAAAAAAAAGTTACTGAAGGAAAAAGATTTAAGGAAGCAATACCAAGCATAATAATTGTTGTTATGTGCCTTTGAGTCACTTGCAACTCATAGTGACCCTGTGTACAATACCCCTAAACCCTGCTCTATCCTTTGCCAATTTCACTGTCTCTGACATGCCTATCTCCATTACCCCAGTGATGGAATCAATCCATCTCATCAAGGGTTTTCCTCTCCTGCGCCATCTTTCCACCCTTTCAAGCATGACATCCCTTTCCAAGGACTGGTCTCTCCTTGCAACATGTCCAAAGTATATCAGATGAACCTTCAGAACCCTTGCCTCCAAGGAGCAGCCTGGCTTCACCCTCTCCAGAACAAATTTGTTTGTTCTCCTAGCAGTCCATGGTATATTCAATACTCTTCTCCAACACCGAAGGTCAAAGGCATCAACTCTACTTCTATCATACCTAGTCATTGTCCAGCTCTCTGAAGCAATACCAAGTATAATAATAGATAAGTAAATTGAAGAACCAGCATATGTATTGACTGCCATTATTGTTCTTGAGTGTTGTCCAGTTGCAAGTGACTCATAGCCGACCCTTCAGTGAATTTTCAGAGGCTGTAAATCATGCTGGAGGAAATTGTTCACCTTTTTTCCTGCAGAGCAGCTAGTGACTTCAAACCTCCTGCCTTTGAATTGGCAGTGCAACTCCTTATCCATTAGATCACCAGAGCTTCATCTCTATATCATATTGTTGTTGTTGGACGCTATAGAGTTGACTAGGACTCACAGCAACCACATGAGCAACGTATCTCAGCCTTGCCTAATCCTGTCTCATCTCATGATCTCTGATATGTCCATTGTTAGTCACTGTATAAGACAAAGTAGACCTGCTCCATAGTGTTACCAAGGCTGTACATTTTTACAGAAGCAGGTCGCTTCGTTTCCTGCAAAGCTGATGAATTCAAATTTAATCTTTTGTTTAGTAATCCAACACTTAAATCAGCATCACCAGGTGTGTGTGTGTGTGTGTGTGTGTGTGTGTGTGTATGTGTGTATGGTATATATATATCTGATAATTATTGTATATGTGTTCTTCCAAGTTTATAGTGGAAAATGTTTATAGAAGTCACCATGATTTAGAAAAACAGTCTCATTGAGTAGTATAGAATTTATGTCATACTGACTATATCTTTAACTATATTATGTTAAAGGGGAAACAGAAATTTATGTATAAAAAAGATAAATTCCCCTATAAAACAAAACAAAAATATGACCTTTAAGTTTGGAAATTTAAGACTATGTTTGTATATGTAATCAATGATTAAAATTAATATTTTAAAATTAATCAATACACTATAGGCAGAACTTCTTCCTTCAATACCACTGATTCTTGAACTATACTACCTCCTGAAATTATTGAACAATAAATAACATTTGTGAGAAATTTAATCTTCAAAACAATAAGTCATTTGAGACCAAAAAGGCAGTATTTTCCCAAACCAGAAAGCCCAGAAGGCAGGATGAGTGAGGAAAGAAGGACAAGCTGGAACAAAGACCCAAGGAGGAAATGGGAAGAATGTTATTGCGTTGAGAGGTCTGAAACTAACATCACAAAATAAATTTGTACTAAATGTTGCACGAGACTAATTTCCTCTGCAAACCAAATTTTTATTGGCTCATTTTGGGATGTTATTTCAAATGAAATCTTCTTTTCACAAACTTTGAGTATGTTGTCAAGGGAGCGAAGTCCATAGATAAAAGTATCATGCTGGGAAAAGTGGAGAGTCAGGGAAAGAAAGACCCCCGGCAAGGTGGACAGACACCATGATTACAAAAAGGAGCTTGCATTTATCAGACAGGGAGGATGGCACAGGATAGGGCAAGCTACCGATCTGTAGTTCAAAAGATCATCATGAGTCATAGCTGATTCAATGGCGCCTAACAACAACAAAGTAGATTTTGGAAGTAGATCACCAGGACTTTCTTCCTAGTCTTTATTTAATCATTTAAACTAGAAAGTAAGGAACACTTATAAAGGTAATTACTAAATTAAGAAAAATTCTTAGATTATGAAAATACCCTTTTTCCATTGTTACCACAACCATCACAGACATTTGTAAAACTATTGTTGTTGTCCAAGAGCCCTAAATGCTGTTCTACCCTGTGCCAACCTCACCATCTCCAACACACTCATTCCCACCACTCTAATCACAGAATTGATCCATCTCATCAAGGGTCTTCCTCTCCTGTGCAGTCCCTTCACTCACCCAAACATGATGTCCTTCTCCAAGGACAGTCCCTCCTTGCAACATGCCCCAAATATGTCAGATGAAGCTTCAGAATCCTTGACTCCAAGGAACATTCTGGCTTCACCCTCTCCAGGACAACCCTGTTTGTTCTCCTAGCAGTCCATGGTATATTCAACACTCATCTCCAGCACCACAGCTCAAAGGCATCAATTCTCTATCATCCCTATTCACTAACTCTCTGATGCATAGCACATAATGGCAAAGTCTATAGCCCAGATCAAGTGCACTTTAGTCTCCAGCCTGACGTCGTTGCTCTGCAGTACTATTGATAGGTCCCTCACAGCTGACTTTCCCGATGCAATTCGTCTCTTGATTTCCTGGCTGCTGTTACCAAGAGTGTTGACTGTGGAGCCAACTAAATTAAAACTGTTAACTATCTCAATCTCTTCACCATCCATACTGATGCTGCCGGTTTGCCCAGTGGTTAGAATCTTTGTTTTCTAGTCACCTGTAATATTTGCTGTATCATTGTGTTCCATTGAGTGGGTTTCTACCCTAACAACCTCAAATGATGGTGTAGAACTCCCTCAGAGGGTTGTCTAGGCTGTAATCTTTACAGGAGCAGATCATCACATCTTTGCCCATTCAAACCACTGGATGATTTAGGGCAACTAGCTTTTCCAGTTGGTTGACAGGTGCTCCAACAAGGCTTTGCTAGTATACTAAACAAAGGCAGCATCAGGTGTTTTAAGGGCTAGGATATTTCTCAGAACTCTTTAAAACCAGAAGTACTTCAGCTTGTTATTAACTAGTTACGGCATTTTCTTCCTGCTTTTGAATAGAATCATTCCAATTTAGCTGGCAATTACAGAAAGACAGGCAAGCTGTCTAAGTAGTTATGCCTAGGGGGGTCCATAAAAGAGTAAGGCTCTTACAGACCATCAGAGCATTGGATTGACTAAATAGCTACTGAGAAAAAAGGTCAAAAACAGTTGAGCATGTCAAATTAGATTGAATTCCTAAGTATTAACCCACTGGGCATAGGAAAATACATGTAGAATAAAATATATAAAACCTTTTTTTTAGAAAACTGCGGGTTTTTAAAAAAAAATGTACAGTTCATTTGGGTAAACAATGGTACAGGACTAATTACACAAGATTAGAAAAGGAAAACGCTCAAATATTTTGGAGGGTAAAATTTGGGAGCTTACCAAAAGCATTAATCAGTATTTTTTTAAAAATGAACTTCAGTTTTCTTTGCTCAACAGCCTTTTAGAATAGCAAAGAAAATACCCTGTGGTAGATAGAAAAATTAAACCTAGAAAATGAAAGTTAATTAATCATGATTACACACTAGGAATCAGGCATTTGACAGCTTTATTAGGACACATAGAATAAGAAACCTATCCCTTCTAAATCTCTCTTTGTCCAGATCAATGAAAACCATAGAACATAGTTAACTTCCGTTTTAAAAATTTCCATCCTGATTTGATTGTCACATTTATAAATTACATAATACACTTGAGGTTAACCCTCTTCTTTTTTTAATATATTCAAGAATTGTTGTTGTTGTTGTTGTTGTTGTTGTTGCATACCTTCAAGCTGCATCTTAGTACCCAGAGCTGACCTTCTAGCAGGTGTTCAGAGATAATAAATAGCATGGGAGGAGAGTGCCATCCTTCTCACATGGATCACCTGGTAGGTCCCAACCATGTACCTTTGAGATTGCAACACAGCTCCTTACCGCTAGGCCATGAATCCATAAATCTTAGGCAAATAAATAAATGACTGAATGAATGAATGACTAACTAACTAACTAAATAAATAAATATAGTAATCTATATTGGATGTTTATATGTTCCCTAAAATTTATTGATTCTTTTTCCCCCTAGTATCAGAGATACCTGTAGCTAGAAACAAAAGAACATGTTGTCTGATTAAAAGATGTTACAATGATACCATTGGGTTATAATTTTTTTTTAAAAAAATTAGCTCTTGATAGAGGACAAATGCTATATGAGAATATGTGTCAATGAATCTTCGAAAATAAATCATGTTCTTTAAGCCATTTAGTAAATCATGAATATCTAATCACCTCAATGTCCCCTTTTACTGCCTGGAGAAGATGATGCTGTGATAAATATTTATAAACAGCAATTGTTTATACAAACTCCTTTCTTCTGGTGTAAAGGTATGCAAATGAGGTTGAACAAGAAGAAGCAGAAGAACTAGCTTGCTTTTCCCAGGAAAGTATATCCTTGGATGCTTGGCACTTTTCTACACTATTTCTATATTTGTCTAACCTTGGGCTAACATTATTGAGACAATAAAAAAAAAAAGGCAAGAATCATACTGAATAAATAAGAAGGGCCAAGATCATCAGTCAGTAATATGTAGGTGAAAGAGAAGACAGGTATGTCATAGAGTTCATAACTTAGTTTGGGAGAGAACACCTACCCACATGAGGTAACTTATCAGGAGTAATAGACATAAATTAATGGATATAAAACTTCCAATAATCACCACCTTGGGTAATCGCTCTTGTTAGTTGATTTACCATTAAGTGAATAGCACTGGATTTTGGGTTTTTTTTTTACCCCCACACATGTTCAACCGGGGGCAAGAAGAAGAAATACAAACACATACACACATACATTCCTGTTGTTTAAAGATCCAAAATATACTTTTGAACCTTTGCTGTTCTAGCAAGTGTAATTAACACAAGCATGAATGTTGTTTTTTTAACAGTTCTAATTTTAAATCCTCGGCCTTGCTGCATCCCTAAGTATCTCTGCACATGCCACGTCATGTTACCAGTACTAATGAAGATGGTCTCCACTGATGTTTTCATTCAGGTTTTGGCAGAGACTTCAGAATGTCAGGCTGAACACTAGCAACCTTATAGAGAAGTTAGATAAGAAATGAGGAAACATTGATGTGCCTACATGTACTGCATTCACAGTGACTGCAAGCAGGAGCTCAAGTGTGTCAGAAATGATGAGAATGGTATACGATGGGACAGGGTTCAGATCTGTCATTCACAGAGTCACAGTGAGTCACACTCAACTCAAAGGCACCTGACAACAATGAAAAATTGCGGACATATCCTTTAAGTTGTTTATGAGAGTTGTGTAAATTCATTTTCATTTATAAAAGGTTGTTGTTGTTGTTGTTGTTGTTGTTGTTATGTGCCGTCGAGTCGTTTGCGACTCATAGCGACCCTATGTACAACAGATCTAAACCCTGCTCTATCTTGTGCCAATCGCATTGCCTCCGACACACCCATCCTGATTACCCCAGTCACTGAATCAATCAACCTCATAGAGGGTCTTTCCCTCCTGCGCTGTTCCTCTACCCTACCAAGCATGATGTCCCTCTCCAAAGACCTGTCTCTCCTTACAACATGTCCGAAGTATGTCAGACGAACCCCAGAATCCTTGCCTCCAAGAAGTAGCCTGGTTTAACCCTCTCTAGGATGGATCTGTTTGTTTTTTGGCAGTCCATGGAACATTCAATGCTCTTCTCCAGCACCACAGCTCAAAGGCATCAATTCTCCTTCTATTCTCCCTAGTCATTGTACAACTCTATGATGCATAACAAGTGATTGCAAAGACCATGGCCTGTATCAGGTGCACCTTAGTCTCCAGAGAGACACCATTGCTCTTCAGTACTTTAGAGAGGTCCCTAACAGCAGACTTTCCCATCGCAATACGTTTTTTGATTTCCTGGCTGCTGGTGCCAAGAGTGTTGACTGTGGAGCCGAGCAAACTGAAGCTGTGAACAATCTCAATCTCTTCGCCATCCATCCTGATGTTACCAATTGGTCCAGTAGTGAGAATCTTTGTCTTCTTGATATTGAGCCTCAGTCCATACTGAAGGCTGCAGTCCTTGACCCTCTGCAGTAAGTGCATGAGGTCCTCCTCAGTTTCAACAAGCAGGGTTGTGTCATCTGCATAACGCAGATTGTTGATAGATCTTCCACCAATCCTAACACCATGCTTCTCCTCATAGAGCCCAGCCTCTCAGATAATCTGCTCTGCATACAGGTTGAAAAGGTATGGAGATAGGACACATCCCTGGCATACACCCTTCTCAATTTTGAACCATGCAGTGTTGCCCTGCTCTGTTCTGATGACTGCCTCTTGGTTATAAAAGGTAAGATTATAAAAAATGCAATGTGTTCAAAGTTCTGGTTAATTAATCAAATAAAGTGTTCATAGTTATAATGGTAATACTCATAGAGACCTTATTTCAGGCAATTAATTAATCCAAAGTATGTCAGACGAAGCTTCAGAATCCTTACCTCTAAGGAGCAGCCTGGTTTCACCCTCTTCAGGGCAAACTTGTTTGTTTTCCTAGCAGTCCATGGTATATTCAATACTCTACTCCAGCACCACAGCCCAAAGGCATCAGTTCTCCTTTTATCATCCCTAGTCATAGTCCAGCTATCTGAAGCATAGTAAGTAATTGCAAAGACCATGGCCTGTATCAGGTGTACCTTAGTCTCCAGACTGATGTTTTTGCTCTTCAGTACCTTGGAGAGGTCTCTGACAGCAGACTTTCCCAGTGCAATTCGTCTTTTAATTTCCTGGCTACTGGTACCAAGAGTGTTAACCGTAGAGTCAAGCAAACTGAAGCTGGCAACACTCTCAATCTCTTCACCATCTATGATGATTCGGCCAGTTGGCCCAGTGGTGAGAATCTTTGTTTTCCTGACACTGAGCTTTAATCCATATTGAATGCAATCCTTGACCTTCTGCAGCAAGTGCTTCAGGTCCTCCTCAGTTTCAGCAAGCAGGATTGTGTCATCTATATAACACAGAATCCTGATGCCACACTTATCATATATCCCAGATAATCTGTTCTGCATATAGATTGTAAAGATATGGAGATAGGACACAACCTTGATGCACACATCTTTCATTCATAGATTCGCCATGAGTTGTCTATGACTCAATGGCACTTAACAACAACAACAACCAAAAAAACAACAACAAAGATAGAGTTCTGTTGGCCTAGTGGATAGAAAGTGATGCTACCAAGCTAAAGGTGGGTGATTTTCATCTTCTGCCCTTGGGCCTGCTTTTAATTGTTTTGGGTCAAACAGTCTTCTAAGTGGTATAGCACTGGTCTGTCCGGTTTGCTGTACAGAGGTAACTCGTGGTTGCTGTGATGCTAAATACTGTGACACTAATGTGTCAAATGCAATAATGGTTACCCATGGTGGATAGTATTTGGTGGAGCTCCACAATTAAATCAAGCTTGGAAGCAGGAGTGGCATCCACTTCCAAAATAGCTTGCCTCCAGAAACCATATGAACTTGGAGAAATGAAAAAAATAATACAAGTGTTCAGGTCTTTCATTCATAGGGTCGATATGAGTCGTCTATGACTCGACGGCACTTAACAACAACGTGTGTGTGTGTGTGTGTGTGTGTGTGTATAGGTCTCCCTTCCCATACTCTCTTTCCCTCTCTAATGCCACCCTCCCCGTACATTCCCTTTATCTCTCCCTCTCTCCTTCCCTTTCTCTCTCTTTCATTGCAGGCAAGTTAGAACTGACTCATTGCTGACCTCCCGTGGGTTCTCAGAGGTTATAAATCACATGGGAGAAGATTGCCCATGTCCCTCTGGTAGAGTCCCTGGTAGATGAAAACCATCAAAGGAGGCACCACCTTCAGGTTAACAGCACAATTCCCTACCTACTAGGCAACGAGGTTTAAGGTGGCATTTTTCAAACTGTATAATATTAATGGAGCATAGTACCAGAGAAGCAGTTTAGTCCACTCAAAACTTACTCCCTAAAGTGTTTCCCCCTCTATTTCCATTATTGTAAAATTTAGTGATTTAAATATTCCATTTTAGAAACTCCCTTGTAACTAAGGAAGCCACCCAGGTGACATGGTTCTCTGCAGTCAGAGGTAGGCAGAATTTTGCTGAGAAGATTTTCTTTGCACAGTAAAAAGGCAACGTATTACAAGGTAATATTTTCCTCTTTGGAATACATTATGCCTCAAGGTTCAATAGTTATTCTTGTACTAATGAGTGAAAATAGTAAGAGAAGGGCTAAGACAATCCAGAGACATAGGCTCTGATGTGGTTAGGCTGCAAAGGCATTGCCAGCAGCAACTGATTATTGACTTTTTTATATGCAAGACTGGGGGGGGGGAAACTCCACTTTTTTTTCAGTTACTGTTTATTTTGTTTCTTACAAGTGAACACACCCATAATGAATGAAATTGTCTTTTGTGTTTACAGAATTTAACAAAAGCATTCTTCTATCTGGTTGTTTCTAATACAAGCCTGTGCATTAGGCATAGGACTATTACTCAAAGCAATAATGAAAATAATAACAACTATAATAATAACCGTAGCAGCTTAGATTTATAACATTTATTCAGTGCTGGTGGTATGATTAAGTGTTTTGTAAGCATCAACTTGAAAAAACCCCAGCCTTTCTAAAGCACCCTTAATATTTTTTAAGCATAAACTTCAGAAACACCGCACAAATAACTATTACAACATTTATTACACTCAAAGTACATAAATATGGTGCAGTAAGTAGATTTTTCAAAATGAGTTTCCTAACCCTTGTTTATCTTTCATTATATGCCTGGTGAAGAATATGCTAATAATGTGAAGAGGGTGATGGGACCTTTTGGGTGGGATCATGAAAACAGAGTGTACAGGCTACTAAGGAGGAATTGGTCAGTCTTGCCATACCACTAGGTTTAAATTGAGTAGGTTCGGTGATAGAGGACAGGAATCTCTCTACCAACAAGAAGGAAGGAATTCAATGCTTCTCCATTTGGACCAAAAATACTTGCACCAATTGGACTGGTACCTAGACAGAAGAGAGGCAGCAACAGTGGAGAACCGAAGAACAGGGGGTAATGGAGCGGAGCACAGGTTGCTGCACTGTGTCAAAGCCAAAGCTGCAGGTCTTCACTCAAGCTTGCTTCACCTTGTTGTTGTTATGTGCCATCAAATCACTTGTGAGTCATAGCGACCCTGGGTACAAGAGCCCTAAAACCTGCTCCATCCTGTGCCAAGCTCTAGGTCTCTGACATCAAATCGCTTGTGACTCATAGCGACCCTATGTACAAGAGCCCTAAAACCTGCTCCATCCTGTGCCAAGCTCTAGGTCTCTGACACACCTACTCCCATTACGCCAATCACTGAATCGATCCATCTCATCAAGGGTCTTCCTCTCTTGCACTGTCCCTCCACACTCCCAAGCATGATGTCCCTCTCCAAGGACTGGTCCTCCTTGCAACATGTCCAAAATCTGTCAGACAAAGTTTCAGAATCCTTGACTCCAAGGAGCAGCCCAGTTTCACCCTCTCCAGGACAAACTTGTTTGTCCTGCTTCACCTTAGGAAGGTCTAAAGGCACAAGACTGAAGGTCACAGGTGTGAGCACACCTGAGAAACTATCCTGACTAAAGAATTATAGACTGTTTCCAACCTGAAGTATTCTACTGACTCTTCTAATAAACTCCATAATCACGAGTCTGCATTATGAATTCCCTATGGCCATTGTGGTGAATCAGTAGATCCAATAGCAGAGCAGCAAAACGCCCAGGAGGGAAAGTTTGAACTGATAGAAACAGGTAAAGGAATTGGGAATCATCCTGATCTCCTGCAAATTGGCTTTGTAATGCTGATTACATCTAGTGTAACTGAAATCCCTTCTCCTTTGTGGAAGTAGTGGAGGACAGATGTGACCACCTCAACTCAAGTGAGTCTTTTCACAACAAATCATTATTGTTCATTTTTAGAACTGTTTGCAACAAATGTCAATATATTTAGCCACAATTTAGTTTTATATATTTGAAAAGAGACTTCTTCCTTCCTTCCATATCACCCACTCAGTTGCATTGAATACTGCTCTTTTATGTTAGCATAGTATCAATTTTGATACCACAGTCTTCTTCATATAATCCAGATTCTTGAATGATTTTCTCAGCATAAAAAATTAATTATGGGGGGAAAAGATACAGCCCTGATGCTCACCTTTCTTGATTTTGAACCACATAATGATCTCTTGCTCTGTTAGGAAAATAGCTTTTTGATCTAGGATTAGATTTCATATGAGCACAATTAAGTATTCTGGGATTAAAAAGGTTAGCCATTATTTGTTATGATCCACATAGTCATATGCTTTCGTATAGTCAATAAAACACAAATAGATATTTTTCTGGTAGTATGTACTTTCAGTCAGGATCCATCTGACATCAGCAATGATATTCCCAGTGCTACTACTGTATCCCATCTATCTGCTTATATCACCAGTAAAACTTTCTTATATGTCTTTATGTTTAGGGGACCTAGCATACTTCCTATAACATGATAACTATTCAAAATCTATTTGTATTGAAAATAAATTTTAAAATGTAATTACTTTCCCCTCCTATAATAATGCTGCTTTCCCCTATCAATTATGTCACTGAGATATATTATTCTTTATATTTATGTCTCAAGCTAGATGGATCTGGGCTGAAAGCAGAGAGTACCAGAGGAATGTCTATCTGTGCTTCATTGACTATGCAAAGGCTTTGGACTTTGTGGGTAACAACAAACTGTTGCTGACTCTGAGAAGAATGTGAATCCCAGAATATTTGGTTGTGCTAATGTGAAACCTTCCTGAATGATACCTTTGACATCCTCCCACAACTCATCTGGTCTTCGCTCATTACTGTTGAAGGCCTCAAACCTGTTCCTGAGATGATTCTGAAATTCAGGTGG
>NW_006399776.1:13662798-13679560 GCF_000299155.1 Elephantulus edwardii
TTGCAAGGAGGGACCGGTCCTTGGAGGGAGACATCATGCTTTGGAGGGTGGAGGGACAGCACAAGAGAGGAAGACCCTCGATGAGATGGATAGATTCAGTCACTGGGGTAATAAAAATAGGTTTGTCAAATACAATGGGGTTGGCACAGGATAGGACAGGTTTTAGGGCTGTTGTACCTAGGGTCGCTATGAGTAGCAAATGACTCGATGGTACAGCAACATTTTTAGTTAATTAAAGTCACTTGAACTTTATTCTGTAGATAGTGGTGAGTCTTTGGTGGATTTTAAACAGAAGACGTGTACATTCATATTTATGCTTTGAACCATCACAATGGTCTGGGGAGAAAATGATGGAATGTGAGGAAAATAGGATCATCAGGAGTGTAGCTCATGTTTGATCCGGCCGTGGACACCCCCTGGGATTTACCACACTTGTCATTCTCTCATGGTGAGTGTGATGATATCATGGCCTAACAATTTTTTTAAAGAATCTGAGAAAAGCTTCCAGCAGTTGGACTCAATGGCTGTTAAGACTATTACTGTGAGGACAGGTATACAGTCAGGAAGCTATTCTATAATGTTTACTTAATAAACATGGTAAGCCTCATTTAAAAAAACAAAAGAGTTAAAATAATAGTCAATCTGATGCGGAGCCAAATGACCTGTTACATTTAAGCAACTGGCAAATCAAGCAACAGTAAATTGTAACTTCCCATAAGGAACATAGTTCAGATTAAACAACAAAATTCAGATTAAACACAGGAGAAATTAAAAAACAAAATGTACTTGTTTTATCTTTCATCAAAATAATATCAGTAGTTTTTATAAGGAAAAAAATGCAAGAATACACATATGTAACCCTAGGGGAAATGGGGTAATGGCATTTGGTGTGTCAGAGTCAGTAAGACTGACGTAGGATGGGACAAGATTCAGAGCTGTTGTACAAAGGGTCACAATAAGTCTCAGGTGACTTGATAGCACATACAAAAACAGTGGCCTAGTGGTCAAAGCACTCGACCTCTAACCAAAAGGTCAGTGGTTTAAAATCACCAGCTGTACCCAAAGAGAAAGATTAGGCTGTCTGCTTCTGTAAAGATATGAAGCCCTGAAATCCATATGGGCATTTCACTCTGTCTTATATAGTTACCATAAGTAAGAATTGACTTGATAGCTGTGGGGTTTAAATTTTGTAAATAAATATATATACACATAAAATCATAATTCACATCTTTAGTATCATGTATACATACATTTCTGTGAAAAAAAAAAAAAACCAAACCAACAACCAACATATATACTGCTATCTGTGTGCCAGAATTGATAAAATAAAAATTGTAAACTCTAGTTACCTGAAAAATAGTGACAGGGTCAGTAAAACTCCAAAGTTGATGGTAATATTATATACTGAGACTATGAATCCTCTAAATGGGTGATTCACCTTTTACAAGGTCTGCTAAGCTTGGTATTTATATTTACTATCTCAGTGTAACTTTTCTATTTAGAAATAAACAAAATTATCCAAAGAAAAAAAAATGGTGTTTCAGATAACTTCATTCTTGGAAATAACCTCATTATTCTAGCTATCAATAAAAAGATTTTAAGCAAAGCCTTATGTAAATGTTATTGGTCTGTGTCTTGTTTAGACTACTATCAGTTTGCAATTATATGCTTTTTAAAATGCATTGAGTCATTAGATCAATAAACATGAAAGGAACTAAGGAAGGAAAATTGTTATTGCTGTAATTGTTTTTGTGGGTCTGAAAAGCTACCTTTGAGTATGGGTTTGGGGTGAAAAAAATTCAGTTATAATATTATGGTTGCATGTGGTTAAATCACACATGTTTGGGATTATATTAAAGAAGGCAACAAAACTGTGAGCATCATCTTTCCTTTCTTCCTTCTGAGCAAGCAAGATCCCCAAAGTAGCTTTGAGGATACTTTATTTATGGGCCTGCTAGTTCAGGAGCCACACACCAATTCATCATGCTCCTGCTTTGTGCCATCTGTTATAAATAAATATCCCTGCCTGCAACTTTCTGCCGGGGCATGTGTTTACTGTTATGCAGATGAATGCAATATGGGAAGACATTAAAGTTTAAAAAAAAAGAGAGAGGGAGAGAGAAATTGCTTATGAAAATGTCTACAGAACCTATATATTCCTACTACTTGTGTACAAAGGTTCAGCTTACAGGGAGGCCTACAGCTTGAGGAAGCGCTAACTCAAAGCTCCTAGTTTAGCTTGCAACTACCTAGGGAAGAGGTGAAAACAATCAGGGTTACAGCACCAGGTCAACAAAGAAGGATGTGGCAAGAGCTTTCCCCTGCAAGTCCTTTTAGTCGTTTCACACGGCATATTGCTGTGACTTTAGGGGAGAAAAGGACAGCTAGGTAATGTGGGAACAGAGTTAGAAAGGTTTGAAGGCGGCAGTCAGCATCCAAGCTAAAGAGGAAAGATCGGAGCCTCCAGGGGCTTGTGAGAAGCACTATGACACAGTCAGAGCTCCCAAAGAGCAGAATAATTCTGAGAAGTGTGTAGAAAATGTTTGAAGTGGAAAGTGCCTGAAAGGTTGGGAATCAAGCCAAACAAAAAAAAAAATGATGACAATAACTCCCAGTGCAATATACCCTAAACCACCTCTGGAACCAGTTACTAACTGCTCACGAACACTTAGGACAATAGAAGACCCTTTCTCTTTTTTTTTGGGCGGGGGGGGGGCGGGCATCTTCCCAGAAAACTCACAGACCTAGGATATGGAGGTTTTAGAGGGGTCAGCTACAAGGACAGAGCAAAGAACAGTCTTGACACAATTATAGTACATAAATGAAACTATCTTTATTTCCATTATGTTGATGAGAATACTACACTGAGAAAAAAAAATCCATGTGTTGATAGATAATAGTAATAAGAAAACATCAGACCAAATTAGAAAATAAATCTAATGAACTTCAATCAGCTCTTCTTTAGTTTTCTCCAAAATAGGCAGAAAAATAAAATAAAAGAGGCAACTAAATGTATTTGCATATCTCTTGGGCACATAAGCTAGTTAAGACTAGAATGAATACAAATACCTACAGATTTAACATGGGAATAATTTTCTCATTCTAGTTGTTGTTACCTACAATCAAGTCAGTATCAACTCATAGCCAACCCTTTAGTGGGGACACTAAAATCACATAGAAGGAGATTGCCAATGGCACAACTGGTGCATTCGAACTAGCTACCTTGCTCTTGACAGCTCAGTTTCTTACCAGCCAGGCCACTAGAATGTCCTCTCATAATAGTTGTAGTTGTATATAATCAAGTTGGAACCAACTCATAGTTGACCCTCCAGCAGGTTTTAGAGGCAGTAAATCACAGAGGAGGGGAGTGTCAGTCTTTCTCCCATTGAGCAGATGATGGTGGATTTGAACTGCGTACCTTTGTGTTGGCAGTGTAATTCCTTACTGCTAAGCCACCAGAGCTCCCTAACACCAGTAGTGCACCTATAAAACAAACAAGTAAGCAAACAAAACCAACATTTTAACTGTGTCAATAGTGGAATCGAGATATGTAGTATTTAATGTGGATAATTTTACTTTAAAGTTGTATTGTAATAGTGAAAATGTGTTCCCTTCTTCTTTTACTTTTTATGTTGTTGCTAGCAACTCTATGAACAAAAGACCTAATGCCTTTCCATAACTATCATCATTTCTCCAAGTCCTAGAATTTCCAGAGGCATGTGCTTTAGGAAGTGGGTGCCACTCCTGCTTCCAAACCTGTTTTACAACTGAAAGCTCCACTAAACACTGTCTACATAGGGAGACCATTATGGTATTTGACACCCCAATGGCACAAGGTTCAGCATCACAGCAAACCCAGATTACCTTAGTACAGCAAATTGACGAAGAGTGATGATGTACACAGTAGAAGAGTGCTCCTCTAATTATAACAACACTAGTCTCACTTAGCAGTGATTCAGTGTCTTTAAGTCGAATACGACTCACAGAGACCCTATGAACAAATGACCTGAACTCTGTTCTCTAATATCATGTCTTCATAATTATAGTTTATAGAATTCCAGAGGCATCTTTTTTAGGAAGTGGATGCCACTCCTGCTTCCAAACCTTAATCAATACGGAAGCTCCTCCAAACACTGTCCATGATAGGTAACCATTATGGTATTTGGCATGACTATGGCTGGCCAGGAAGCTCCTGAGCAGTGTATAGTTGAGTAAAAGTATACAGAGCAAATTCATTTTCCATTCATCAATTTATACACATCTTGCATAGTGACATTAGTTGCAGTCTCCTCATTATAACAGCCTTCATCCCACTTCTTCCCTAGGATTCCCTTTTCTATTTATCCTCTTTTCCTGACTCATGAGCTTGGTTTGAGGCAAATACTGTCCTTTTTGTTCATTGTACAGAGGAGCACATGCCTCCTTGATGATTATTCCTCATGATAGAAATAAACTACATGCAACTAACTATAAATATATAGGAGGTACTAGTGGTAAGAAGCTGTGCTGAAATTCTTAAGGTACTTGGTTTGAATCCACCAGCTGCTCCATGAAAGAAGGGTAGGCAATCTCTTCCTGTGCAGTTAACTGTCTCTGAAAACCCACTGGTGGATCATCTAAGGGTTGGTTCTGACTCGAAGGCACACAATGAAACAACAACAACATGGACAAGCGGAGTATTTTAGTTGGTAAATCTACATGGGAAAAGAATAATTGTTGAGTAATATAACAGCATAATGATTTTCCTACTTTAAGGTAAACTGGACTTCTGGTAGAACAGCACATCAACAGAGAACTACCAGAAGTCCAGGCTGGTTTCAGAAGGGGTCGTGGTACTAGAGATATTGTAGCTGATGTTAGATGGATCTTGGCTGAAAGCAGGGAATACCAGAGGAATGTCTATCTGTGCTTCATTGACTATGCAAAGGCATTTGACTGTGTAGATCATAACAAACTGTGGCTGACTCTGAGAAGAATGGGAATCCCAGAACACTTGGTCGTTCTAATGCGAAACTTATACTTGGACCAGGAGGCAGTCATCAGAACAGAGCAAGGGAACACTGCATGGTTCAAAATTGGGAAGGGCGTATGCCAGGGATGCATCCTATCTCCATACCTCTTCAACCTATATGCAGAACAGATTATCCGGGAGGCTGGGCTCTATGAGGAGAAATGTGGGGTCAGGATTGGTGGACGATTTATCAACAATCTGCATTATGCGGATGACACAACCCTGCTTGCTGAAACTGAGGAGGACCTGAAGCACCTGCTGCAGAGTGTCAAGGACTGCAGCCTGCAATATGGATTGAGGCTCAATGTCAAGAAGACAAAGATTCTCACCACTGGACCAATCGGCAGCATCAGGATGGATGGTGAAGAGATTGAGATTGTACACAGCTTTAGTTTGCTTGGCTCCATAGTCAACAGTCTTGGCACCAGCAGCCAGGAAATTAAAAGGCGCATTGCCATGGGAAAGTCTGCTGTTAGGGACCTCTCCAAAGTGCTGAAGAGCAGTGGTGTCTCTCTGGAGACTAAGGTGCGTCTGATACAGGCCATAGTCTTCGCAATCACCTGTTATGCATCAGAGAGTTGGACAATGACCAAGGAGGATAGAAGGAGAATTGATGCCTTTGAGCTGTGGTGCTGGGGAAGAGTACTGAGAATACCATGGACTGCTAGGAAAACAAACAGATTTGTCCTGGAAAGGGTTAAACCGGGTGGCTCCTTGGAGGCAAGGATTCTGAGGCTCCGTCTAACTTACTTCGGACATGTAGTGAGGAGAGACCGGTCCTTGGAGAGGGACATCATGCTTGGGAGGGTGGAGGGACGGCGCAGGAGAGGAAGGCCCTCTGTGAGGTGGATTGATTCAGTGACTGGGATAATTGGGATGGGAGTGTCAGAGACAGTGTGATTGGCACAGGACTGAGCGGAGTTTAGGGCTGTTGTACATAGGGTCGCTATGAGTCGCAGGCGACTCGACGGCACATAACAACAACAACAAACAAGGTAAACTACAATCCTTGACTCCAGTGTATTATTAAAGACCTTGAAGTACTGTCTAAGAATATTTTTTGAAAGTCTCTTCCATCAGCATTTTAATGTTCTGCAATGTTTTCTGTTCATCACTTTATTATGTCCTTTAAAGATTTAATGTGTTTCTCAGAAAAGTAATTCTTCCTATTATTTCTCTTTAGAACAAACTTCTCCTTGAGATTAGGCCCTGATCCCTTTGCTTTAAAAAAAAATGAACTGAAATATCTCTGCTTGGGATTTGGGTAGTTTCTATCTTTTATGAAACTTGCCTTATCATAGCTTAGCCAATTTGTTCTGTTCGCACTGTTCCTCAGTTTTGAAATTTCTAGAATGCTATTTTTAAAACATAAAAAGTAAATTGTTGGTTTCCTTGAAAAATGAAAGCACCTACAATTACTTATTATTTACGAAATTGCCTGATTGTGGGTTGTAGTAATTGCTCAACAAAGTAAACACTAATTAACTGTAGGACAGATTAATAAATGCCCAATTACACTTCTGAATCATTATCTCAAGAGACTAACAAGGTCAGCGTGTGGTCATTACCTGTGTATTTCTTTAAATGGAGTAGTTCAAAGTTAAGAAAGCAATGTTCATGCTTGGAACCTTGAATGACTGGAGTGAATTGTTCTTTTAACCATCACATCTATATGATTGCACCGGTGGTTACTGGAAATGAACTTTGCACTAGACAAAACCCTTGAGTAAAACCAAGGAGACAGCAAGGAGCATGTATGGCTGAACATAAACAGGGTCAATGATCATACATTTCAGATCTTGATATTTTCCACTTGTCCAGCAGTCTGAGTATTTCCCTTCCACCTGAACTGTTTGCTGTATAGCAGGCAGCAAATAGAATGATAGTAACTTTCCAGTAAGTAACAATAGGCACTTCTATCTGAGAAAAAGAATATCAGGTCTGCAAAAGCCAACTGATCCGAAGCACCCAAGAGAAAAATACCCCAAGCACCTCAGGCACCTTGGTCTCCTCCCCAAACAAGCCCAGCCCTGCTATCAGTTTTGATAAGCAGGCTTTCCTCACCCATGGGACTATAACATGATAATGTCATTCAATAACCCTCACACCCTTTCCTGCTATTTGTCCAGCACAGGAAACTGAAGATTTTCTTGTCGTGTGGACACAGAGGAAATATCTAGCCAGCAAATACTGACCCTCGCATGCAAACAGACCCATATCCTCTTTCCGCCTGACAACTTCCTTCCTGCATGCTTAAAACAATCTACCTTTCAAAAAAAATTTTTTTTTCCTGATTTCTTTTTACTGACTACTCTGAAAGCCCTTGGGGAGAAGACCAATGTAAACTTCCACCCCACATCTGGGTTTTCAAACAAATACGCTGACATTGAGCATGGCTAAAATATTGGAAAGACCCTCTTATGATATTGGAAACTGGTTTATCCACCACAAGCAGAACTTGTTATTTTCCAATTACCTGTACCATCAGGCCCATGTGGACAACCACGAAAGATATTTCAAACTGAAATCTGAAATGTTAAAAAGTATAGTATAGGCCAAAATATCTCTTCATTAGCTATACTGAAAAAATGACTCTGGTATTGGATTCTACTATTCCAACTTGGGGATTTAAAAGTCAAAGAAGGTTAGGCCTAGAGAAGCTAAGATTTAGGATTGCTATCGAAATTAGCAACTAATCAATCTGTCTTGCTCTCTCAAGGAGTTTACCAGAGACACTCCAAACCACTACTGAGTTTGAGGTTGGCTGTAAAATTGGAGAAATAAGTTTGTTTAAAAACTTTAACTTCCTGGACAAAACTATGATTAGGCTATGTCTATGCTCCTAAGGCTCAGTGGCATGTAACAAGAAGCCACAGAGGCTTATTGGTTGTAAGAAGTGCTGCTGAGTATGAGTTCTACTGTCAACAGGTGCTTCTTGCCTTTTACATGTTCAAGCTCTCTCCCAAGTGAACACACATAAAACTGTATCTCAAGATGGTAGAAAATAATAAACACTGTTGAGTTGAATACAATGCATAGTGACTCAATGAACAACAGACATGAACCCTGCCCTATCCTGTGCCATCTTCATCTCTGACACACTTGAGCCAATTGCTGTTATGACTGTGTCAATCCATCTCATCAAGAGTCTTAATCTCTTTTGCTGATCCTTCACTTTTTCAAACATGATGTCCTTTTCTAATAAAGCGTCACCATTTTTTGTCATTAAGAAACACTCTGTTTGTACTTTTTCCAAGACTTAGTTTTGTTCTGTTATTAATCCATGGGATATTCAGTACTCTTCTCCAACACCACAACTCAAAGGCATCAATTCTTCTTCTGCTGTTCTTTTTCATTGTCCAGCTAGCTCTCAGATGTTAGAATTGTTCAGTAGTCTTCACATCCAAGTTTTCGCCATTTTATCCAGCTAAAGAGATTTTTATAAGGAGCAATGGTGACATCCATCATACATTCCTCCTTAGGCTGCTAACTGAAAATTTGGCTGTTCAAACTCAGAGGAGAAGGATAGAGCGGTCTACTTTTGTTAACGTGTACAGCCTTGGAAGCCCTATGAAAAGTTGTCATGAGTCACAATCAACTCAATGTCAGTGTGCTTTTCTTTTATGAAGGGACAAAGAGAGTAAAAAGTTTTTATGTTTTAAAACCTTATGTTTTAAACTTTACAATTTACTTTTTAAAACATATGGCAATGAAAAGAATGAAATGATACTATGGACATTGTCTCCAGCATTCTAGAGATAAAAGAAATAAAAAGCAGTTTTGCAGGCTCCAATAAAAGTCTCATTTGATTATACATTTCTTCATTATGGTAAAAAGACCATACACTATGCATTAAAATGATGCTGAAATAGTTCTAGCACTTACTGAATGCTTTCTATGTGCCAAGAAATGTTCTAAGAAATTTGTACCCATTATCTTATTTAAACCTCAATAAAATTTTAAGGACTAAGGTATTCCTGATTCAAGTCATGATATTTTCTCAAATTACTGAGAAGCAATGATGTTAGCTTGGATATTAAGGGGGAGGGGTGTGCCTGATTCAGGTGATAGTCTATTCAATCACTTACTTCAATCATAATGCATCTGCAAGCTACACAATGAATAACTATGATGGAAAAATAATTGATACCTTTGAGTTGTGGTGTTGGAGAAGAGAATTGGATATCTCATTGACTGCCAATTAAACTCAAACAGATATGTATTGGGGAAAAGTGCGGCCCGAGTGTTCCTTAGAGTAAAGGATGGAGATGTTTTCATTTCACATATTTTGGACATGCTGCTAGGAGAGGTTATCCTTGGAAAGGAACATCATGGTTAGGAAGAGAGAGGCCCAGTGAAAGAGAGGAAGAACCTCGGCAAGATGGATTGATACAGTGACAGCAGCAAAGGGCTTAGCTATATCAGAGATTGAGAGGATGGCAAAAGATTGGACAGGTTCAGTCCTGCTGTTCACAGGCTCTTTATAAGTCATACTAGACATAACAACAACATGTGCATGTAAAAGGACAATGAATTAGGAAGACCAAAGAGAAATAGATTCTTTGAATCATAATGTTGAAGAAAAAGTACTGAATATACAATCAACTGCCAAAAGAACAAATTTGGTTCAGAAGACATGCAGCCAGAATGCTCTATACAAGCAAGGATGGTAAGACTTCATCTGACATAAGTTAAACATATTATCAGGTACACCAGCCTGAAGAGAAGGACTTTTTTGGTCGAAGATCAGTAAATAGAGGAAACCTCTTAATGACACGGTGGGCACAAAAAGGGTCTTAAGCAGAGCAATGATTGTGATCATAGCACAAGATGCAGCAATATTCTGTTTGGTTATTTATAGAGTATGACTTAAGGTTGTTCTAGGTGTACAACTTGCCAGCACTTAACAACTCTAAAAGGTTTTGCTATCTTACCATATTTAACTGACGGCATTTGCTCTGTGCAAGACCCTGTTCTTAGAGAACTAATTAAATTGATCTTCATCAGATCCTCGTCATGGATATGCTATCACCACTCTGATAGAGGAAGCAACTGAAACACATATGAAGACCAAGTTACTTGCCCAAGGTCATAGCACTAGAAAGTGGTAAGGAGAACCTGAAATCTAATAACCCTAAATCTTAAAAGTCTAAGATCTTAAGTGAATCACTGAGTCTCATGCTCCTCCTATCTACTCTAAGTCTAAGAAATCATTGTCCTGGCATCATCAGAGTGCTGCTACATAGACCAAATGAGAAAGGGTGTGTAAATAATTAAAATGGAATTTCCCTTACCCTTAACACGCACAATTTCAAATGTCTAAGGCTAAAAGCCAAGCTGTATGTCAATTAAACATAAAAGCCAAAATTTTCTTCTTGTGGCTTTTTGTCTCTTCACTTTCTTTAACAATTTCTGACATTTTCGTAAGCTTGTTCAAAAGGAAGAAAGCCATGCCATTTTGAGAGCAAAGAGCAATTTACATCATGATTGATTGGGTAAAATGTCAAGAAAACGAAGAAACAGAGGTATTGCTGTTGGCTGCAGCTAAAAAACAACCTGCTGTAACTAAGATGAAAGTTCCTGAAAAGCATTTAGGGGAGAAGCCTCTGTTGTGATATCCATTTGCTTAAAGATGCTGCTGCTAAATGAGCTTTACAATCTAGTCATGGAGGCAAAGAGGTGCTGAGTGCCTAATTTGACTTCAGTGCTTTTTGATCTTTCAAAAAGATAATGCCTTATCTCACAGGAAAGGCACAGAACAGGAAGGACACTTGATGTCTCCATGAGCAGGCTCCAGTCTTTGGAGGCTTCCACCTGCAACCCACACCTCCACAAAAGCTTCCTAAAGTCAACTTCTGGGGAAAGTAATGAAGGCAGGAAGGAAGACAGATGAGTGTGAATGAACGCATACACTTGAGAACGGACTCTCGGCTAGAGTTGACAAGATAAGATGCCAGAACTAGAGAGGAAAGGGAGGGTCTATTTGTTCTTAATAATTTTATTTATTAGCAGCCTCTATTCTCCCTTCAATGATTATGGGTTGTTGAAACCTAAGTGTCCATGTGTTTCAATAACAGAAATGTTATAAGTAGCTAATATTTATTGAGTGTTTTCCATGGATGAGGCACTATGTTGAAGCAGCTACCAAAGATTATTTCTCTGAGTTCTCACTAGATCATGAGGGAACTATTGTCATTCTTGCTTTAAGCATAAGGAGTTTGAGGAACATAGTCTAAAGATACACTGCTTTTAATGGGAAAATGAAACTTTATCTTTAAGATAAAATCCATCCAATCCTTTACAGTTTAACTTAAGCCTGTAGTCTACTAACCAATACATAGAAGAGTAACTAATGATAGAAATATTGATAATAAGAATAACTGAATTTATTTCAATAGACAAGTCAACACATAATTGTACCCTCAGAGTAACATTTTTACTTACTAGCTATTTTTTTTTCACATTGTGACAAGACTTCTTTATAACAAATATATAGCATCCATTTACAAACAGCAAGTCATTGGAGAAAGGGACTGTGAAAGGGAGCAATAGCCATTTCCCCATAAGCTTTTTTTTATTATTAATTTCAACGAACATTTACAGAGATTTTGGATTTCCATTCATTCATTGTTGCAATTTTCTCCCCACCCACCCCACCCACACCCTCAGTTCGCTCCTCTCCTTGAAAAGCAAAAGAAAAACTTCTTCATTGGTATACAATCCCCCTACAACCCCCACCTCAAGCCTGGGTATACTCCACTCTGCAACCCTCATTCTGAACTCTTATGATATTCATAATGCCCTAAAATATATTACTTTTAAACGGTTCTCTCACCATAAGCTTTTTCTTAGTGGTTATAGCTGTCACCAATGATTCTCTTCCTGAATAAAAATTTTTCCCCCAGGAATTGCAAAGGGTGATTTCCAAATCTGTTGTTTCTACTTCATTTATTATCTGGCTTTGGGTTAATTCTTTCTCATTAGTGACCCATTTTCAGGGTAAGATATGGTTAAAATTGTCATGTCTGATAGTAGATAATGAATTTCCCCTCCCCACCTGTTTTTTTTAAATTTTTGCTGCATTATTAACAATAGCAAAGAGGTGGGTGCAACCCAAGTGCCCATCAACAAATAAATAAGTAGAAAAACTATGGTACATTCACACAGTGGAATAGTATGCCGCCTTGAAAAACAATGAACTCTTACAACATTACACAACATGGGTGAGCCTGGAGGACATTTTATGTTTGGTGAAATATCTGTCACAAAAGGACAAATATTACACAATGCTACTGGAAAATTCCTAATGCTTTAAAGAGATCTTTTACTTAAAATTGAGGCTTGTTGATGACACCAAGAGCAGCGATAACAGACTAATCAGACCTGCTGTGCCAAGAAGGTTCACAACTGATGTTCTCCTCCCTCAAAAAAGTGTGATATGGGTGAGGACTAGTTTAAAAGTAAGAGACAAGAAAGGATAGGCATCTGCACTCTGTGCTGCAATGTAAAAAGGATAAAGAGGTTAAAGAGAGTGAGAAGAGATGTGACCACAGTTCAGGAAACAACAGCAAAAACTATCATCCAGGGACCATTTCTGTAGTTGGGACCACAAAGCCACTGGAACATAATAACTAGTTTTTTAGTAAATGTAAAGAGAATCTGAAAGCACATGATATATATATGTGAAATGTTCAGCAGGAGAAAGAAGATGGAAAACATCAACACAAAGAAATGGAGAAGCTAGAGAACTGACCTGTGACTAATAAACAATTGTCAACTCCCTAGTACAATATGCTGTAATAAATAACAAAAAGCAGAAATATTCCTGCACAATATGTTCACAATAAATAATAACAAATAACAAATATTTGTAGCATTATTTATAGCACACGAAGCATGTACTTTGACATATATTGTTTCAGCTAATCTTGTAAGCCACCTTGAGAGGTAAGTATAAATCATGTCAAAATGGAATTCTAGCAGATACTTACCCATTGAGAAATAAGAGTTCAAGAAATACCAGTATAAGTACCTAAAACCTGGCACAAAAGATGCCTGAATTTTTTTTAAAGTCATTAAAAATGTCCAAAGATACAAAAGAATAATTTTTGTGATCCAGGGCTTTAACTCAAGCATTAACCCATGACTCTAGTGTTCTGCTATGGACCAGGCAGAGACTGGTTTTGTCCCAAAAAAGTAAGCTCAAGGGGAGTTAAGGCAAAGTAGGTCTAAAGGTTTGTTTTGATTACCAATACTTCAGTCCAAAGCCATTACAGTGAAAGAAAAGGTCATTCTGAAATACAGAGGTAGGTGGGAAATAATGAAAACTTCAACAGCAAGAGAGTGAATGTCCTAATATTCAGTATGAATGCCGAAAACTCCTTCAAGTCACTCTCATTTCAGGTACGTGGTAACAAGAATGTTAGTAAAATTCTCCCAAACAGGAATATCTTAAAGCTCATGAGACTTGAGATTGTAAAGAATATGAGTAGAAATGGAACTGAAAGGATACATTCCATCTTTGTCCTAGCAAAACCCTTAGTAGTGTGTCAGTAATATGAACCCCAGCAACTCATAGTAATGGTCTTCCTAGGAAGGAAACCCTGGTTTCTTTCCCCTACAAAAAGAAATTCTTTCATATTCCTTCCTACAGAGAAGACTATATACTTGTATTAGAGTTGTCAGTAACTTGACTAAGACCTTGGGATAATGAGAAGTAAAAGCAGAAATGGAACTCACATCATTACCCCAGATTCTCTGCTGTTAGTTAAAATGAGACTTTTCATGCTTATTAAATTAAATTAAATCTTCATGATGTGATTTGTATGTTCTCAAATAATAGCTTTCTCGCTCTAAAACTTCAACTTACAAACTAATTTTCTGGAATTTAAATGCCTGAAGCAAAAATGAAATAGAACAGCTATATTGTCACTGTGCTGATCTCTTCTGGAAAACTTTCCTATTAATGTTCAAGGAGGAAGTTAAGACTGAAAGGCATAACCCCTAACTAATACTGTTTATTTGCTGAATATGAAGGAACACAGATCAGCTCTAGACCTCGGTTCGAAGTTTGAGTGTATTTAGAGAAAGACTTACTGAGTTGGAACCGACCTAATGGTGGTTGGTTCAGCTTACTTATTTTGAAGCAGAGGATCTAGTTATTATTTTCCTCAACATCTTTGCAAATACAGGTAAAAAAACCCCATAAAACTATTTTTGTTAAGTCAATTCCAACTTATGGAGACCCTGCAGGACAGAGAACTGCTCCACTAGGATTCAAAGACCTTAATACAGAAGCAGTGACACATCCTTCTCCTGTAGAACAGGGGTTAGGTTCAAACCAGTGACCTTTTGATTAACAGCCCAGTATTTAACCACTGTGCCAAAAGTTTCCACCAATCAACTGGCTTGACCTGACAACTGGTTGATGGGTTTAATTTGGAAGCCATCTTAATCATAAGAGGGTTTGGTTTTAATAAATGTCTTCAATAAAGATGGATTACACAGTATATAATTTCTTTTGCTTCTAATTTAGGAATCTGGCACATAAAAGCATAGAGTGTGAAGGAAATGAATCATAACCTTATGACATTTGGCATGATTTCTAAGGTAGGTGTCAGATAGGTTCATAAGCAGCTATCTTGCCAAATCTTATCAAAACCTGAAAGACAAAAAGAAGGGGGAAAATGCACACTTTATAATTGACATCAAAAAGGAAGTAATTTTATTTTTAGTACATTTGCTTTAGAAAGAGAGCCAACTAATTTGAAAATGTCCATAATTTAACCAACATCAGACCTCCTTACAATATTCCCCATAGAAGCTCAATAAATGTTAGTTTCCATATTTACTGACTTTACAGTTTTCTCCAGTTAATGATCAGCAAGCAACTTTTATTACTTTAAATGAAAACAAAATGAAGATCTGAAATCCTGTGATCAAGAATTGATTTCTGGCAGACAAGCAAAATTGTTTGGTCTATTTTTATGGTTGATATAATTGTATTCAAACCCCATAAACAATGCACATTCATTTCAGTACTTTTTCAGCCCATCTTTGGTCATAAAGTTTAATTAAAACAAAACATCCTTTAGGTAAATCAAAGGAAGTGCCATTGAAATAATATAAACACTTGAGAAAACCTTGGGCTGTTTCCACGCTCCAGTCTGATTAGATGGAAAAGCACTTGTGTCAGTAGACCAACCAATAGTGTGTGATTAGGAGGACAGCCTCTAGTATTACAGGCCTTTGGCAAAGTTTCTTGGAAAATCTGAGCCAAATTTCTCTATTCCAAGAGAGGGTTTTCCACTTGGAGGCTGTGGTATCTATAAAGGCTATCATTCATGAACAGGGTGTCCTCTATTTAGCTGTCAGAAGGCCTGTCTATCGCAGGATTCAGACTGTCTGTCCCACTTGGCTGATGTCAGAAACTTACGCTAGAGTTATGGCAGAGAAAACATGTTTTCCATTACGCCTGTACCAAAGTGTTGATTAAGGTGGCACATGCCAGACCTGGGAGTAGCCAGCACTCAAAAATAGTATAGACCTTTTAAAGATGCTGAAATTGTTTCCAGAAAATTCAGTACTGAGCTTATCATCCTTTTGTTCTAATAGAAAATAAATAAATCCTTCTATACTTATTTATAAACTATTGTTCTCGTGGTGTACCATCGAATAGAAGGAGATTGCCTAGCTTTCATATGTGGAGCAGCTGGTGGATTCGAACCGTGTTCCTTCAGGATTGCAGCACAGATTCTTGCCACTAGGATCGATTTCTCCTTTTCTTTTTCTTTACTATGTTCAGACCTTCCTTTTGTGCTAATGATTAACAATCTCTTGATACTTTGCAAATAGATTCTATAAGAGACAAAGGTTTCGAATTGTATTTGCCATATGGGACTTTCTATAAAGGGACTCCAAGCTTCTCTTTGGAGGCTAGGATTTTGAAGCTCCATCTCACATACTTTTGGCACATGGTCAGGAGTGACCAGTCCTGGAGTAGGACATCATGCTTGAAAGGGCAGAGGGGCAGCACAGGAAATGAAGACTCTGGATGTGATGGATTGATTCAGTGGCTGGGGCAGTGGAGGTAGGAGTGTTGAAGTCAGTGAGACAGGTTCAGCACATGAAAGGCTTCAGACGTGCTGTACATAAAGGTTGCTATGAGTTGCAGGTGACTCGACAACACATAATAACAACCACAAAAAGAGACTCCTTGAAATGACTTTTAACCTTTTTGGAATGCTAGACTCTTTGAAAAATCTATAAATATTGTGCTTTCTTTCTCAGGGAGGTGGAAAAAAAAAGAGTGCATGATCAGAATCCTAATGAGAACACTTTCTATTTCTGGATCCCTGTCCTAAACAAAACTAGAAATAAGAAACTAGCTAGTAGATTGAATTTTCACAACTATCGAGGAATGTTGTTATTTCTGTTAGGTGCCATTGAGTCAATTCCACCTCATAGCAGTTGGTAGATTGGAACCACCTGCCTTTTTGTTGGAAGCACAACGTCTTCGATCTGATCTGATTCCTATGCATACCATCAGGTGAAGTCCATGTGTATAACTTGCGTTTGTGTCTCTTGTAAAATTTATTTGCAATGAATAAGTCATTGATTTTACAAAATTCAATCATTCTATCTCCAGCCTCATTTCTGTCACCAAGCCCATGTTTTCCGACTACTGATTCTTCTTCAGTATTCCCAACTCTTGCATTCCAGTCACCCATTATTATCAATGCATCTTGATTG
>NW_006399776.1:13681978-13708661 GCF_000299155.1 Elephantulus edwardii
AATCGGGATGGGTATGTCAGAGGCAGTGCGGTTGGCGCAGGATAGAGCAGGGTTTAGGGCTCTTGTGCATAGGGTCGCTATGAGTCGGAAACGACTGGATGGCACATAACAACAACAACAACAACAACACAACTTCTTAACCACCAGGCCACCAGAGATATCCATGTGAAGCCATACTGACCCAGTAATCTATAGCTAGATCACTAGCTGTTTATGAAAATGAAGTCTGACCTTCTAAAGCTTTATGAATTTTAAGTTATGAGAAGGAATTACTATTAAGTTTCTCAGTGTCAAGTCATCATGCTCTTACATCAAGCACAAGTTCTAAAATATTGACACTTCTTTTTCTTGATTTTGCCAATTTTCCTGCCTGGGTTTCTCAACATCTTGATCTCCATTTTCCTCAACCTCCCAGATTTTGGTATTTGACAGTCACCAGTCTTTTGTCCTTTCTCTTCATTATCTTTTCAGACTTTCTCTATATTTTCATTCATTCTTACCGCTTCAAGTGATAGTTCCCTAGTACATATCAACATTCTTTCTAACTTCAGATTGTTTTCTTCATTTGCCTGCTGAATGAGCCTAATGTCAGAAACAGACCTATGAAATTGCTCAAAATAATATCTCAAGTGACAAGAAACTGTGCTGTAATTCTGAAATTACGTAGTTTGAATCCACCAGCAGCTCTATGGGAGAAAGATGGGCAGCATTCTCACATGTTATTAACTGCCTCTGAAAACCCACCAGAAGGTTAGGTATGGGTCAATTCCAACTCTACTGGTACACAACAAAATAATAATTTAACAAAACATTTTTTTTATCCTCTTTACTTTGTTTTCCTTATTTTACATTCTCAGAATCAGTAGATAACTATTAAGAAATTCTGTGTATCTGCTACATAAATGTGTTTCTCATCCATTGCCTCCTTTCATTTGCTTCTTCATCTAATCTGTCTTGATGGGCTCGGATACTCATTATTTCTTCCTAGCATTATTATATTGCCCTCAACTTTGTGTTCCCATTTTCAGTCTTGCCAATATGTGCATCTGGATTATGGCCAAATTAATCTTTCTTACTTATCATTAATTTGGTGGCCATCAAAGTGAAAAGGCAGTTCTTTTTTTTTCCTTATTGAGATTTTATTGTAAGTTTATAAAGAACTTGAATTTCCATTCATTCACTGTTGTACATTTTCCTACATGCCCCCCTCCACCCCAGTTCACATTTTTCATTGGAAAAAAAGTTCTTTCATTGTAACACAGTCCCCCCACCGCAGACCACTTTGCTATGCAGCTCTTATTCTGGACTCTTGTCATATCAATAATACCTAGTCATGTATTCATTTTATACAGTTCTCTCCCTCATCTGTTACAATGCCCTGTACATTATTTATCCCCTCTTTTCATAGTTTTCCTCCAACCCTCCTGTCAGTTCTGTTTTATAACTGTGATATTATACAGCATTTGTCTTTTTGTGATTGAGATATTTCATTCAGCATAATGTCCTCCATGGTCACCCATTTTGTATAACATTTCATGAGGTCTTTGTTTTTCAGTGCTGCATAATATTCCATTGTGTGAATATACCACAGCTTCACTATCCATTCATTTGTTGATGAGCACTTAGGTTGTTTCCAACTCTTTGCTATTGTGAACAAAGCAGCAATAAACATGGGTGTGCATATATCTGCTTGGGTGGCGGTTCTGGTTTCTTTAGGATATATTCCCGGTAGTGGAACTGCTGGGTGAAATGGTATTTCTATTTGCAACTTTTTGAGAAAGCGCCATACAGCCTTCCATAGTAGTTGCACCATTTTACACTCCCATCAACAGTGAGTAAGAGTTCCAGTTTCTCCAAAACCTTAACAGCATTTGTTGTTTGCTGTTCTGTTGAATTTTGCTATTCTTACTGGGGTGAGATGTAATCTCATAGTTGTTTTGATTTGCATCTCTTTTAGAGCTAGGAATTTTGAATATTTCTTCATGTGTTTGTTTGCCACCTGAATGTCTTTTTTGGTGAAGTGTCTGTTCATATCCTGTGCCCATTTTGCAATTGGGTTGTTTACCTTTATCTTGTTGTAGTGCTAAAGTATTCTAGAAATTTTTTATATAACTCCCTTATGAGACAATTCATTACCAAATATTTTTCCCCATTCTGAGGCTTCCCTTTTTTACCCTCTTGGAGGAGTTTTTGGATATGCATAGGGATTTGATTCTTAGAAGGTCCCATTCATCTATCTTATCTTCTCCTGGTTGTAGGTTTTTCAGGATGCTTTGAAGACTGTTAATGTTGTGGACTAGTGCTCTCAGGGTTTTTCTGAGCTTTTCTCTAATGAAGTTTACAGTCCTTGCTTTTAGTCATAGGTCCTTGATCCAGTTTGACTTGGTTTTTGTGCATAGTGTGAAGTGTGGGTCTTGTTTGAGTTTTGTGCAGATGGTTTTCCAATTTTGCCAACACCATTTTTCTTAACGGCTGTCATTTCCTCACTTAATTGATTTCACCTCCTTGTCGAAAATCAGTTGATCATGGGCTCATTTCTGGGTTTTCAATTCTAATCCATTCATCTATGTGTCTGTCATTGTACCAGTAGCACATTGCCTTGACCACCTTGGCAATGTAGTAGGATTTGAAATCAGGGAGCTAGATACCTTCTACCTTGTTTCTCATTTTAAAGAGTGCTTTGCTTATTTGGGGTCTCTTTCCATTCCAAATGAAATTGGAGATTACCTTTTTCATCTCATTGAAGAATGAATGGTATTTGTATTTGTATTGCGATTGCATTGAATGTGTAGATTGCCTTTGCTAGGATTGTCATATTCACACTATTGAGCCTTCCTATCCATGAGCAAAGTATATTCTTCCATTTCTCCATGTCTTTTTTTGTTTCTTGTAATAATGTTTTTTTAATTATGCAGGTGACACAACCTTGTTTGCTGAAACTGAGGAGGGCCTGAAGTGCTTGCTGCAGAAAGTCAAGGACTGCAGCCTCCTGTATGGATTGAAGCTCAACATTAAGGAAACAAAGATTCTCACCACTGGGCCAATTGTATGGATGGTGAAGAGATAGAGATAGTTGACAGTTTTAGCTTGCTTGGCTCCACAATCAACACTCTTGGTAACAGCAGCCAGGAAATCAAGAGACGAATTGCATTGGGAAAATCGGCTGTGAGGGACCTCTCAAGGGTACTGAAGAGTAACTACATCAGGCTGGAGACTAAGGTGCTCCTGATCCGGGCTATTGCCTTTGCAATTATGTGCTATGCGTCAGAGAGTTGGACAGTGAATAGGGTTGATAGAAAGAGAATTGATGCCTTTGAACTCTGGTCCTGGAGAAGAGTGTTGAATGTACCATGGACTGCTAGGAGAACAAACAAGGTTGTCCTGGAGAAGGTGAAGCCGGAATGCTCCTTGGAGTCAAGGATTCTGAAGCTTCATCTGACATACTTTGGGCATGTTGCAAGGAGGCATGTCCTTGGAGAGGGACATCATGTTTGGCAGAGTGGAGGGGTGGCGAAGGAGAGGAAGACCTTCGATGAGATGGATCGATTCTGTGACTGGAGTGGTGGGAATAAGTGCGTTTGAGGTTGGCACAGGATAGAACAGTGTTTAGAGCTCTTGTACATAGGGTTGCTATGAGTCGCAAACGACTCGATGGCACATAACAACACAAGAGCAATTTTCTCTCAATAGATCCTTTGTGTTTCTAGTTAGATTTACTCCAAAGTATTTAATCTCTGTGATTAACTATTGTGATGGGTATTGTTTTTCTTAGCTCCAGTTCTGTATTCTCTTTGTCACTTTAGAGAAATCCATTTCATTTTTGTATGTTGATCTTGTATCCTGCCACTTTGCTGAACTGGTCAACTATATACTATAGTTTCCTTGCTGAGTCTTTAGGGTTTTCTAAGTATACTATCATACCATCTGCATATAGAGATAATTTTATCTCCTCTTTGCCAATTTGGATACCTCTTATTTCCTTCTCTTGTTTTATTGCTATTGCTAAGACTTCTAATGCCGTATTGAATAGCAAAAGTGATAGTGGGCATCCTTGCCTACTTCCTGTTCTAAAAGGGAATGCCTTTAATATCTCTCTATTGAGAACAATGTTGGCCCTCGGGCTTGCATATATACTTTGTGCTATGTTGAGGAATTTCCATTTCATCTCTATTTTGTTGAGTGATTTAAATCAGGAAAAGGTGTTGGATTTTGTCAAAGGCCTTTTCTGCATCAATTGATAGGATCATGTGGTTCTTGTTCTTTGCTTTGTTGATGTGATTAATTACACTGATTTTTTTCCCTTACCTTGAACCATCCTTGCATACCTATTATGAATCCCACTTGGCCATGGTAATTTTTTTTAATATATTGTTAGATTCTATTGGCCAGATTTTGTTCAGGATTTTTGCATCTATGTTCATGACAGATATTGGCCTATAGTTTTCTATTTTGGTGGTATCTTTACCTGGCTTTGGCATCAAGGATATATTTGCTTCATAGAATGACTCTGGAAGAATTCCATCTTCTTCTATTTTCTCAAATAGTTTATGTAGAATGGGTGATGGTTCTTCACTGAATGTTTGATAAAATTCTCTTGTCCAGGGTGGTTTTTTGGCTGGGAATGTTTTATTACCTTTTCAATTTCTTCTTTTGTAATGGATCTGTTCAGGTGTTCAATTTTGGTTTGTGTTAGTTTAGGTAGGTTGTGATTTTCTATATATTTGTCCATTTCCTTTAGGTTTTCGTATTTGCTTGAATATAGTTTTTCATAATATTCCATTTTAACCTTTTTTTATTTTAGTTGGTTCCATTGTGACATTGCCCCTTTCATCTCTTATTTGGATATTTTGTGTCTTTTCCTTCTTTTCTTTTGTTAGTTTTGCTAGTGGTTTGTCAATTTTATTTATCTTTTCAAAGAACCAACTCTGGGTTTTGCTGATGGTTTCAATTGTTTTTCTATTTTCTATTTCATTTCTTTCTGCCTAAATGTTTATAATTTCAGGGGTTTTGGAGGCTGTCACTTTTTTTGCTGTTCTTTTTCAATTTGTTGGAGATGTTGGGTTAGAGAGTCAATGGCCATTTTTTTCCTGTCTTTAAAGTGTTTGCTTATTGCTATAAATTGACCTCTAATTACTGCTTTGGCTGTATCCCAGAGGTTTTGGTAAGTTATGTTTTCATTGTCATTTGTTTCAAGAAAATTTTTCATTTCATTTTTTTATTTCTTCTAGTACCTACTCATGTTCAAGTAAGGTGTTGTTCTGCTTCCAAAAGTATAGTTTTTCTTCCTTATTCTCTTGTTATTAATTTCTAATTGTGTAGCATTGTGGTCTGAGAAGATGCTTTGTATTATTTATATGCTTTTGAATTTATTGATTCTTGCCTTTTGTACTAAATTGTAACCTATTTGGGAGAACATTCTGTGCATATTAGAGAAGAAGGTATACTGAGCTTTTGGGGGGATGCATTAGATCTATGATATCGAGTTGGTTCATTGTGTGGTTTAATTCTTCAGCATCTTTATTGAATTTCTTTCTGGAAGTTCTATCTTTTCTTGAGAGTAGTATATTGAAGTCTCCAACTACTGTAGTAGTGTCATCTATTTCCTTTTTCCTTTTTGTTAATGTTTGTTTTATATATTTTGCAAGTATATAAATGGGTGCATATATATTTATTATGGTTATGTCTTCTTGTTCTATTAACCTTCTAATCATTATGTAGTGACCTTCCTTGTCCTTTATGAGGTTTTTGCATTAAAATCTATTTTATCAGAAATTATATCGCCACTCCATTTGCTTGGTGTATTTTTTCCCACCCTTTTAATTTTAGTCTTTCTTTATCATCATTTTTTAGGTGTGTCTCTTGTAGACAGCATACTGATGGATTTTGTGGTTTTATGCAATCTGCTACTCTTTTTCTCTTCAGTGGTTCATTTAAACCATTTACATTCAATGTGATTATTGAGAGGCAAGGTTTTGTTGCTGTAATTTTGTTGAGTTCTTTATTGTGTTGTTGCTAGATTCTTTGGTCCATCCTGTTTTCTGTGGCACCTCAGTAAGAAGGATGTCTCTCAGTGTTTCCTGCAATTCTGGTCTTGTTTTAACAAACTCACTTAGGTTCTGTTTTTCTGGGAATATCTTGATCTCTCCTTCATATTTGATGGACCATTTTGCTGGGTACAGTATTCTTGCTTGACAGTTGTGTTATTTGAAATTTCTATATACGTCATTCCACTGTCTACTTGTTCGCATACTTTTTGCTGAGAAATTGGCACTTAATCTTATTTGCTCTCCCTTATAGGTTACTTTTTGTTTCTCCCTCATTGCTTTCAGAATTCTCTCCATATCTGTGGTTTTGACAATGATATGTCTTGGTGTTTTTCTTCTGGAGTCTATTCTATATGGTGTTCCCTCAGTTTGAATATATCTTCTCTCATGCTTCATTATGTCTGGAAAATTTCCTTCTAATAATTTTTCCATAATTTTTTTGGTGTCTTTAGTTGATTCTTCTTGTTCTGGGATTCCAACTACATGCATGTTATTTCTCTTGATAGTGTCCCACATTATTCTTAGGTTTTCTTCCTTTTCCTTCCTTTTTGATTTTGGTTTTTGTTTTGTTTTGTTTTGTTTTTCTAGCAGATCTGTGGTGATAATTCTGTTTTCTATTTCACTGGTTCTGTGTTCCATCTCTTCCACCCTATTCATCTGTCCCTCCATCAGGTTGACAGCATCTGAAACATTGGTCCTCAAATTTTGAATTGTGGTTTCTTGTTTCTCCAGAGCCTCTAATGCCTCATTTGTTTTATCTGTATTATTTGGACAGGTTTATTTTTTGTTGTTTTTTTTTTTTAAAAGATCTTCCACGTTTGTGCTTGCAGTGTCCTGTACTTCTTCAAGTTTGTCTCTTACACATACAAAACATTCAGTCATTGTTCTTTTAAATTCTGTGTCAGAAAGTTTCATCAGACTTTCTAGTTTCAGGAAATCCACTGATACTCTGTCACTTTGGGCAGCTGACATTTTGCTATGGGTTTGTGTAGAGGGTATAGTAGCCTGCTTCCTACATGGCATTGCTGTGGTAGTTTTTCATGTCTGAGGTTATAGCAGGTTCTTGATCTGAAGTCACTACTGCAAAAGAGGGTGGGATAGCTACTCTGCCTCAGTTTCTCTCTGTGTTCTGACCCAAGGGAAAGTATAATTCAGTTCAGTAGAGAAAAGGCCAGTGGAAGCAGCCTACTCTGTCAGACAACTGCCTCACCTTAGGTAGCCCAAGGTGTTCTTGGCTAACGGCAGTTGATGGGCTTGACGTGAGGAGATGCAAGGTGGAGGACAGAGACCTGATTGGAAAACCAGGAAGCCTTGGTTTTCCCTTCAAGGATGAGTTCCAGCTGTCTCATTCCCTTCTGATTTAACTTAAGGGGTCCCACATGCTCCAGCCAAATAGCAGGGACCCACCACAGAGTACCTCACTGAAGTTCCAGCATCACTTCCAGCATACATCAGCTCTAGGCACAGGCGTCAGCATTAGGACTAGAGCTCCTGGCTCAGGGCACCGAAGCCAGGGCCAGAGTTCTGGTTACAGGGCATGAGAGCCAGAGCCAGGGTTCTGGGCACAGGTCATTTGTGACAGGGCTGGATTTCTGGGTGCAGGACTTCCATGCCAGGGGCAGCATATGCAGACAACAACGGGACTAGAGTACAAAGAGAGTTCTAAAAGAGTAGTCCACAGAAAGTTTCTCAGCTAACACAAAGGCCACTGTCTTTTTCTAGTGGTTTGAACATTACCACAGTTCTGCTTTAAGTTATCAGAAGGGTGAGAAGCTGTAAGGAGGAGAAGAATGTTGTCAGGCCAGGGATGATGCACAAGGCAGCCTTTCACAGCAAAGAACAACCTTGTTCAATGTCTGCAAAATACCAGATTGAGAAAACCTGGTCTGCAGCATTACTTTGAAATTTAATGCTATTTAAAGTTTTTCCAGCTTCCTTTCCGGACTAAGTTTCTGTCACCCAGCACATGCTCTACAAGGGAGCTCCAGTGGTCTAGTGTTAAGGAGCTGAGCGACCAAAGCTAAGGCAGGTAGTTAGAATTCATTAACTGTTCCAAGGAACAAAGATAGGCTATCTCCTCCATGAGATTCATAAGATCTGAAAATCGACTGGATCAGCTGTGAGTCAGTTCCAATTCAATGGAATTATTCATTGTTGACTTGACAAGGGCTATACATAGCCTTAAAAAATAAGTTATTTTTTATTTACCAAGTATGTTTCTCACTTGTCTCCTTAACAATGTTGCTTTTATTAGTATTATACCTTCTTTCAGGAACATCGCCTAACCTGGTCAAAAAGCCACTGCTGTCTCCTCTGTGAGGCATTTTATAATTTGCCCATGTGGATTGTGTTAGTTACCTAGAGCTGCTGTAACTATACAACTGCAACAAAAATACCACAAGTGGGAAGCTTTTAAAACAGCAGTTTAATATCTCACTATCCTGGAGTCTCAGAGTCTAAATTCAGGGCTTTAGCAGGGCTAGCACATTTCTGTCTCTATATCTCTGTCCAATGCAGAAGACATAACCTTACTTGCTGAAAGTGAGGAGGACTTGATGCACAAGTTGCAGAAAATCTAGGAGTGCAGCCTTCAGTATGGATTGCATTTCAATGTCAAGAAAACAGATTCTTAACGCTTGACCAATATGCAGCGTCATAATGGATGGAGAAGAGATTGAAACTGTCAACAGCTTCATCTTTGCTTGGATCCACAATTAAAACCCTTAGTACCAGCAGTCAGGAAATAAGGAGATGCATTGCACTGGGATAATCTGTAATCAAGGAACTTTCCAAATTAATAAGGAGTAATGATGTCAGTTTGAGAAATAAGGTGTGTCTGATTCAGGCCATAGTCTTTCTAATTACAAAAAGAATTGATGCTTTTCAGCTGTGGTGTTGGAGAAGAGCACTGAACATCCAATGGACAGCCAAAAGAACAAACAGATATGTCTTGGAGAGGGTGCAGCCAGAGTGCTCGTTGGAGGCAAGAATGATGACACTTCACCTCACATACTGTGGGTATGTTGCTAGGAGGGGCGAATCCCTGGAGAAGGAAATGATGCTGGGAAGAGTGGAGGGTTGGTGAAGGAGAGGAAGACTCCAACCAGGTGGATTGATATAATGACTGCTTCAATGGGCTCTCGTGTGTCAGGAAGTGTGAGAATGGCGCAGGATAGAACAGGGTTTAAATCTGTTGTTCATAGGGTTGCTATGAGTCATACTTGACTCAGTGACACCTAACAACAACAACAACCCCATAGGCTCTAGAGAGAAGGATCGGTCATCCACTTCTGAATTAACAGGTCTCTGAAAATCATAGGGCACATATAAAGAGATTCAGAGCTATTAGGCATAGAGTTGCTATGAGTCATAGTCAACTCATAACAGCATAACAGTATAACAATACGTAACAACAACAACCCCAATACCCCCATAGGTTCCTAGGGAGAAGTCGTTGTCTTTTCAGTTTCTTGTAGCTGCTGGAAGTACTTAGCTTTCCTGGGCTTGTAGACGCATTTTCACATGGTGTCTTGTCTCCCCCCGCCATTCATGCTTGTGCTTAGGTTTAAGACCCACCCTACTGGTACAGTTTCATTAACATAACAAAGAAATATCTATTTGGAAATAGAGGTAAGAACTTGTAGATTTTGGGTGGGAAAAAATGAAATTCATGAATAAAATTTCTCCTTCACCTGCCCTTCTTTTGAGTCTGGCATTGCATTGTGTGGTAAATGCTTATCAGCTAATTTACTTTGTCTTAATCTTCGAGTAAAGATTTGGACCGGACAAGCATATTTCCTTCAACAAGATAGGTTTTCAACAAGTATTTGTTAAAATTTGGTGTAACTTTTTTTTTAATGTTGGTTTTCTGGAACCACCAATGCTTAGGTGTTACTCATTGAAGGTCAATATTTATTCTGAAACATATGGTTTTTCAGAAAATTAAATATCATCATCATCATGATGTTCTATGAAATATATCTGAATTTTGCACTTAGTTTCTTTTCCAGTCCAGGTTTTGGATTTGCTTGGTAGTGTAGATGCCTAAGATTCTTTGTACCTCTTTCCACACTAATTTACCTGTTTACCAGGTGTTCTGCATTGGCCTCCAACTGCTCATTTTAGGCTATCTAATTCTACAATGCATGCTTCATTGATGATATCCTGAGAAAATTTTTCTGCCTGGTAAAATAAAACCAAGTTCTTGTCAGCTTAATAGATGCCATTAAATTACCTCATAGAAACACTGAGCAATGTAATGGCATGAGTCACCAAGACTTCATTTCTGGATTGTTATGTTATTGCCTTTTTACTTATAGAAGATTTAATTAAGGGCAAAGATTGAGTATTGGCTAGTCTTCTGAGGGCCAGGTATTCCCTTTGCCCGGGTATTAATTTATCTCCTACTACCTCTGAGATAGTAAGAACTTACCCTGGAATCTCTATGAAACAGAAAGGAACCTTTGAATCACTGTGTTGTTATATACCATGAGGGTTAGGTTGGCAGTTCTTATTGCTACTGCTGTGTTTGATCTTGGAATATGTGTAACAGCCTCAAAAACAGCCCATAACAAATTTTCAGCAGTACACGGTGACCTAAAAGCCAAACTACCTTCTAATCCATAAAATGTCTGAAAAAAAGTTATGTCTCATCTGCTTTCCTCCAAATTATGTCAGCTTTTGTGAAAATTGAATTTTAAGATTATAGGCTATTTTGTGACACAAAGAATCAGTATTTATTTTCTTCTTCTGTATTAATTTATAATTAGTGCCAATTAATATTCTTAATATTTTAGTTAAATAACTAATTATATACAGATATACATAGATAAGTGAGAAAAAAAGAGAAGTCTACAACTAAGACCTAAGAAGCCAATTCTTCCTGAGAAGATAAAAAAAGAAGGAAGAGGAAATGTCAGGGTGTTCTATATTCTTCTGTTTATCCTAGCCATAATTATAAGTCATTTACTTTGAGGCTCCTTGCTCTGAATTGACACAAGGTAAATGCATCTTTCTTATTTCTTTGTGACCCAAAATGAACACATGTCACTACTATGAACTTTGAGAAATGACGATAGTTATAGAAGGGCTTCAGGTCTTCAATTCATAGTGTTGCTACGAGTCATGCTCGAGTTGATGACAATCAACAACAATGACATATGAGCCCCAGAAGACCATACGCTGTTGTGTGACATGAAGTCAGTTCTAACTCACAGAGACTCTACTATGCACAGAAGGAACAAAAACTGATGGTCCTGAGCCATCCTCATGACGGTTGCTGTACACAAAGCCATTGTTGGAGTCACTGCATCAGTGACAATCCATCTGATTGTGGGTCATAGTCTCTTTTTCATTGACCTTTCCAAGAATGAAACTATATTTTGTTCATCCTTATTTGCCTTCACATCAGCTGGCATGTTCTAAATGTCCAGTAATTGTTGTTACCTTTGGACTTGATCAGTCTTTATCAGTATTTAAATTTGTGTGGTCTGAAATGGCTCCACACTGTCTCTCTAACTACTATTTCTATATAGTGATGACTACTGAGACTTCAATTTTCAGATAAAATTCTCCACTGATATTTATCATCTTGCTATAAAAATAGAATTGTCTCTAAGTAAATTGAATAAAATAGAAAAAATAATTTAGAGAGAAAAATATTTGTTAGAATATTTAGAAATTTATTGTACTTCACTAAGAGGATTTTAAAATTTAAGACAGTTTAATCTTGCTACTATTTCATCTAAGTATTAAAATTGTCAAAAAGTCTATTACATTGTGTTATTTTGATACAGTAATAAGACTGAAATGAAATCCAGTAACTTTAAGTAAAGGATATTTACCTGCAAGTCTCATTCCTAATAGATACTTTTAGCAGCAATTTCTAAAATATTCAGATAAGTAATGTTGAAGGTTTATCTTAAGATAAGGCCAGATATTATTCAGTGAAGTACATGTTTATTAAATACATACTAAGTATAATCAAAATTTTTGCAGTTACAATTGTATGTACAAAGTCATAAAACACTTTTTATATCCTCAAAGAACTTCCTTATCTTGCTTTGATTTTTATAATCTTGATTTGAGCAGGTTCTTCCCAGTTTACAGATAAGAAAACCTGGGCATACAATTTACTTGCCAAGTTCATTCTCACCTAATAAGAGACAGACAGAAACACCACTCATCAGATTTCAGTGCAGAAACTGTGCCCATATCCTATGGCTCCATCACCAGGATATGCCTAGAAAATTGTCTAACAAATCATAGACACTCAAACATTACAGTTACTAATTTACTGAAAAGCAACATACTGACTATTTATAACAGAAAAACTAAAACTCCTCTGACTCTAGAACCAAGATTTTTTTTCTAAATTTACAGGTAATAAATCAGAATCAAGAGAGATGATATTATAATGAATCATTCAGATTTCTCTTCAGAGCTAACATTCATTCTCCCCACTGCAGAAGCACTGCCACACCTCTCCCCAGAAACTGCCTCACCTAAGTTCTCTCCTGAGAACAGTTACATCCAATGAATGGCCAATAAGGAGTACAAAGCCTGAATTTTGAGGATTCTCTGAAGGATCATCACAGCTTCTAAAATCAAAACAAAAAAATTGTCAGACGTTATTTCAGTCTCACTGGAACTTAACTTCCTCTGCTCAAACCTATTTTCCTTGATCTGTCCCAAGTGTTGTCTATGAAATAACTCCTCAGTAAATTTCCAAGTCTCAACTCTTTCTCTGAGACTCTGAGCTGGTTTAGTTGGTACCAGATATTGCTTTAGGAGACATTGTCTGAAACAGGCTTTTCATTTATTGCTACTACATCCTCATTAAACTTTAAACTGCAACTTCCTCTAACACTGGACTCCTCAGATCAACATTTCAGGTAAGGCATCTCTCCCTTGACAAAGATAAGTAACCTTGATAATCAGGAAAAAGTTGGACTATTTCTACTTAATAAAGACAGGAAAGACTATGTTTGGTGTCCAAATGATCCACTAGGCATCTTTTAGAGCTCCAGGGGTCAATTCTGAGAGTTAATGGACAAGCACGTTGGTTATAGTCTGAGAAAGGCATGATGACAATTGACTCAGAATTGACAGTTTTGATTTCCTTCCCAATAAGCATCTGAGTCAACAATGATGCTAACAAAAGTGAAGAGGAAATGTAAAATGAGAACCAAGATTCAAGTTATGTCTCAAGACCAGCTCTCCTGGAAGGATCAGCAGTTCCTCCAGTTTCCCCAGAAAAAGGAAAAAAAAAAAAAAAAGAAATCCTGGAATTACACTTCCCAGGTAGGAAAAATTTACTATATAAAGCAAGTGAATTCGCCTTATTGAATGTAGGCTACAAGGATCTCTGATGGCCTAGTCTTTAGGAAATTGTCAACTCATAGGTTCAAATCCATCAGCAACTGCAAGAGAGAAAGATGGGCAATGTCCTCCATGCGATTTATAGCCTCTCATAAACCTGCTGGCGGATCAGGTATGAATCAGTTTGGGCTTGACAGCAGTAAGATTTTTTGAGGACTTGAGTGGCAGGAAATGTGAGCTCTATTACGTGCCACTGTGGTTCTCAGATCTCCCAGAACTAAACCACCCATGTCCTTAACTGTGACCTTATCCAAAAATTACCCTGGGCCACAGGAAGCTATTTGGCCAAGTTTGTATTCCTTCTCTAGGGACAACCTACCTTTAGTGAATGGCCAATGCAGGGAAAACAAAGGCACAGTTTCTTTGCCTCCATCTGAGACATCTTTGAAGTTATATTCTAGCTCAGAAACCTTTATGGAGTTGTCTGAAGCTATACTTATTACAACAGCATTGTGTGCAGTTTACCTTCTCCCTCAGTCCAGTTTTTGGGTTCTCCTTGCCAGCAACCAAATCAAATCAGAGTCTTTTCCTCAGAAAACGTACCCTGATACAACCAAGAATTTCAACTCAAATCCAGTTTTATGCTATATATATCACACATCATTAAGAGATCTCAAAGTCTGTCTTTTCTTTCTCTAAGTTAAATTTGTCATTAAGATAAGAGATTTTAGGAGCAAAAAAAAGAGACTTTTTTTCCCTTCTGATGACTCTTGAGGTAATTTTACTGGTTTTTGGATTATGATCTGCTTCCTTATAAAGAAACTGCATATTGAACTTTAATTTCATCTTGTGCAGTGGCATTCATTTTTACAGTAATATTTTATAAGGCTCATCTGCCTGCTGACTCAGAACCCATGTGGTAGCAAGTCTGACAAAATAGATTGTCATGATCTATTAAATCAATAATCCGTGCACTAAAGAAAATTTACACTATGAGTTCTACTCTACTCTCCAATATGCACCACTACAAAGTTTGGGGGGCAAAGCCAGCTGCTGCAACTGGTACATAAAGAGATAATTTCCAAGTTAGGTGTTGTTGCTTTGTTGTTTTTTTTTAAATGTGACATTATAATTACTAAGTAAATTTTGTCTTAAGGTAATCAAGTCATCATACCAAAATTTAACATCACAGAACCCAAAGCACACCAAATTGAATGGGATCGCAAAACATCAATATTTTCTAAGGTATTCATAAAGTTTCATGATGACTCTAATCATTCCAATATTCAAAAAGCCTCATTTAAAACAAGTTCTTCTGAATTTATTCTAGCAATTTGTTGTTTTCTTCCTACAAGAAAAGTATGACATCTAACCAACATTTTCTTAGCTCCCTAATGGTAAGAAGCAGCGCTGCAATTCCAAATACACGTGGTTTCTAGCTCACTAGCTGCTCTTCAGGAGAAGTATCTGCAATCTTCTCCCCTGAATTTACTGCCTTGGAAAAACCTCAGGAGGGTCATGTATGAATCAGTTACATCTCACCGGCATACAACATATATTTAGAAAATTGGGAGAGAGGTCTTATTTTTTGTAAATAAACTCATTTTAAGTTGTAATTAGACCCTATTTTCTAAGATTTTATCTAAATTTCAAACAGAGAAAAACTAAATAGAACAGAAATTTAACTAGTTTTTTTTAAAAAAATTGTTGAAACTCTTGCCCCATGGCATTTCATTTTTCTAATGTTAAATAAAAAATGGGTCCATTTGAAGCTGACATTGTTGATGAATTTTTGTAAAAAATTCTTTTTATTAATTTTAATGAAAGTTTAATCTTTTAAAACCCCATCGCCAACCCTCCTATCTTCTGAATCATGGCATTGAGGCTGAAAGAGCTCAATGCTGATTGTTACCGTGTGCCTCTGCTGTAATTGGTATTCTTTACCATCAAATTAGAACTGACTCATAGTTGATCTCATCTTTCTCTCGCAGAGCAGCTGTTGGATTCAAACTGCATCCCTTCAGATTCGCAGGGTAACTCCTTACCACTGAGCCATAGAGTGGCGGTTAATGTTGATAAATTCTTTCTTACAGCTAAAGGTGGTCCAGGCGATGTAACTAGAAGTCTAGGGAGGGGAATGGGGAAAGGGGAAGTTTCTAGGAAAGTTTTGCTTTCATCATAAAAGGGACTGGCATTAAGAAGATACTTTCCCCCCATTCTGTCCTAATAAACAAACTAATGTGTAGAATATACTAGAAACAAAACTTCTTTTATTTTTTTTCTGTTGAGTCACAACCTACTGATAGCTGACTTTTCATTGGGTATCTGTGGTGCAAACTGCATGGGAGGTGATTATTCCTTTTTTCCTCCCCAGGAGCTGCTGCTGAATTGAAACATCCAGAGATTTTCCACCTTTGGATTAGAGGCACAGTTGCCAAAAGGCTAAACTACCAGCATAACTCCCTGTGTGGACTGTACTGGTCATTGTATAATTACATGGTAACCAAAAATTCAAACCACTAGAGACATTGAAACAACAATGTAGCAAAAGCATTTGGCTCCTTGGTGGCTTCTTTGAACTACTGAATCAAGAGACTGAGCTTCTGAATTAAGAGGAGCAAAAGTCTCCCTCCTTATTTATTGTTCTAAGACGAATACTCTATTTTAGTCATTAGTCTTCAGGTGCTCTGTAACCTTCATCCTGATGCAGTCCTGATTGATTCCATAATTGTGGTGAAGAGATATTCTATATGACCTTAATACAAATAAGTGATGTTCCTACATATGCCTTTGCTTGCATATGATATTAGTGATATTATATTGTTTTATAATTTCCACACTATGTTGGATCATCTGTTTTTGGGATGGGAATAAATATGGATTCCTTTCAGTCTGTTGGCCAGGTAGTTGTCCTCCAGATTTCTTAGAACATCCTGGTGAACATGTCCAGGGCTCTATCTGTTTGTTGAAATATAGCATTTAGTACTCCATCAATTCCTGGGGCCTTGGGTTTTGCTGATTCCTTCAGAGAAGCTTGAACTTCCTTCTTCATCATTATTGCCTCTTGGTTATATGTTGTTTCATTAAATTCTTCTTTATTAGCAAATTCTTTTTAGTACAGAAACTTTGGGTACTCCCTCCATCTTCTTTAGATGCTTTCTGGGTCTTTCAACATTCTGTCCATAGCATTCTTAAGTATTACAATGAGAGGTTACAATGAATACAACAAATGTATTCTTCAGTTTCTTCAACTTAGGACATGCTAAATGAGTTGGTTCTTCTTAATTATCTAACTCCAACTATTTGCACATTTCATTATACTTTGCTTTATCCTGTTGAAGATTATCCAAAAACTACTAGAACAGTACATCAACAGAGAAGTGCCAGATGTACACTCTGGGTTTAGTAGAGGCTGTGGCACTAGGTATGTTGTAGACAATGTTAGGTGGATCTTAGCTGAAAGCAGAGAGTACCAGAAGAATGTCTATCTGTGTTTCAATAACTATTCAAGGTAATTTAATTGTATGGATTATAACAAATGTGGCTAACCTTGAGAAGAATGGGAATCCCAGAACACTTAGTTGTATTCATGTGAAACCTATACTTGACCTCAAGGCAGTCATCAAAACAGAGCAAGAAAACACCGCATTTTACAAAATCAAGAAAGGTGTATGTCAGGGATGCATCCTATCTCCACGCCTTTTCAATTATATATGGAACAAATCTTTCTGGGCACTAGACTTTATCAGCAGGAATGTGGCATCAGTATTGGAGGAAGACTCATCAACAACCTGCATTTTGTAGATGACACAACCTTGCTTTCTGAAACTGAGGATAATCTGAGGCATCTGCTTCAGAAGGTCAAGGACTGCAGTCTTTAATATGGATTGAAGCTCAACATCAAAGGAAAAAAATATTCTTGACACAAGGCCAATTAGCAACATCATGTTTCATTGTCTTTAATGGTTTCAGTTTTGGGTTGCCAGTTGACATCATCATGATAAATGGAGAACAGATAGCGCTTGTTAAAAATTTCAGCTTGCTCATATCCACAGTCAACACTCTTGGCATCAATAGTCAAGAAATAAAAAGATAAATTGTATCAGGAACCGCTCTAGACTGCTGAAGAGCAATGATGGCAAACTAGAGACTAAGGTGCACCTGATCAAGCCATGGTCTTAATGAAGCAGTTATTTATATCAGAGAGCTGGACAATGAATGACTAAGGATGATAGAAGAAGAACCAATATCTTTGAGTTGTGGTGCTGAAGGAGAATATTGAATATACCATGGGCTGACAAGTGAACAAACAGGTACATCCTGAAAAGGGTAAAACCAAGCTGCTCCCGTAGAGCAAGGATTTTGAAGCTCTATCTCACATATTTTGAGCTGCTTGCCAGAAAGCACCAGTCCATGGAGAGGAACATCCTGCTTGGAAGGGTGAATGGACAGAGCAGGAAAGGAAGACCCTGGATGAGATGGGCTGACAAGGTGACTCAGGTAATGGTGGTACATGTATTAGAGACAGTAAGATTGTCTCAGGATAGGGCAGGTATCAGAACTATTATACATAGGGTAAGTATGAGTTGAAGACAACTCAGGGGCAAACAATAACAACAAAAACAACACATATGCCCTAGCACCAGTCTCTCCTTTTTAAAGAAAATGTTCAGTTAATGCTTCACAATATCTAGTTAAGTTGTTGTTGTTGTTGTTATGTGCTGTTGAGTTGCTTGCGACTCATAGCAACCCGATCTACAACAGCTCTAAACTCTTCTCTGTCCTGTGCCAATCTTATTGCCTCCAAAACACTCATCCCAATTGCCCCAGTCACTGAATCAATCCATCTCCCAGAGGGCCTTCCCCTCCTGCGCCTGCCCTCCACCCGCCCAAGCATGATATCCCTCTCCAAGGACTGGTCTCTCCTTACAACATGACCAAAGTATGTCAGAAGAAGCCTCAGAATCCTTACCTCGAAGGAGCAGCCCGGTTTAACCCTCTCCAGGATAAATCTGTTTGTTCTCTTAGCAGTCCATGCCTCCTTCAGCACTCTTCTCCAATGCCAAAGCTCAAAAACATCAATTCTCCTTCTATCCTCCTTGGTCATTCTCCAGCTCTCTGATGCACAAATGATTGCAAAGACCATGGTCTGTACCAGACACACCTTAATCTCCATAGAGACACCGTTGCTCTTCAGTACTTTAGAGAAGTCCCTAACAGCAGACTTTCCCATCGCAATACGTCTTTTAATTTCCGGCTGCTGGTGTCAAGAGTGTTGATTGTGGAGCCAAGCAAACTAAAGCTGTGAACAATCTCAATCTCTTCACCATCCATCCTGATGCTGCAGTGGTGAGAATCTTTGTCTTCTTGGCATTGAGCCTCAATCCATATTGCAGGCTGCAGTCCTTGACCCTAAGCAGCAAGTGCTTCAGGTCCTCCTCAGTTTCAGTAAGCAGGGTTGTGTCATCTGCATAACGCAGATTGTTTATGAATCTTCCACCAATCCTGATGCCACATTTCTCCTCATAGAGCCCAGCCTCCCGGATGATCTATTCTGCATACAGGTTGAAAAGGTATGGAGATGGGACACATCCCTGGTTATGCCCTTCCCAATATTGAACCATACAGTGTTCCCGTGCTCTGTTCTGACGGCTGCCTCTTGGTCCAAGTATAAGTTTTGCATTAGCATGATCAAGTGTTCCCATTCTTCTCAGAGTCAGCCACAGTTTGTTATGATCCACACAGTCAAACACCTTTGTATAATCAATGAAGCACAGAGAGACATTCCTCTGGTACTCCCTGCTGTAAGCCAATATCCATCTAATATTAGCTACAATATCCCTAGTACCACAACCCCTTCTAAGCCCATCCTGGACTTCTGGCAGTTCTCTGCTGATGTGCTGTTCCAGCCGTTTATGGATAATCTTCAGCAGATCTTGCTTACATGTGAAATCAATGAGATTGTTCTATAGTTTCCACACTCTGTTGGGTCACCTTTCTTTGGAATGGGAACAAATACAGATCTCTTCCAGTCAGTTAGCCAAGTGGTTGTTCTCCAGATTTCTTGACACTACTTGGTGAGCATGTCCAGGGCAGCAACTGTTAGCTGAAATATGTCAATTGGTATACCATCTATTCCTGGGGCCTTAATTTTTGCTATTTCTTTCAAAGCAGCTTGAACTTCTTCCTTCATCACTGTAGGCTCTTGTTCATATATTGTTTCATTAAATCCTTCTGTTTCTGCCAATTCCTTTTGATACAATGACTCAGTATATTCTTTCCATCCTCTTTTGATACCTTCTGGATCATTTAATATTCTGCCCAAAGCATCCTTGATTATAGCAACTCGAGGTTTGAATTTGTTCTTCAGTTCCTTGAGCTGAGCGAGTTTGACCCTTTTGGTTTTCTGACTCCAACTCCTTGCACATTTCATTGTAATATTTTACTTTGTCATGCCCTGCCTTTTGAAATCTTCTGTTCAGCTCTTTAGTACCTTCAATTCTTCCTTGTGCTTTGGCTTCTCTGCACTCTAGAGCAATACCCAGAGTTTCCTCTCACATCCATTTTGGTCTTTTCCTCCTCTTCTGTCTTTGTAATGAACGTTTGCACTCTTCTTGGATGATACCCTTGATATCCTCCCACAACTCATCTGGTCTTCATTCATTCGTGTTCAAGGCCTCAAACCTGTTCTTGGGATGGTTCTGAAATTCATGTGGGATAGACTCAAAGTCATATTTTGGTTGTCGTGGACTTGGTTTCATTTTCCTCAGCTTCAGCTTGAACTTGCATATGAGTAGTTGGTGATCAGTTCCACAATCGGCTCCGGGCCTAGTTTTCACAGCTGATATTGTGCTTCTCCATCGGTTCCTTCCACAGATGTAATTGATCTGATTCCTATGCACACCATCAGGTGAGATCCATGTGTATAACCTGTGTTTATGTCTCTTAAATGTGTTTACGATGAATAAGTCATTGAATGTGCAAAATTCAACCATTCTATCTCCAGCTCCATTTCTGTCTCCAAGTCCATGTTTTCCAACTACTGATTCTTCTTCTCTGTTATATCTAGTTATATAATTTTTAAATTTTTATTTTATATTGGTTTGCTTACAAAGTTTGCATACATTTTGAGTCACACTATTCTTCAATCACATTGTGTTTCACGCAATAATTCAGGTGTATTATGTTTAATAAAATTAATCATCATTAGACTATGCCAATCATTACCCTGTCTTTTCAAGTCCCTGATGGATCTTCCTAATTTCTTTTATCCTCTCCCTTCACCCACCAAATTATGCAGCCCTGTGATTTTGTCCCGAATCATCCTCACCCCTCTGCTCCTATCCCTTCCTTCTTTGCATCCCCATATATGTTTTATGAATTATCCTTCTATTTTTACAACATGGTCTTATGCAATATTTGACCTTATAAGACTGAATTACTTCACTCAGCACAATCTGGAAAGGATAAGATCAATGAATGGGACTTTCTAAAGATTCAATCCCTGTGCTCATCAAAAACTTTTTCCAACAGGGTGAAAAGAAAACCTACCAAATAGGGGAAAAAAATGACAATTTCATCTCATACAAGTGTCTCATAATGAAAGTTTACAGAATTTATACCATTTTAATTAATATAAGAATCTTTTTCTCAAACTCTGTCAGATATTTTCTTCCCTCATTTTATCAGTGATCTCATTTAGATTTAAAAGTTTTCATGGTAATTAGGAAGGCATACAGTAAATTTTAGAGTTCTTGGTTTTAATATTACCTACCATATGCTACTCATGGGGAATTTGAGTGAGATTACCTCATTTTGGCTTTGTGTGAGTAGACTAAAAGCGTTTGGACAGTGAGAAGACTCCTTGTTACACATGATCAAATAGCATATGAATTGTTTCTCAGTGGGTGCCTGGTTTTAATTTCTTGCTACGTGAAAAGTAATGAAGAAAATATACTCAAACTTCATTCAAAATTATTCCTTTAAAAGAATGTCTGTTAAAGGCAATTTCTTTTCAACCGAAAAAGAATTTGTTTATAATATAAAAGTCTTTTAAGTAAAGTTAATATCATTGATTAGGTGGCCCTAAAGTTTCAGTAGTAGCTTTTCAGGTTTACTCTCTGACAATAGACAGCAGATATTTGCAAATATTTATGCTAGCTCTATCACTAGACTAAGACTATTGTTTTTAATATTACCACTACCATAACCTCAACTACAACTGCCACCTAATTTCAGCTTCTTGGTTAATATCCTTTATTTCCTAAGCTAGAAAGGAACCATTATGGTACAGTGTGGGGCATATAGAGCTCTTAATTGAAAGATCAGAAGTTTGAACCCACCAGCTCATCTGCAGAAGAGAGCTGAGAAGTCTCCACTCATAAAGCTGTACAGTATCAGAAATCTGATTGGTCACTGAGTGTGTACTGACTTGACTATGGTGAATTTGGCTTGGAAGCTTCTAGAAACAAACTTACTTTATAAATATAAAATATATAAGTTAAGGAAAGACACATTTTTCTTATTTGTAGATACTTACACAGTTCAAAAAAGCAACCCCAAGAGAGGCAGAATGAACAATATGAAATAATCATTCATCATGTAAAATGTTGTATTATTTTTGCTTTTATTGGGGTATTTGTTATCATTTTTATGGTTTTTATTGCCTTCATATAATAATAACTTTATAGTACATTGTGTTTTAAACAATCTGTCATTTACGTTGTGTTGCATCCAATCATTCATATACATTCTATTTTATGTTATTTTTATACTTATTTACAAAAATCCAATACATTATTTTTCACATAGGATCTTTCCCATTTCCCTCACCCCCCCATCAAATTGTATGACCCCATAATTAATCATCCCCCACCACACATCCTCACCTTTCTGCTTCCACCCTACCCCTACCCCCGCCACTTTGAATCCTCATACTCATTCTACAAGAATGGTTTTACACAGTATTTGTCCTTATGGGACTGAGTTAGTTCACTCAGCATGATGCTCTCCAGTTCCTCCCAAGTTAGGTAATAATTTACAAAATCATTGCTCTTGTGTGCTACATATTATTCTATTGTGTGAATATATCATAATTTCTCAATTCATTTGATTATGGTTGGACATTTGGGCTGTTTCCATGTTCTTGTGATGGTGAATAACGCTGCTATGAAAATTGGTGTACAAGTCTTTATTTGTGTCTCAATTTTCATTCTCCATCTATTCCAAACAATGGAATAGATGGGTTATATGGAATTTCTATGTTCAGCTTTTTGAGGAAGTGCCAAATTGCCTTCCAGAGTGGTTGTACCATTTTATAATTCCACCAACAATTTGTAAGAGTTTCTATCTTGCCACATCCTCTCCAACATTTATTATTTTCTGTCCTATTAAATTTTGCCACTGCTACTGGAGTGAGATGGTATCTCCTTGTGGTTTTGATTTGTATCTCTTATTGCCAGTGATTTGGAATATTTCTTCATTGTCTGTTTGTCATTCAAATATCTTCCTCTGTGAAAACTCTTTCCATGTCTTTTACCCATTTGGTAATTGGGTTATCAGTCTTTTTATTGTGGAGGCCCAGGAGTATTCTGTAAACTTTCTTTATGAGATATTTGTCTGAGCTGGGATTGCCAAATGTTTGTTCCTAGTTGGTAGGCTTTTTTTCCCCCACCATGTTGGAAAAAAAATTTTGATGCACACAGGGATTTAATCTTTAGAAGGTGTCATTCATCAATTTTATCCTTTTCAGATTGTGCATTTCTGGTTGTATTTGGCAATCTCTTAATATTATAGACTAGGGATTCTAAGCTTGATTTCAATTTGTCTCTTATGAACTTTCTGATTTTGGGCTTTACTCCCAGGTCTCTAATCCATCTTGAGTTGGTTTTTGTGTTTGGTGTGAGATTTAGATTGTTTCCGCTTTCTGCAGCTGACAGTCCAGTTTTGCCAGCACCATTAGTTGAAGAGGTTGTCATTTCCTCACTTAATATATTTTATTTCCTTGTCAAGTATCAGTTGACCATAGATTGTGGAGTTTGTTTCTGGGTTCTCAATTCTGTTTCATTGGTTTATGGGCCTATCATTGTACCAGTACCATGCTGCTTTGGTTACTAGCACTGCTTAGTAAGTTTTATGCCTTATTGAGGTATCTTTTATTTGTCTTCACTTAAGTATATAGTTACCATGTCCAGGAACTTTTAATAGGCAAGCGTTAAAAGAGACAGTTGAAGGAGACAGAAGCCTGTAAAAATGTTTAACCTGTAATATGGGCTTGCTAGTTCACACACACACACACACACACACACACACACACACACACACACACACACCCTATTCCTTTGGAAATGAGACTGTCCTGGTTACATGAAAAGGTTGCTATATTAAATTTCCCAAAGTGTTATAGTTAATCTAGAGAGTACTTTAAAATTACATAAGCTACTATCATAGATATTTAAATCACATTTCAAAATGTATCCATCACACTTGTCATAATCCAATAAAAGTGTGTAAAATATCTTATAATTTGATAACTTATCTGACTTCTTTGGTCTTTACATAATCAGTATTATTCTCTCTTTTAAAATAATTTCATCTGCTTTATTAAATCCATAGGAAAATTCAGGTTTCCCCAGAATTCTTTGTAAAAATAATATAATTAGTGAACAAAAGATGCCAAACTCTATCAAGAGTTGATGATTTACTGCAACCAAACCAAGTTGAAGACAAGTTTGTACTTTACTCAATCCCATCTAAAGACTACATAATGAAAAACCTTTGACAAGTTGATTAATAATACTGAGCTGTTAAAGTTCAGCTGAGTGAGCAATTAAACATTCCAAACAGCAATGAACCTTCAGAAGGTAATTTATGTTAATTTTATGCACAAGGGCTCAGTGGCTTTTTAATTTGATAGAATGGTAGTAGCAGGAATCTCTAACAAGGGAGTGTCAGGGTTCCATACATCACTGAGATTACTTAAACATTTCAAACATGGCTGATGAATGAAGTTTCTTGAGATGTGGGGAGATGCAGAAGGTGTTGGAAGGTTGAGATTATTCATCATATCAATTATTGAGAGTGGATGCACTGACATCATACTCCCTGATCATATTTTATGTTCACAGTAAAGATAAGTCAAGCTTGAAATAACAGACTTTCCTGACTACAGTATCTGCAGGTAATTCAACTCCCTTTAATTCCCTCCCCTTCCTCTTTACATCTCCTTCAAACTCATTGCCCTTGTTTTATTCCTGTCTCTTTTATTCCACAAATTTTCAGACTTCCTACTTGAAATAATCACAGTGAAGTAACAACCAGGAATAAGGGCAAAAAAAGGTGGATATAAAAAGAGAGACAGGGGAGAATGAGTGCAAAGCTAGAATAATAGATGCACAGAGTTAAAAAGAATTGATGACTAAGGAATGCCCTTCTGCGCAATTAAGTGCCTCTGAAAACCTGCCAGAGGGCCAGCGATGGGTTGGTTCTGAGTTGGCAGTACACAGTACAGTCCTTTATGCATATTGTTGTTATAGTTGTTAGGTGTCATCAAATCAAGTATACCTCACAGTGATGCATGAACAATAAATTTGGTTCTCGATCGTCTCTGATACGCTTGAGTCCTTTACTGTAATCACTTATGGAAATCTACCTCACTGGGGATCTTCCTATCATTCATTGACCCTCTACCTTTCAAAGCATGATCTCTGTGGTGTTAGCCTAAAGTTGGCTTTTTTTTTAACCATTGCATTAACCCCTCTGGTGTCCAGCTACCTTAACTGCAGACACATGGTCTTACAGATCATCAGCAGCTGTGGGACTTGGATAAGAGAGAGTGATTCTCACACTAAGCAGCAAGACTGGAAGGAGACTGAAGCAAGGTCCTGGTGAGAGGGAAAGCCTGGTGGTGATACCTTGCTGATGATGGTAGAGACATTGTGTCATTGCTATGGAGAAACTGTGGCGAAGTGTAACCAAAGGAGCCCTGAGATAAAGGCCACAGTTAAAAGTTTCCTTGCTTGATGGATAATTAAAGAGAAGCTGGCTTGTAACTGCTCTGAGGCAAACCTTGCTAAATGAGTAAAGAAACCAGAGGCTTCTTGAATTTTTGTGGCTTAAGTGAAATGAGACCCTGGATTAATTGAGGAATTGTGCGTTGGTGAAAACCTGGATTTCCATTGGGTGAGAATTCTTTGCCTTCCCCACTCTCCAAATTATTTCCCTAATAAACCCCATTCTCAATACCACAACTGTGAATAAAGTCCATGAGTCAATAATGAATATTGAACCACTTGCTGCTGGTGTGCCTCTAGAGGCACCACAGGGCTGGGCTGGGCTATGGGCTCTTTATCTGTTTTTTGCTCTAGGACATTGAAGGGCTGTGCTATTTTCACTCCCTCTGGCCCTTTCTGAGAGACACTTATAGCCTTATGCCCTTAAGTCCCACTTTCTCCTACTTAACAATATCCCTTTCCAAAGAATAACCTCTCCTAGTAAGATGTCCAAAATATGAAAGATGGCACTTTGCCATCCTTGCCTCCAATAAGCACTCTGGTTGCACCTTTCCCAAGACATGTTTGTTTGTTCTTTTGGCAATTTATCATGTATTCAGCACTCTTCTCCAATACCACAACTCAAAGGCATCAATTTTTCTGTCATCCTTATTAATTTTCCAGCTTTCAGATGCATAGCCAGCAATTGAAAAGACCATGGCCTTAATCAAATACACCTTATTCTTTTAATTGACATCATTGTTCTTCAGTATTTTGGAGAAGTATCTAAGAGAAGACTTGCCCGTAGCAATACATCTTCTGATCTCCTGACTGCTGGTACGAAGGTTGTTGATTGTGGATCCCAGTAAGATGGAATCTTTGACAGTTTCAATTCCTTTATTATCTATCATAATGTTACCTATTGGATCAGGGATAAGGACTTTTGTCTTCTTGATGTTCAGATGCAATACATATTGAAGGTTATGTGTTGATGTTTTTTTGTTGTTTTTTTTTTATCCTCTGTAGCAAGCATTTGAAGTCCACCTCAATTTCAGCAAGCAAGGTAATGTTTTTGTTGTTGTCATATGCCATTGAATCACCGGTGGCTCATACCCACCCTATGTACAGCAACTCTGAATCCTGCCCTGTCCTGAGCCAGTCTCACTAATTCTGACACTTCATTTAAGTATTAAAAAGCCAAGGCAGGGATATTTCACTCAGCATAATGTTCTCCAGAGTCAACTGTTTTGAATAATATTGCATGAGTTCCTTGTTTTTTAATGCAGCATAGTATTCCATTGTGCGAATATACCACAGCTTCTCTAGCCA
>NW_006399776.1:13711646-13712771 GCF_000299155.1 Elephantulus edwardii
CTCAGAAATCAGATGCACCTTAGTCCTCAAAATGACATCATAATTCTTCAATAATATGGAGAAGTCTCTAACTGCAGGCTTTCCCAATGTAATATATCTCCTGAGTTCATGACTACTGGTACCAAGGTTGTTAATCATAGATCCAAATAAGATGAAGTTGTTGATAGTTTCAATCTCTTCTTCATTCACCATGATGTTACCTATCAGTCCAGTATTAAGAATCTCTGGACTTTTGACGATGAGATTCAATTCATATTGGAGACTGCATTCCTTGATACTCTACAACAAGTGCTTCAAGTCCTTTTCAGTTTCTGCATAAAGCAGTTACTGACGGGTCTCCCTCAGATCCTGATGCCATATTCCTTTTCATAGAGTCAAGCTTCTCAAATAATTTGCCCAGCATGCAGATTGAATAGGTATGGAGAAAGAATACAACCCCAACTCACTGTCGTCTTAATTTTAAACCATGCAGTGATCCCCTGCTCTGTTCACACAACAGCTTCTTGCTCCAAGTATAGGTTTTACATGAGCACAATTAAATGCTCTGGGATTACGAGTCTTCCCATGTCAACCACAATTTGTGATCCACACAGTCAAATGTCTTTGTATAGTCAATAAAGCACAAATAGACATTTTGCTGGTATTCTCTACATTCATCCAGGATCCATTTGACACCAGCAGTGATAGCCGTGGTGTAATGTTCTCTTCTAAATCTTGTTTGAACTTCTGGTAGTTCCCTAACTATGTAGTGTTCTAGCTGTTTTTGAATGATCTTCAGTAGTATTTTGCTTTTATGTAATATCAATGATATTGTTCAATAGTTTCCCTATTCAGTTGGATCACCTTTCTTGGGAATAGGAACAAATATGGACCTCTTACAAGCAGTTTGCCAGACTGTTATTCCTCCAAATATTCTGGCATAGACAAGTGAGTGCATCTAAGGCTGCATCTGTTAATTGAATTAAGTCAGTTGGTATTCCATTAATTCCTGGGACCTTTTATTTTTTATTATTAAATTTTATTAATTTTAATGAACATTTACAGAGATTTTGGGGTTTCATTCATTCATTGTTGCACTATTTTCTCTACCCTTCTCCCCAGTTCGTTCTTCTTCCGCCCCCCAAA
>NW_006399776.1:13712871-13719319 GCF_000299155.1 Elephantulus edwardii
GCAGCAATGAAGGAATGAAAACCCAAAATCCCTGTAAATGTTCATTAAAACTAGTAAAATTTAATAACAATAAAAAAAGCCAAGGCAAAGGCAAGAGATGCTGAAGTAAAGGTACTGAATAGAAGAATCCAAAGAGCAGCTTGAGAAGACAAAGCAAAGTATTATAGTGAAATATGTGAAGAGCTCGAGTCAGAGAATAAAAACGTAAGAACTCAGTTGGCATTTCTCAGGCTGAAAGACCTGAAAAGCAAATACAAGCCTCGAGTGGCAGTCCTGGGAGATGGTGTGGGAAAAACAGAGGGGGGAAATAATCCAGGAAATATCAAAAGATGGAAGGGATACACAGAATCACTGTACAAAAAAAATTGGTAATAAAACAATTGACACTGGAAAATTTCAGGACATACCATATGAACAAGAGCTATGGTAACAAGGGAAGATGTTCAAACTGCATTGGAGACACTGGTAAAAAATAAGGCCTCAGGAAGAGATGGGATACTGATTGATATGGTTCAGCTAAAAGGTGCAAACCTGGACATGATCAACAGCCTGTTCCAGGAAATTTGGAGGACCGACTAACTGGATTACCTAAGAAGGTTAATCCAACAAAATGTGTAAATTAATTTTTTTAAATAAGTTCTGATGTAAGTGGTAAATTAATAATTTCAAACTCTGATGAGAGCAAAGAAAGAAAGATGAAGAGTGCAATGAGTGAGTCACAGACTACAGTTGGACTTAGGGTCCCAGAGAAGGTTTCCCTGAAGGGGCACCAGGCTGAGACCTGAAGTATGGAAAAGAGTTAACCATGTGTGGAGCAGCACAGAGCTTGGCAAGTTGGAGGGAGTGAAAGAGGCTCTTTGGCTCCCAATGTGGAAATTGTTGAACAAGATCATTAATATCACATGCAAGCAAAATATTACTGAAGATCGTGCAAAAATTGAAACAGTACCTTGACAGAGAACTGTCAAATGTTCACCTGAGTTTAGAAGAGGACGTTGGCACCAGGGATATCATTGCTGATGTCAGATGGATACTGGCTGAAAGCAGGAAACACCGATCTGCATACACACACATACACTTGTTTATATTTGTTTATGTTTACACACACACACACAAATATTAATTTCTTTCTACCACATGCCCACCAAAGACTCTCTTTTACAACATATTTTCAAATACAATGTTCCTGGCAACCTTTAATTAATCTGATCCTTACAAATACATAGTTCCATTTGTTGTTAGATGCCATCAAGTCAACTATAACTCATAGTGACCCTATGAACAACAGTTATGAACCTTGCCTATTCTGCATCATTCTTATAATCTCTGTTATAGTCAAGTCCATTGTGGCAGTCACTGTGTCAATTCATCTTGTTGAGAGTCTTCTTCTCTTTCTCTGATCATGTCTTTCCCATCATGATGTCTCCATCATGATGTTTCTCTTTTCCAGCATGATGTGTCCAAGGACAGTTACTGTTGAGGAAATAAACTCAGTAGTAATGATCATAATCAAGGTCACCAGCTAGTCATTAGTAGAGATAGAATCTTTTAACTCTGGTCTTAATTTATAAGGTATACTAGTGACTTGCTATATAAGACTCTTATTGTTCCACATATTCTGATATAATTTTAAGAATCTTTCATAATATTTTGCTCAGGTATCTGGGTTTTATTTCAGTGTGATCACATCCTCTGATGAATGTGTCTAGGGTGGCTTCTTTATTTTGCTAGTTGCTTTGATTTTCTTTGTGGTAGTCTACATAATACATTTTCCCTCATTTCCAACAAGCAATGAGAACTTTATAAATTTTCTTTGCAATTTCACATATCTGAGAATATTAATGGAAATAATCTTAAAAGGAAATAATCAAATATTACTACTTTTGGATAAAATGGAAAAAAACAGTGCTGTTAAGTGATAGAGATGAAGAAAGGAAAGAAAAAAATTACTAGATTATAAAACTATAGGTCAAACATAAAGTTCTTCAGATAAGAGAGGTATTATAAAAATAAGAACCACTAACATTAATAGAGAGATTACTTTATACTGATGACAGCAATCTAGTTGTGTGTGTGTATGTGCGAGAGAGAGAGAGAGAGAGAGAGAGAAGAGAGAATAAAGATCTTCAGAGGTTAGGGTGATTTATCTAATATGAGAAGGTAAATAGATCTAATTTAACAATGCTACATCAAAACTCTAACAACATAGAGAGATATCTGTTGGCCTAGTGGATAGAAAGTTATGCTATTAAGTCAAACATGGGTGATTTTAATCTGCAACCCTCAGGCCTAGTTTTAATTGTTTTTGGTCAGACATTCTTCTAAGAGGGATAGTGCTGGTCTGTCCATTTGCTGTACAGAGGTAACTCATGGTTGCTGTAATGCTAAATACCATGATACTGATGTGTCAAATGTAATAATGGTTACCAATGGTGGACAGTGTTTGCTGAAGCTCCTCAATTAAAACAAGCTTGGAAGCAGGAATGATATCTACTTCCGAAAGAGCTTGCCTTCAGAAATTCTATGAACTTGGAGAAATGATGACAGTTATACAAGTGTGCAGGTTTTTCACTCCTAGGGTCACCATGAGTCATTTATGACTCGATGGCACTTAACAACAACAACAACAGTGACACAGTTGTCTTGGAAGAAGCACAGCCAGGGTCTCCATAGAGGCAAGGATGGTGGAACTGCATCTCGAATGGTTTGGCCATGTTATTAAGAAGAATCAGTCCTTGGAAAAGAACATCAAGTTTCAAGAAGTAGATGGTCAGTGAAGAAGACTCTCCATGTGATGAATTGGCACAGAGACTGCAACAATGGCCTAATCACAGTGGACATTTGTGAGGATAGTGCAGGGTCAGGCATGGTTTCGATCTGTTACACACAAGATTGCTATGTTAGAATGACCTCCAGGGAATCCTACAACAGCAGTGGCACAGTGGACTAAGCACTGCCTGCTAACTGAAAGGTCATAAATTCGATTTCACCAGCCACTCTGTCAAAGAAGTTGGTGACAATCTGCTCCCATAAATGTTGAGAGCCTATGATGACTCCATCCTACAGGGACACTGTGAGTTGGAATTTACTCAAGAGCAGTGGGAAAGTATATTATCTTATGGTATCTTTTAGTTCCGTTTGTCTTCTTGACTAAATGTGTTCTTTTGATTTAGAACTCAATTCAAACCCACTGCTGTAGATTTGGAACTGATTCATAGTGAAGAGCATGCTGTGAAGAGCATGGGAGGAGACTCTCTGTCTTTCTCCCTCCAGAGTGCTGGTGGATTTGAACAACCAGAGAGGCTTGGCCTTTGGGTTTTAGGACAACTTCCTATAGAGTAGGCTCCAAGATCTACATTGACCTAACCAAGATACAAGTTATACCTCTATATCAATTTCTAATTATAACAATAAGATCAATGAAGCTCAATTTTTTGCATAAGCAAATAAATGTTTTCTGACAAAGGGGTTGTCTGTCAGTATTCTCCATCTTTTCTATTCATTTCTGTTCTAAAATCAAAGTAACACATTAACCAGAAATTCTGTCACTGGAGTAATAGTAAATATGGTCTGTCTTTGTAGTTCTTTCTGTTTTCTTCTATATGTATTAGCTATCAACACAACAAATAACAAATGTTGACAAAAGTCAGTTGTGTCTCGCTGCTATGAACACAGAGATTGAATGCAAGATCACCATGACTATTTTCTAATGTTTTCATTTCATTAAATGGATTGGAAAACAAAACCAAACAAATAAACACAAGCTCATCTAACTATCATCTCTGCAGATGTCGTTTCTTAGTAATGTGCTATTATAATTCATGTCAGGTAAACAGTCTTGCAGATGAAGTCAGAATTATTCAGGCAAGTTTCTTCGTACCACCCTGTAAAGCTGTTTCCCTCACATGGGAAACTTCCACAAAGACTACTTGTTTACAGAGACCATGTGCCTCGGGATCCTCTTTTGTGTTTCTCTCTCCTTGGTACCAAGCATATGTTTTTAATGTTAACACTCCCTCATCTATAGAGACCATCTGCTTATTAAAAAGTGTTCTCCTTCCTTCTAAGGCAGCTTTTTGCATGGAGATGCCTTTCTGCCAGTTCTACAGATTTAGAGAAAAGGGAAGAGGCTGTAATATCAATTTTAAATGACAAGGTGTGGGGACCAGAGTGGCCTTAGCAGAAGGAGTAGAAGGTGTCTGTGTGAATCCAAGAGTGGCATCTTCACTCTCAAAGGCCAAAAGCTGTGTTTTTCCTTTTCATATTTAAAACATAAACAAAAATCCTCCAGTTATCAAGTCAACCCTAACTCACAGGGACCTGAGTTCTGCCCATCTACCCTATGTCAACACCACCTCACCTGATGAACTCAGTTATTTCATTTTCCATCTTTTAAACTGTACTTAATCTCAGAAATAACATGTTGCTATTGAGTTGATGCCCATGTGTGGTGACCTCCATGCCATTCTCTTGGTTGTATTCTTTATGGAAGCAGACCTCCAGACCTTTCTTCTGGGGTGTCCCTGAGTAGGGTTGAACTGTCAGCCTTTGGGTTAGTAGTTTATCACAATCATTTGTGCCACTCAGAGATCTAATCTTGGGAATACAGATACTGTTATAACAGCATTGTAAGATTACCTAAAAACATTACACTAGCCTTTATAACAGTAGGAATTGGCCTGGCCAATGAAGGTTGCGGACAGAAAGAATTACATGTACAAAGACTTAGTAGTAAGAACAGGTGTCTACAGTAGTACAATTTTCTCACTATCTTGACAGCTTAACATATAAAAGAGAATCAAGGAATAAATGAAAGAAACGTCTTATTGTTAGGTGCCATCCAGTTGAGTATGACTCATAACAACCCTATGAACAACAGATCTGAATCCACTCTTAACTTACTCTGTGCCATCTCATCATTTCTCAAATACTTGAGCTCATTGCTACAGACTCTATGCTACTCTATCTTGTAAAATATCTTCTTTTGGTTTGCCTGTCCTCCAGCTTCCCAAGTATGGTGTTCTTTTCCAACGAATACCCTCTCTTAACACATATCCAAAGTATATGAGATGAGACTTTGTCATCTTTGTCTCCAAGGAACATTTTGGCTGTCCTTTCTCCAAAACATATCTGTTTTTGGTAGTTCATAGACTATTCAGAACTCTACTCCAACACCATAGTTTAAAGTCATCAATTTTATTATCCTTATTCATTGTCCAACTTTCAGACACATGACAAATGATGAAAAGACCATAACTTGAGTCAGGCACACCAAAGTTTTCAAACTGACATCATTACTCCCAAGTAATTTGGAGAGGTCTCTGACCACAGATTTTCCCCTAATCAAGAAACTTCCTGATCTCATGACTGTTGGGACCAAGGGTATTGCTTGTGGCACCAAGTAATATGAACTCATTGACAATCTTGAAGGCATGTGGTTTGCATCTGTGAGATGCTTTGCTGTAGAAAGATGGGAAAACCCTTCCCATATGATTAACTGCCTCTGAACACCCGCCAAGGGGTCAGCTATGGGTCAGTTCCAACTTGATGGCACACAACTATCCCGTCTACTATGATGTTGCCTATTGGTCCAGTGGCAAGAATATTTGTTTTATTGATGTTGAGATGAAATCCATATTGAATGCAGTAGTCCTTGACCTTCTGCAGCAAGTGTTTCAAGTTCTCCTCACTCTCAGAAAGTAAGGTTACAAACTTATCTGCATAATGCAGGCTGTTGAATCTTCCTCCAATCATAATGCCACATTCTTCTTCATAGAATAATTTGCTCAACATATAATTCAGAGAATTATAATAACTTCTCAAATTATTTACTCAACATACAGATTGAGTAGGTATGGAGAAAGGAAAAAACCATGAAAGGGAACTAGTTGTTGTTAGGTGCCGTTGAGTCAAGTATGACTCATAGCAATGCTATGAACAGCAGATCTGAACCCTGTCCTATCCAGTGCCATCTTCACACTTCCTGACACACTAGAGCCCATTGTGGCACTTTCTGTGTCAATCCACCTGGTTGAGGGTCCTCCTTTTCTTCACCAACCTTCCACCCTTCCCAGCATCATGCCCTTCTCCAAAGAATAGCCCCTCCTAGCAACATGGCCAAAGTATGTGAGGTGAAGGGTCATCATTCTTGCCTCCAAAGAGTGCTCTAGTTGTACCTTTTCCAGGACATATTTATTTGTACTTTTGGCAGTCCATGGGACATTCAGTGCTCTTCTCCAATGCCATAACTCAAAGGCATCAATTTTTCTTCTGTCTTCTTTTTTTTTTTTATTTTAACAGAGGTTTTGGATTTCCATTCATTCATTGCCACAATTTTCTCCCTTCCCACCCCTCTCCACCAGCTCGTTTCCCCCTCCGAAGAGAGAAAAAAAAGAAAAAAGAAAAAAAATTCCTTCATTAGTATACAATTCCCATGTCCCTTCCCCCC
>NW_006399776.1:13721230-13779100 GCF_000299155.1 Elephantulus edwardii
TTGACTAGCACTTTGTCTGTTATAGTATAAAGTTTAGGAACCACAAGATGTAGAGGCTCAACTATGTCATTTATTGTTCTTAAGTGCTGGAGCAAATTCCATCTACCACTGGGTTGTTTTACAACTCGGAAGTCCGCATGCAAGGCTGAGGTGGAGTAAGGAACTGCTTATAAGGTTTTCCGTCAATTACAACAACTAAGAAATAGTGAGAAGAGTTGGGACCTCAGAAGGCTTTTAGGACCAAAAAGTAGGCTCTTGTGTCCAGGAGAAAGCTAATATACTTACCATTAATGTTAATGCTCACCCACAGCTCTTCTGGGAGGATCTGAATCGTTGAAGTGGGGTCTTATTTTTTTCAGTGCCTTCAGTGCAGCTTCTACTTCCTCCTTCATTACCATTGGCTACTGCTCATATGGTTCTTCCTGAAAGTTTCATTGTCATTCAGTCTGTATATTCCCTCCTTCTTTGTCTATTTTTCTTCTATTTATTCCTCAACTTTTCTCAACTTAGTGGATAGTATCATCATTTACCAAGTGACTAAAGTCAGAAAACATATTCTACTCTAGCTATTTTTTAATTGCTGAAATTACTGCTTTGCTTAATTTAACATCCTTCCTGGTTTCCATGCATCATTGCTACGCTTAGAAGAAAATCTGAACTCCTTATCAAGACCTACAAAGCCTTAATGATGTGCTGCTGTTTGCCTACTTCCTACACATTCTCTGATATAGTTTTCCTCTTTTTTTCTTCACCTTTCAAGAATCTGGGGGGTGAGAGGGGTGACTTCTAGAACACACTGAAAACATTCATACCTTGTGACCTCTGCATAACTATTACCTGTATAATGAAATTCCCCTAAATCTTCACATGCTTTTTCTCATCTTTCACTTAAACCCAAGCAGCTGCTCCTGAAATAGTCTTACTTTGTCCCTACTCCTACCACCTCCTCATGACCCTGCACAGCCATATGCATATTTCTGATTTCATAGCAACTTGAGTTTCTTTACAACACTTAATCAGAGTGATATTTTTGTTTTTTAATCTAGTTAACATGTGTATCATCTCTTTCTTCCACTAGTAAGAAGAGAGGAACAAGATTGTTTTATCCATTGCTAAATTACTGAATATAGCTCAGTACATAGGTCTAAGGAGGCACATTCTTACACTTTACTTGAGTGAATGTTGACTCATTGGACAATGTCTAAGCCACCTTTCCACTATTAAAACCTACACCTTTTAATAAAAACAAAGAAGAATAAAGAGAAGATAGAGAGTTCCCTAAACACACACCCACACACACCCACACACCCCATACACACATGAGCAAAACCAAACAAAATGATCAGAACAGTTTCATGTTCCCAGCCTTTTCCTGAAGCACTCTTCAAGTCCTCTAGCCCCCTGTGAAGAAAATAGCTTCTAAAGAATTGTGGGTGTCTGAATAGGGTCCATTTAAGGGCTCCCATTTGAACCCCCATAACTTCTCTCCTGCTGTTTCCAATGCTTCATAGACATCAGCTTGATATACTTTGAACACGGCTAAGAACCAAAACTGGGCCTGCTGCTAGATTTCTCATAGCTCCAGGCTAAACATCTTTAGTTATCTGACAATCAATATGCACGAATGTAATTATTTGTTTTCTAGGAGTTAGATGAACAAGATCATTTGAAACTCTTGTGTTATTAATACATGGTAATGAAAGTGAAATATTAATGACTTAGTCAAGTGTATTAAGAATGTGAAGTGCTGTGCAAACTGAAAACTTGCATCTTAGAAGAGAAAAAGCTCAACTGCACCAGATGGTTTGGTGACAGCCATTTTATTTAGTGCAGTCTCAGCAGATATGTTTGATAGCCTTCAGGAAAGGCCATCAACTATGCAAAGGGAGGGTGTTGTACCTGATTGTCTGGGAGGGTGGTGCCTGATGAAAGCAAAAGGATGGAGCTGAGCTATGCTTCTTTGTGTCTTCAGTGTGCTCTGCCCTGAATGAGATATAAGGCATCTCAGGCTGTCAGCCAACTGCAGTGGCAAGATCTGCTGTTTGCTCAACCCCCTTTTCTGCACTGAGCTGTCATATCTATGACTTACCTCACAGTAACGATATTCAGACACCCTAAAATGTGCTGGAGTGGAAAGACCACCAGACGAAGAGTCAGCAGAACTGCATGCCACCCAGCCAGGCACACAGGAGCAGAGTGGCCCTGGACAGACAGTGCTCTGCCTTTGAACTCAGGTTTCCCCATCTAACATGATGATAAACCACCTTGTCTACCTCGCTGGGATTTAGAAAAAAATTTTAAAGAGATGAAATTGTGCCAAAAATGTGCATAATTTAAATTGTCTTCAGCTGCTGACCCTCACCCAATGCTCCCAGATCTCACTCTCTTCCTTAACATTTTTTTATCTGGTTGATTATGTTTACACGAGGAACACAATATTCAATGATATGATATTTTCCTTTTTTAGTAAATACATACTCAAGAGAGTGGTGAGAAAGTCATCACCTCCTATGTAGTCTATGTTGTTGTTCTTATTATTGTGCTCTATGAGTTGGAACTGACCCATAGCTGACCCTCAGGCAGGTTTTCAGAGGCAGTTAATCGCATGGGAGAAGATTGCCCATCCTTCTCCTGCTGAGCATCTGGTGACCTCAAACCACATTCTTTCGGGACTGTAGCAGAGATTTGTGCCACTGGGCCACCAGAGTGCCACTAGAGCAGACATATATATGCCCTCTCTGTCTTTCAATGCACTCTCCTTAAGGATTCTGCTCAATACAAAGATTAAGAATAAAAACAAGCAGTTTACCTGTGCTGCTGATTCACTTCCAACTCATATCAACAGAGGAGAACTATTCCATAGTCAGGATCCCTAGAGGCTTAACATTTATGGAGAAGGAGGCCTGCTGGCACAGTGATTAAGAACTCAGCTGCTAGTGAAATGCTGTCAGTTCAAACTCACCATTCAACAAGAAGGAATAGGTGACATCCTCCTTACATAAAGATTACATATTTGAGAACTATATAGTCTCTATTCCTCACAAGGAGTTTGTATCAACTAAATGGTAATGAGAAATTTTTATAGCTTAAGCAGAATACCACTAAAGTTCCTAGAATAAGGATACAAAAGTAAAATGAAAATGAGAGAGAAAACACACATAATTACACACAAGTCCTTTGATGACACCAACTGATGTGTTAGCTGGCAGTTCTCACCTAGGCGAACTTCACACAATAGGACTCTGATCTGCATCTGCAAGGTTGCTGCTTTGAAAACCCTGCAGAACACAGGTGCTGTGGAGTCAAGTACAACCTATAGTGACCTTCTAAGCAACAGACTTGTACCTTGAACCCTATCCTATTCTGTGTCTTTTTCATCATCTCTGACACCCTTGAGCCCACTACTGCAGTCATTATGTCATTTCATCTTGTCTTCCTCTATTCCACTGATCCTCCTCCTTTCCAAGCATGATGTTCCTTTCCAAAGAATAATCTCCCCTAGCAACATGTCCAAAGTATGAGAGGTGAAGCTTAATCATCTTTACCTTCAAGAAGCACTCTAGCTGTACCTTTTCCAAGACATGTCTACTCTTTTGACATTTAATTGAATATTCAGTGCTCTTCTAGAATACCACAACTCAAACTCATCAATTTCTCTTCTGACATCCTTATTCATTATCCAGCTCCCAGATGCATAGCAAGTAATTGAGAAAACAAAACAAAACACAACAAATCCCCAAACCACAAACAATGGCCTGAAACAGGTGTACCCTAGTCTTCAAACTGTTATTTGTTACAAAATGATGAAGCAAACTTTATAATTGCTCTTAAGTAATTTAGAGAGCTCTCTTACAGAAGACTTGTACAGTGCAATACATCTCCTAATCTCTTGACTACTGGTACCAAACATGTTGATTGTTGATCTAAGCAAGATGAAATAATTGGCAGCTTCAATCTTTTCTCCATATATCATGGTATTATTTGTTGATCTTGTGGTGATGACTTATGTTTTTTGATGTTGAAAAGTGATCTAAATATATATCGAAAGTTGTTTTCTTGATCATCTGCAACAAGCGTTTTAAGTCCTCCTGACTTTCAAGGAACAAGGTTATATTATCTGCATACTACAGATAATTGATGAGTCTTCCTCCAATCCTGATGCAACAGTCTTCTTCATAAAGTCAAGATTCATGAATTATTTGGTTAGAATACAGATTGAAGAGGTATGGTGAAATGATACATGCCTGATGCATAACCTTTCTGATTTTAAGTCATACAGTATTCCCTCGTTTTGTTCGGACAACAGCACCTTGGTCTTGGAATAGCTTTTTCATGAACACAATTAAATGGTCTAGGACTCTCATTATTCTCACTGTTAGTCATGGTTTGTTATGAAACACATAGTCAAATATCTTTGCATAGTCAATAAAACCCAAATAGACATTATTCTGGTATACCCTGCTTTGTGTCAGGATCCATCTGATATCCACAATGATAACCCTGCTGCCACAGCCTCTCCTGTACCCTGCTGGAAATTCTGGCAACAATAGCTAACAGCATATATGCATGTCTGGTCATTTTCTTTCCAAATAAGGAAACATTAATATGTTCATGTTTTCTCCAACCTGGCACCATAGTGAATATCTACAGCCTCAATTTCTACCTCTCTTCTAGGATTTCTAGTTCTTCTGTGTCCTAGAGCAAATGGAAGTGTTAATCCAGATCACGTGTAAGAGACATAAAATTCAAAAAGCTGAACGTAAAAATTCCATATGACTCAGCTCTTTCACTGCTTGAAATATAGCTCAAGAAAATGAGAACTGAGACATGCACACCATAAACAGAGACTTATACACCAATGTTCACAGCTGTATTATTCACCATCACAAGAACATAAAAACAGCTCAAAGATCCAACCACAACTGAACTGAGAAATTGTGGTATATTTACATGATGGAATGCTACCCGGCATGCAGGAGTGATGATTTTGAAAATTACTTCATAACTTTGGAGGGACTGGAAAGCATTTTGCTAAGGGAACTAACTCAATCCTTTATGGATGAATTCTATAAATAGAAAGATAAGTAGAAAAAAATGTATGAGGATCGAATGGGGAGGAAGATAGGAGCAGACAGGGAAGGATAAACGGGGAGGGAGAATAATTGTAGCATCACATAGTTTGATGGGTAGAGGGTGGGGAGAGTAAAGGAAATGGAAAAGATCTAGTGTGAAAAGCAATGTATATCAACATTGTAAGCAAACCAGTATAAAAAAGAAAGTTATTTAAATGTAAAAAAAAAATAAAAGCAATAATTATTAGAGTTACACTCACTCATCACTAATCAATATGGCTATTCCAAAGATATTGTTGTCATGCTGAAATGTCAGGCAAAAATTTAGGTTGACTACCTCTAAAACACAATTATTCCCTATGCATCAGAAAGGTGGATTATGGCTAGAAATAATAGAAGGAGAATTGATGCCTTTGAGTCGTAGTGCTGGAGTATTGAATATACCGTAGACCACTAGAACAAACAGATTCACCAAACTGGATGCTCCTCGGAGGCAAGAAATCTGAAGCACTGTCTGATATACTTTTTGCAAGGAGGGACCAGTTCTTAGAGAGGGACATCATGCTTGGAATGGTATAGGGTCCCACACAAGAGAGGAAGACCCTGGATAAGATGGATTGACTCAGTGACTGAGGTAATGGGGGTGGGTGTGTCGGAAACAATGAGATTGGCTCAGGGTTCAGAGCTGTTATTTATAGGGTCGCTATGAGTCCAAGCAACTCAACGGTACTCAACAACAACAACCTCCAAAACATTGAACATGACGAGGGAGCTCTGGTGGCATAAAAGTAAGGAATTGTGCTGTCAAACCATAGGCATGCAGTTTAAATCCACCAGCTGCTTCATGGAAGAAAGATGGGCAATCTCCTCCTATGCAATGTATATAGCCTTTGAAAACTTGCTAAAGTATTAGCTGTGTCTGTTTTGAGAGTAAACAACAACATTGTCACAGGACTGCCAAACCATGGAGAATTTTGGCCCAATTAAGTTGATACAACACTGCCAGTGCTAATCTCATCACACACACCTCAGAATGCATTGTTGTTGTTGTTATGTGCCGTCGAGTCACTTGCGACTCATAGCGACACTATGTACAACAGCCCTAAACCCTGCTCTATCCTGTGCCAATCACACTGTCTCCAATATATATACCCAATCCCGATTATCCCAGTCACTGAATCAATCGACCTCATAGAGGGTCTTCCCCTCCCTGTGCTGTCCCTCCACCCTCCCAAGCATGATGTCCCTCTCCAGGGACTGGTCCCTCCTTAGAACATGTTCAAAATATGTCAGATGAAGCCCCAGAATCTTTACCTCCAAGAAGCAGTCCAGTTTAACCCTCTTAAGGATGAATCCGTTTATTTTCTTGGCAATCCGTAACATACTCAAACTCTTCTCTAGCACCACAGCTCAAAGGAATCAATTCTCCTTCTATCCTCCCTAGTCATTGTCCAAGTCTCTGATGCATAACAAGTGATTGTAAAGACCATAGCCTGTACCAGATGCACCTAGTCTCCAGAGTGACAGTATTGCTCTTCAGTACTTTGGAGAGGTCCCCAACAGCAGACTTTCCGATGGCAATACGTCTTTTAATTTCCTGGCTGCTGGTGCAAAGAGTGTTGACTGTGGAGCCAAGCAGACTAAAGCTGTGAAGAATTTCAAACTCTTCACCTGATGCTGCCAATTGGTCCAGTGGCGAGAATCTTTGCCTTCTTGACATTGAGCCTCAATCCATATTGGAGGCTGCAGTCCTTGACCCTCAGCAGCAAGCACTTCAGGTCCTTCTCAGTTTCAGCAAGCAGGGTTGTGTCATCTGCATAACGCAGATTGTGATAGATCTTCCACCAATCCTGATGCCACATTTCTCCTCATAGAGCCCAGCCTTCTGGATAATCTGTTCTGCATACAGGTTGAAAAGGTATGGAAACAGGACACATCCCTAGCGTATGCCCTTCCCAGTTTTGAACCCAAGTTTGCAGTGTTTCCTTGCTCTGTTCTGACAACTGCCTCTTGGTCAAGGAAACACAGATAGACATAGTATTACTTTATATTTTTTAATGTTTTATTCAGTCTTTATATATTTTGTATTTTGTACAGTTAATTATCACTGATACATGGCTCAGCATTGGGAACCCTATCACTTTGCTTATATGTTTAAATAAATATAAAATAGTAATATCCACATACAGATCACTAAATTACAGCAAAATATCTTTCACAAAGCAGGTACTCATTAAATGTCATATCTCAAGAATAAGTCTCAAACTCATTGCCGTCAAGCCAGAACTGACTCATAGCTGACTTTCCAGAAGGTTTGCAGTGGTGGGAGGAGATTGCCTATCTTTCTTCCACTGAGCTATTTCCAGAAAAGCGCAACCTTTGGTTTAACAGGAAACTCACTGTCAATGAAATTAATGACTTACTAAACATCATGGCTAAAGTGTCTGAACCAATTCATAGCTGACGCTTCAGTAGTGTTTTTGAGACTTTAAATCTCCAGGAAAGAGAGTGTCATTCTCTTACAGAGCCACCAGTAGAATCTTGTCAACAAGAAAATAACAACAGACACCACATTGTATATAGACATTCACGGCCCACCACCAGGTGGAATGAATCTCTTGCTAATAATGTAAATGAGGAGACTTTAAAAGAACATTTAAGGGTGGCATAAATAAAAATGTGCTTTTGTTTTCTCTTAAGGCTAGAATTAGGTTGAAATGGTAAAGATTTGGACCAAGAGGTTCTATCTGTTATAGTTCAAAGGCAGCTATGTAGGTAAATAGGAAGTAGATTTGAGAATCAGTAAGTTAAATAGCTAGGGTGGCTAAGGGGGCCCATGTGGGTAAATTACTGGAAGAGATGTTTGGAGACATCATTTAAGTTTAAATTATTACCTGCTGTACAAAAGATAAAAGTTTTTTTCCAGAAGAATAGCATCAGAGAGGTTACAGGAGGTAATTTTGGCTCTTCCTGCACTGACTTTTGGCTCTTGTCCACAGGTCTAAGTCTAACCTCAAAGTAAAACATAAGAGTAAAAAAGAGTAAAAGAAAGGCATGAAAAGGAGTCCAGCCCTTAACTAATGTGTAATAACTACCTAACATTACATCAGTTTCCAACTTTGCAGATTGAGGAGTGTAGATGATAAAATTGGAACAGCAAATTTTAGCCAGTCTTTAAAGTCTTGGGCATCTTTAAAGGACAAATAATTAAAAGGAGTTATGAAATGTAGTTAAAGTCAAACTGGGCACAATGGTATAATGGGACATAGCAATTAATTATTATAGAGATAATTTATAATTTATTTACTATGATATTGAAAATATTTCTACTTAAAATATTTATAAATAATTTGGCTTAGGTAGTCATTTTTTATGTAGTTATTTTTATGGGTCTTGTTAGAAATGTCATTTAAAAACATGAAACATTAATTTGAACCATGAAAGTAGCTTTTAATTCACAATTATATATAATAACTATCTTTAATTTTTTTTCTGAGACATTAAAATGTTGTTTTATTTTAAAATATTTGGAAACATCTTAAAGTATTTTGCAAGGCACTTGGTTGCAAAGGTTAGTCCTGGAAACATGACTCAACTTCATTTGTAATTAAAGAAGTTCAGACTAGAAGCAAGGCCATTAGTTCAAACATTTGCAATCAGGTCAGATGATGCTTTGGCCTTTGAAGCTCTTAGTTTATCCAAGAAAATAGAAAAACAACAATTGTTTTCCATTGTTGTTGTTCTTGTTGTTATGTGCCATCGAGGGACCCTATGTACCTCAGCCCTGAACTCTGCTTTGTCCTGTGCCAATCGCACTGTCTCTGACACTCCCATCCCGAATACCCCAGTCACTGAATCAATCCACCTCATAGAGGGCCTTGCCCTCCTGCGCTGTCCCTCTACCCTACCAAGCATGATGTCCTTTTCCAAGGACCGGTCTCTCCTTACAACATGTCCAAAGTATGTTAGACGGAGCCTCCAAATCCTTGCCTCCAAGGAGCCGCCCGGTTTGACCCTTTCCAGGATGAATCTGTTTGTTTTCCTAGCAGTCCAAGGTACTCTCAATACTCTTCTCCAACACCAAAGCTCAAAGGCATCAATTCTCCTTATATCCTTCTTGGTCATTGTCCAATTCTCTGAGGCATAGCAAGTGATTGCAAAGACCATGGCCTGAACCAGATGCACCTTAGTGTCCAGAGAGACACCATTGATCTTCAGTACTTTAGAGAGGTCCCTAACAGTAGACTTTCCCATGGTAATATGTCTTTTAATTTCCTGGCTACTGGTGCCAAGAGTTGTTGACTGTGGAGCCAAGCAAACTAAAGCCGTGAACAATCTCAATCTCTTCACCATCCATCCTGATGTTGCCAATTTGTCCAGTGGTGAGAATCTTTGTCTCCTTGACATTGAGCCTCAATCCATATTGGAGGCTGCAGTCCTTGACCCTCTGCAGCAAGTGCTTCAGGTCCTCCTCAGTTTCATCAAGCTGGGTTGTGTCATCTGCATAACGCAGATTGTTGATAGATCTTCCATCAATCCTGACGCCACATTTCTCCTCATAGAGCCCAGCCTCCTGGATGATCTGTTCTGCATATAGCTTGAAAAGGTATGGAGATAGGATGCATCCCTAATGTATGCCCTTCCTAATTTTGAAACATGCAGTGTTCCCTTGCACTGTTCTGACAACTGTCTCCTGGTCCAAGTATAGGTTTCACATTAGCATGATCAAGTGTTCTGGGATTCCCATTCTTCTCAGAGTCAGCCACAGTTTGTTATGATCCACAGTTTGTTATGGATCAGTTTGGACAATATTCTGCCTATAATTTTGGCAAGTGGTTTCTAAATTGCTGGGTGTCACCTATTGGTGATCATGACATCAATTTAGGTTAGAGTCCCTTGGAGCTCTGATGGCCTAGTGGTAAATCACACAGGAGGAGATTTACTGCCTTTGGAAACACACTGGAGGATCAGCTATGAGTTTGTCCGGACTTGATGACACACAACAACGACGAGATGCTACTTAGAGACAAGAATTGTAAAACTTTGTGTTGTCAGGATAGACTAGTCCTTATAAAGAGACATGCTGGAAAAGGTACAAGGTCAGAGAAAGGAAGACCCTCAATAAGATGGATTGGCACACTGACTAACAATGAGCTCACGCCCATGGGCTGCTGTAGGATAGTGCAAGGATCAGAGCTATTGTTCTTAGGGTCACTGTGAGTCATAGTTAATAGAATGGGAGCAAAAACAGCACATTCAAATGGCCTAGTGAGCAAGGAATTGTGCCGCCAGCACAGTGGCAGGTGTTTTGAACCCACTCCAGCTGTTCTAAGGGAGAAAAATGGGCAATCTCCTCCTGTGTGATTTAGAGCCTCAAAAAATCCCCTGGAGAGTCAGATGTCAGCCAGTTCTGGCTCCATAACATGAGTTAGAATTTAGAGTTATTTAGAAATTAAAGAGGGCGGAAAAGTAGAACCAACAGAATAGACCAAATCCAAACAGAGCTCAAGCAACAAAGATAAATGTTTATGAAAAATTTGTTTTATGTATATAAATTGAGATGTAATATAAAGTTATTTCTTTGTTTAGGTCAGAGTCAATACTAACCTAGAGAAGTTATAAGAAGAAGTATGCATTATTTTAAACAATTGTGTCAAAACAGCCAAATATTAATTGATTTTCATAGTGATTATAGCAGAGATTCACATCTACTAAAGCATATTCCTTCAAAAATCAAGTAGATCTTTGGGTATTTTCTAACCATTTTTATAAATTTCCACTGTCTCTTTTTCACAAAGGAGAAACAAAACTGAGGTTACATAGTTCTACTTTATCTTTTATCAATACTTAATTTTCTCACAGCAGAAGCCCAAGAATTTTGTTTCTAGAGATTAGATGCCTTCCTAGTTTTTCTTGCTGTAAGTACTACTGAAATCATGCTTTTTTGATCACTCACATTCTCACTTAACCCCTTATGCTGTAACTTTTAAACCCTATTTAACGGATTCTTTTAATTGATTTTGGTCATGTAATCTGCCTTCATAGGGTTTTCGAAGGCCTGTCATTTCAGGAGTGGATGGCCAAGCCTTCATCCTAGTCTGTCTCAATTTGCGTGTGTGTGTGTGTGTGTGTGTGTGTGTGCTGTAAAATAGTATCTGACAGACAGTATGTTACAGAAAAGAGCAGATGAAAGACATTTACTCAATTAAGGTGTGCCTGATCTGGGCTATCGTCTTTGCAATTACGTGCTATGCACCAGAGAGTTGGACAGTGACTAGGGATGATAAAAAAGAGTGATGCCTTTGAGCTGTGGTGCTGGAGAAGAGTGTTGAATATACCATTGATTGCTAGGAGAACAAACAGGTTTTTCTTGGAGAGGGTAAAGCCAAAATGCTCCTTGGAGTCAAGAATTCTAAAGCTTCATCTGACATACTTTGGGCACGTTGCAAGGAGGGACTGGTCCTTGGAGAGGGACGTCATGTTTGGGAGAGTGGACGGACAGCACAGGAGAGGAAGACTCTTGATGAGATGGAGCGATTCTGTGATTGGGGTGGTGGGAATAAGTGTGTCTGAGATGGCGAAGTTGGCACAGGACAGGGCAGCATTTAGGGCTCTTGTACATAGGGTTGCTATGAGTCGCAAGTGACTTGACGGCACATAACAACAATAATCTTCCTTCTACTCTTGGCCAATGACTATTAGAAAGATGGACACATCTGAAATTTCTTATCTAGCAAAACAAATGCTTTTACTGTCTTCTCTTATCCTCTCTATTATTTATAATTTCATGCTAGAATGTAGTATCATGTATGATCAAGTAGGTATTTTTATGTCCTCAGTGAGCAGCCTTGGAGTCAATTATTCCAGAATTTCACCTTATCTTGGCATATATTTCTACCCAAGTTACTGGAACAAGTATCTTCCCACACCTCTACTGCTTTATTTTCCATTGACATCTGGTCGAATTCATTTTTTAAATGTCTCTTCTCGCTGAGTTCTCAGGAATGCTTTTGGCCTTTTGGTAAATCCTTCATTTTTCTCCTGCCTCACTTGACCTTTCTCCTTGGCATCCGTACATGCTTCTTTATTCTTCAATTCAATTTGAGCACTAAAGCCCTGTAGCCATCCCCTGTGTAACAGTCCCTTCAGATTTCACTATATACTGTTTTTCTCTTGACATTATTCTCTACTGAACATTTTGCTTCCAAAATATGGTGACCTAGTTTAAGTAGGCTTTTTATGAAGACAGCTTTCTTCAGTTCCTGAAATATTAGGCACTTTCCCTGCAGTTATTTCACTTTTCACAAAATAATGAAAAAGGGAGCTTCTGTGGAGAAAATGGGAGTTTTCTCACTATAAAAAAATGCAGGATATTTTACTCTAATTTGGTAAACCTTGGAATTTTTCTATTTTTCTTCTTTACAAAAGTCAAACGATGCTCGTAATTTTGATGATATAGTTTCCCCGTTTTGCCTTTTTTTTACATGAAAGAGATTTTCCTTCCTCTGTTCCTCACTGGTACATGTAACAAAGGATTGTGATCATCTAGTCCATAAAATATCAATGACGTTTAAGTGCAGAATCATGAACTATTGGCAAAGGCAATCCGATGAATATTTTATCAAATTGTCCAGTATTTTTTACTTCTACATTCCTCTTCTTTGCGAATCCTATTTTTTCATTTTATGTGTGTCCTTCTCTTAAGCCTAGTGCTTTCAAGTACCTCAAAATCTTTTTGGTACACACCCGGTACACACCCATGTTTATCGCGGCTTTGTTCACCATAGCAAAGAGTTGGAAACAACCTAAGTGCCCATCAACAAACGAATGGATAGAGAAGCTGTGGTATATTCACACAATGGAATACTACACTGCATTGAAAAGCAAGGAACTCATGCAATATTATTAAAAATGGGTGACCCTGGAGGACATTATGCAGAGTGAAATATGTCAGTCCCAAAAGGACAAATACTACATAGTGCCACTATTGTAAAATGGGACTGACATCAAGGTTGGAGGGAGACTGAGAAAGATAGGCTAAATTATGTATACTGCATTAAACAGATGAGGGAGAGAACTGCTTAAGAGGGATATATGATTAGATCTTATTGTCGTGACAGGAGTCCAGAACAAAGGCTGCATAGTGGAGTAGGTTTAGGGGGGAGGGATTGTATAACAATGAAAGAATTTTTATTTTACTTTTCAAAGAGAAGAGCAAACTGAGGGAGGAGGTTGGCCAGGGAAAAACGTGCAATAATGAATGAATGGGGAGAAAAGCCAAAACACAACCCAACAACAACAACGAAAATCCATTAGAACAGTTATCCTTTGTAACATGGGATGTTACGAATTGAAGATGACTTGATCATTTGCAGTAACTGTGCTCATGAAAATATTTTTGAATGCAATTAAGGAAAACTCATATTACAAATGGCTTAATAATAAAGGTGTTCAATAGAGCACACACACACATAAAATCTTTTTGGTATAGCAAATTACAGAGATATGATGCCTAGAATATTTTGTTATGGTTCTTGAGTGCCATTGAGTGGAATAAGACTCAGAGCAACTCTATAAACAATGACTCTGCATTCTGTCCTCTCCTGTGACATCCTCATAATCTCTGACATACTCAAGCCCGTTGCTGCAGTCACTGTGTAAGTCCACCTGGAGAAGGGTTTTCTTTTCCTTTGGCATCCCTCCATCCTTCCAAGGATGGTATCATTCTCCAAGCAATAACCTGACCTACTGACATTTCCAAAATAAGTGAAATGAAACTTAATCATCTTTGCCTCCAAGGAGCACCCTGGCTGCACCTTCTCCAAGACATATCTGTTTGTTCTTTTCGCAGTCCATGGGATATTCAGCACTCTTTTCAACACCACAGTTCAAGGGTGACAATTCTTTTTCTGTCATCCTTAGTTATTGTTTAGCTCTCAGATACATAGCAAGTGAAAAGACCTTGACTTGAACCAGGCACACATTAGTCCTCAATTGACATTATTGCCTCTCAATAATTTGAAGAGGTTCTTGACTAAAAATTTTAAGGGCAATAAGTCTCCTGATTTCCTAAGTATTGATCAATACCAAGTGTATTGCTTATGGAGGCAAGTAAGATGAAATGATTGAAGTTTCAATATTTATCTATCATGATGTCCTTTTGGCAGTCCGTGAGATATTCAGTGTTCCTCTCCAACACCAAAATTCAAAGGCATCAATTCTTCTTCTGTCATCCCTATTTGATAGCCAAAAGAACAAATAAATATGTCTTGGAGAGAGTACAGCCAGAGTCTTCTTTAAAGGCAAATATAATGAGGCTTCACCTCACATACTTTGGGCATGTTAGTAGGAGGTGTTATTCTTTGAAAGAGACATGATGTTTGAAAGGCTAGAGGGTCAGCAAAGGAGAGGGAGACCTTCTACCAGGTGGTTTAACATGGTGACTGCTGCAATGGGCTGTAGTGTGTGTCAGAAAGTGTGAAGATGGCACAGAAAAGGACGCGCTTCAGATCCATTGTTCATAGGGTTGCTATGAGTCACACTCAACTCGACAGCACATAATAACAACCTCATGATGTTGCCTATTGGTCCTTTTGTGATGATTTTTGTTTACTTGACATTGATATTCAATCCATATTGAAGGCTGCAGTGTTTAGCACTCTGCCACAAATGTTTTAAGTCCACTTCACTTCCAGCAAGCAAGGTAGTGTCACCTGCAGAACAAAGGTTGATGAGTTTTCCTCCATTCCTGATGCCACATTCTTCTTCATAGAGTCTTGAATAATTTGCTCAGCATACAGATTAAACAGGTATGGAGAAAGAACACAACCCTGATGAACATCTTTCCAAATTTAAACCATGCAGTGTTCCTTTGCTCTGTTCACACAATAGCCTCTTGATCTAGGTTGCTCATGAGCATAGATAAGTTTTCTGGGATACTCATTCTTCTCAATGTTAGCCATAAATTGTTATGATCCACACAGTCAAATGGCTATGTATAATCAATAAAGCACAAAATAGACATTCTCCTGGTATTCTTTGCTATATTCTTTGCCTAGCATATAATGATGTGTTAATAAGCTACAGTATTAATCGTTAAAAAAATAATCTAATGGGGGAAGATGATATTTAATTTAAATATATTACATTGGAAGACATGGACTCTGTTATACAAATTTCAGGTGAGCAGTTAGAAGAAGAAATAACTCACCAACTATATCTTGTAGGTGAAAGAGTTTTGCATCTTCATGCAAACTTGACCTAAATCCTAACTTGGAAAAAAAGTGTGTCTCACTTTGTCCCTAAAGAAACATTCACCTATGTGGGAGTCTGTGTCTCTCATCAGATAGGGGCAGCCCCTTCTCTCTTGTTCATTACCTCTTTTAAAAAATAAAAGCAGATCCCAGTGGCACTCACTATATATCTTAGGGATTTTGAGAGGAAATAATCAGCCACAGAGATTGACTAACATTGCTCCTAAATTACTAACTTTGCACATTGTGGCTACTTCATGAATTTAGAAACGTGTACTAAAATGTTCAAAAGATGTGAATTCCACATAGAATACAGTTAAGAGGCATTTTTTACTAAAAAATAAAAAATATTTGCTCCTTCCAAACAATGAGGAGAGAATTTACATGCCCATTAGATTAAGAAAGAATGGCATTTGAAGAGTCTCAGGAACACAGTTTTAAATTCCGGCTGGACTCCAGGTGCTAGCTTTACCATACTGTCATTCTTCTTTAATAGAAAGTTATCTGTATCCAGAATTCACAGGAGTCTGGTTGGCTTCTATCCAGGACAAGAGTGTAGAGGAGAGGTAATCAATATGCCCTAGCCTGTCCTGTAAGGTTTATTTTAAAGATTACTTTGAGTTATGGTAGGGTCTATGTGAAATAGATCATCCTTACTGAGTAAAGCAGTTCCATGGAGGTGTCCCAGATGGGTCTTTGGGGAACCAGAGCAAAATGTCAAGAAGCCCTCGAAGTCTCTGTTTTTATTTTATGAGGAGTAGAGGGTCGATAGTAGTGATTGGTAGAGCCCAGTTGATGAAAAGGTCCATAACATAGCAGGATGCTCCCAGCCGTGATTGGCAGAGGGACCAGGTTGCAGCTTAGAGGCAAGAATTAAAGTTGTATAAGCAACAACAAGCCAAGCCCAAACACTGGGTAATCTAGAAATAGCCTTGTCAGAAAAGCCATGCTGGTGAGAATTACAGAAATCAATTTTGGTTGCAAGCAAAGCCTTGTTTAAAATTTCAGCTTGCTAGATACTAACAACTATGAGAGATTTTTCGAATCAAGAAAATGGGAGGCAAATGCTTTGGGATGCTACTGTGTGATTGACATGGTTGGATTCCAAGAGTGAAATGTGGTGTCTTTATAATGAGTTTTCAAAAGCCTTCCCATCCTGTTACAATGTGGTAGTTTTTATTATTGCTCTAAATTTTACTGGTAAGTGAAATAAACTTTTATAAAGTTCTTTTTAACTTTAAAAAATTTGCATTTGTAAATAGTTGCTAGCAGTTTATTTCCATATTAATTCATTCTCTCAGAACTAGTAGAATTCCTTTTTCAGTGAATTCAGTCTTGTGATTGATGAGTGCATATTCTGTGACAACGGAACAACAGAAAGCTTAAGTAACAGAAAACAATGATAGGAGAACTGCCTTTGGTGAGGTTGAGAGAAGCAGATGGAGGCTATTCAAAGTTATTTTGCCTATGCTCCTGATCAGATAAAATACATACAAAGGTAATTAGTTCCTTATAAGGTAATTAGCTTCTTATAAACTCTTGATCCTGAGGGAAATTTCCTAGCTACATTGTTTTCACCATTTCTCCTTTCTGCTTTCAACACTTAAGCTATCCTGCCACTTGTTAAACTTTTCACTTTATTTTATTATTCTTTCTAATTATAAGTTCAATCCATAATTATATCTTACTTGATTTATTCATCTTCACCTTCAGAGTAACCATTTAAATCTTTTGCAATTTAGCCTTTACCTCCATAGCTCAACCACAATAAAATATCTCCAAACTCATCAATAGTTTCTTCTCGATGTCATTCTTCCTATTTCTGTATGACATTGTAAGGGACTCCCTGGGTATAACAAAATGTTTAGGTACCTGTCTGCTAATCAAAACAATGGAGAGTCAAACTACCAAGAGGTATCTTGCAACACAGGTCTGGCAATCTGCCTCCAATGGGTCCCAGGCTTCAAAACCCTCTGAAGTACTTCTGCTCTGCACACATATGATTGCCAAGAATTTTAACTCAGTTGCAACTCACAACATGACATTTAATGTTTTTATCATCTACCTTTCTTTTAAGAGGTAGTTCTCTTTGAACATCCTCAACGACACTTTCTCCATTCCTAGTTTAAATCTTCAAGAGAGCTTTCCCCATGTCAAATCCTTAGTTCCTATTCAGATTTTAGTCTTTGAATCTGTATCACCTTTTCTACCATCTGTCGTTTGGACATCTCTTCTTGTAGCATTAGACATAATCTTGAACTTCAAAATATGTGTCCACAAATCAGTCTTATAATATCATTTCCAGTGTGTTATGCAAACTCCTTTAAAATTATGATCATTAGTGTCTCCTTTATATTAGTTTCCTTCCCAAATTTTTCAAATTCAGTTCATTTTACTACTATGATTCTGATTTCTTAGCATTGAATATATGATTTTTATTTTGAGCTATTCTTCAACCCAAATAAATCATTGCATCTTGGGAAATTATTCTCCTGGGTTTATTCTTTCTTTTAAAATGTCATTTCTATAACACTTATCATGCTTAATTGACAATTATCTCAATCATTCTGGTAGCTTTAAGAAGTTATAGTTATCTCTCTTCTCAAGCTTAATCAAAAGAAAAGATTTACTATATCAATTTTATATCTTACATAGGTAAAAAGACAATTGTTATTGTTGTTGTAAACCTTCCAGTGGACTGCAACTCATATCAATTCTATAAATAATAGCTGAACCCTGCCCTATCCTGAGCCAATCTCACTGTTTCAGATGCATCTATCCCTATTACCTCAGTTACTGTGCCAATCCATTTCATACAGGGTCTTCCTCTCCTTTGCTGTCCCTCCTCACTGCCAAGTATTTCAAGCACACTCTACAAAGACTGACCTATCCTGGGAATGTACCCAAAGTGTGAGAGGTGGAGGCTTCAAAATCTGTGTCTCCAAGGATCAACTTGGTTTCATCTTCTCCATGACAGACCTGTTTGTTCTCTTAGCAGTACTTGGTATGTTCAATACTCTAATACAGCACCTCAACTCAAAGGCATCAATTCATTTTCTGACATCCTTAGTCATTGCCCAGCTTTCTGATGCATAGCAAGGAATTACGAAGACCATGACCTGGATCAGGCATACCACATTCTTTAGACTGATGACATAATTGATCTTCAGCACCTTGAAGAGATCCCTGACAGAAGATTTTCCTACGACAATTTGTCTTTTGATCTTCTGACTGTTAGTGCCAAGAGTGTTAATTGTGGAACCAAGCAAGCTGAAATCATTAACAATCTAATTAGCCCAGTGGAGAAATCTTTTTTTTTTTTTTTATGTTGAGCTTCAATTCATATTGAAGACTACAGTCCTTGACCTACTGCAGGTCATCCTCTGTTTTGGCAAGCAGGATTATGTCACCTGTATAACACAAGGTATTTATGAATCTGCCTCCAATTCTCGTGCCACATTCCTCCTTATAAAGCCCAGACTATTGAATGATCTGTTACACCTACAGACTGAAAAAGTGTGGAGACAGGATGCATCCTGGACATACTCCTTTCCTGATTTTGAACAATGCAGTATTTCCTTGCTATAGTCGGGAAAATGCTTACTAATCTAAGTATAGTTTTCACTTGCGCACAATCAAGTGTTCTGGGATTCCCAGTCTTTTCAAAGCTTGCCACAATTTGTTGTGATCTGCACAGTCAAAATTCTTTGTATATAGGAGATGAAACACAAGTAGACATTCCTCTGGTACTCACTGCTTTCAGCCAAGATTCAAAGTCACTGTACCAACAAGAATTGGCTGACATAGAAGAATTTCACGAAACAACATATAATCAAAAGGCTACATATAATCAAGAGGTGATGAAGGAGGAAGTTTAAGCTGTTCTGAAGGTATTGGCAAAATATAATGTCCCAGGAATTTATGAAATACCAATTGACATATATCTACAAACAGATACTGCCCTGCACTTGATCACCAGGTTATTCCAAGAAATTTGGAGGACAGCTACCTGCCCGACTGACTGGAAGTGATCCATATTTATTCCCATTCCCAAAAAAAGCTGATCTAACAAAGCATGGAAATCAGTGAACAATATCACTAATATACACAAACAAAAGCTTTCTAAAGATTATAAAAAAATAACTAAAACTGTACATTGACAGAGAACTACAAGAAATGCAAACTCAGTTTCAAAAAAGCTGTGGCACTAGTGATATTATCATCAATGTCAGATAGTATAAAGGTAGAGACTTTTAGATCGTGGACATCTGTGCTTAAACTTAAAAAAAAACACTGCCCGTTTTTACATATTCTCTATTTTAAAACTGAACAAAGACATGGATTCATACCCCAGTATACTGGTCTCATCATTTCCTTAACTGTGCATTCCTATCTGTAATCTCTGCTTTTGCCACCAAAATAAGTGTTGTAATTTTTTTGAAACCCCTCCCTTGACATCCCAACAAAAGCTAAAAGTTGCCCCCAAAAATATTTTCAGCTGGATTGTGACTATGAGTCAAAATGACAGTAAAGACTTGTTGTTGCTATTGTTGTTGTTATGTGCCGTCAAGTTCCTTGTGGCTCATAGTGACCATATGTACAACAGCCCTAAACTCTGCTCTGTCCTATACCAATCACACTGTCTCTGACACACCCATCCCGATTACCCCAGTCACCAAATCATTCTACCTCCTAGAGGGCCTTCCCCTCCTGCGCCTGCCCTTTGCCCTCCCAAGCATGATATCCTTCTCCAAGACCAGTCTCTCCTTACAACATGACCAAAGTATGTCAGACAAAGCTTCAGAATCTTTGCCTCCAAGGAGCCGCCTGATTTAACCCTTTCAAGGTTGAAACTGTTTCTTTTCTTGGCAGTCCATGGTACCCTCAATACTCTTCTCCAGCACTAAAGCTCAAAGGCATCAATTCTCCTTTTATCCTCTCTAGTCATTGTCCAACTCTTTGATCTATAATAAGTGATTGCAAAGAATATGGCCTGTATCAGATGCACCTTAGTCTCCAGAGAGACACCATTGCTCTTCAGTACTTTAGAGAGGTCCCTAACAGCAGACTTTCCCATGGCAATGCACCTTTTAATTTCCTGGGTGCTGGTGCCAAGAGTGTTGATTGTGGAGCCAAGCAAACTAAAGCTGTGAACAATCTCAGTCTCTTCACCATCTATCCTGATGCTGCCAATTGGTCCAGTGCTGAGAATCTTTGTCTTCTTGACATTGAGCGTCAAACCATATTGGAGGCTGCAGTCCTTGACCCTCAGCAGAAAGCGCTTCAGGTCCTCCTCAGTTTCAACAAGCAGGGTTGTGTCATCCGCATAACACAGATTGTTGATAGATCTTCCACCAGTCCTGATGCCACATTTCTCCTCACAGAGCCCAGCCTCCTGGATGATCTGTTCTGCACAGAGGTTGAAAAGGTATGGAAACAGGACACATCCCTGGTACACGCCCTTCCCAATTTTGAACAATGCACTATTTCCTTGCTCTGTTCTGACAACTGCCTCTTGGTCCAAATATAGGTTTCGCATTAGCACGATCAAGTGTTCTGGTATTCCCATTCTTCTCAATGTCAGCCACAGTTTGTTATGATCCACACAGTCAAACGCCTTTGCATAATCAATGAAGCACAGATAGGCTTTCCTCCAGTACTCTCTGCTTTCAGCTGAGGAAAATTAATCCAAATCCATGGGAACCAAAATATAATTTTGAGTCTATCCCACATGAATTTCAGAACCATCTCAGGAACAGGTTTGTGGCCTTGAACACAAATGAGTGAAGACCAGATGAATTGTGGGAAGATATCAAGGGTATCATCCAAGAAGAGTGAAAATGTTCATTACAAAGACAGAGGAGGAAGAAAAGACTAAAATCGATGTCAGAAGAAACTCTGAATATTGCACTGGAGTGTAGAGAAGCCAAAGCACAAGGAAGAATTCAAGGTACTAAAGATCTGAACAAAAGATTTCAAAAGGTAGCACGGGATGACAAAGTAAAGTATATTACAATTAAATGTGCAAGAAGCTGGAATCAGAAAATCAAAAGGGCCAAACTCGCTTAGCATTTCCTAAGCTCAAGGAACTGAAGAACAAATTCAAACCTCGAGTTGCTATAATCAAGGATGCTTTAGGCAGAATATTAAATCATCCAGGAAGTATTAAAGAAAGCGGAAAGAATATCCTGAGTCATTGTATTGAAAAGAATTGGCAAACAGAAGAATTTCATGAAACAACATATGAGCAAGAGCCTATGGTGATGAAGGAAGACATTCAAGCTGCTTTGAAGGAAATAGCAAAAAATAAAGGCCCAGGAATAGACAGTATACCAATTGACATATTTCAGCTAACAGATGCTGCCCTGGACATGCTCACCAAGTTGTGTTAAGAAATCTGGAGAACAACCACTTGGCTAACTGACTGGAAGAAGTCTATATTTGTTCCCATTCCAAGGAAAGGTGCCCCAACAGAATGTGGAAACTATAGAACAATATCATTGATTTCACAGGCAAGCAAGATTCTGCTGAAGATTATCCAAAAATGATTGGAACAGTACATCAGCAGAGAACTGCCAGAAGTCCAGGCTGGGTTTAGAAGGGGTTGTAGTACTAGGGATATTGTAACTAATGTTAGATGGATCTTGGCTGAAAGCAGAAAGTACCAGAGGAATGTCTATCTGTGCTTCATTGATTATGCAAAGGTGTTTGATTGTGTGGAGTAGAGTTAAGCATAGATAAATAATAAATTGTGACTATAATAGAACTTTGGATGCATTTGGTCATAATTCCAGAAACAATGCTTCCTTAAGTTTTTCTACCACTTTTTTATGTTATACAATCTAAAATGTGCTTTTTATTGTCTTATATTATCTGGCATAAATGGACCATTAGCCTCAAAAGAAAATACAGTATAATATACTATATTAATTTATGTTGTGAAACAGGTATGGCATCTACTTCCTAAACTGATGCCTCTGGAAACTCTACAAACTCTCTAAACTCTATAAATTTATAGAAATGATATTAGTTATAGAATAGAGTTCTGTACAGAAATAATGTCAGTTACAGAACAGAGTTCAGGTCTTTTGTGCAAAACTTACTCTCAGTCATATTTGACTTTACGACACTTAACCACTGCTAAATGAAACTATTGCTGTTTAAATCTGGTGTAACACTCTTCCACTTTGTAAATTATTCTTTGCCAATGTGCAGTATGAAGTAACCTTGGCTGCTGTGATGCTGAAACTTGTACCATTGGAGTATCAAATACCAGAATGGTTTCTCAATGTGGACAGTGTTGGGTGGAGCTGCTAGTTGTAAAACAGGTTTAGAAGCAGGATTGGCATTCTCTTCCTAAACTACATGCCTCTGGAAACTCTATGACCTTGGAATTGATGATAGTTATGGAAAGGCATTAGGTCTTTTGTTCACAGAGTTGCTATGAGTCACTCTTGACTCAATGGCAATAAACAACAAAAACAATATTCCATTTATATGATGTTTCTGCACTGAAATGTTTTTGCATTGAAGAGACAATGCAATAGTGTTATCTTTAGAAGAGTGCTGAATTTCCCGTGGACCGCCAAAAGAACAAACAGATATGTCTTTGAGAAGGTGAAACCAAAGTGCTCCTTAGAGGCAAAAATGATGAAGCTCTGTCTCACATATTTTGGGCATATTGCTAGGAGAAGCTTTTCCTTAGAGGGGGACTTCAAGCTTGGAAAGATGGAGGGGTGATGAAACAGAGGAAGACCCTCAACATGACTTGGTGACTGCAGCAAAGTGCTTGAGTGTGTCAGAGATTGTGAGGATGGCACAAGATGAAACAGTGTTCAGATCAGGGTCACTATGAGCTGTACGCAATTCAACAGACCCTAACAACAACAACAACAGAGTGATAGAGAATATGTTAGTGGTTGTCAAGTGTTAGCAGAGATTATGACCATAATAAAATAGCACAAAATTAAAACACTCAGCAAAATGGTAATAGAAGGGAATTTCCTCAACATAGTCAAAATTATAAACACAAAACAAAGAGCTAATATCATTCTCAATGGAGAAAGACTAAAAGCATTCTACTTGTGAACAGGGATGAGCCAAGCATGTCCACTGTCACCACTCCTATTTGGTATTATATGAGCTTATTTGGTAGGGCAATATGACAAAAGAAGGAAATAAAAGGCATCCAGATCAGAAGAGATGGTGAAACTGTTGCAATATGCACATAATTATGACAGTGTACACAAAAAACCCCAAGTACTCAAAAAACCCCTTTAGAGCTAATAAAGCAATTTAGTAGAGTGGCAGGATACATGATCAATAAACAAAAGTCAGTGGGATTCCTGTACAGTAACAAAGAAAACACAGATAAGGAAATTAAGAAAACAACTTTATTTATATTAGCCAACCACAAATTGAGATACTTAGGAATAAACCTAACTAGAGACACAAAAGACCTTTACAAAGAAAACTATAAAACACTTCTGCAAGAAAAAATTAAAAAAGACCTAAAAAACAGAAAAATATTCTCTGTTCCTGGATAGGAAGACTCAATAGAATAAAAACTACAATCCTATCAAATGTAATTTACATGTTCAACACAATCCCAATGCATAAACTAAATTTCTTTTTCATATTGATGAAAGACAGTCGGCATGTTTATTTGGAGAGGAAAGAGGCCTCAATTAAGCAAAACACTTTCGAAAAACAAGAATGAAGTGGGAATCATAGCACTTCCTGACCTCAGAACCAATTATAGGAGCCCTGGTGGCCAAGTGGCAAAGAAGCTGCACTGTAATCCCAAAGGCAAGTGGTTTGAATCCATCAGATGCTCTTTTGGAGGAGGCACAATCACCTCCTTGCCAGTCAGGTCTGATTTGATGGTGCACAACAAGAAAAAAAAAAAACCCCAATAAATAAATAATTTTTCCTTTGCAGCTAAATGGGATATCAATTCATTCCTCATGGACTATCTCGATGACAGTTAATTGTCAATTCGAATAAAATTAAACCCTTGACAACTTCAACATTAAAAAACAAACAAAAACCAAAAAACAAAAACCCCTCAACTACACAGTTGCAATAACCAAAACAGCATGGTACTGGCACAGTGACATAGACCAATGGAACATAATCAAGAACCCAGAAATGAATCCATCTAGCTATAGCCAACTGATATTCGAGAGGAAACAAAACTATCAAATGGGGAAACAACAACCTCATTAACAAATGATGCTGGCAAAACTGGACTATTACCTGCAGTAAGTTGAAGCAGGATTTACACCTCTCATCATACACAAAAATAGAATCATGGTGGATCAGAAACCTATTAAAGCTCAGAACAATAAAAATCACAAGATACAAAGTAGGACCAACATTAGAAGTCTAGCCCATGGTATAAAAAGGCTGACAAATATAGCCAGAAACACACAGAAGAGAAAATTGATGAATGGGACTTCTAAAGATTAAATGCCTATGTACATAAAAAATTTTTTCTAACAGGGTGAAGAAACCCAAACAACCTATTGACTGCAAACAAATATTTCACAATAATATCTCAGACAAGGGTTTCATAATAAATGTTTACAGAATCTTACAGGGCCTCCACAAGAAAAAGATCGATAACCCAATTACAAAATGGGCAAAAGACGTGGAAAGACATTTCATAAAAGAAGACATTCAGATGGTGAACAGACACGTGAAGAAATCTTTAAAATCACTGTCAATAAGAGAGATGCAAATCAAAACCACAATTAGATACCATCTCACTCAGTAGCAGTGACAAAGTTTAACAAGACAGAAATCAATACATGTTGGAGAGGATGCAGAGATATAGGAACTCTCATATACTGTTTGTGAGAGTGTAAAATGGTATAAGGATCTAAGGGCGGAGGGGTAGGAGCAGTTGGGTGGGAGGAAGATGGGCAGGGGTTAAATCAGAGGGTCACACAATTTGATGAATGGAGGGAGAGATGGGTAAAGGAAATGGGAAAGTTCCCATGGGGATCTAGAGAGATAGGGCAATGGTGGACATAGTTCAGTGTTGACTAATTTTATAAAATATAATGAATCTGAATTATTGTATGGAATCTTAATTATTGTATGAAACACAGTATGAATATAGGATAGTGTGAAACACAATGTATATGAACTTTGTAAACAAACAAATCTAAAAGAATATTTTAAAAAATGAAGGCCTGAAGGTGATCAAGTTGATGGTGGTGGTCATTACACAAATCTATTCATGGGTTAAATGTTACAGTACTGTTTGCTGGTGCTGTTGATTACTATCAAGTCAAGCATGACTCATAGCGACCCTATGAACAAAAGATCTGAAGCTTTTCTATAAATATGGACATCTATCAAAGTTCATAGAGGTTCCAGAGGCATATTTTTTAGGAAGTCATGCCACTCCTGCTTCCAAACAAATTTTTAAAACCCACAATTGAACTCTTATTATCATTTTTTAAACGTCTTAATATGGGTGATGTTTATATCTTTTCTAAGTTTTAAAACCTCTAAAGTAAAAAGGAATCTGTGAAATTGTAAGAGCCAATTCTGTGGATAAAGTTTTTAAAATAGAATTTTTTTCACATGAGTATGAGTGTATGGAAGTACCTACAATTTATACAGATGTCATAAGAATGAAAAGAAACCATGAAGTAAACTGGAGTTTTCAGTAAGTGCCATTCAGCCAAACAGGCAAGCAGGCAAAAGTTGTCTCCCAAAATACTTTCATATAGATTGTGACTATAGGTGAATATTACAGGAAAATGTTAAGCATAGACACAAATAATCACGTCTAAGAATACTAGAACTTTAGAGGCATTTGGTCACTGTTATTTTTCTGAACACTAGGTTATTATAACTAGCAAAGAGTTCAGTCTCAACCAAAGTCCAGTACTTTTCAATGTCATTTTCCCCTATTTTTACAGAAACAATTGTGATATTTATACACTGCCACTGAACAAACAGAACAATGACTTGTCTCACAATTTATGCAGCTGACTTCATGTATTTTTGACAATATTATCATGTGTCTGAGATATAAATTTTCTCCTTCTGCAATCTGGTATCCAGTGGGGGCTGAGGGAGCAATATATCATCTGTGACTCTTGACTGATGCTCAATTCATAGCTAAGTGCCTGACTGTTGGTAAGTTTTACCAACAATTCAAAGTCTTTGTGAGGTTTTCCCTATTTTCTTGTAATTTCCTCAATCAGAAAGTTACCATTTGAGGGAATCAAGTCTTCTTTGCAGGCAGTCAGAACTTCCAGAACTTTTTGTTAGGCAGCACTCTTCAGACCTAGGGCATGATCGATAATATCTTATAACTAGAGCAGTTGCCTTTGCTAAGGGTATCTACAACAATTTCTTTTATTGCCTTCACAGCTGGAGACTTTCTTATTGAAATGTAATCAGCATCATAATAGCTTTGGCACTCTCCATGCTCCCAGTGATCTCTTCAGAGGCCTTGAAGTATTCCTCCTTAAGAAGAGCTGGATCAAGCAGCAGTTTCTATAACATCCACTGCAAAGGCCCCAGGCTCTCTGTGGGACATCTCCGATTTTGTGTGATGGGCGCTTTCCTCCCTGAAGCATCTCATCCAAACATGCTAGTCTAGGTTCAAATGCTTCTTTCCCAAAAACAAAAACAGGCCTTCCACATAATTTCTTTAGAGACCTAGGTTTCAATCAGATGAAAGCACTGAAGTTTATTCAATGTCTTGTCTCTGGCTGACTGAATTCATGGTCTCAATTAAGGCCAATGGAAAGCAAATTCTCCCCCAAGGAAGCCTAGATAGAATATCAACCCTAGTTTGCCCTTCTACCCTAAGCCATTAATTCATATGAGTGGCATCTCAAAACACATTTTCTTAAAGAACTCTGTGTTAGTTAACAAAGATTCATTTAACTATCTCCAAATATACTCCTTGGGAGCTCTGGTGGCTTCGCACTGGCAACACAAAGTCACATGGTTTGAATCCACCAGCTGCTCCATGGTAGAACGATGGACAATCTCTCTCCTGTGATTAATTTCTGCCTTTGAAAATCCACTGGTGGTCCATCTATGAATCCGTTCTGACTCGATGGTACCTTGCAACAACAACAACAATAGGTACACTCTCTGGGAGTTTAATAGACTCTGAATAACCCAAAGTAGCATGTGCAGAAACTCAAAGAAAAACCAGGACAGTTAACTGTGCTTAACAGTAGTAACTCCAATAAAGAAAAAAAAAAAAAAAAGATAGAAAGGATATCCCAAGTCAAGTTTAAAGGACAGAAAAATTAGTAGGTAAAGGGAAGAAAGCTAAAGTTAATTTTAGTTTCAGCCTAAAAATGCTAAAATTATGAATATTTCTAAAGGATCTCACCCTTTTCCGCTTCCATTATTTCTGGCCAAATTTTTCAGCTACACCCATCAGTGTCTCTTGTTTTCACTTTACTAGCCCAGACTCCCAAATGCTTCCCTGTTTACCATACTCTTGTGGGTGTTAGTTCTCTTTTTCTGTATTTTCTCCCCTCCTTGTATTGCTTTCATCTTCCATGTCACATCATACTTGTTAAAAATTTCAATTTGCATATAGCATTCATAATAAGTTCATATCTTAGCAAAGTGACTTGAGTGGGGGAAGCTTTCAATATATATTCATTGAAGTTGACTTTTCTCCCCTCTCCTTTCGCCACAGTTCCCCACCCTTCAGAGCCATCGATCTGTTTTGTAGGTCACAGAATAAATGGAGTGCAAGGATTTCACTTCAGGAAGAAATAGGAATCAGGACTTTTGTCGCTGACTTTCATGAACTGGGCTTCCAACTTTTAAATGTGGTGCATAATTGACACTTTGATACTTTTAGGCTATGGTGTATTCTCACACTCTCATGGGGAAAAAATACTTGCTGACACAATCAGGAAACAGATGGTGACAAAGATCTTATACTTTGGTGCCAATCAATATGTTTTACTTGCCACTACTAAAATCTCATTTGTGGGACCCAGGAATTTAAAGGAATTTTTCTTTCTCTTATCCTTTGAAGACTAGAATCTTCAGGAGTTAAAAGTTTAACTTCATTTTTCTTCTGTGATATTATTGTGTCAGATCGTGGAGGATTTTTGACTCACATCAGCTAGAAAATAATGAAGAAATGTACTCTGTTTTTCATCGTCAATGAACTCTTGCACCCTTACCCTCCAAATACTGAACTTGAATACAGCTACCTTCACCTTGAGAAAACACTGCTGGAGAATGTTGAATTCTGTAATTGCTCATTGAAAGGCAGGAGAACTCTTTCTCTCCATCCCTTCCATACATGCTGATTTACATTTTATTGACTGCTTGCCAATAAGTAAATAAAATGTGTATTTCTAGGAGTAGACAATAGCACTATTAATCAGAACATGAAAAATTCACATGTCAACAGTCTACATTTGAGGAAAAGTAATCAGAATATCATATTTGATTGGGAAGTCTTCCATTAGACTAGAAATTTCTAAAGGACGGGATGCTTTATCTTATCTCAATGCTTACATTAAAAAATAAACAAATAAATGAATAAAAAGATATTAACCATATTGCCATCTGTGAGTTGAGTTCAACTCAAAGCAAGCCTCCCTCGTGGTTCTGAGGCTGTAGATCTTTCTAAGGAGAGACTGGCCATTTCTCTTGCAGAGTGGTTGAATTCAAACCACGGACCTTTTGCTTGGCATTCAATGCACCTCCAGAGCTCCATTATTGCCCACATAGCCATGTTTAATAAATATTTGCTAAACTGCATCTCAACCTGTCTAATGGACTTGTCAGATAGATGCCCAAAAAAGAATGTCTCCTTATTAACAGCCCCTGGATGTATTTCCTTGCATTATGCCCTTTCACTTTTGATATGTCTAGAGGTGCATTGGGAACTCTAGTGGTACCAGCCATAGCATGTTGTAAGTATATTGAAAGAATACAATCTTGATATACACCTTTTCTTTTTTTTCTATATTTTATTAATTTTCATAAACATTTACAGAGATTTTGGGTTTCCATTCATTCATTGTTGCACTATTCTCTCTACCCTCCTCCTAGTTTGTTCTTGTCCAAATGCCACAGTGCTTGTCAAAGCCAGTTCTGATTAATCTTCTTTGTCAGTGTGTCCTTTGCCATTCCCTATCACTCCTCCCTGAGAGAGACTTCACCCTGAGTCATAAGGAAAAGGGGATGGCGTATTCTCTTAGCTACTTCCTGCTGAAAAGGGACGCTGTGGGTTTCAGGGTGAAGATCTTCTCTCACTACTCTAAAGGGCCCCTTTGGCAGTAGGAAACACATAGACTATTATGGAGATTGATTTTGGAATTTAGATGCACTCTTATTGATTGTGCTTGGCCGTACATGTTCATATCCTTGAAGATGTATCATGGGGGTGTTGCAACCTAGAAGACACAACTTTGACTAACAAGTTATAAGTACATGAGTCCAAAAATTATGGAAAAGTAAAAGAAAAGATTCTTTCATTGTTTTACAAACCCTCCCCCAGGCCCCCTCCACCATGTAGCCCTCGCTCTAGTCTCCTGTGATGACAGAAATACCTAGTTATATATCTCTTTTAAACAGTTTTCTCCCTCCTCTGTTTCAGTGCAGTATACATTATTGAACCCATCTTACTCAGTCTCTCCCCAACCCCAAGGACAGTCCCATTCTACAACAGTGGCATCATGTAATATTTGTCCTTTTGTGACTGGGATATTTCACTCAGCATAATGTTCTCCAGAGTCAACCATTTTGAATAATATCGCATGAGTTCCTTGTTTTTTAATGCAGCATAGTATTCCATTGTGTGAATATACCACAGCTTCTCTAGCCATTCGTTTGTTGATGGGCATTTAGGTTGTTTCCAACTCCTTGCTATTGTGAACAAAGCTGCAATAAACATGGGTGTGCATATATCTGCTTGGATGTCAGCTATGGTCTCTTCAGGGTATATTCCCAGTAGTGGAAATGCTGGGTCAAATGGTATCTCTATTTGCAACTTTTTGAGAAAGCGCCATACTGCTTTCCACAGGGGTTGCACCATTTTACACTCCCACCAACAGTGAATCAGGGTTCCAGTTTCTCCACAACCTCGCCAGCATTTGTTGCTTGCTGTTCTGTTAAATTTTGCTATTTTGACTGGGGTGAAATGATATCTCATAGTTGTTTTAATTTGCATCTCTCTTAGGGCTAGGGATTTTGAGCATTTCTTCATGTGTTTGTTAGCCATCTGAATGTCATCTTCGGTGAAATGCCTGTTCATATCCTGTGCCCATTTTTCTATTGGATTATTTACCTTTATCTTGTTGTGGTGCTCAAGTATTTCATAAATTCTGGATATAAGTCCCTTATCTGATATGATATTACCGAATACTTTTTCCCAGTCAGTGGCTTCCCTTTTTACCCTACTGGAGAAGTTTTTGGATGTGCATAGGGATTTGAGTCTTAGAAGGTCCCATTCCTTTTCTAATTTTAAACCATGTTTTATACTGTTTTCCAGCCAAATGACTGCCTCTTAGTCCATGTACAAGTTCCACATGAGCACAAGTGTTCTGAAATTCCCATTCTTTGCCTTTTTACCCATAATTTGTTATAATCCACATAGTAAAAAAAAAAGTGAATAATCAACAAAGATAAACATCTTTATCATATTCTCTACTTTCAGTCCAGATCCATCTAGGATCAACAACTATACTCTTCACTCCAGATCTTCTAAGTCTGGCTTGTATTTCTGAGAGATTTCTGCTAAAGTACTCAACTGTAAATTATCTTCAACATGATTTCTGCATTCTATTGTCACCTTTTTTGTTTTTAAATAGGCACGAATAAGGATCTTTTGTTAGTTAGCCAGTTAAGTCTCCTCCAAATTTCTTAGCACTGAACTGAGAAAGTTGGAAACAATAAAACTAACTTTAATCTGTGTCTGTGAAAAATCTGTGTATTTCAGGATCATAAAGAGAGCACTACTTCATTTTTTTAAATATTTTCTTTTATTCATTTTAGTGAAAATTTACAGAGATTTTGGATTGCCATTCATTGTTGCACTGAGAGCACTACTTCAAATTGCTATTTCCATGGTAATTTGCACAGCACAATTTTTCTTCTCATATTCTTTTTATTTATTTATTTATTATTATTTTTTGTGCATGTACCGTCATGCTTCTCATATTCTAAGAGAACATTATTGATACAGGTTTGCTTTTCATCCTAATTAGAATTTCTCCTAGAAGCCTATGATTGATTGACTCCAGACCTAATAGTCAATCTTCTCCCATGCAATTTGCAGCCTCGGAAATCCAGTGGAGAATCACTTACGAGCCAATTTTGACTTGACAGCAATGAGTTAACTTTTGAGTTTGATAAACTCTCTCAGGAGACGTGGTGATACTGTGGTTAAAATAATCAGATGATAACAAAAATAGCGGACATTTGAACCCAGAGCTGTTCCGTGGGAGAAAATTAAGGCAGCCTGCTTCTCTAAAGATAATGGCTTTTGAAATCCCATGGTACAACTTTACTCTGTCCTGTAATAGGGTCACTAGGAATTGGAATCAACTTTACAATAAAAAGTATGGATAAACTCTCAAAACTGTGGTCTAGAAACAATCTGAGCAAACGTGCTCTCCTAGAAACGAATGTATAATTTACCCGTCATATATTTCCTCTGCTTAAAATCCTCCAACCAATATCCAGTTCACTCAGAACATAACTCGCTTGTAAGGTCTTCATCATCTGTACCCACTCCTATTCATGACCCATTCTATTTTTCTCTCCCTGGATCACTGCTGCTCTAGGTCCAATCCTCTCTGCATAAAGGCTTTTGCACTTCCTACTATTTGTTTTTCAGAACTTCTAATTATTCTACATTCATGTTTCATACATATTCCAATTCCAATTATTAATTCATATTTATAGCTGTTTGCAGCAATAGGCTCAAAGATGGCACAAGAAAGGACAGGCTTCAGAGCTGCTGTTCATAGGGTCACTATCAAACCTACTCGGCTCAGTGGCACTTAACAATGCAACAACAACATTTTAACATGTGGAACTCTGATGGTGTTGTCTGTAGTAAGTTGCATTGCTAACGCAAAGATTTTGCGCCTCTGGTGGTTCGAATCCTCTAGCAGACCCTTGGGAAAAATAGACAATTTCCTCCCATGGAATTTACAGCCTCTGAAAACTTGCTGGATGGCCAGCTATAGGTTGGTTCTGATCCAACAATAATGAATTATATGACAATACAATGTCTACTGTCACAAGTTATTCAGAAAAATTATTCCCTTACTAGACTGGCTCAAGACAGGGAAGGGTTTAGAGCTGCTGTACGTAGGGGCACTATACATCACAGGTAACTCAACCCCACACAACAACAAAAATATACTGTATTGGGTTGTTTTGTTTTGTTTTTTTATTTACGCCTCTGTTTACAGTCAATAAGACCTCAGGGAGGGCCTTTTATTTAAAAGTCTATTGTTATTGTATTTGGAGGAACATTCTTCTAAGTGGGACAGCACTCTTCTGTCAATATGCTGTACTGAGGTAACCTGGCATTGCTTTGTACTGAACCTTGTGCCACTGGGGTGTCAAATGCCATAACTTTCCATGGAGGACAGTGTTTGGTAGAGCTCCCAGTTTAGGACAGGTTTAGAAACAGGAGTAGTATTAACTTCCTAAACAACATGCCTTTGGAAACTCTATGAACTTTAATAAATGACAATAGTTATAGAAGGCTTCAGGACTTTTGTTCATAGGGTCACAATGAGTCATACTCTGCTTGATGGGAATCAACAACAACAACATTTTAAATATTGTTCAAAGTCACAATCTCAACTAATTCTATCTTGAACTCCTTATTTTAAATTTTAACCAAATATAGCTCACCAATCTCAATCTCTTCTGAAAAATAACAATTATCACTTTCTAGTAGATTCTATATTTTAATGATTTGCTGGTACCATTATTTATTATCAATGTCCTCCCATTAGAACATAAACTCTACAAGGGTAGATATTATTTCAAATTTCATACATGAATGTGTCCCAAGAACTTTGGACAGCTTATACTGTAAACCTGAATGCGTTGTCATCAAGTTAGTTCTAAACCATAGGGACCTTCCACTAGGTTCCCAAGACTATAAATCTTAACAAGTGGAAGCTGCACATCTTCCTCTCAAGGAAAAGCTGATGGACTCAAACTACCAACCTTTTGGTAAATAGCCTAACACATTAAATACTATGCTTACAAAATAGTTGTTCAATAAATGAATGGCAACGCATGCAAGTACACATTTATTGGCCTAGTGGGTAGGAAGTTGCACTATCAACCCAGAACTGGGTCATTTAAATCCACCAGTTGGTCTGCAAGATAAAATGGACAATCTCCTCTCATGTAATCTACATAAAAACTCACTGGAGGGTCAGCTGTGAGTCATTCTGACCCTAGGGCAATAAGCTGAGTAAAATGCCAGTTATTCAAATGTTTGAATGCGTGAAAACTCCTAAAAAGACATTTTAGACAAATAAAATATTTTAACATAGTAATACAATCATAACAAAAATGTTTGATGTACATCACATAGCAACACCCATCTGTACTACACGTCATTGTGTGTACCCAGTGTTTCTAATATTACAGGCTTTGCAGGGGTAGGAACTGCAGATATATATGTGCCAGGGTATTGCCCAAATAGACTTTAAGGGGCACATGACTGTGGATGTTGTGCACATCTGCCCCTGGTATCATATTGCATGTTAGAATTCTAACTGAAAGGTCAGCAGTTCAAATCTGTCAGCCACTTTGCGGGATAAGCAGGGAAGCCTCCTCTTGTTAAAATTTACAACTTTGGAAATTTGGTGATGAGTCACTGTGAATCAGAACCAATTCAATTGCAGTGGATTTTGGATATATGTAAGCAGTAAAGTAGGGCACTCGGTGGTTTAATGGAAAGGAGTCGCACTGCCAACCCAAAGGCATTCAGTTCAAATGTGCCAGCTGCTCCATGGGAGAAGGATGCGCAATCTCCTTCAGAGCAATTTACTGCCTCTGAAAACCCCCTGGAGTGTCGGCTCTGAGTTGGTTCTGACTCCATGGCACCTAACAACAACAAGAAGTAGTAGCATGGTTTATTTCAATCTAAGACCTCAAAAATCCATGTCTCAGGGAAAAATACATTTGTAAACACTGAAATGTAGACAAGTCATCATAACTACTAGCCAGACTAGTTTGTCTTTTCATCTGTCAGTTTCCAACTGTCTGTTCATCGTTCAGCTTCTGGCTGCCTCTTTAAGGATATGCTATTCTCTCAGGTGTAGCCCTCTATTTCTCCCAACTTCAGAGGAAAATAGTCTTCCATCAAACATGGTGCTCTAACTCAGACTTCCTTAAACACTGAATCAGATTTATTGCTGGCTTCCTCACTTATCAATAAAACCAGCTTACACACCTTACTCTATCTCGACAGCCGTCTCTCCAGACATCAGGAGCCAAGGTTTACATAGACTCCTGACTTTATCTGGGTCTAGTGATGTACAGTATCATGGCAACAAGGCATTTTCTCTTTGTTCTGGGGAAACTTGAGCCACAATGTGCCAGCCTGGTGTTCAGGCTGATTGTGATAAAGAGCTTTTTCTCTCTCTTCTTTTTCTTCCCTCATTTTTTTTCTCTCCTCACTCTCTTACTCTCTTTTAAAGAAGCAGGTGTTGGCATGGATTAGAGAAAAAATTACATCATTTCAAAGAGAAGAGGTGAAATGGAAAAGAGAATAAAATTGGGGGGAAAGTGGCAACGAGACCCAAATACATTTGCACATATAAAGCTGTTCTAATGAGAGCCAAATTGATTTGACATTCAGTGGCAGTTGAAGCCAAGAAAAGCGAAGCAAGCTACAAAAGGCCTAGCTCATTGTTTATGGAGTGTCATACTCTATCATCTGTGAGACCAATAACAGCAATGGGAAGACCTTCCGAGGCAGCGTGTGCTTGGGAAAGGCTGCGTGGATACCACCAGTGTCAGATCTGATAGACGGATTGGACACGGCTTCACGAGCTGCGATGGTGATTGTCAGATGAGGCAGATCCTCTCTGCAGATTACACATTAGCCAGCAAATTTGTAAAGTGCTAGCAGTCTTTGAGAATTTGTGCTAGGCATGGGAAGGCACATTTTGTGTTAATCTGAAAAAAAAATCCTCACAAAAATAAAAACTAGTAAAAAGGAGTAATGAATTGTGTGTCATCCAAATGGAAGCATACAAATTACGTTACAGAAGCATCATTACCATCACAAAAAGGGGCGGTCCCTTTGTGCAGGGAATTGCACATTGCATGTGTGCTCATGGATACAGTGAACTGAAGAAAGAAAAGCATATTAAAATAAAGTGTGTTTTTTAAAAGGAAAGCTTTATAAATGTTTAGTCATTTCAATGTTATTAACTGGCCAGGGATTTTTGTGGCTTACTGTTACAAATACCTGGAGAGGAATGAGGTGTTTATTAAACGTCAACACATGACAAGGTGGATTAAATAAGTCCTCCAAGAAATATGTGAAATGCTAGAGAGTTACAGTCTGGGTATAAATAAGAGGGTGGTGTTTTGTGGGGTTTTCCCCTCCCTGCCTTACAGTCTGAAGCCCAGTCTTACTTGAATATTAGATCCTGTGTAAGATTCAGATATTAGTGTTTACGTTCAGACTTCACAAAGCAAAGTTAATTTCATTGCTGGGTATTTGTTGAGTGGTAACCAAAATTTCAAGCTCTTTTATTTCATGTTTCTAAACACTCATAGGGCTAAGAATAGAATGTTGCTTTAAGTAATTGAGATTTCTCCAGTATACATTTTGTTGTTGTTGTTGTTGTTGTTATATACTGTAGAGTCAGAACTGTCCAATAGCTGACCCCCTCTAGCAGGTTTTCAGAGACAGTTAAATACATGGGAGGAGATTGCCCAGCTGATCCTGTGGAGCAGCTGGTGACCTTGAACTGCATGCCTTTGGGATTGCAGCACAGCTTCTTGCTGCTAGGCCACCGGAACTCCCCATACATTTTGTAGCATCTTAAAATAATATGTATATGAGACAAAGTAAATAACAAAGGGGTGTGACAGGGAGCATGTTAATACCCAGTGAATAGCTAAAACTCTTACTATTTTAAACATCTATATTTTAATGTAATTCCAGAAAGAGAAATAGGAAAAATTCACATATCTAACAAGGATGTGAATAATAGTAATAGTGCAAATTGGGATGTTATCATTCACACTTATTGTGTACAACTATGAGATCTTTATTTGATATTTCTTGGATTTAATACCTTATGATGCCTCTTCACCTCATGGTGAGGAGACTGAGACAGTGAGAGGAAGCAGAATGTTGTTACTTTTAGTTGCCTTCAAGCTGGCTCCAGCTCATAGCGAACCTTTGTGCCACAAACCAAATGCAATCCTGCACCATCCTCGCAATCCATGCTGCACTTTAACCCGTTGTGGCAGGTACTGTGTCAAGCCAGAATTTTCACTGACCCTCTACTTTGAAAGTCTTCTTTTTCACTGACTCTCTACTTTGCTATGCATGATAGCATAGCATCTTTCTCCAGGGACCAGCCGCTCTCGATAACATGCACCAAGTATGTAGCAAGTGAAAAACAACTGGAACTGCTTGCCAAGGCCCTTAGCTACCTAGGTTTAGATAGATAAGGGGGTTTTTTACAGCACCCTTATGGAGCATAAACACTTTCCACTGAACCAAAGTAGTGTCTGAGCGTGAGACAAGAAATGAGAATTAAGGAAGTTGCCAGGCTGTGGCACAGTTACTCTTCCTCCCACCACCATACCAAGGGAATCATCATGAGAAATTCAATCTATTAGTATTTATTGCATCTGCAATGGGCATGATACTTGCTATAATTTTAAAGCTTGTTGCAATTTACAGAATATCAACAAAGCTAACTCTTATTCCCTTAAGGTCTTTCATTCTTACCAAGACTATCTGAAATTATGCCCTTTAATGGTGTAATTCAGTGTCTCGGTGAAGAGAGAAACAAACATATATAAATAAGAATCAGATATTTCCGGAGTGTCAGAGCAACCAAAGTGGCAAGTATGGAAGTCTTAAACTAAAACCCAGCCACTTCCAACTGCGGATCACCATGTTCAAGAAAATAAAGGCTAAAACCAAAAATAGTCACATCTTCAAAATGCTTTCTCATAGGTGATTTTCTGTAATATTATAAAAGAATTTGAGCATGTGATAGGATACTTGGAACTAGAATCCAATGGTGTATTGGTTATACTTACTCAACCAAAGAGAAAGATCTTGTATGATTACTGTAGATCCCAAAGGGAGTCCATTTAAAAGGACAAAGACTCCCCAGAAAATACCCTGGCACTCTGGATAGGATGTGTACCTGCCTAGTTTATACTTTGTGATACAACTAATGCAAATGTAAATAGTAAGACCAAAATTACTTTAGTTCTACGCATAGGTATGTAGTCTTTGTCTTATGCTGTTGTTTGTTGTTATATGCTCCCAAGTAGAGAAATTGATAGAATTAGGGCTATTATATCAATAACTTACTTCATCGTACTTGGTCAAGTGATCAAGAGACAAATTACACTGAGAAAGTCTGTCTGTAGTCAAGGGTTTATCCAAATTAAGGATGGCAAAATAAGAAGAATAGACATCTCTGAGTTGTGGTAGAGAAGAGTATTGAACTGCCAAGAGAACAAATAAGTCTATCTTGGAGAGTGTAAAACCAGGTTGCTTCTCAGAAGCAAGGATTTTTTTTAAAGCTTTGTTTCATATAGTTTGGACATGTGGCCAGAAGGGACCAGTCCTTGGAGAAGTAAATTATGCTTGGAAGGGTGGAGGGTAAGTGCAGAAGAAAAAGGCCTTAGATGAGATGATTTGACACAGTGACTCTGGCAATGCAGTCAAGTGAGTTGGAGATGATGAGTTTGGCTCATGATAGAGCAAGCTTCAGAGTTATTGTTCACAGGGTCACTTTGAGTGGTAGTTGACTCAATGGCACATGACAACAACGATTATCTAATTATAGACAGACTTCTGGTAACTATGTAGAATAAGAGTTTTCAGCGTTTTTCTGTCCTTGACTGATAATTAAGAGCGCTCTACTTTACTTCAAATATTGCTATTGCCTTTTACTAGCTGTGTTACTAATCCATTTAATTAGTATTTTTGTGCCTCAGTTTCTTAATCTGTAAAATGGGGTTAATAGTTATTTCAAAGACTAAATAAAACATTAGGAGAAGGTGCTTGATCCAAATAAAATAGTAGTATTAACATTGATAACAACTTTCAAGTAAAGGAATCATCCTGACAACTTACTTCAAAAATTAAAAATTTGTTTCACTGGATTTGTGGTGAAATGTTTCTTTTGGTTTTGATGTTTTGCATAACACTGCTGTTATAAAACAGGACTGACTTCAGGGTTGGGGGAAAACTAAAAAAAAGGAGGGGGAAATAAATAATGAACACTGTATTGGAACATATGAAAGAAAAACCCATTTAAAAGGAATACATGATTATGCATTATTTGTATGACAATAATCTGGAATAAGAGGTGGAAAGCAAAGTGGTCGGGGGGAAGAGTCAGGGAAGGGAGGAAATTGTGCAACAATGAATGAATGAAAATCCAACTTTTCTGTAAACTTTGGCTAAAATCACAATAAAAAATTAGAGTGGAAGAAAAACATCTTTGAATAGTCAATAAAACACAGATAAATTTTTTTCAGATATTCCATGCTTTCAAGTAAAACTAATCTGACACAATTACATTCTTTGTTCCATATCCTGTTCTTAATCTAGCTTGAAATTCTGGCAGTTCTTGTCAGTGTATTGCTGCAACTGTTTTAAAATTTATCTTCATGCAAAGTAAGATCTTCAGCAAGATTTTACTTGCATTTTATATTAATGATAAAATTTCCACATTGTTTCTGATCACTTTTCTTCAGTATGCCGGAACAAATCTGAATGTCTTCCAGTTGGTTGACCAAGAAGTTGTCTTCCAAATTTCTTTGCCCAGGATAATGAGCATTTCCAGTATTGATGTAATATGTTGAAATTAATTGATATCATGTAAATCCCTGGAAATGTGGTATTTTACCAGTGATTTATGACAACAGACTTCTTCCTTCACTATCAATGGTTCCCTATCATATGCTACTTTCTGAAAAGTTTGAACATTGATCAATTATTTTTGATACATCAACTCTATTCCTTCTGTCTTCTTTAGATATTTTCGTTTTTCCTTTTTTTTTTTTTTTGCTATAGCTTTTAGTATTGCAACTTGTAGTTTGAATTTCCAGTTCAGTTCTTTCAGATTGAGAAATATTCATATTCTTTGGTTTTCAAAGTGTAAATCTTTGCATATTTGCCATCTTGAGTTGTGATTTGAAATTTTCTATTCAGCAATACTATTTCATCATTTCCTCCATTTACTTTAGAGTTGTAGTTAGGTGCTGCCATGTCTGCTATGATGCAGGGCAATCCTATGAACAACTGACCCAACTCTTCCCTGCCCATGCTCAAGTCTATATGAAAGTCACTTTTGCTACTCTATAACAATTAATGAAACATAAAGAACTGTGACAAAATGTTTACCAATCATTTCTGTTGATCAAATAACCTTCCTTTAAAATAAGAAAGTATCTACTTAACATTATATCCTTCTGTGTTTTTGTTGGTCTATGATAATTTGGCTCTCAATATTGGTCTGATAAGATATTGGTTTATTGTATATTTTCCCCACTATTTGGGGGATTTTCATTATATATAATAAAATTGTTTTTCATCAAAGGACAAGATCTTAATTTTTGCAAACCTGATCATACAATTTTTGATTGAATTACTAAAAAATTCAAAATGAGACAAAGATGTCTGTAACTTTATCTCAGAAACAAAAACCAGAGAAAAAGAATATTGGTACTTTTCACAATTTGGAACTAATAGAATAATAATCACTGCTCTTGGCACTAGCAGTCAGGAATTCAACAGATAAATTGTATTAGGGAAATCTGCTGTCAGGGACCTCTCCAGATTTCTGAAGAGCATGGATATCAGTATAGAAACTAAGGTACCTGATTCAAGCCATGATCTTCATAATTACTTGCTATGTATCAGAGAGATGGACAATGGCCAAAGATGACAGAATTGATGCCTTTGAGTAGTGGTGCTGGAGAAGAGTTTTGCACAGATCATGGACTGCCAAGAGAACTTAAAGGTCTGTCCTAGACATGTTGAAACCAAGATGTTACTTGAGGCAAGGATTTTGAGATTCCATCTCATATATTTTGGACATGTAACCAGGAGGGGCCAGTCTTGGGAAAAGGATATCACTCTTGGAATGGTCAAGGGACAGTGCAGGTTAGGAAGACAGGATGAGATGGATTGACACAATAACTAGCAAAATGAGGGTAGATGTTTCAGAGACAGTGAGATTGGCTCAAAATACAGTCATGTTCAGAGCTATTGTGTATAGGGTTGCTATGAGTCACAAGTGACTCAACAGCACATAACAACAACTCTGGCAAGGTGTAATTACTTCAAATAATATATTGACGTATGTAGTTGTTAAGCACCCTGGGTCAACTATGACTCATAGCTTTTATGAACAAAAGCGATGAACTTTGCCCTACGCTTCCCCGTGGTCACCATAATTATAGTCACTGTGGCAGTCCATACTGTAGAAGGTCCTCCTCTCTTCCCCTGATCTTCCACCCTTCCCTGCATGAAATCCCTTTCTATGGATTGACCCTTTCTTATCACATGCCCAACATATATGAGATCAATTTTCACTGTTCTTGCCGGAAAGGAGTACCGTGTTTGCACCTCCTCTAAGACATATTTGTTCTCTTGGCAGTCAGCAGGATAGCCAGTACTCTTCTCCAGCACTACAATTTAAAGGCATCAATTCTTCCTTTGTCATCTTTATTTATTGTCCAGTTTTCAGATGGATAGGAAGCAATTGCAAATGCTATACCTTGGATCATGCACACCTTAGTCTTTAAACTTACATCCATGTTCTTTAGCACTTTAAAAAGATCCTTGAGACTGTGTTTCATATAAAGTACAATTTGAATGAAAGAATGTGTGAAACATAATATATATGAATGAAACACAATTTATATAAAATTTGTTTGCAAGCTATATGAAATTTTCAAAATATGTTAAAAAACAGAAAATATCACATGTCAAAAAACGATCCTTGCAATCAGATTTTCCCAGTGCAATATGTCTTTTGATTTCTTGACTGTTGCTACCATGGATGTTGATTGGGAATCTAAATAAAATGAAATTGCTCACAGCTTCAAACTTTCTCCATCTTAAATGATGTTGTCTCTTGATCCAGTGGAGAGGATTTTTGTTTACCTGAAGTTGAGATGTAATCCATATCGAAGGCTTTAATCTTTAAGCTAACTTCACTCTCTGCAAACAAGATAGTATCAGCTACATAACTCACTCCTAAATATCACATTCTTCTTCATATAGTTTAGCTTCTTAAATTTGCTTAAAATACAAATGGTATAGATAGGAATGGAGAAAGAAAACCACCCTGATGCGTACCTTTCCTGATTTTAAACGATGCAGTGTTCTGTTGCTCTATTTGGACAAAACTTTATTGGTACATGTTTTGGTTTTGTATGACCACAGTTACATGTTCTGTGAATCTTATTCACCTCAATGTTATCCATAACTTGTATTAGCCACACAGTCAAATGCCTTTGCATAGTAAATAAACACAAGTAAGTATCTTTCTGGTATCCTCTTCTTTCAGCCTAGATCTATTTGACTTCAACAAAGATATCCTTCCAGCCACAGCCTCCTCTGAATTTAGCTTGAATATGGTCTTTTGCTTTTCTCATGGATGATATCCTGATGCCATCCCATGATTCCTATGATCTTTGATCGTTAGTGCTCAATGCATCAAACCTATTCTTAGAACAATTTTAAATTAAGGTGGATGGACTCAAGGTCATTATTTTGGTCCTTGTGGATTTGGTTTAACTTTCTCTAACCTCAATTTGAACTTGCACATAAGTAATCAATGACCTGTGCCACAATAAGCCCCTCAACTTTTTATGTTGAGCTTCAACAATGCACTCTTTTACACAGATGTAGTAAATGTGATCATTGTGTAATCCCTCCAGGGAAACCCATATATATATAGTCAACATTTGCGGGTTTTTTAAAGCAAAAGATATTTGCAATGAATAAATCATTGTTGTTGTTGTTATGTGCCGTCGAGTCATTTGCGACTCATAGCAACCCTATGTACAACAGCCCTAAACCCTGCTCTATCCTGTGCCAATCTCATTGCCTCTGACACACCCATCCCAACTACCCCAGTCACTCAATAAATCCACCTCATAGAGGGTCTTCCCCTCCTGCTTTGTCCCTCCACTCTACCCAGCATGATGTCCCTCTCCAAAGACTGTCTCTCCTTACAACATGTCCAAAGTATGTCAGGCGAAGCCCCAGAATCCTTGCCTCCAAGAAGCAGCCTGATTTAATCCTCTCTACGATGAATCTGTTTGTTTTCTTGGCAGTCCATGGTACATTCAATACTCTTCTCCAGCACCACAGCTCAAAGGCGTCAATTCTCCTTCTATCCTCCCTAGTCATTGTCCAACTCTCTGAATAAATCATTAAGTGTACAAAATTTTGTTATTTTATCGTTAGCCTGATCACTATGTACATATTGACCTATGAGTTTGATCTTGTTTCCACTTCTAAGTCTAAGATAAAACAGACTTGATAACATTATGTCTAAGATGGCTAGGAAGGTCAGTATGAAAATGTTCACAAAACTGTTGTGTGACTAAATTAACATTAACACAGTATTTCATGCTATTAACATGCTAACCACTCTAAGGTGCACCGGACTCAAGTTATGGTCTTTTTCATCAATTGTTGTTCATCTGAGCGCTTGACAGTGAATAAGAGTGTCAGAAGAACAACAAATCCCTTTGAGTTGTGGTATGGAAAAGAGTACTGAATATTCCATGTCAAAAGAACTAACAGATACTTCCTGAAGAAAATAGAACTCCCTAGAAGCAAGGATGGTGAAACTTCATCTTACGTACCTTGGGCACATTGGTAAGAGAGGTTATTCCTTGAAAACGGACATAAAGCTTGGAATGGTCAGAGGTCAGTGAAGGAGAGGAATATTCTCAACAAGATGGATTAACACAGTGACTGTAGCAGGGGTTTCAAGTATGTCAGAGACAATGAGGAGGGCGCAGGACAGGACAGACTTCAGATATGTTATTTATACATTGCTATGACTTGATAGCATCTAACAATAACAAGAAGCATTAAAACTAGTTCACAGAACCCCAAGCAATGGGTAGCAAGGCTAAAATATATTCCCTATTATTTTCAGGGAGATCTGGTGGCCTAGTGGCAAGAAGCTGTGCTGTAATCCCAACTGCACGCGTTTTGAGGCCCTAGCTGCTCTATGGGAGAATCTCATGTGATTAAGTGCTTCTGAAAACCCACCTGAGGGTCAGCTGTGAGTCTGTTCAGACTCTGGTACACAACAATAGCAACTGTATTTTCAGCAGGGAGTTCTGATAGGACTAGTGGTAAGGGGTTGTACTGTTAACCCAAAAGCAGGTGGCTCAAATCTTCCAGCTATTGTGAAAGACGAGCAGTCTCCTCCTATGCAATTTACAGCCTTTGAAAACTCACTGGAGGGTCTACTATGAGTCAATGATTTGATGACACAATATACCAATCACACTTTTTATAAAGACTAGTTAGCTTGGCAAACCTGTCTATTAATTATTTGATATTCTAGCTTACACATTTCTGACAAATCCAACTTGCACAAGAGGAATAATAGAACATTGGAATATTCTTCTGTACTTTTCATTACATTTGGAATGGAGTCTTTGCACCCATATTTTTTGTGACCATAAAACTTGAAAATCTAATTCCCCCTAAACAAATAATGATAAAAATATATAAAAATATCCATTAAGACTATTGGCCTAACCAGAAATTTGACCTTCTGCTTTCAAACTTTCAAAGTCCTGGTGGTATAGAATATAACATATCAGACTGCTAATCTAAGGGTTGACAATTCAAATCTAATAACTTTTTGAAAAGAGAAAGATAAGTCGTCTGTTCCTATAAAGATTCACACTCTAGGGAATCTGATGAAGGGTGACTGTGAGTCAAAACTAACTTGACAGCAGTTAAGTATTAATGTTAATATGAGTGCATGAATTAATTGTGGATCTCAAAGACTCTAACCCTTGTATTGGTCATCGAAAGGGACTCTGAAACTTGCACTGACTAGAAGAAGCCAAAACGAAGAGAAGAAATACTGAAGGAAGAGAACTGTATAGAAGATTTCAAAGGCAGCTTGAGAAGACAAAGTAACGTATTAAACCAAAACGCACAAAGAGCTGAACTTAGGAAAAAACCAGAAGGGAAGAAACATGCTTGACAGTTCTCAATCTGAAAGTACTGAAAAACAATACAATATTGATTCTGTAGGCAAACTCTTGAATGACACATATATCATAAAAAGAAGATGGAAGGTATATACAATAAGTATACCAAAAAGAATTGGCTGATGCTGAACCCTTTCAGAAAGTAGTGTATGATCAAAACCAAAGATACTGAAGGAAGAAGTTAAAATTTCACTGAAGGCATTGGAAAAAAAAATAAGACCTCAGGAACAGATAGAATAGGAATGGATATATTTAATGAAACAGCTGCAGCTTTGAGTGTGCTCAATAGCCTATACCAAAAATCTGAAAAACAGCTACTTGGCCCACTGACTGGAAAAAAGCTGTATTTGTTCCCATTAAAAATAAAGGCAATTCAACAAAATGGACAATGTAATTAATATCCCGTGCAAGTAAAATCTTGCTGATGATTAGGAAAAAGTTTTGAACAATTATACACTGAAAATTTCCAGAAATTCAAACTGAATTTAAGAGACACTGAAGTGAGAGGGAGATCACTGCTTATTTTAGATTGATCTTAACTGAAAGCAGAGAATACCAGAAAGATGTTTATTTGTGTTTTAATCATTATGCAAAGCCATTTGATTGAGTGAATCATAACAAATTGTGGATAACATTGAGAAAAATGGGAATCCCAGAATCCTTAATTTTGCTAATGTAAAACCTATATATACATCAAGAAGGTTTTTTTGAATGAAACAAAAGAACACTGCATGATTAAAATCAGGGAAAGATGTGTATCAAGGCTGCTTCCCTCTCCTTACCTATTAAATCTGTATGTTAAACAAAAAATTCACGAAGGGGGAGAATGTTGAATCTACACCATGGACTGCCAAAACAACAAACAAATATTTCTTAGAAGAAATACAGCTATAGAGCTACTTAGAGGCAAGGATGGTGAAACTTTATCTCATAAGCGTTGAGCCCGATTGAGGAGCCAGCCTTTGAAAAAGTGGTATCAGCAAAAAAAGTAGTGAGTCAGCTGAAGTGATTAAGATCTTTAGCATGATGGAGTGACATGGTCACAATAGCATGGTGTGTGGATGACTCAGGGAAGAAAAGGTTCAGATCTGTTAATTCATAGGGTGGTCACGAGTTGTCTTTGACTGGAAGGCAACTAACATAATTCCATGTAGGGGTGGACTATTTTATGTTAATGAAATAATATTAGTGTAGGGTATATCTATCTGATATTGATCTCTTTTAAGCTGTGAAAGGAGAAGAGTCATAGGAAGATACAAGTCACATGATCATCAAGAAACCAAGAAATAAACTTTCCACATCCTAAGTTATGAGAAAATAAATCTCTGCTTGTTAAAACTGCCTACTTATACTATTATTGTTATAGTAGCATTATAACCAAAACAGTGAACGCATCATATACTTTGTATTATTATACTCTCGGCATGCTATAATCAACTCATTTAAAAGTTACATTACTAAGCATTTGCCAAAGCTGATGTGCCATTATTTTCCCCCATCTCCTTCTCAATTACTTTGCTTAGACTGTCAAGTTAAGAAATGGCACGTAAATTTATAAAAGATACCTGAGTTTTAAATTGATACACTTGGTGTTCTAGAAGAAATAGTTTAGTGTTGACTTTCAACAAACTGAAAGCATTATGCCCTTTCCTAACACGAAGAGATGAATTTCTCTTTGGCAAGTCACAACAACTCCATTATTTCTGACTCTGTGGCCCAGAGAAATTTATCATATTTAAATCTCAGATATTTGAAACTTTTGTTCTGGAGCAAACCAGTTTCAATCATGATTCATAACACTGAAACAAACAAAATAAAATGACTGTGATTATGAAAAATGTTGCAATCCATCATCATAATTTGTGCATAGACGGAGAACTCTAGGCTCCTCACTTAAAACCCATTACATCTTGCTTTATCTTCAGTTCAAAAAAAGCTCCTAATTTTTCTAATATCTAACTCACAGCAGATTGGATGTAATGAAGTAAAGATTATGATTTGTAGGCATATTGGTGCCATGAGAATATTTTTGTTGGTAGTCTGATAGCAAAAGAAATATGAAAAGAGACTTAATTTTATCCATATTCCTACCTGAAATGATTTACTTTAGGAGCAAACTGTCACTCATAAATGAAAGCCCACAGAGTGCTATGGATCAGATCATTTGTATATTGTATAGCACTATAACTTTGCTTCTTGGGTAAATGGGATTTCACAAAAATTACACTGAGTATATTCTGTGTGAAAAGGTAATGAGCTTCTAATATTTAAGAGCTACTTCCATATAAAATACTTAATTTTTCTATTTTGATATTTAAAGAATGTTGTTATTGTTGTTGTTAAGTGAAGTGCTGGAGAGTTGCAGATGATTCATAGCGACCCTATGAACAAAAGTCCTGGATACCTCCTGTATAACTTTTGTCCTCTCTCCAGGTTCATAGGATTTCCAGAGACAAGCTATTATGGAAGTGGATGCCACTCCTGCTACCAAGCTTGTTTAAATCAGGGAGCTCCACCAAACACTCCACCATGGGTAACCATTCTCACATTTGATTCATCAGTGTCACAGTGTTCAGCTTCACAGCAACCACGAGTTACTTCTGTACAGCAAGTAGACATACCAGGGTTACAAGAACTAGAAGAATGTTTCACCAAAAACAATTAAAGGCAGGCCTGAGGGCCGCGGAGTAGAGTCACCCACCTTTGGCTTGGGAGCATGGCTTTCTGTCCGCAAGACCCACTGCTCTCTCTTTTTATGCATAAGAGAGCTGGACAATGACTAGGAATGATAGAAGGAAAAATGATGCTTTTGAGCTGTGGTATTGGGGAAGGGTATTGAATATACCATGGACTGCTAAGAAAACGAGCAGGTTTGTCCTGGAGAGGAGTACGCCAGGCTTCTCCTTGGAGACAAGGATTCTGAAGCTTCATCTGACATACATTGGACAGTTTGCAAGGAGGGACCAGTCCTTGTTAGAGGGATTATTATGCTTGGGAGGGTGGAGAGACAGTGTAGGAGAGGAAGACTCTCTATGAGATGGATCAATTCAGTGTCTGGGGTAACGGGGGTAGGTGTGTCAGAGACAATAAGATAGGCAGAGGATAGAGCAGGGTTTAGGACTGTTGTACATAGGGTTGCTTTGAGTCGCAGGTAACTCAACAGCACATAAGAACAAAATAGCATCTAAACAACACTGCCATTTACTTTTTCTAACAACACACTTTGTTTTTCTCTTTTGGCACCCACACCAACTAGGCAAAGTTGATAAACATCAATATTCCCATTTTTTATTCCAATTTGTTGTTGTTGTGTGCTGTTGAGTTGGAATTAACCCTCCAGCGGGTTTTCAGAGGGAGTAAATTGCATGGGAGGAGATTGCCCATCCTCTCCCCCTGAATTCGATTCGAACTGTTTGCCTTTGGGATTGCAGTGCCACTTCTTACCACTAGGCCAGCAGAGGAAAACCAAGATCCAGAGAAAGGAATTTATTTAAAGTCTTGTTACAATGACAATAACTCAGTGGAAATTCCTTGATTATCAGCTTGGAACTTGTCCTATAAGTGTGTATGATGCCTTGAAACAATATAGCGATGAGCCTACTTACTGATTCTTGGATGCAAATTCCCAAATAATGCAGACATCTGGTCAGCAGTAGCCTAATCCATTCTCTTGAGCAATGATATTAAATATAGATTGCAGCATGCACAGTCAACCAATAGAGATCAAGGATAATAAAAGAAAGTTTGCATGAAATATGTGGGAAAGAGGTTTTGTCTTCAAGTATAAGCTGAACTAACACGTGGGCAATGATTAAATCACATTGAGAAACCTCAAAGACATGTAAAAAGGGAAATTCTTTGTGGGCTTTGCTTCTTGTTTATTTTTTAGAAATGAAGTGATCTAAAAAGAGAGGACAAGCTCGTTCAGTTATAGCTTTCATATAATTACCACAAACCCTAATGCAAATTAGACTGTAGGTCTGCTAAATGTACATTCCTGTGCTTGCCAAATTATGTTTGGCAGTGTGGTCAAGCAAGAACAGATGCACACTGGGCTGAGTTTTCTTGGGCTGTTCAATAATTAGGAGGACCATGTATTATAATAAACCACATCCCCTTGGCTAAGATTTGGATGCAAATTGCACTCTAATTCACTTCCAAGATTTTTGGAAGCTCACCAAGAGAGATAAAAATCAGGAAAATATACTGTTTACTTCAGGAAATTTGTTTTAAACTAAATAAGGTTCATTTATAAGAGGCATTCGGGAACTCCATAAGAAATGTAACAATAGCTTCCCCCCACCCCAGGTTCCATTCAGCAAGAATAAGGAAGTGCTAACATGCTCCTTTGAAGAGGTTTCCTGTGTTGCATGCCACTTCTAACCATCTCCTTATGAATACATTGGAAGAACGCTAAGTGGAAGATAAACAGCAGCTTTCCATATCTGCAAAATATCACTTTGCTCAAATAGAGGGTGAAATCAGTTCAGTGAGTGAGACTTTGTCAACATTTTCAGCAACTAACTGATAGGTAGCCAAATGCCTTGCAGATCGGGAAGTGGTTAGGTTGAAAGGAGTTTCGATTAAGCCAAAGTATCTGTTTTAATAATAAAATCACTTGCATTAAACTGTTATTTCTTAGCAACCTAGCACTTTCAAATGCTATCTAGGATGTGGTGTTAATAGCATAAGGAATAAGAGACAGAGAGTGAAGAGACAAGAACAAATGTCATTTTATTCTATACCCTTATCCGCTTGCAGTGAGAAACCCATACCTTCTGGCATCCTTATCAGTCACTAGGTAGAAGGCTTCTGCAAACCAAAGCAGTGGGCAGACAGCTCTTATTCTGAAATTGTCACACACAACTGTGTTGTTGAGGAGACTTGCATGCTTCTTCCCAGTGACTCTCCAATCCATAGTTAAACTACTTGCTTGCGTTTAACATTTATTTATTCATTAACCTGGATATATCTCTGATAAACCTAGCTGCCTGAATCCCTCCTTCCACGCAGGACCCTGTGGCCCAGTTGTGAAGAGAGTAGTCAGCAGATAGCCTTAAGCTGTCAGATCTTTTAGAATCTATGTAGCCACCAGAGAACCACTGCCGAGGTTGTACCCATTGTGAATGGGCTTCACCTGGTGACTGAGCAAGGAGGGATTATCAAAGCTGGTCACATAACTCTTAAGTCTCTGAAAATCAAAATTTACTTCAGAACCCTATTCTGCTCAAGGTTCATATTCTTTTTCATTTGTGTTAATCTATAATAAACATTTTATACTCCAAATTCCATCTTATTATCTGCTTCTGGAAAACCCACCCTGCAGTCAAACTTTGGTCAGTGCCTTCTGCCGAACCAGAGTAAACCTATGCTGTGAAGCGAGCACTCGACCAACTGAAGGAGACACCCCTACCCCTGAACATAATGGTCCTTGAGGACCCATAGTAATCCTGTGTCTGAGCAGAGCTCCTGCTTCAGTTCTTTCTAATTTGACCAAGTTAACCATTTGATAGCATTCTTCAGGTTAGAATCTATAGAAGTGGTGAATACAGTCTGCAGTAGCCAATTCATAGTAACAGTTAGTCATCATATTTTAAAAAACTTTCATATTTTGAGATAATTACAGATTCTCATGAAGATTAGTTGTAAGAAATTATACAGGGAGATCTCATATATCCTTCAGTGAATGGATTCATATAACAATTGTATATCTCATAACTATAGTACAACTTCACAACAACCAGGAGGTCAACATTCTGCTGACTTTAATTAAACTTGGAAAAATTTTACTTGCACTTTACTGTGTTGATTGTGTGTATATATATCTGAGTGACCAATTCAGGGTCACTTTTCAGAACAGCTCAATCATGAGGATTCCTCAGACTATTGCCCTTTTATATTCACAGCAACTTCTCTCCCAGCTTCCCTCCATAGCTTCTGAAAGCCTCTAATACATTTCCAACTCCTAGAATTCTGTCATCTAACCACATAAATAGAATCATGCTCCACATAACGTTTTGAGGAAGCTTTAGTGATGTAATCTATAGAAATTTTCACTGCTAATCTGAAGGTAGTGCCTCTGGTGGTTCAAATCCACCAGGGATTCAACCAGGGAAGGCAGAGAAAGAAAGATGTGCATTCTCCTGTGTAATTTATGCAGAGATGGGAGTGGGTGGGGTCGTCTATAAGTCCGTTCCAACAAATGAATGGATAGAGAAGCTGTGGTATATTCACACAATGGAATACTATGCTGCATTGAAAAACAAGGAACTCATGCAATATTATTCAAAATGGGTGAGCCTGGAGGACATTATGCTGAGTGAAGTATCTCAGTCACAAAATGACAAATACTACATAGTGCTACTGTTGTAGAATGGGACTGACATCAGGGTTGGGGTGAGACTGAGAAAAATTGAATAGATTATGTATAATTCATTGAAACAGATGAGGGAGAGAACAGTTAAAAAGCAATATATGATTGGGTATTATGGTCATGACAAGAGTCCAGAATGAAGGCTGCACGGTGGAGTGTACTTGGGGTTGGGGTGGGGGGAATTGTATACCAATGAAAAAATTTTTCTTTTACTTTTCAAAGAGAAGAGCAAACTGGGAGGGAGGAGTGGGCAGGGAGATAAATACAACAATGAATGAGTGGAAATCCAAAATCTCTGTAAATGTTCATTAAAATTAAGAAAATAAAATTTAAAAAGTTAAACACACAAAAAAAGAAATTAGAGATATGAAAATCAAAGCAACAATGAGACACCATATCACTCTAGAAACAATAACATAGTTCAATAGAAAACAATTGTTGTCAAGGATGTAAAGTGAATGGGACTTTCTTACACTGTTGATGAGAATGTAAAGTGGTGCAACCACCATGGAAAGCAGTCTGGTGCTTCCTTAAAAAGTTAAAATAAGAAATACCACTTAATCCAGCAATTAGATAACTAGGTGTATATCCTAAGGAAATAAGAGCTGTGGCATGAATTGATATATGCATATCCACGTTTCTGAAGCTCTGTTTACAATTGCTAAGAGATGAAAGCAATTCTAATGTAGATCAATGGATTAACAAGTAAAGAAGTTGTGGAAAATTCACACAATTATTGCATAAGACCACTGTTAAACTAAGGAAACATTTATTCTCATTCTTGGATAATTATCAGGGAGGAAGAAGAACAAAAGTAAAACTCATTAAGTAGGTAATAGATATTTATTAAATTATTGTGGGTGTTGAGTGAGATTGAGTTGAATGCAACTCATAGTTACCCTATGAATAGTAGATCTCAATTCTGTCCTGTTTTTCCTGTCCTGTGCATCTTCATCAACCCTAATACACTTGATCCCTTTGCTGTGGTCATCATGTCAATCCTCCCCATTGGGAGCCTTCCTCTCTTTCACCAACCCTACACCTTTCAAAGAAGATACCCCTTTCCAAGGAATGGCCTCTCCTACTAACATATTCAAAACATGTGAGCCAAGCTTTATCTTCCTTACCTTTAAGGTGCACTCTGTCAGCTCTTTTCTGTTTGATTTTTTTTTTTCACAATCCATGGGATATTCAGTGTCCTTCTCCAACATCAAATTCAAAGGCATAAATTCCTCTTTTGTCATCCTTATTCATTGTCCAGCTCTGAGATATATAATAAAAGTTTGAAAAGACCATGGTGTGAATCAGGCTCAGCTTCATTTTAAAACTGGCATCATTGCTTCTCAGTCTTTTGGAGAGGTCCCTGATAGTGGGCTTCCCCAAAACAATGTGTCTCCTGATCTCGAGACTGCTGGTAACAAAATTTGATTGTGGATCCAAGTAAGATGAAATTATTGTCAGTTTTGACTCTTTCTCCATCTATCATGATGTTACCTATTGGTCTAATGGGACTTTTTGTTTAATTGATGCTGAGATGTAATCCTTATTAAAGACTTTGTTGATCTTTTGTAACAAATATTTCAATTTCTCTGCATTTTTAGCAAGCAAGGTTTTGTCATTTGCATAACACGAGTTGTTGATGAATCTTCCTCTGATCCTTATGTCACATTCTTCTTCATAAAGGCCAGAATCGCTATTATTTGTTCAGCATACAGAATGAATACGTTTGAAGAAAGATGCAACCCTGATACATGCCTTCCATCAATCAGATAGATTGAATAAATGACTGGGGTAATAAGGGTAGGTATGTCAGAGACAGTGAGGTTGACACAGGATAGAGCAGGTTTCAGAGATAGTGTAATAGGGTTGTTATGATTTGCAAGTAGCTCAATGGCACTTAACAGTAACAACTACAGGGTTCCTTTATTTTTGTTTGAACAACAGTTTCTTGGTCTAGGTATAGATTTATGAACATAATTATGAATATAATTATACAAATTGTATTCTGGGATTCCCAGTTTTCTCAATATGAGCCATAGTTTTTTGTGATCCACACGCTCAAATGCCTTTGTATAATAATAAAAAACAGAGAGACATTCTTCCAGAATTCTTTCAGCTGGGAGCTATCTGACAATAGCATTGATATCCCTGTAGTCAGCTTGAGCTTCTGACAATTTACTGCCAATTTACTACTCCAGCCATTTTTTGATGTCATCAGCAATATTTTGCTTGCATGTGATCTTATTTATTAAGTGAAAGTAAAGGCAAAATATAATAAGGAGTTGGTTAGACAAATTTAATTCATGAATTACATAATGAATTCTAATTAATGTTGTAGAACAAAATGTGTATAATTGATTGAATGAAAAATCAGTATAATTTATAAACTTTCACTAAAATTACAAAAAAATGAGAAAATTAAAATAACCCTGAAGTACTTGAAAGCAAAGGTGTAATAAAAGTGTGACTTCATTCTTCAAAAGAATAAAAAATAATATGAGGAATATGTTAATATTATTGCTTTATTGCTACATTAAATAGTAGCTTGAAATTAGAATTAATGAAATTAAATAAAATTTATAAATGTAAACAAATTATTTAAGAATGTTGAAATGCATTGGTAAATACTATTTCATTCCATACTTCTCTGTAAATAAATGCATTTTGTAAAAAAAAAATACCTCAAGAAAGAGTTTCTTCAAATGATGAACAGTATTGTGTAAATCTGTCAGCTGTAGTGGTGGATGTTTCTAACCATTTATCCTGGAGAAACAGAGAAAGCCAGTCTTCAGAGGCTGAAAATGGCAGAAAAACACAGAAATGAGAAATAGAGCATGAAAGTAAGTTGTAAGTGTAGAAAGTTATAAATTCCTTATTGTTAAAGCATCATGCTGGGAGAGGTAGGTTAGTGAAAGAGAAGATGACTTTCAAAGAGATGAATTGGCACCGTGACTCCAGCAATGGGCTTGAGCATGGCAGAGATCCTGACAGCAGCACAGGATAGAGCAGGTTTCCAATCTGTTATTCATAATGTCACTGTGAGTCATAGTCAATGTGAAGGCACCTAACAATAGTAACAACACTTAGTTTTATTATTATCTTTTAGTTTGTGGAATGTTTTTATATCCTAACAATATTTTTTTCTTTTTGCATTTAAAAATATGACAAATCCTCGTAATGAAATAAAGAGTACTAAATTTATCCTAAAGACTCAGGTGGTTTGTTGTTGTTGCTGAATGCCATTGAGTCGAGCATGACTCATAGAGACTCCAAGAACAAAACACCTAATATATTTTTATAATTATTATCATTTCTCCAAGTTCATAGAGTTTACATAGACATGTGGTTTAAGAAATAGATGCTACTCCTGCTTCCAAACCTGTTTTACAACTGGGAGCTTGACCAAACAGTGTCCACACTGGGAAACCATTATGGCATTTCACACCCCAGTGGCACAAGGTTCAGCATCACAGCAAACCCAGATTACCTCAGTACCACAAATTTTGCAAAGCTGATTTACAAAGTAGAAGAATATTCTTCCAAAATATAATAACATTAGTCTCAGTTAGTAGTGGTTAAGTGTGGTCAAGTTGAATACGACTCATAGCGACCCTATGGGGAAAAAAGACCTGGACTCTGTTTCACAATTAACATTATTTATTTATGCTGATAGAGTTCATAGAGTTTTCAGAGGCATCTGGTTTAGGAAGTGGATGCCCAATCAGTCGGGAAGCTCCTCCAAACACCATCCATAATGGGTAACCGTGATGGCATTTGACACAACTACGACACAATGTTCAGCATCACAACTTCAACTAATTCAGTACAGCAAATAGTTAAATTGTTGTACCACTTAAAGAACTTAATTCTAACACTAATAAATTTGGCCCAGATCTTTCCTTAAGTCATCCTCATCAAGAAGCAAGAAACCAACTTCTAGAGTGGAGCCATTGCACAGGAACTCCAGGCCAGCCACAGACGGAACCCATCACTAGTTTAGTGGTCATCATTAGTGGTTTAATGGTAAGGAATTGCCCTGCCAATTCAAAGGTACATGGTTTGAACCCACCAGCTGCTTTATGGGAGAGAGATGGGCAATCTCCACCTGTACATTTTACTACCTCTGAAAATCCACTGGAGGGTCAACTATTGTCTGGGTGCAACTCAGTGGGACACAACAACAGACTTATCCTGGCTTAGTGGTAATGAGTTGTGCTGCCAACTCAAAGGGTCTGGGTTCAAATCCATCAGCTTCTCTGAGAAAGAAAGACGGAAAATCTCCTTTGGTGTGAATTACTACCTCTGAAAACCCACTGGAGGGTCAGCTAAGAGCTGATTCTAACCTGATGATACATAACAACAACAGATTTATCATACTGATTTAACAATTGAAAACTAGACCTTATAAAGAATATGTCTGGACAGAGAACAACAGGCACCAATAGGTAGTGACTCTTTAGAAAATGGAAACAAATAATTTTTATCTCACCACATATGCCAAATCCCTACCTAAAGAGACTTTGCTGGCCATGATGCATGAGAGAAACCCAGACTACAGTCTTGCTGAATTTTGTTTTTTAAAAAGAAGATTTTTAATCTGGAGTGTCTAAATGATGCCTAAAATTTTTAAAGCAATGTACTAGAAAACAGAGATTATAACAAAGAGAAAGAACACTTAAAACTTCAGAAGAATTTCCCACGGGTCTTTAACTGAGGGCTGCTGATCTGCACATGAATGTGTGTCCAAGAAATGAATCGTCAGAAATAGGTAGAACAACATTCCAGACTACGTAGTAAAAGAAATTGTTTTTGTTCTTACCAGCCAGAGTAGAAAGAGCTTCAAATATGTGAATTATGTAGGATTCTCAGACGATATGGTCACTATGTTGTTGTTGCTATATGCTATGGAGTTGGAACCAATTTATACCTGACCATCCTATGGCTTTTCAGAGGCTGTAAATTGTGTGAAAGGAGATTTCCCAACATTCTCCAGGGGAGCAACTGGTAGATTTAAACTACCCATCTGTCTTTGGGTTGACAGTACAACTCTCTACCTACTAGGCCACTCTTTTTTTGCTGTGTACTGTCAAGTTGGAATTGACTCATAACTTACCTTCCAGTGGGTTTTCAGAGGCAGTAAATTGCAAAGGAGGAGATTGCCTATCACGGGAGAAAATTAGCCTAGAGTAATTTAGAAGGAAATATAGACAGGACCAAATGTATTCTATGCAATTTAACTGCAAGGTGCTTCAAATAAATAATGTATTATGTAGAAAATAGCTGATCTCCTATAGTAAACAATAACCATGAATGATTTTTGTTTTGTTTTAATCTAACACAGAATTAAACTGTCAATGTTTAAAGGGTTATCCCTTCTTCCAAAAAAAATCAGCAGGTGTCAACATAAAATTAATCAACCTAAAATTAAATTTATAAAGTGTATAAAAAAGTAGGAGACTATGACCTATAATCAGGAGGAAAAATTACTAAAAACATATTAAGAAGGAATACAAATGTCAGAATTAGTAAAGCAAAATGAAAATCAGGTGGCCTAGTGGCAAGAAGCTGTGCTGCAGTTCCAAAAGCATGCAGTTCAAGTCCACCAGCCGCTCCAGCTTTCTCCAAGGGAGAAATATGGGCATTCTCCTCCTATGCAATTAAGTGCCTCTGAAAACCTGCCAGCTGGTCAACTCTGGGTTGTTTCTGACTTACTGCTACACAACAACAACATACATAAAGGTGCAAGAAATCACGAGTCTTTTTGGTAAATAAATGGATACATTTTTTTCCCAAGGAATAATGAAATATAATACATAAAATAAAAATTACATTGGATAGGATACATTTTCAAAACGCCATTTCTTAGGGAACTCTGGGAGTGTAGTCCATAGGGAATTGAACTGCTAACCCAAAGCTGTACTTTTCTGGCAGTTCAAATCCACCAGTGGTTCCATAGGAGTAGGGTAGACAATTTCCTTCTGTGCAAATCACAGCCTCAAAAACCCAATGGATAATAAGCTATGAATGAGTACCAACTTGACGTCAATGAATAATAGCTGTCATTGTGAAGAAAATGTTAAAAGAAAAAACAATAGGACAGATAAATTACAAACAGCAAGATGACTGAGTTAAACTTTATCTTTTCAATATTCAGATAAAATATTAAAAAATCCAATGGTTTAGTGATGAAATGCTGATTAATGTGATTGTGATAATGGCTTCATGGGTGTATATATAAATAAAAACTGTTCAAATTGCAACTGTAATTTGTGGTAGTTAAATTTTGTCTCCATCAAATTATAGCTCAAATAAAATAAATGATATAAAGAAAAAATGCTATTTATATTGGCATAAACATATAAATTATAGATAAATTCCTAAACACCTGACGTGAAAAACAGAAATTGTCAATTGCCTGTGAGCACAGATCAACTAATGTTGCCTAAAAGGCTCTTGATTTAAATATAATGCTTAAATTAATTAGAAAATAAAGGAATATAAGAAGTTATATCATGAAAATACTATTAAATTGGACAGAATTAAGGGTGACCCAACAGAGTGTGGAAACTACAGAACAATATCATTGATTTCACATGCAAGCAAGATTCTACTGAAGATTATCCAAAAATGACTGGGACAGCACATCAGCAGAGAATTGCCAGAAGTCCAGGCTGGGTTTAGAAGGGGTCGT
>NW_006399776.1:13785800-13786321 GCF_000299155.1 Elephantulus edwardii
GGAATGCTCCTTGAAGTCAAGGATTCTGAAGCTTCGTCTGACATACTTTGAGCATGTTGTAAGGAGGGACTGGTCATTGGAGAGGGACATCATGCTTGGCAGAGTGGAAGGACGGCGAAGGAGAGGAAGACCTTCAATGAGATGGATCAGTTCTATGACTGGAGTGGTTGGAAATAAGTGTGATTGAGATGGCTAGGTTGGCACAGGATAGAACAGCATTTAGAGCTGTTGTACATAGGGTTGCTATGAGTCGCAAGCGACTTGATGGCACATAACAACAAAATTCAGTACATAATTTCCTTGAATTTATATATTACCAAAACAAGAGATAGATAAGATTAATTATCCTGTATTTAACATAGAAATAAAAAAATATAGTTTAAAAACTTTAAGAAAAATAAAGCCTTATGGCTCATATAGTTTCACTAGAAATTTTTCTAAATGGTTCATACTAAGAAAATTCTACACCATCTAGAAGAGCATTTTTCAAACTCAATTCTTATACAAAAAAGAACAAAAAA
>NW_006399776.1:13788187-13791492 GCF_000299155.1 Elephantulus edwardii
CCCTCTATGAGGTGGATTGATTCAGTGACTGGGGTAATTGGGATGGGTGTGTCAGAGGCAATGCGATTGGCACAGGATAGAGCAGGGTTTAGGGCTATTGTACATAGGGTCACTATGAGTCGCAAATGACTCGATGGCACATAACAACAACAGTAATAATACTATTCAATCTACTTGTTGAACAGAGTTCAAGCGGCTGAACTTTATGAGAATGATTGTGGCATCAGGTTTAGACAAAGACTCATCAGCAACCTATGTTACATAGATGACATAACCTTGTTTGCTGAAACTGAAGAGGACCTGAAGTGTTTACTGAATGCAGAAGGCCAAGGACTGTAGTTTTCTATATGGATTGATGCTCAACATCAAAATGACAAAGATTCTCACCATTTGACCAATTGGTAGCAGCATGATAGATAGAGAAGAGATTGTGATTGTTAACAATTTCAGCTTGGTCACTTCCACAATCAACATTCCTGCCACCTGCAGTCAGGAAATCAAAAGATAATTGTCCTGGAAAAAAAAATCTGCATTCAGGGACCTCTCCAGCGTGCTGAAGAGCAGCAAGAGACTAAGGTGCACCTGATCCAGGCGATGGTTTTACATTACTTGTTACACCGCAGAGAGCTGGACAATCACTAAGGATGATAGAAGAATTGATGCCTTTGAGTTGTAGTGCGCTAAAGAAGAGTATTAAACATACCAAGAACTTCCAAGAGAATAAATGGGGTTTTCCTGCAGAAAGTAAAAGCAACTTGCTCCTTGGAGGCAAGGATTTTGAAGCTCTGTGTCACAGACTTCAGACATGTTGTCAGGAGGAGCCAGCTCTTGGAGAAAAGCATCATGCTTGGAAGGATAGAGGGACAGTGCAAGAGAAGAAGACTTTGGGGAAGATGGATTGACACAGTACCTGGAGTTATTGGGACAGGTGTGTCAGAGACAGTGAGATCAGTTCAAGATAGGACCAGGTTCAGATTGTACATCGGATCACAGGCAACCTGATGGCAAAGAACAAAAGTAGCAACATTAAAAAAGTGACTTTTAGAACAAAGAATTTTACCATGGATAGAGACAGTCTATCCATAATGATTATTGTTATGTGCCATCAAGGTGGAAGAATTCATAACTGACCTTGCAGTAGGTTTTCAGAAGCAGTAAATCTCATCACAGGAGAGAGTACTCATCTTTCTTCCATGGAGTAGCTGGTTGATTTGGGTTGGCAGGCCAACTCTCAATTCATGACTCACGGAGCTTTGTAATCATAAAAGGGTCCATTTATCAAAGTCCATATACCTTTAAGTATTTTTAACTTAGTAATAGAAGCTCAAAACATTTGAAGAAAAAAATGAATAAAACAGAAAGTAAACATAGATGGTGTTGTTGTTATGTGCTATTGAGTAGACTATGATATCTAGAGGCCCTGTGAGCAAGAGACATGAATCTGGTCCTATCCTATGCCATCATCACACTCTCCAACATGATTGAGCCTATTGTTACAGTCACTCAATCCATTTTGTTAAGTCTCTCTGTCTCTCTCCTTTCATCTTTCCCAGAATATCTTTGTCTAGCAGAGATAGACTAATCCAAAATTGCAGTTGCAGATTCCCATATCCTACTTTTAATAACTTAAAGATCAATTAGATAAAATACAGTATAGCCTCAGAAAACATGAACAATACTCTTCACTAACTGTACTTAATAAGTATTTATAGAAAATACTACCAAGCAATGGCAAAATAAACATTCATTTCAACTGTAATATGAACTATTTAGAACTATAAACTCTATTGTGCCAGAAAACAGGACTCATTAAAATCCAAAATATTGAAAAACATACAAGATATGTCACCATATATTTAAATCAGAAATTAATTTTAAAGCATCTAGAATACAAACATTAATAACAAGATGATATCTAGAACATACCCAAATAACACTGATACTAAGAGATTATTTTTTTATTTCATGTGCATATGAAAGTAGGAAAATAAATTATATTCAGGTTTTCATGAACACTCTTCAGTATTCTAGAAATCCCATTATTCTCAATGTTACCCATAATCTGTTTGATCCACACAATCAAAAGCCTTTGCATAGTCAATAAAACATAAGTAAACATCTTTCTGATAGTCTCTTTCAGCCAAGATCCATCTGGCAAGTTACATTAATGCTGGAAGATGAGCCCCTTGTGTTGGAAGGCACTCAAAATGCAACTGGGGAAGAGTTGCCTCCTCAAGGTAGAGGTTACCCTAACGACACAGATGACATGACTATTTCACCCAACGAAAGATATTTGCCAGCTAATGTGAAGAGACTTAAAATTAGGAGAAAAAACTGCAAACATCCACTAATAACTGGAATGGGGAATATATGAAGTATTTTTCCAGGTAAAGTACATGCTTCAAAAAATTACATAGAAAGCATTTAGATCCACAACCTAGACATTAGTGATGTGAGATGAACTGATCTTGGTTATTTTGAATCAGACAAACATATGACAGTATGACAAATTGATGTGGAATGGTATTGCATTCATTGCCTAAAAGAACACTTCAAGATCTCTACTAAAGTCTATGGCTGTGAGTGATAGGATACTATCCATAAACATAGAAGGAAGACTTGCTAATCTATTATATTATATTCACCAACTGCTTGAACTAGAGATGAAGAAATTGAGCATTTCTATAAACTTTTGCAGTATGAAATTGATTAAACATGCAATCAAAGCATTAATAATAATTGATGACTGGGAATAAACTGGTGACTGGTAGAAGGACTAGTGTTGGAAATACGGGCTTCATGACAGAAATGAAAAAGGTACTCACATAATATAATTTCATATAATCAATGATTTATTCCACCAGGTGCTTCTTGGGAGAATGATGGACAGTGAGATTTACAGGCTATGAAAACTCATTGGAGGGATAGTTTTGTGACAGTTCTGACTCCTACACACACACATACCTCACTTGATGGAATACACAAAAATCAGATCAACTGCACCTTTGGAAGGAGAGACAGGTTTACCTGGTAAAAGTCAGGTAAAGAAGAGTAACTTGAGTTGAAATACATAAAATGAAGGAAAAATATAAGAACATAAGTAAATAAAACAAAGACACAACAGAGTAACAATAAAATAAATAACTAGGGCTATAGTCTTCGCAGTTATGTGTCATGCATCAGAGAGTTGGACAGAATAGGGTTGATAGAAAGAGGATTGATGCCTTTGAGCTGTGGTGCTGGAGAAGAGTGTTGAATATACCATGGACTGCTAGGAGAACAAACAGGTTTGTCCTGGAGAGGGT
>NW_006399776.1:13793977-13842747 GCF_000299155.1 Elephantulus edwardii
CAAGCAAACTAAAGCTGTGTACAATCTCAATCTCTTCACCATCCATCCTGATGCTGCCAATTGGTCCAGTGGTGAGAATCTTTGTCTTCTTGACATTGAGACTCAATCCATATTGTAGGCTATAGTCCTTGACACTCTGAGCAGGTCCTCTTCAGTTTTAGCAAGCCGGGTTGTGTCATCCGCGTAACGCAGGTTGTTGATAAATCGTCCACCAATCTTGACCCCACATTTCTCCTCATAGAGCATTAATTTTAACAAAACTTAACAAGCCAAATATAGCAAAATGTTTTGAAAATGTATCATAGGAATACAACACTGGAGCTTTGGTGGCTTATTGGCAAGTTGCTGCACTGCAATCCCAAAGGCATGAGGTTTGAGGTCACTAGCCGCTCCACGGAGGAAGAATGGTCAATCTCCTCACATGTGATTAACTGCCTTGAAAACTCACCCCACCACCCCACCGGAGGGTCAGCTATGGGTCAGTTCTGACTCAATGGTACATAACAACAACAACAATAAGCATTGGTTTTAGTGTTAAAAAGTTGATAATTACCACCAGACTATTGTTGTTGTTGTGAACCATTGATAGCTGACCCTCCAGCGTTTTCACAGAGGCAATAAATCACAAAGGAGTTGATAATCAATCTTTCTCCTGCAGAGCAGCTGGTGGATTTGAACCACATGCCTTTGGGTTAATAGTGTAGCTCTTTACAGCGAGGCAATCTAGCAGGCCAAACCCCAAATTGATGTAATTATATTAATAAATGCATAAACCCAACATTTAACAAAACTTTACTTCTTCATAATAGATACTCTCAATAAATTTGTAGTTGTGTTGTCGTTAGGTGACATTGAGATAGAGATCCTATGAATACAGCCAAAGCTTGCTTACCCTGTTCTGCCCTACAGAAAAGAACGCTGTCAATTTGATGCAAGGCATCTATGAGAAACCAACCGTAAAAATAATAATTTGTGGTGAAAGACTGGATTCTTCTCCCTCACAGTAAAAAAATGTAAGCATGTCCATCTCACCAGTTGTACTCAAAATTGTGCTAGAGGCCCAGTCATGACAAGGAAAATAAAATGACAAATGCCATACCAGTTAAAAGACAAAAAATTGTTTATATTTGCAGACACAGTACCTCAACAGAAAACTCTGAAAAATTCTAAAACTTGAGTGTACAGGGTGACAGATACAAGAAAAAACCAACAAATTAAATTATATTTCTACATTTTGTTGCTGTTGTTGTGTAGGTTTGAGTTGGAATGGTCCTGTAGGTGATGCAGTGTAGGGTTTCAAGAGGCAATAATCACCCAGAAGGAGATTACTCATCCTTCTCCCAAGGAGCAGCTGATGGATTTGAACCAAAGTGCAACTTCTTACCACTAGGCCACCAAACTCCCTTTCTATATACAAGTATAAAACAATGTCTATACATTAATTGGCCTAGCCGTAAGAAGCTGTACTGCAACCCCACAGGCAAGCAGTTTTAATCTACCAGTTGCTCCATTTCCTCTTGTGCTACTAACTGTCTCTGAAAATCTACTAGAGGGTCAGCTCTGAGTTATCTGGTCTTAATGGTAAACAATTAACTAATCAGGGAACTCTAGTGGCTTAATGTAAGGAGCTGCACTGCCAACCCAAAGGCATGTGGTTCAAATCCACCAGCTGCTCTGTGGGAAAAAGATGGACAATCTCCTCCCATGTGATTTATTGCCTCTGAAAGCCTTCTGGAGAGTCAGGTATGAATCAGTTCCAACTTGCTGACACACAACAACAAAAATTCACCAAGCAGGAAGTTCTGGTGGCATAGTAGCTCTGGTGAAATAAGGAGTTGCGCTACTAACCCAAAGGCAGGTACATTGGAGTAAGATGTATAAAAGAAAGAAAGGTGAAAGGTGTCAAACTGAAATTTGACAATTGGAAAATTGAATTACGTTATGCAGAAAAAAATGGAAATGGGATACCCATGTGCCAAACAGTAACAATAAAAATACATTTCATCTTTGCCACCTTGTATTTAAAAAATTAGCTTAAAATGAATCATGGAGTTTATTCTAAAGCAAATGCTACAGAAATTATAGATAAAACTTTATTAGAAAATGTTTGTGGTTACAGCATAGGCAATATTTTAAAAATACATTTCAAAAAAAAATTACAGGCTATAAAGTTGATAAATTGTGCTTTACCAAAATGTAATTTTTTTTTTCTTCAAAAGATACTGCCAAGAAAAGATAAGCTCGTGGCTTATCAACAGCATATCTACATGGGATTTATGTTATTTTTGAACTTTTAAAAGTTGGAAATTTTAGGCATCAAAGATGATATCAAATATTATTTTACTGGTGGTGGGCTCCATATAAGACCTAAAAAGATCATGGAATGGAAATATGAGATACATATATTCTTTAAGAATTAAGAAAATTAGATCTAGAAAATAAAATATTGAGAGGTTGATTAATATTGTCTTAGGACATGAATACTGATCTTCATACAGTGACTGTAACACACACTACAGGACAACATTGTTGTTCTTGTGTTGTTGATTGCCTTCAGGTTGAGCACGACTCATAGTAACTCTACAACTATCAGCATTTACCAAAGTTCATAGGGTTTCCAGAGTCATGTTATTTAGGAAGTGGATCTCACTCCTGCTTCCAAACAGGACAACACTACAAAAGGCAAAATGAAATACGGAAAATATCGACTACAAACAATAGCTCTTGACTGGAGAAGCTAACAAAGTCCTAGAATCTTTTCAAATATTTATTAAGATAGTTATCCCTCAACAGGTAAAATTATTCTAAACACAGAAAGATAATATAAGGAACTTTGGTATTTCTTAAAGTGTATTAGACTAAGTAACTCACAAAATCCAGAAATAACTAGAACAGTGCACTGGACAGAGAACTACCAGAAATATAAGCTGGGTTTAGAAGAGGTCTTGGTATTAGAGACATTAGATGAATGTTGCAAGAAAGCAAAGAGTCCCAGAGGAATGTTTATCTGTGTTTTACTGATTGTGTGAATCATAACAAATTGTGGTTAACCTTGAGGAGAATGGGAATCCTAGAACACTTGATCATGCTTATGCAAAAACTATAATTGGACCAGAAAGCAGTCCTCAGAAACAGAGCAAGGAAACACTTCATGATTCAAAATCAGGAAAAGAGTGCATCAGGGGTACATCCTTTTTCCTATGCAGAACAGATCATTCAGGAAACTGGGCTTTATGAGGAGGAATGTGGCATCAAGATTACAGGAAGACTCACCAACAACCTACGTTATGCAGAAGAAACACCTTGTTTGCTGAAGCAGAAGACGATCTGAAGTACTTGCTGCAGAACGTCAAGGACTGTAGTCTTCAATATAGATTGAAGTGCAACATCAAGAAGACAAAGATCCTCACCATTGGACCAATTGGCAGCACCATGCTAGATGGAGAAGAGATTGAGGTTGTTAACAATTACAATTTGCTCAGCTCCACAATCAACACTCTTGTCACCAGCAGTTAGGAAATCAAACGACCAATTGAATTGGGGAAATATGCCATCAGGAACTCTCCAGAGTACTGAGAAACAACTATGTCAGTCACACATACTTTGGACAAATGGTCATGAGGGACAAGTCCTTGGAGAAGGATATCATACTCAGAAAGGTGGAGGGACAGCACAACCCCAGATGCGATGGATTGATACAGTCAGTTACTAGGGCAAATGATGGTAGGTGTGTCAGAGTCAGTGAGACTGGCTCAGGACAGGGCAGGCTTCAGAGCTTCTGTATGTAGCATCACTATGAGTCACAGGTGGCTTGATGGCACACAACAACAATAATGATGATTACAGGAGGAAGATGGACTACCTCCTCCCACATAATTTACAACCCTTGAAAATCTGCTGGAGTATCAGTTACAAGTCAGTTTGACTCCTCAGCAAGCAGTGAGTATTAGCAAAGAGAAGGAGCTCTGTAAGGCACTGCTAACCCAAAACTGTGCCTCTGGTGGTTTGGGTCCTCTAGCATTAAACAAGAGAAAGGTAGAGGCAATTTCCTCTTGTGTAATTTATAACTTTGAAAGCCAAATGAAAGATCCTTTATGAGTTGATTCCAACTCAATGGCAATTAAGTTTATAAGCAGATTAGTGGATAAGAGGAAAGATAAAGAAAAGTATTTTTCGCTATATATGTATTTTAAAAGAAATGCATGGTTATTTTAAGAAATTGAACTAAAACATAAAGAAGAAAACAATAATAATCATTTATAATTTAACTACTCAGAGATAATTATAATTTGTGTTCATTGTTATTGTTATGTGCATCGAGTCACCTATAATCCATATAAACCCTATATAAGCAGCTCTGAACTCTACTTTGTCCTGATCCAGTCTCACTAATTTCCCCCATTCTCCTGTATCATTATCCTGTTGCTGTGTCAATCTATGTCATCCATGACCTTCCTTTCCCATGCTGTTCCTCACCTGTGCTGTTCCTCCATTCTTCCAAGCATCATGTCCTTCTCTAAGGACTGTCTCTCCTGGCCACGTGCTCAAAGTGTGCACGATGGAGCTTCAAAATTCTAGCCTACAAGGAGAAATTTGCTTTCACCCTCTCTGAGACAGACCTGTTTGTTTTCATGGCTTTCCATGGTATGTTCAAGACTCTTCTGCAGCACCACATTTCAAAGACATTGATTCTTCTTCTGTCATCCTTAGTCATTATCCAGCTCTTTGATGCATAGCAAGTAATTGCAAAAACCATGGCCTATATTAGGTGAACCTCAGTCTCTAGACTGACATCGTTGCTATTGAGCACTCTGGAGAGGTCCTTGAAAGCAGATTTTCCCATTGTGTTTAGTATCAGTCTTATACGTATTCACTGACATCCATATCACAAAAGACTTGTTTGAGATTCTGAAACAAATATTCTCCTGTTAATTTATGAATGTTTCTGCTCTTCTAGCTATTTCACAAAATGAAATTCAGAAAACTTTAGATATATAGTCTCAAAGAAATGCAAGTAGACTCCTAACTAATAAGAATTAAATTCTCAATGTTGAGAATGTGGTGACTGATTTGCCTAATTACAAGCATAGTGTAATTTTGCCTCTTCTTCTTTTATATTTGAGGTCATTATTAATGGAAATGTCTTACTTTTCTTTTGTTCCCATTCTCTCCAATGGAAACTGCAATTTCCCATTTGATTGCAAAATGGGCTTTAACTACTAGCAGAATGAGTCAAAAGTAAAATACTTAAAGAAATTACTCAGATTCCTTCATACCTTTCCCATGAGATTTTTGCTCCTAAACTGTAACAATAATACCTTTTTTTTACTTTTGCGTCAAGAAAAGTACGACATTAATAGGAATAATATTGTTGCTCATTCATGTTATCCTTTTCTCCATGACCACAGGGAGCCAAATTTGGACACCAGCTAATTACTAATTCTTTATTAGATTTAGCATTGGAAGGGTTGCCAAACTGGAATTGGAAAGAAGAAACAATAGAGCTTCAAAAGTGGAACACAGATACAAATCCTCGAATTAGCTCTAGTAATTAAAGAATTTTGTGAAGGGCTTCAACGACAGGATAAACTCATCTGTCCCTAGAGCAGAACCCATATCAATTACTGTGGGTTTAGGGAGACTCTCACACAACAAAGAAAATAAAATACAGAGGCTAATAGTCTAGACAAAGCCTGACTCTGGTCAAAGACAGCATTTCCAAATGTTGTCTTTAAGCCAAATGATTTAAAATAAGTTTAAATACCAACACGGGGTTAATTTGAAACCCATTTGATTCTATTTCTGAATTAATGCTTTTTAAATCTGCTTTCATAATTTCTGCTTATAAAGGATTGCCCTTCTGGTATAAAAACTGAGCCAAGACTCAGTTATCAAATACTACGAAGGGTTCTGTTAATTAGATATTTTATGTGTGATGAGTTGTTGACACTGAAATGATGTGTGTTAAATAATTTTAAAATATTCCGTAGGGTACTAACTTGGTGGCTCAAAGCATTGTTCTTCCATTTTTCATACCCTGCTCTGAGTAAAACTGGTTTAACTAATGTGGTAGCTGTAGTACATTTCTTAAATACAGACTCATTCATATTTTTAAAATTATGTATGTATAAGAGAATAAATCTTCTGGAACTCCTTCTTAAGCTGCTCTAGACAATTCTAACTAAGCTGAACCTCTTTCACATGTTGGTTGGTCTTTAACTGCTTGGTACAGACTGCCAGGAAATTTGTTACTGCTGCTATTAAACAAATTCTCAGGGTTTGCTCTTTTCATAGTGTTTCTTTTTAAGGTTTCTTTGGTGATTTTTCCTGTGAGTTCTCTTTCTATTTCCAAATAGTGTAGCCCAGGGTAAAACACAGAAATGAATTTTTCCCCCCCATGTAAGTACATTGAAACTCCAACTGTTGAATTGGAAGGGGTGGTGGTGGTAGTGGTGTTTTTCCTTTTTGTCTGTCAATTTTCTTTTTCTAGTTATGATCTCCAAAGACACAGGCCAAGAACAATCCACAGGGAATGGCTTGAGCCCATATGACAAACTAGTATCTTTTAATTCCTTAAAGGGAAAAAATTATTGAGCATCAGTCTTTAGCATCAGGAAAACCACTAAGTAATTAGCCCATAGCTGTTAAAAGTGCAAATCATATTTTAGTATGTGAGATTGAATTTTATACTTACTTTTAAAAACAGCTTTTCTTTATTCACATTTCTTTAACTTTTTCCTTTTTATTTTTTAAGTAACTCTCTAAGAGACTTTGTCTACGAAAGTAACTGTGTCTCATGGGAGTTAAGTCTATAGTTTCATAAGTCTTCTTAGGTTTTAATGTTTAATTAGTAGCCATACTGTGTTCAAACTTCATGTACTTGGCTAAGAAAAAGAGATGACTCTTGAATAAGCTTTCTGTAAAAATCTCAAAACTAACAGGAACCCTGGAATGATGTCCTAGAATTGCCACTATGCATGCAGCTTCAGGCACGTTATTTAGACTCTCTAAACCGTGGTTCTATATTTGTAAAATGAGGATCCTTGCCATTCTTATTTATAAAATAATGAGGTTGTAATCCATAAGGAGGTCATAGTACCTTTTTAATTTTAATTGTCTATGATTCTCTACATCCAAGAAACTAGCTATTGTGAAAGAATAAAAATCAAGTTTAAAAGGAAAAATATTGAGCAATTATTCATTTCTTTTTATTTTTTGTTTATTTTTGTGTGTGTACCATCAAATCAGATCTGACTGGTACTGGAGGAGATTGTCCCTCCTTCCCCAGCAGAGCCTCTGGGATTGCAATGCAGCTTCTTGCCACTAGGCCACCAGAGCTCCCCAGCAAATATTAATTTTAAACTAGTTTAGCTTCTTCAAAAATAGTCTTAAACAAAAATTCAACAAAGGGAGGAAAAACCCTCTTGAATATTAAGTAAAAGAGCAGCAGGTGTGACAATATGATTCTAGTCACAGATGCATGTTAGCAACAGAAAACAACCCATAGAATTAGAAGTTCTGAGTCCAAGAATTGGGACAGTTCCCCTTTGTGAAGCTGGCAAAGGCCAGATATGACCATCCCATGTGGCCCTTACTCTGTTTACACTATGCTTCTTTGAAATGTCCCAAACTAAGAAGGAGTATAACTGGAAATATTCAAACAGCTGTTGGCAATAAAATCGACTTGAAAATATGCTTTGGAAAAGCTTAAGCAAATGCTGTGACTAAGGGCAAGTTTCAGAATCTGTAACGTGTAAATTTTGATAATGAATTCCAACTTCGCTGAATTAAATCAAAAGTTCAGGGGAATATTCGGGGGAGTTAGTCAGTTAGAAGTTGCACCTATTGGTTTGAGCTTAGTAGAGACATTGTCACATAAAAGTCATCATTTACATAACAAGTTGTGTCAGGGAATAAGATTGCCTAGAACATAAGAATATTTTTTAATTTCTGGAGATTACAGGGTAGCTAAATTTTTACTTTAACAAGGACATTAAAAATTTGTAAAAATGTTAATTTACTACTATTTTCATATCCTTAAAGAACAAAGATATTTCAACACAAAAATGTGGATGACATCACTTAAAAAAGAATGCTAAATCTTCAAATTAACCTATTAAAAGTTCAATACTTTGTCCTTCATTATGAAACACCTTTGTCATGAATGAAACAATTCTTACAACCATTGTTGATAAATCCTAAGCCGCATTAAAAGAGAAGTCCAATGGAAAATACCCAGGGGAATCTCCCACATCTGAAAAGAGAAGCCCACAGAAGAAACTAGAGGAGTAGGCTAGAGAGAAGCTGAGAAAAACTGAGAATTGGCGTCTCCTAAAAGCAAAGGAAAGAATATATATCAAGAAAGAAGACAAATGCAACAGTTTCGATGCCAATAAAGAATCAATATGCTAGCTTAAGCAGCACATGTACTAAAATTGAAATAATACAGAGAAGATTAGCATTATCTCTATGGAAGGATGACACACAATGCAAGAAACAGTCCATGTTTCCTTCACTACTGGCCTGTCAATTTGCCATACTGTTGTGAATTGTATGTTGTTATACTGGAAGCAATGCCACAGGTATTTCAAATACCAGCAGGGTCAACCCCAGTCAACAGGTTTCAGTGGATCTTCCAAACTATGACAGGCAAAGATGCAAGACTGGTCATCACTTCTAAAATAGCAGAGCTTTGCAAACTTATCTTAAAGTTTCCAAACTTAAGGGAAGGATATTGTTGCAGTGATGCAAACACCATAGTGGTTACCCATCATGGAAAGTGTTTGGTGGAGCTTCCAGAATGATTTATGATTGTAAACAGGAGTGGCATACACTTCCTAAACCACATACCTCTGGAAACTCTATGAACATAGAGAAATGATCATAGTTACAGAATAGGGTTTGGGTCTTTTGTTCATGAGGTTGTTATGAGTCATGCTCGACTCCATGGCACTTAACAACAATATCTATGGAAAGACACATTGCAGAAGCTCAATATCAGTAGTCAAAACCAAGATGAGGGCTGACGTTGAAACAGATCATCAACTAGTCATATACAAGATCAAATTAAAGTTGAATAAATGAAACAAGTTCATGAGAAGCAAAATATTACCTTGAGTGTATCCCAACTGAATTTAAAGACATTTCAAGAATAGATTTAATGCAATATCCACTAATGACTAAATATGAGATGAATCAGTTGTGAGATTACATCAAGGACACCATCCTAGAAACAAACAAAATGTCATTACAAAAAAAGGAAGCAAGAATAGACTATAAGAGAGATCAGAAAAGACTGAAGAAATCAAAAGAGGAATGAATGCTGATAGAACAGTGTTGAACAGAAGATTTCAAAGCGCAGCTCAAGAAGATGTAACAAAGTTTTATAAAAAAATGTCAAAAAAAGTGGGTTTCAAACCAGTGGGTTTTCAGAGGCAGCAAATTGCATGGAAGGAGAATATCCATAATTCTCCCTCAAAGCAGCCAGTGAATTCAAACCATGTGCCTTTGTCTTGGCAGCACAAATCTTTAAAACTGAGCTACAGGGAGCGTGAAAAAAGATAGCATGGATAATATTGGCAAAAAATAAGGTCCCAGAAATTGATGCAAAGCCAATTAATGTGTTTCAGAAAACAAATGCAGCCCTGCACTTGTTCACCAATCTACGCCAAGAATTTTGAAAGTTACCTAACAAACTGACTGGATGAGATCTACATTTGCTCTGTGATTACAAAAGGTAATTCAACAGAATATTGACATTATTAAACATTATAATTAATATTGCATTCAAATAAACTTTTGCTGATGGTTACTCAAAAAGGGCAGGGATAGTGCATCAAGAGGGAATTTCAAGAAATTCAAGCCAAATTCAGAAGAGGCCTTGGCACAAGCGATATCATTGCTGCTGTCAGATGAGGGTTGTTTTTGTTTTTGCTTTTTAATTTGTAATTTCAGTGGAAGTTTGCAAAGACATTTTCATTCATTAATACATACATATTTTCCTCCCTTTTCCTCTCTCAATGTACTTGTAATGCTTGTCCTGTTCCAGATAATTGATCATCATACATATCATGTCTAACCATTCATCCCTTTCAGATTGTCCTTCCTCTCACTCTTTCCAGTACAATGTTCATTATCTATTATTTTCCTGTTCTTAATCACCACCATAGTATACATCCTTTTATTATAGCAAAAGTCTTATGCAGTATTTGTCCTTTTGTGACTGATGTATTTCACTCAGCATAATGCCTTCCAGACTAATGCATGTTGTGTAGTATTTTACAAGTTTACTTATTTTCAATGCTGTATGATATTCTATTGTGTGAATGTACTATAATTTCCCTAACCATTTGTTTGTTGATGGGCACTTGAGCCACTCCGCTATTTTTGCTATTGTAAATAATGCTTCAATAAAAAAGGTGTGCATACATCTATTTGTGTCAGAGTTCTGATTTCTTTGGAGTATATTTCCAATAGTAAGATAGCTGGGTCAAATGATATTTCTATTTTCAACTTTGTGAGGAAGCACCAGATTGCGTTCCACAGTAGGTATATAATTTTACATTACCAATGGCAGTGTATGAGAGCTCTGGTCTCACCATTCTCACCAGTATTTGTTGTTCACTGTATTGCTGAATTTTTATATTATTTCTGGGGTGAAATGATATCTCCTTGTCATTTTGATGTGCATCCTTCTAATATCATTAATAGCACTTGCAAGCAAAATTCTGCTGAAGACCTTCAACAGATAGCTGAAACATTTCATTGAAGAATGAAATGTTTAGAAGAGGCCATGGCACCAAGGATATTAATTTTTAATATCAGATGAATCCTAGGTGAAAGCAGAGCTGTGTTTTATTGACTATGCGAAGGAATTTGACTGTGTGGATCACAACACATTATGGCTAACGTTGGGAAGAATGTGAATCCTGGAACGCTTAATTGTGCTCACATGAAATCTATACCTAAACCAAGAAGCTATCATCCAAATAGAACAAGGGAACACTATATGGTTTAAAATCAGTAAAGGTGTGATTATCAGGAGTGTATCCATTCTCTATACCTATTGAATAGGTATACCTGAGCAAATAATTTATGAAGCCAAACTCTATGAAGAAGATTGCAGTATCATTATTGGAGGAAGACATATCACCAAACTGTGTTATGCCAATGACACAACTTTACTTGCTGAAAGTGAAGAGGATCTGAAGAGTCTTGTCACAGATCAAAGACTATAGCCTTCTATATGGATTGCATATCAGCATCAAGAAACAAGTTTTACAACTAGGCCAATGAGTAATAGGATAGATGAAGAAAGAATTGAAACATTCAATGATTTTGTTTTACTTGGATCCATGATCAACACAATTGGTATCATCAGTCAGGAAATTAAAAAGACATATTGCTTTGGACAAATCTGCTCTCATGGACCTCTCCAAAATGCTGAAGAACAATGATGTCACTTTGAAGACTAAGGTGTGCCTAATTCAGGCCATGATCTTTTCCATTGCTTGCTATGTATCTAAGAGATAGACAATGAATAAGGCTGACAGAAGAATTCATGCCTTTGAGTTGTGATATTGGAGAAGAATACTGGATATTCAATGGACTGCCAAAAGAATGATTAGATAAGTCTTATAAAAATAATTGCTGTAGTGCTCATTGAAGACAAGGATGGCAAAGCTTCATCTCTCATACTTTGGACATGTTGTTAGGAGATACTTTTTGATGGAAAGGGATATATTGCTTGGAAGGATAGGGGATAAGTGCTCATAGATTAGAGCTTTTAGATTAGTTCATATTTATCCTGTGATGATTTTTCTAGTTGTCAGATAAGCCTTGACTAAAAGTAGAGAATATCACAGAGATGTTTACTTGCATTTTATTGATTATGTACAGGAATTTGACTGTGTAGAGCATAAATTATGGCTAGCAGTAAGAAGAATGGAAATCCCGGAACATTTAATTGTGTTCACATGAACCCATAAATAAACCAAGAAGCTCTTGTCTGAAAAGAACAAGAGAACACTGTATAGTTTAAAATCAGTAAAGATGTGGATCCAGGTGGTATCCTTTCTCCATATTTATTCAATATAGATGATGAGCAAATAATATGAAACGCTGGACTATATAAAGAACTATGTGGCATCAGAATTGGAGAAAGTCTCATCAACCACCTATGTTATGGAGATGACACAACTTTGCTTGCTGAATGTCAAGAAGATTTACAGTACTTCCTGCAGACTATCAAAGACTACAGCCTTCAATATGATGTACATCTCAAAATCAAGGGGGAGAGAATCTTCATTCCTGGACCAATAGGCAGCCTCACGATAAATGGATAAAATATTAAAGTTGTCAATGATTTCCTTTTACTTGGATTCAGAATTAACCCATGACAAAAATACTTAAAAAATTAAAAAGAATTTTGTATTGGAAAAATATGATGTCAGAGAACTCTCTAAAGTGCTAAAGTACAAGGATGTCAGTTAAAAACTAAGATGTGCCTGACAAAAGTCTGGCATTTTCAATTGTTTTGTATACATCTGAAAGTTGGACAATGAAAAGGATGACCAAAAAAAGAATATATTCCTTTGAACTGTGGTATTGGTGAAGAATTCTGGATATGCCATGGACTGTCAAATGAACAAATCTGCCTTAGAGTAAGTGTAACCAGATTGCTCTTTAGCGGTAAAGATGGCAAAATTTCATGTTATATATACTATGGGCATGTTATCAGGAGCGATAAGTCCTAGGAAAATGACATAATTCTGGGGAAACAGAGAGTCAGTGAAAGAGAAGACTCAACTAGATAGAATGACTATAGCAGTGGGTTTGAGTATGACAGAGATCATGAGGATGGCGTAATTGTTATAGGTAATAGTAAACTTGAAGGGACTTAACTTTAACAAAAAGGATCAGTTGGTTTGTCAACAAATATTGTTCTTAAAAAGAAGAGTTCAAGCTAAAATGGAATAACATGACATAAATACATCACTTTAGGGATGATTTATGACAATACAACTTTTGTTTGGAGCCCAAATTCAGATTGCTATGTTGTTAGGTACCATCAAGCCATCTACAACCAACTAATGAACAATAGAATTGAACTCTGTCTTATCATGTGCCATCTTCATCATCTCTGATACAGTTGAGCCCATTGCTGGAGCCACTATCTCAATCCATCTCATTGAGAGTCTTCTTCTTTAATGCTGAAGCTCCATTGTTCCAAGCATGATATCCTTTCTCAAGTATTGTCCCCTCCTAACAGCATGCCCAAAGTATGTAAGACAATGCTTCACCATCCTTGTATCCAAGGGGCACCTGAGTTGTACTTCTCTCAAGACAGACTTGTTCTTTTGGCAGTCCATGGGATATTCAGTAGTTTTCTCCAACATCAAAACTGAAGGGCATCTATTCTTATTTTGTTATTCTTAGTTATTTTCAAATTTCCAGATGCATAGTAAATAAAAAAAGACCATAACTGGAGTCAGGTGCACCTTATCTTGAAACAGACATATTGTTCCTCAGTACTTTGGAGATGTACCTGACAGCAGACTTACCCAATGCAATTCATCTCCTGATTTTTTGATTGCTGGGGTCAATGGTGTTGACTGTAGATCCAAGTAATATGAAATTGTTGAGAATCTCAACCTTCTCATCTACCATGGTGTTGCTTACTGATCCAGCGATGAGTAGTTTTGTCTTCTTGATGTTGAGATGAAATCCATATTTGCACCTTAAAATGAGATGTAGTCTTTGAAATTCTGGAACAAACACTTCAAATCCTTCTTCCATTCAGTATGCAAGGTTGTGTCATCTGAATAATGCAGGTTGTTGATGAGTCTTTTATTAGATCCTCATGCCACATTCTTCTTCATAAAGCCCAGCTTCTCAAATTATTTTCTCAATGTACAGATTGAATAGGTTTGGATAAATGTTACAACTAATGTACACCTTTCCTGATTTTAAACCATGCAGCATTTCTTTGCTCTGTTTGGACAACAGTTTCATAGTCTGCATTGAAGTTTCATAATTAAGTGAATTAAGTGTTCTGGACTTCCTATTCTTTTCAAGGTTAGCCATAGTTTTCTATAATCCACAAAGTCAAATGCCTTTGCATGGTCAATAAAACATAAATAGAGACTCTTCTGGTATTCTCTGCTTTTAGCCAGGATCAATCTGACATCAGTAATATTATCTCTGGTGTCATAGCCCCTTCTCTTTCAATGCACTGTTCTGATCATTTTGGGATACTCTTCAGCAATAATTTTTGTGTATAATATTAATGATATTGTTCTATAATTTCCACAGTTGTTGAACCATCTTTCTTGTGAATGAGAACAAACATGGATCTCTTCCAATCAGTCAGCCAAGAAGCTATTCTCCAAATTACCTGAAAGACTGGTGAGCCTATTCAGGGTTGCATCTGTTAGTTGAAACATATCAGTTGGTATTCCATCAATTCCTGGATAGTGCCTTCAATGTAGCTCTAATATCTTCCTTCACTACCAATGGATTTTGTTAATATGGTACTTCCTGAAATTTTTACAATGCCAACTATTTCTTTTCGGTACAGTGACTCTGTGTATTCCTTCCATATTCGTTTGGTGCTTTTTGAATCATTGAAGATTTTGCTTATAGCATCTGTCAGTATTGCAACAGGCTTGGTTTCTTTTTTTCTGTTCTTTCAAATTTAGAAATTCTGAATGAATTCTTCCCTTTTTACTCTCTAACTCCAAATCTACGTGCATTCCATTATAATATTTTACTTTGTCTTCTCAAGCTTCCCTTTGAAATCTTCTGTTCATCTCTTTGACCTCCTCATTTTTTTCTCTTTGTTTTGGTTTCTTGGTGCTCCAGTTCAATTCTTAGAGTCTCTTCTAATATCCATTTGGTCTTTTATTTCTCTTCTGTCTTTGTAATAATCTTTTGCTCCATTCATGAATGCTATCTTTGATGTCATCATCAGTATTCAATGCCTCAAATATATTCTGGAGATGATATTTTAAATTCAGGTTAGAAATAATTTGTTTAATACATTTCATGAGATATTAAAAGATTAATAACACACCTGCTGTCCTCAGAAAGCTTGTAACATCAGAGAATATTTAAGCCATAGTAATTTAAAAGTAAGTCTACCGTATACAAGAAGTAATTTTAAGAACTACAGGAGAGTTCTCCAGTGCTACAAGAATTTTAAAGAGAGTAGAATGACCAGAAAAGTAAAGAGAGTGATGACTATAATTTGAAATGCAGATATCAATACAGGAGAAAAAGAATAATAGTAACAGAAAAGTAAAAAGGAGCAGGAAAGGGCAAGTTATTTCATAAAGTAGATAACAACCTTCCTTGGGTGTTATAACATGAATGAAGGCTAGTGGAGAAAGAAAAAAGTTATGATCTGCATAGATGCAAAATCAAGTACCACACTTTTCCACAGGACAACATTTCTCCTTGTCAGTCAGCTGTCACAGCTTACTCTTTGAAACTAGTCTGAAATGCAGATTCTTTAAGTGATTCCCTTAGAAAATGTCTAAATTTGATGTTCTTTCTGTAACTGTTCTCTCATATATTTTTTCTTAAACTTAGTAGATTTAGGATGTGTTTTTGTTATGTGCCTTCGAGTCACTTGCAACTCAGTAACTCTAAATACAACAGTTCTGAACTCTGCTCTATCTTTAGCCAATCTTATTGTCTCCTACACACCTGCCCCCACTACCCCAGTCACTGAGTCAATCTATATCATCCTGGGTCTTCCTGTCTTATGCTGTCCCTCTATCCTTCCAAGCTTGATGTCCTTCTCTAAGGAATGGTTCTTCCTGGCCATATGCCCAAAGTGTATGAGACAGAGCTTCAATATCCTTGCCTCCTAGTTTCACCCTCTCCAGGATGGACCTGTTTGTTGGCAGTCCACAGTATGTTCAACACCTTTTCCAGACACCACAACTCAGAAGCATCAATTCTTCTTCTACCATCCTTAGTTCTTGTCCAGTTCTCTGATACATAGCAAGCAATTGCGAAGACTATGGCTGTAATCAGGTACAGTTTAGTCTCTAGACTGATATCATTGCTCTTTAGAACTCTGGAGAGGCCAAGATTTAAGAAAAACAAGATTAATTTATTTGACTTGGAAAATAAATAAGAATTTTGTCTTCCTATTCAGCTTCAATACGGCTCTAAATCTTGAACACAGTAGCAAGCAATGTCAGTCACCAAAAATGGCAGCAAGTTAACTAAAATGGTTATTTTTCTATAATTTTTATAACACAGGTAGATCAAGATATTATGAACACTTATTCCACATTGTTGTTATTGTTGATGAATAGGGCATGAGGATTGGAGGTAGACTCATCAATAACCTGAGTTATGCAGATAACAGAACTTTGCTTATTGAATGTAAGGATTTGAAGTACTTGCTCCAGAAGATAAAAGACTACAGTCTTCAATCTGAATTGCATCTCAATATCAAGAGGACAGAATCCTAACCACTGGATCAATAAGTAGTGGCATGATAGATAGGGAAAAGATTGAAGTTGTCAATTATTTCTTCTCTACTTAGATTCACAGTTCACAATATTGGTCTAAGAATTCAAGAGATCAAAAGATATAAAGCACTGACTAAGTCCACTGTCAGTGACATCTTTAAAGTACTGAGGAGCATGACATCAGTTTCAAGACTAAGGTACGCCTGACTTAAGCTATGGCTTTTCCCATTATTTACTCTGCATCTGCAAATTGGGTAATAAAATAAGAATTGGTGCTTTTCACTTTTTCTATTGGAGAAGAGTACTGAGTAACCCATGAACTGCCAAAAGAAAAAGTCTGTATTGAAGAAAATACAACCAGGGTGCTCCTTGGAGGCAAGGATAGTGAAGTTTCATCTCAAAACATTTGAACAAGTTGTTAGGAGGGGCCAGGCCTTGGAAAAGGATATATGCTTGGAATGGTGGTATATTGGCGAAAGAGAGAAAGATCCTCAATGAGATGGATAGATCAGTGGCTGCAACAATGGGCTCACGTATGTAAAATATGGTGAGGATAGCACAGGCTAGGACAAGATTCAGATCCATTATTCACAGGAATACGATGAGCCGTATTAGACTTGATGACACATAACAAACACTCCGCATATCTAAACAAATCAAAGGATATAGACATCTCAGGGCTCTAAAGCATTGTCGAAGGAATGTGAAACTTATGTTCAAACATAGAAAACCAGTTTATTAGGTGACATAAGGCTAAGATACAGAAACTTAATCCTAGTTAGAAAATATTTCAGGAGCATATGTGGAATAGCAAGTTGAATGATCCTGAGGGAAGCTTCTAAACTAAATGCTCTATTTCATACAGAACTAGAATAAATCTCTGAATCTAACTTTGTATCTTTTCTGGGTCTGATGTTAGCATCACAGTGATGCTGAAAATATATACGTAAAGTCAGTTGTTTACCATGATTTTATTACGGTTAGAGTCATCATTACATTCATAAAAGTCATGAAGAATCTCTGTGTAGATCGATTTGCCCATTGTTGTTGTTGTTGTTGTCTGTCATCAAGGTGGAACTGACCTATAGCTGACATTCCAGCTGGTTTTCAGAGGCAGTTAATAACACAGGAATAAATTGACCATATTTCTTCTTCCATGGAGCAGCTGGAGAACTCAAACTGTGTGCCTTCAGGATTGTTACAACAGCTTCTAGCCACTAGGCCACGAGAGCTCCTCATTTATGTGATATATTATACTTCTGTGATGAATAGATCTTAAGGTGGCCCACTATGAGTCCCATCTCTTAGTGAATTTCTATCACCTTGAATATAGGCAGAACTTTGCCTTGCTTCTAATCAATGAACTGTGCCAAAGGTGATAGATGTACATGATTTAGTTTCTGTTTGTTGCAGTCTTATAATTACACTTTCTAGCTTTTGTAACTACTCCTGTTTCCTTATAAAGTCTCAAAGGTGAAAACAATTCTCTTCACTATGGATTTCTTCAACTTTCTATGGTTTGTTCTAAGCTTTTTTCCTTTTTAACTAAAGCGGTTTTACTATTCTTTTCAAATATCCCTTCTAATATGGCCTTCATTTTCTGCCATAAACATTCTCATACAACAAGTCTTATTCATCATTAATTTGTTCATATTGTGAGAACCAGTGTGTTTTTGAAAAAAGTAAATTCATCTGTCAAATTAAATATATTACCAGATAAAAACAATCTTGGAAGTTTAATAGGGATGAGAAAAGAAGGAGAGGGGAGTAAAAATTGGTAAATGGATCAAGTGGGTGAGGAGAAAGGCCACATACAATGAGGGATTGCTTGTTGTTACATGCCATTGAGTCAGAACCGACTCTTAGCTGACCCTCCAGAGGGCTTTCAGAGGCAGTTAATCAAAAGATAGGAGAAAGCAGTCCATCTTTCTCCCATGGATTTAATCTCCTGCTTTTGCTTTGACAGCTTGACTCCTTACTACTAAGCCACTAGAGCTCCCTACGGGATGGTTTAGACATTGTAATTAATGAAAATCACATTAATCAAAGGTTATTAATGACATAAAACAAAAAAATCTATGAATTATTGTATTGAAAATCATATGATTTGTAAATCTTCACTCCAGTACAAGAAAAAAACCAAGATAAATATGTTCGTTTTAATTGTCTTGGCTCTATAATTTCACTTGTATTTTATTAATTTATTTTAGTGTTTATAGTGGTATATTCAAGAACTGGTCCCTCCTTACGACATGTCCGAAGTATGTCAGACGAAACTTCAGAATCCTTGCCTCCAAGGAGCAGCCTGGTTTAACCTTCTCTAGGATAAATCTGTTTTCTTAGCAGTCCATGGTACACGCAATACTCTTCTCCAGCACCATAGCTGAAAGACATCAATTCTCCTTCTCAGGAGGGGAAGACCCTCTCTGAGGTAGACTGATTCAGTGACTGGGGTAATGAGGATGAGTGTATCAGGGATAGTGCGATTGGCATGGGACAGAGCAGAGTTTAGGGCTGTTGTACATAGGCTTGCTATGAGTCACAAGCGACTCAATGGCACATAACAACAGTTGTATATCCATGCTCTAAACATTAGAAATTGAGACCTAGTTTTATTTACATAAATTTAAGTAAATTAATAATTATAATTAATAAATCAGCTTTAAGGGGGTTCTTGAAATTGTTTTTCTTTCACATGAAGGGCATGTATCATTCCAACTTTAGAAACACTATCCTCACTACTGCTTCCAAGACAACTTCCAAGTATCTCTAAGAATATCATAAAAGTTGTTAGAGGATGAAATAGGCAATTGATGGTGAAGGGATATCAAAAGTGAAGAGCTTTACGTAGTCTATTATCACTTTGGAAGTCATTGCCAGGGAAAATTACATATTGTCCTATCACAGGGATCTTAGACAGTTGCCACGAGCCACCAAGGTTTTGTATGAATGCCAATTCAAATTTCACATTAAATAATTTGGAAATTTTTCTGGTCCAATTAGTGAAGTGAATGCATTACTTGACACATCTCTTACTCGGAATTTATAGTAAATATGAAAATGAAAAAATAAAGCAATATAGAAAAATACAAGAATCTTTGTCGCTTAAAAATATCTACTGCAAAGCAATATTTCAAAATATATGAAGACATCTAATTCTCACCACTGATCCAATCGGCAGCACCGTGATAGAGGGAAAAGAAATTGAGGATGTTAACAGTTACAGCTTGTTGGCTCCTCAATCAACACTCTTGGCACTAGCAGTAAGGAAATCAAAAGACGAATTGCAATAGGTAAATCTGCTGCCAGGGACATCTTCAGAGTACTAAGAAGCAAAAATGTCAGTCTAGAGACCAAGGTAACCTGATCTAGGCCATGGTCTTCAGAATTAATTGCTATGCATCAGAGAACTTGGCAATAATAAGAAGGATAGAAGAATTGATGCCTTTGAGCTGTGGTGCTGGAGAAGAGTCTAGAACATACAATGGACCCCTGAGAAAACAAATAGGTCTGTCTTAGAGCAGGTGAGACCAAGTTTCCCCTTGGAGGCTAGGATTTTGAAGCTCCATTTCACATACTTTGGGCATGTGGCTAGAAGGGACCAATCCTTGGATATTATGCTTAGAACGGTGGAGGACAGAGGAGGAGAGGAAGACCCCAGATAAAATGTATTGATACAATCAGTAGGGCTATGGGGAGTAGGGATGTCGGAGTCAGTGAGATTGGCTCAGGACAGGACAAGGTTCAGAACTGTTGTACATAGGGTCACTATGAGTTACAGGCAACTAGTTGGCATTTAACAACAACAACAATCCTAATAAGGGAGCTCAGGTGGCTTAGAGCTGCTCTGCCAACCCAAAGGCACATAGTTTGAATCCACAAGCTGTTCTATGGGAGAAAGACCCAATTAGCTGTTGCCTCAGAAAACCCACTGGCGGGTCAACTTTGGGCCATTTGCAACTCGATGATACATAAAAACAACAATTCTAATAAGCCAACAATAAATAGAATGTTAATTTGCCTCATATATGATTAATTTTCTAGAAAATCTTAACAAAAATTTATAAAATACGTATTTAGACAATGAAATAAATTAGTAGTTTCTATTCAGAAAATATTAAAGAAGGATATTAAATGAAACATGATGATGCATAGCAAAGAGGTTCAGAGATTTATTTCAAGGAAATATTCTTCAGTTGATTGCAGTAAGAGCTATACACCTCTGTAATATACTTAAAGTTGCTGATGGTATAGTTTATTGGATGGAATGTGTAGTGTGTGAATATAGTATTCCAGTAAGTTTGTAATAAAAAGAAAAACTCGATTAAAAATCTGAAAACATAATCTTTGAAATTAAAAAATGCTATAGGGACAGCGCGGTTGGCGCAGGATAGAGCAGAGTTTAGGGCTGTTGTGCATAGGGTCGCTATGAGTCGGAAACGACTCGACGGCACATAACAACAACAACATAGGGACAGCGCAGGAGGGAAAGGCTCTCTGTGAGGTGGATTGATTCAGTGACTGGGGTAATTAGGATGGGGGTGTCGGAGACAGAGCAATTGGCACAGGACAGAAAAGAGTTTAGGGCTGTTGTACATAGGGTCGCTATGAGTCGCAAGCGACTAGATGGCACATAACAACAACAGCAACATGGGAGAACTAAAGTAAATTAGATGTATTTGAAAACAGAACTACTGAAGACAAGCTCAGAAAAGATCCTTAGCTGCTTTTACCTCTTAACAGTCTAGAGTTTTAAACAACTAGAGTTTTAGACTACCTGAATGAGTGTTAAATTTGTACTCCAACACAAATCCTTGAAAGGTCGTTACCATTTTTGTTGTTATCTCCTTCATTCTCTCCCTCTTTTTCGTAAGCATCCTGAGCACGTGCGCGCTCTCTCTCTCTTCCTCTCTCTCTCTCCCCATGTTTGATGTTAAAGGAAACCAGTCAAAACATTGACTGAACGTAGCTAAAGAAACATACTTTAGAAATTATACATGACAAAGAACACAGACTATAAAAATGCTGAAGAATGTGAATAAACAAACAACTATAGCCTGTAAAAGCAAATCCTAAAGTGGAGAAAGACTCAAATTTCTAGAGTTACCATATTAAAATTCTCAAAATGTTCAGATTTCAATTACAACCAAAAAAAATAGAAAGTATGTAAATAAATAAGAAAGTATGTGTTATTTACAGAAGAAATTTACAGAAACAATCAGAGTAATACATAAACATTGGATTTAAAATATAATACCATATCAATTGCTATGGCGTTTATACTCATTCATAACAAACAGAACAGAGTAGACTTCCTCACAGAGTTTTCAAAGGTATAAATCTTATGGATGCAGATTGCCACATAACTCTCTCTATCAGCTGATGATTTCAAAGCACTGATCTTTTGATGAGCAGCTAAATGCCTAATCACTGAGACACCTGAGACACCAGAGCATCTGATATTTGACTTACTAGATTTTCCATCAACCCTCTTTAATATGATTAAAGAGCTAAGATAAACCACAAACAATTAAAGAAAAATACAGGACCAATCTATGAGAAATTGTTGCTGTTGCTATTAGGTACCTTCGAGTCTAGTATGACTCATAGCCATCCTATGAACATCAGATCTGAAACCTTCTCTATCATGTGCCATTCTTATTAAAATCCATTGTTATAGTCACTGTGTCAATATATTTCATTGAGAGTCTTCTCTCTCCTTCACTGACCTCTACTTTTCTGAGCATAATCATAACACTAGCAATATAGAGAAATTTTAAAAGGGAGTCACATATTAGAACTGAATATTATAATAAAGTTTAAAACCCATGAGAAGGTTTCAATAGCACATTTTAGGAAGTAGAAAAAAACGTAACAAACGTGAGGATATGATCTAGTTTAAAGAGTTGACATTTTTAAAATACACGGAGGATAAGAGATCTGTGTAAATACCACAAAGTGCACCTATGAATAATAAGAATTTGAGAAGAAAAGGAGAGAAAGTGATAGAAGGAATATATAAGGAAATAATCATCAAAATTTTCCTAAATCTTGTAAAAGACATAAAACCACACACTAAACAAGTTCAACAAACTCAAAAAAGAGATAGAATGAAGAAAGCCATACTCAGATAGATACCTTATAGTCTAATTATACAAATCCAAGTACAAAGAAAATATCAAATAATCAATGAAGTTATTAATTATGTAAAGATAATTTAAGGTTAAATACTATTTCTTATTGAAAATCAAGATTAATTATATTATGCTAAGTCTCTTTGGACATATAGGTGAGGCTATTCCTTAGGAAAGAACATCTTGCTTAGAAAGATAGAAGGTGAGCAAAGGAGAGGAAGACCTCCAGTGAGGTGGATTGATTGACCTGGTGACATCAGTAATGGGTTCTAGTGTGTCAGAGATAATGACAGTGGCACAGGATAGTGCAGGGTTCAAGCAGACTGTTCATAGGGTCGCTATGAGTATTACTGGACTCAGTTAGCACCTAACAAGTCTTTACCATGACCCTCTCCAATTCTTGGAATGTTATTATTAGAAGGTAACAAAAGATTCAATAATGATAGGAATATGCATTTAGCTGGAGTAAAATAAAATATGTGGTGCTTTGATGTGGTCTTCACTAATGTCCTTTCCAAATATTGAAAGATAATCAGTTTGGACATAGTTTGAGATATTTAATTTTAAAGATTTCCTATCAGTTAAGTATTGATTTTTAGCTGTTCCTAAAAGTTATGAATATTTTTTATATTATAGATATATTTATATAATAGTTGTTTATAAAATTTATGTTTCTGACTGCTGATGAGAAAAAAAATACTTTTGTCCTGCTTTCCTAATGGAACACAAAATTACTGTACACACAAAGAGTAAGACAGCGATAACAGCATTTTATTTATGCTACCAGATTCTTAAAGTTCAGAAGAAGAGTACCACACTCCATGGCCAATTTGATGAGGAAGATGAGGAAGAAGAAGGAAAAGTAGTGAGGTATGGAAAACTTTGTCCAATAATATCGTCAAGAAAAGAGAGGGAGGGAGAGAGAGATAAATGTTAATTCCTGAATTGTCCAACATGGATGTCTAGGGTTCCATAAGGTTCTGTGGCTTGCTTTCCCCTGTGCCCACCAGAAAGCTGTTCTCTTTTGTTTACTATTTGTCCTTAATGGTTTTTTAATCCCCATATGTGACCACTTGCAGTGTATTTCTGGACCAGGGATAGGATACAGAGATAGTTGAGGTAGAAGACATGACTCTGAGTATGAACTCTTGAGTTTTGTTTGGCATGGACGGGAAGCTACTAACTTCCTCTCTCTCAGTTCCCACTACAGTTGCCTATGCCTATTTCTCTAGCCTCAATCAGAGCGGGAACAACAAGACAACTGCAAGCTAAATTCCATAATGTTTTAATATGATGTTCACATACTGTGCATATCACATAACATTCTATTTCACAGAATGTATCATAGATGTTAAGCAATGAAAAAATATATATGTATGTTTTGTGGTCATGAAAAGTAAAGAGATTATAATAGATAGGTAGATAGATAGATAGATAGATAGATAGATAGATAGATAGATAGATAGAGAGATAGATAGATAGATAGATAGATAGATAATAAATCAATCCACCATGCACAGCTTTAGTTATAGTAATTGAGATCAGTCATATAAGACTATATCTGTTTTTATCTTTTTCTCTACATTACTTTTGGTATTTTAAAGTGAGGAAAGGCTAGTGAAGTTGGTCTGTAATGGTTGTTTGGTGGCAGTTATGTGCTGTTGAGTTTACTATAACTCATAGTGACCCTGTGAGCAATAGCTCTGAACCCTGCCATCTCCTGAACCAATCTCACCATCTCTAACATGCCTGGTTCCATTGCCATCATCACTGTGTTAATTTGTCTCATTCAGAGTCTTCCTCTCCTGCTCTGACTCTTTACCCTTCCATGCATTATGTACTTCTCCAAGTATTGGTCATTCTTTGAAGATGCCCAAAGTATGTGAGACAGAGTTTCAAACTCGTTGCCTCCAAGAAGCAACCTGGTTTTACCCTTTCCAGGATAGATATGTTTGTTCTCTTGGCAGTCCATGGTATGTTCAATGCTTTTCTTCAGCACCACAACTCTAAGGCATCAATTCTTCTGTCATCCTTACTAGCTCTCAGATGCATAGTGTGTAGGATGAAGCAAGTATAATTATAATGAGTTTATCTACAGTTTATCTTTGCAAGCAGTTAATAAGTCATTGCTGTGTTATTTAAAACATAGACTAAGCAAAATAATCACTTTCAAGTAATTAATATGCATATGAAAGTTAGACAATGACTAAGGATGACTATATAAGTATCAATGCCTTTAAACTATGTGCTGAAGAAGAGCACTGAATATTCCATGGACTGAAAAAAGAGCAAATAAGTCTATCTTGGAGAAGGTGAAATTATGGTGCTCCTTAGAGGTGAGGATGTTGAAACTTCATCTCACATGCTTTGAATATGTTTTCAGGAGGGGCCAGTCCTTGGAAAAATAGACATCATGCTGAGTAAGATGGAAGGTCAGAGAAAGAACAGGAGACTCAATAAAATGAAATGATACAATGACTGTAACAATGAACTCAAGCATATCAGGGATGGTGAGGATGGTACAGGAGAAGACAAGTTTCAGCCCTGCAATGCAGAGTCACAATGAATCTCAGTAAGTCAAATTATTTCATTTTAGAAAAACACACCTTGTGTAAAATTTATCAAAAGATCATTCATTAATAAAGAATCTCAATGAATGTGATAAACCTTGTTATACAAACGATCTTTTGTACTCTCATTTCATATAACAAATTTTTTAATCTTTTTTAATCAGATCCATTCCTTTTCTTTAATTTATAGTTAGGTCAGAATAGGTAGGTGCATAGAGTAATTATTTAGTCTTTATATTTCAGATACTTGATGATTTTTAAATGATGTAATAGCTGCATATGTGGCAAGAAAAGTAGATTGTGATGATGAATTTGTTGTAGGTAAAGATTGGTTCATTTATCTCAAAATAATGGCAAATGTACCTAATCTTAAAGGGCATATGTGAGTTGTTTGTAAATGGGACATCCTTAATGCAAGGGCTTTCAGTTTATTAAAAGTTCCAACTAATGTGAAATGCTCTGGTCATTTTCTTCTAACTTTGGATATTGTGTCACAAGAAAAATGCAAACAAATAATTAATTATTGAGTATATCAGAAGAATAGAGAATTTATGCAGCGATAATGTGGTTTCAAAGAAGACCACGACTTTACAAAAGTTTGGAACTTCTAGACTTACTTCCTTAACCTGGAATATAAAGATCTGATTTCTATATATTTTTAGTTCATTCTTGATTTAAAATGACATTACATTAAGAATAGACTGAAGCTAAACTTTGAAAAAACTGTATAATTAATAATTCTCCCAGAGCTATGGATGTTGCTTCTACTAATTCTACTATTTAATTTAAACAATTTCTTGGAACTTAGGAAGGTGAATAAAGTCAGATTTTATCTTTTCAGAAACCAACTCAAGTAATTTATATTAAGAAATTAAACTAGTTTAGGTGTCTACTGACTCCCAAGAAAAGAACTATGAGAGAGATTACGCATATTTAACCTTAAATAATGACATACTTATCTGTTGTTACTCCAAGGAATGGTTGATTAATCAGAGGATTCAGAGAATGAAACTACAAGGAAGCAATGTCTATGAACCAGGAGTTCAGCAAAACTACAAGAAGACATTGCAACTTTACACGAATCTCAAGAAGGGAAGTCAATAGTCTCTAAGGACTTGATATTAAAGGTACGACATAATTAACAACAACAACACCTCAAACTGTAAAGCTCACTGACATAAAGCCAGAATCACCTCGCAGGTTGTCAGAGGCTGTAAACTGCAGAGAAGGAGATTGTCCATCTTTTCCCAACGAAAAGCTGCCGCATTCAAATCTTCCTTATTTGGGTTGGCAGTGCAAACTCCTACCCACAAGGCACCAGAGTAAAATACCAGGCAAAATTAATCCTTGAGTTTAGGCGGTTTGGGGGCTATAGCTTCTTGTTATAAGGCAAAAGCGATTTCACAGCAGAAAACAGAAACAAAGCAAAAAAAAGAGGAAAAAAAGAAAAGCTATCTATATATTAAGTTTGTTTAAAGCTCAATGTTAAATTGTATAACTAAACCTGTATCATTTACACAAAAAGGCCTAATGTTTGACCTATTTCGTATTTAAAGCTTAATGTTGATTTATGTTATTTGGTTCTTGTTTCTTAGGAGGTGTGATTTAGTGAGTTTATGGTTCACATTGGTTATTGGCTTTGACTTTTGCCTCATTACTGCATAAGTACATACAAATAACTGCTGATGCTGATCAGGGGGTTTGATCAGTCTTGCTATCTTGCTAGGTTGAACTGGTACAAAAAGAAAGTGGAAATCTTTATACCAGCAAGGAAGAAGAAATAGAGACTATAGAGTGAGTCCTTCAGTGCTAGACGTTTCTGCATGAGAAGGAGACAGACAGACATCAAAGCAGCAGCACAGAAAAGATGCAGAGAACCAGAGACCTGTATGAGACAGAGTGAACCCAAGACTGGCATTCCCCATGACTCAGATCCAGGGTCAGAAACCTTCACTAAGCTTGCTGGAGGATCAGAGGAGAGATACTATAACTCTGACTCGTAGGACAGAGAACTTTGCAACATTTTCCTAAAGTGTGGAGGCTGAAGAGCATGCAAGCACACTTGAGAAGAGGTCCTGATTGAAGAATTGTATCCTTTTGCCAATCTGAATTGTAACCTGACAACTTCTTTAATAAATCCCATAACTGTGAGTATGGTTCTGTGAGTTCTATGTTTCCATTGCAACATAATAATGGGCCCAGTAGCAGCACCGAAAGAGCTCTAGGCAGGATGGTTGGTGTTAGAATTGGTATAGCAGTTGGGGAAGCATGGAGCAGGTCTGACCTCAAATGATTTTATTTTGTGCTATTAAAGTTATTGATGGGAACTCTTTCTCTCTGTGTAGTTAGTGGAGGTCAGATACAGACACCTCTAGGTCACTGGCACTCTTTCTAAGTATTGTATATATAGAATAAAATTACAATAGATAACATCCTTAAGCTCATGTCTTCTCATAGTCAATTTACCATAATAGATAATATATATTTGTCTAGAACATAGTTTTTCTATTTTACTAGACTATTGCATCCAACTCTATATTATTTTAAAGATAGTCTATTCAAACTGAACACATAGTTTTAAATAAAGAATAATCATTACCAGCTTTCATTGCAAAATGTAAGAAGAATAATGGAACAGCATGTTGGTAATACACAAAGATTTCACCTCTGAGACATGATTTTCTGTCTGTTCATGATCAAAAGCAAAACAAGCTTACTTATATTAATACAGGCAATTTTTCTAACTCTGCCTTAAGCTATTTCAACCTCAAGCTTCTCATTTTCAAAGACATTAAATCTTAAGAGACATGTTGTATTTTAAGCTACTAGTCAAATTGATCAATTTAAAAATATATCTACCTACAATGCACATCTAAGTAAATTCCATAAGGAAAAAAATGAGTAGCTTTTGATGGAGTCTAGATAAATAATTCCTTCAAAGTAATATTTTGTGTTAAATTTGAAAAAAAAAAAACAGACTTCATGTCAATTTTCCTAACTTTAAAAAATTTATAAACAAGAACACTAAAATTAAATACATAATTATCTTTCTCTATTTCTAGAAACTGAGTCAGAATTTACTCTCTATAATGACATTGCTTTAGTATCTAACTATTGTAGTAGTACCAATACAGTTAGTATTAGGCAATAACTGTCCGTCTACTGAAAATGCAAAAGCTTGATCCATTATCTGACCCAGGCTTTTAACTACTTGTGAAGTAAGACTTTAGGAATCAATGGAATGCCAACTGGTATGTTTCAAGTAATGGATGCATCCCTGGACATACTGACAGCTACCTGGCTTATTGCCCATAAGAGTTGTATATTTGTGCTCATTGACAAAATTGATTTAACAAAGTGTGAAAATTATTGAACAATATCACATGCAAGCAAAGTATTGCTGAATATAAAAAAATGGCTAGAACAGTACATTGACCAAGAATTTCCAGAAGTTGAAACTAGGTTTAGAAGAGGCTATGGCATCAAGGATATCATTGCTGATGTCAGATGGATCCTGACTGAAAGCAGAGAATACCAGAAGAAAGTCTATTTGTGCTTTATTGACTATGAAAAAAGGCATTTGACTGTATGGATCCTAACAACCTATGGCTAACATTGAAAAGAACAGGAATCCCTGATCATTTAATTGTATTCATATGAAACCTAACCCTAGACCAAAAGACTGTTGTGAGAACAGAGAAAGGAAACAGTGTGGTTTAAAATTAGGAAAGATGCACATCATGGTTGTATCCTTTCTCCATATCTATTCAGTCTTCACACTGAGTAAATAATGTGAGAAACTGGACTCCCTAAAGAAGAATGTGGCATCAACATCAGAGAAAAACTCATCAACAGTCTGTGCTATGCAGATGACACAACCTTACTTGCTAAAAGTGAAGAGGAATTGAGAAATTTACTTCAGAGGATCAAAAATTACGGTCTTCAACATAGATTGCATTTCAACATTAAGAAGACAAAAATTCTCACCACCAGATCAATAAATGTTATGATAGATGAGAAAAGATTGAAATTTTGTCAATAATTTTATCTTACTTGACTCCACTATCAACACCACTGGTGTCAGTAGTGAAGAGTTCAAGAGCCATATTGCATTGAGCAAGTATTCTGTCAGGGACCTCCCCAAATTACTGAAAGGCAATGATATCCATTTGAAGACTAAGATGCACCTGATTCAGGCCATTGTATTTCAGTCACCTATATACATCTGGGAGCTAGTCAATGAATAAAGATGACAGAAAAATTGATGCCTTTGGGTTGTGGTGTTAGAGAAGGGTACTGAATATCCCATAGACTGCCAAAAAAAACAAAATAGGTATGTCTTGGGAGTGACTCACCAGAGGCAAGGATGGCAAAACATAATATCACATATTTTGGACATGTTGCTTGGAAAGTCTGTTCTGTGGAAAGAGTTATCATGTTTGGACAGTTGGAGGGTCAGTGAAAGATAAAACAGCTATCAAAGAGATGGCTTTCACAGCGACTCCAGCAATAGGATCAAGTGTGTCAGAGATGATGAAGAGTATGGTGTACCATAGGACAGGGTGCAAATCCATTATTGTTAGGGTTGCTGAGTCATACTCAACTCAATGGCATCTTACAACAACATTAGTCAATTTGGATATTCTTTACTATCAGCCAAAGTCTACCTGACATCAGCTATTATATCCCTCATTCCATAACTTTTTCTGAATCCAGTTTGAATTTTTGGCAATTTCTTATTGATGTACTGTTCCAGATATATTTTAATAATCCTCAACAATATTTTACTTGCCTAAGATAGTAATGTTATTGTTTAATAATTCTTAGCACATACTAGTGCATACATTCAGGGCTAAGTTTGTTTGTTGAAACAAGTCAACTGATATTCTATCTACTTCTAGAATCTATTATTTTATTCAATAGCTTCAGAGCAGTTTGAACTTCTTTCTTCATTACAATTGGTTATTGTTCATATGCTAGCTATTTCTTGAAATGTTTCAGTATTGACCAATATTTTTTTTTATAAGTGACTTGGTATTCCTTTTTTTTTAACTATTTCAAGATTTTGTCAGTAGAATCCTTCAGTGTTTGTTCTTCAGATGATTCATCTCGAGGAATCAAACGTGAATTCTTCACTTTTTATTTTCTGACCCCAGTGTCTTGCACATTTCATTATAATATGCTGCATTTCCCCCATCAAGCTGCTCTTTAAAAAATTGTTTTCATTTCTCTTACTTTATAATTTCTTTCTTTTGTTTTGACCCCTGTACCTGCTAGCCCCATTTCAGAGTCTTGTCTAACATCCATTTTGTCTTATCAGTCTCCCTGTCTTTGTAATGACCTTTTCGCTTTTTCAAAGATGATATCCTTCATGTCATTCCACAATTCACTTGGTCTTCAGTCATTAGTATTCAATGTATCAAATCTAGTATTGACACGATTTTTCAATTCAAGTAGAATAGACTCAAGGGCTCCTTTTGGAATAGAGACTAAGGGATATCATTGCTGATGCCAGATGGATTTTAGCTGAATTCCAAGAATACAAGGGGAATGTATGCATGTGCCATATTGACTATACAAGGGCGTTTGTGTAAATCAGAACAAATTGTGGCTAGTACTGAGAATAATGGGAATACCAGAACATTTAATTGTGTTCATGTAAAACTTATAAAAGATTAAGAAGCAATTTTCCTAACATAACAAGGGAATATTGCATGGTTTAAAATGAAGAAAAGTGTATGTCAGAGTTATATCCTTTCTCCATACTTATTCAATCTGTATGTTGAACAAATTATTTGAGAAACTAGACCACATGAAGAAGAATGTGGCATCATTCTCGGAGATAGACTCATTAACAACCTGCATTATGCAGATGACACAACTTTGCCTGTAGAAGGTAAAGAACACTTAAAGCATTACAGAAGATTTAAGATTAGAGCCTTCAATAAGAATTATATCTCAACATCAAAAGAAACAAAAATCTTCAACACTGAACCAACAGTCAGGATCATGATAGAGAGAGGAAAGATTGAGTTTGACAATTATTTCATTTTACTTGGATTGACAATCAATAACGATGGAAACAGCGATCAAGAAAGGATGTCAGTTTAAAGACTAAGGTGTGCCTAAGTCAAGCCATATTGTCATTGTTGTGTATGACCCAGTTGGAACCAACCCAGAGCTACCCTCCATTGAGTTTTTAGCACAATAAATCACAGAGGCAGAGATTTCCCCCTTTTTTAGCCCCCACAAAGCAGCCAGTGGATTCAAACGGCATGTCTTTGGGTAGGCAGCCCATCTCTCTACTACTAGGCCAACAGAACTCCCTAATCCAATCTATAGTACTTTCAGTTCCTTCCTATGCATCTGAAATTTGAAGAATGAATAAGGAAAACAGTACAGTAATTAATGTCTTTGAATTGTGGTGTTGGAGAAAAATACTGAATATATCATGGACCACTGATAGCACAATTCTATTTTAGAAAAACTGTGACACGTGTTCTTTAAAGGCTAGGATGGTGAAACTCCGTCCCATATACTTTGAGCATGTTGTCAGAGAGACCTGAACTTGGAAACAGACATCATGCTGGGGACAGTGGAGAGTCAAAGGGTAAGAAGACTCTCAATATGGCTTGACTCAGTGACTGTAACAACAGACTCGAGCATATCAAGAGAACTTGAGAACAGTGCACAATAAAGCAAGGTTCAGCTCTATTGTTAATAGGTTGCTATGAGTTTCCATCTACTCTGTGCCACCTAACAATAGTAACATCAATTTGAGGAGTGGGAACCACATAAAGTCCCTTTTGACTATCATGTACAGGGTGATACTTGACCCTATCAATATCTAAAAGAAATACATAGAAGGCAGGCAATTTGGAAAAAGGATTTTAAACACATAGTACTCGTCAGTAATAATTCTGAAAAGAAACATGTGGCACATGGTTAAGATGTCTTTGGGATGTTGTTTTAGAGATACTAAATTACTGTCTTGCCCTTTAAAATTTGTGAATTTCATTCAGTCAACAAAATACTGATGACACTTGCTTATTTATAACAGTAAGAAGGCATATTCTTTTATGTCTTTAGTTTTATAAATTAACTCCACTTAAACACTCTTTTAATGATAAATCTAATTTCAGATGATGTTCAATGCTGAGTTTTAGAACAGGCATCAGAATATTCCACATTTAACTTCAGAGACCTCCTGGCATGTGAAAACCCCTAGAACTTGTGATATGTCCTCTCAAGATAAAAATAAAGCCCACCACCACTGCCACCCTGACTGACATAATGAAAAGATTGGGTATGGGAAACCATGGTAGCTTTTTGGAAAGTGAAATTACTTTTTTAAATATCTTAGTTCCACAAATGATTACACATTCAACTACTAGCCAAAAGGTTGGTGGTCAAAACCCACCAGAAGAATCTTATAAGAAAAGTCTGCTTTTAAAAGACCACAGTCTTACAAACCCAATGGAGCAACTTGAGTCAAAGTTGCTAAATTGAAAAGTGAGTCTATTGTATTTCCATTGGTTTCTCATAAGAAAGAGAAATGGTGTATCTCTTGACAAAACTGTAAGAGGACAGCATTTGAGAAATAACTCTCAAGTTTGCCTTCCAATAAGTCGGAAATTTTCTATCACCCTTTATTTAAAAGTTTCTATCTAAATCCACTCAGTCCTCAAACTGTCTATTGCTGACAATGAATAAGGGGCAGGGAGATGTTGATGTGAGAGAGAGGATAGTGAAATAGCCTGCATTACACCGTTATTAGTGGTTCATTTTATATGATTGTCTATGTTGTTTCAGTAAGAGATGGCAAACCTTGACATGCCTCCAGAAACTCTATGAACTTTGATAAATACTGATGGTTGTTGAGGGGTTTCAGGCTTTTTGTTCATGGTATTGGTATGAGTTGTGCTTGACTTGAAGGCAATCAACAACAAAAACATAAACACATACCCCAAAAAACTATCTGTCTACTAAAAAAGGGAATCCCAGCAGAAAGAAGCTGTGAGGTGGGTGGCTTGTAAGAGTCTGGAAGAAAGAAAACAGGCCAGTTTGTACTGCTTATCTGAAGAAATCATGGAGAGACACCACTTAGAGTCTTCTAAGAAATCAGAAGACAATAGTGACAAGTTAGCGTTAACTAAACAACAGTCTTGTGTATGAAAACCAACCAAATACAACAGAGAAGAAGTATAGGTTAGAGGAATGGACAATGAACCAAAAGTCAATCTGATGGAATACTGAATACAAAGTAAATTTGCAAAATATATAAGACTGTGTCTTTAAAAGCTAAAAAGATGCTCCTCTGATGAGTGAAAATGAACACAATTCATAAAGTTGGACTGAGACGTTTTTAGTAACTCAGGAAAAATGGAAGACGTTGATATAGTAATAAGTCATACAAAAAATAAATCTGTTGTCTTTATACATTAAATAATTGAAGTTCCTCAAGAAATTCATTATAGAATTTCAATTTTTCCCGTATTAAAATAAATTCTTAAATAAATTAAATCTGAAATCATACTTCACTTACACATTAATAACATACAAATTTTCATTTGCCTTTTGCCGATCTGCACAATTATATATTTTACATCTATACATTTATGTTGTTGTGTATTGTTGAGTGGGAACTCATAGCTGACCCTCCACTGGGTTTTCAGAGGAAGTAAATCTCATGAGAGGACACTGCCTCTCTTTGTCCCATGGAGCATTTGGTGGATTTAAACAGCATGCCTTGGATTTGGCAGCATAAATCCTTATCCCAATATTTTATAGCCATCTAATACCTTATAACCTTCCATAATGAAAGATATATTCAATATTCATTTTTTCTCCCTTGTAATTTGTATACTATTTTTAATATTTTAATCTAATTTTAGCTACTATACATGAGATAACTATTTCAGTTCATATGGTTTTCAATTAGTTAATTATAGTAGAATTTTTTGTGAGATATTACAGTACAGCTAGTAATAATTTGGAGATCTATCTATCTATCTCGCATGTGTGCGCGCTCTCTCTATATATTTTTTTCTCTATATATATCCTCTCTCTATATATTTTCTATATATATATTCTATATAGTCTATATATAGTCTATATATTCTATATATATATATATCGTTTCCCTGCAGTTTTAGCAGTATTAAATCATATCTACTTTTAAAGCATTGCTTACTTTCACTCACTCACTTCTTGTCATTAAGTTGGAAGCCACTCTTAGCTGACTGTCCACCAGGTTTCTAAATATTGAATTACACAGGAATCACACATTGGTCCTTTTTCTCCCTCAGAGTTGCTAGTGGGTTTGAACTGTCAGAGAAACTGGCCTTTGGATTAACAGCATGTACAGGCTGGTATAGTTGTTTTAATGTGCATGAAAGGGAACAGTTTCCTGGTTTTATTTTCTCATGTTTAAATTACCTCTTCATATTCTTTGTTCACTTTATTAACTGGAATCTTGATGTCATTCTATACACTAAAAGGAGCTTTTCATAATCAAATGGACATTTCATAAGTTAATAAATTTTCATACTATTTTAAAATCACTTAAACCTACATATATTCTTATAGCTTAAATCCCCTTATAGCATGCCTGTGAATAAGTACAAGCATAAACATCTCCTTACTCGAAGGATAGTCCTCTTGCCTTTAATTGTTCTAGCCTTCTAAATTATTAAAGAACTCATGCCATTTGGGAGGAAAGGCTCATCACTAAGTACATGATTTCCACTCAAGTAATTACATTCTGCTAATTGGACTTACTCTTGTGGCATTCCTGAGGGATAGGCTTCCCTGGGCCTAAAGAGCCTAACGTAGTTTATTTTGGACAGTCAAAGGACAATAAGCTTTCTGTGTGGGCAAAGCTATCCTTTTCTGGAATTATTTTCCTTTGAAAGTTATTGAGAAAGATCCATTTATCTTCATTCTACACATCATAATCTTCCATTTCCATCCCAAGGTATAGAATATGAAGGAATTGTGAACTCGAGCAGAGATTCATACAACCTTAAACATGGACATGTTTAGGAAAAAATAGGTTGGGAGCAATTGAATCTGTCTTGGGCTGTCTTTTCAAGATCAGAGAGAGAGAGAGAGAGAGACAGAGAGAGAGAAGATAGAGATAGATGTTGTTATTTGCCATCAAGTCGCCTGCCACTCATAGCGACCCTATGCATGACAGCCCTAAACCCTGCTCTATCCTGTGCCAATCTCACTGTCTCTGACACACCTACCCCCATTACCCCAGTCACTGAATCAATCCACCTCATAGAGGGTCTTCCTCTCCTGTGCTGTCCCTCCACCCTCCCGAGCATGACATCCCTCTCTAAGGATTGGTCCCTCCTTTCAACATCTTCAAAGTATGTCAGACAAAGTTTCAGAATCCTTGCCTCCAAGAAGCAGTCTGGTTTAACCCTCTCTAGGATGAATCTGTTAATTCTCTTAGCATTCACGGTATGTTCAATATTCTTCTCCAACACCACAACTCAAAGGCATCAATTCTCCTTCTATCATCCCCACTGTCTGGTTCTCTGACACATAGCAAGTGATTGCAAAGACCATGTCCTGTATCAGGTGTATCTTATTCTCCAGAGTGACATCATTCCTCTTCAGTACTTTGGAGAGGTCCCTAACAGCAGACTTTCCCACTGAAATACATTTTTTCATTTTCAGGCTCTTGGTGCCAAGAGTGTTAATTGTGGAGCCAAGTAAACCAAAGCTGTTAACAATCTCAATCTCTTCACTATCTATCATGATGCTGCCAATTTGCCCAGAGGTGAAAATCTTTGTTTTCCTGACCTCAGTCTAGAGGTAAGGAGTTGTACTTCCAGTCTAAAGACATGAAGCTTGAATCTACTGCACTAGTGGATAAAAGTGAATAATCTCCTGTGAGATTTACAGCACCTGAAAAATCTGATAAAGGGTCAGCTGTGAGTATAATAACAACAACATATCTACCTATCTATTGAGCTATATCTATATATACATCTATATAGATATATATCTATATAGATATACATATATATGTATATGTGTGTGCACACACACACACACACAAACAACCCATAAATATGTATATATAGAGAGAGTTACTTAAAAGACTGGACTTTATAGATGTGGAAACTGGCAAATCCCAGATCCATGGGTCAAGTGTCACAGTTGAGATTTTCTTGCGTGTTTATAGTTTCAAAGGCTGATAATACCAAAATCAGTAGATTAGGAAAAAAGCTGCTGCCTCACATCCCCAAAACCGGAAGTTGGAGGATAAGCAGTTGCATGCAGTAAGGTGAGTAAAGCAAGTGAGCTTTTGCTAGAATATCCATATACATAAACTAGTTCACGTCCAGGGATGCTCTCCTAACATTAGATCACAAAATATAGAACTGTTACATAATACTGAGACTCACCGTCTAGCCAAGTTGATGAATAACAGTAATCATCACAGTCTGCTAGAGCAAAGACTAGTAGAATGATGGTCAAATATGCTTCAAATCTAAGCTCTGATTCTAACTGAGACCTAAATCTTCCAGCAATATAAGTAAGAGAAAAACTATCAACATTTCTGTGAAAACTTAGAAGGCATTTCTGTTCACATTATTGAGTTATAAGTGATCCCAGATAACATCATAAAATCAAGGAATTTGTCCCAAAATCTGTAACTACACTCCTTGATGCTTACACCAAGATTAAAATGAAATCGTTGCAATGAGAAGTGAGTAAATAGTTCCCACAAGCCTTCTTATTTGTCCAAAAAAATTAAGACTTTAGGGAGAAAAGGAAACGTACAGAAGAAAGTAAGGTGGTGAGTAGTAAATATGTGATGAGGTATTTTGGGTTTTAGGTGAAAATAAGTTGTTTGAAAGATTCTAAAGGTTGTTAGGTGCACTTACATTTGTGAGAAATTGCCACAATAGTTCCACCATTTACTTCATTAATTACTTTTAAAATTCAGAGAAGAGAAGGTGGGTCTGGAGTCAGACTAGGAGGACTTGAATCAATTGTACAAGACTTACATGTGAAGCAATAAGCTGATTTATTTGCACCTGGATGCAGGTAGCTTGTGATCTCAAATTAGAGGTCAGCAGCTTTTGCTATAAGGGCACTTTGGTGGCTCAGTGGCAAGAGACTGTACTTTAATCCCAAAGGTACACCAGCCCCTCTGTGGGAGAAGGATAGGCAATCTCCTGCACTGATTACTACCTCTTAAAACCTACTGGAGGGTCAGCTATGTGTTAGTTCTGACTCTTTGGTAAACAACAGCTTTTGCTGTTAGTAGGGGCTGTATATACAGAGATTGTTGGTGGGTTCAGCAGATCACATGAAGAAGTCTTGGCTGGGCAGTATTCTGTTAGTGCCTTTTTCTTATCTGCTAGGTATAGTCTTAGGACAGCTCTTTTTCTGTAGTCTTCCTAGGATTTCCTATTTTTAGTCAATTCAGATTTCCACTAGAAATTATGGGAAGGGTTTTATTGAAGAAATAGAAATTTTAGCAACAATGTTGTTATTTGCAATCGAATTGCTTGCCACTCATAGCAACCCTTTCTATGTACAATAGCCCTGAAACCTATTCTATCCTGTACTAACTTTACTTTCTCTGACATACCTACCCTCACTACCCCAGTCACTAAACCAATCTTATTGATGGTCTTCTTCTCTTTCTCTGTCCCTCTATCCTTCCAAGCTTGATGTCCATCTCCAAAGACAAGTCCTTCCTTACAAAATACCCAAATATGTCAGACAAAGCCTCAGAATCCTTGCCTCCAAGGAGCAACCTGGTTTTACCCTCTCCAGGACAAACTTGTTTGTTCTCCTTACAGTCCATGGTATATTCAACACTCTTCTCCAGCACCATAGCCCAAAGGCATTAATTCTCTTTATGTCATCCCAGGATACTTTGCACACAATTGCGAAGACTATGGCCTGGATCAAGTGTACTTTAGTCTCCAGACTGACATCACAAAGAAAATTAAACCAAATCCACAGGAACCAAAATTTGACCTTGACTTTATACCACTTGAATTTCAAAACCATCTCAGGAACAGGTTTCAGTCATTGAACACCAATGAGTGAAGACCAGATGAACTATGAGAGGATATAAAAAAATATCATCCATGACGAATGCAAAAGACCATTACAAAGGCAGGGGAGAAAGAAAAGACCGATCTAGATGTCAGACAAAACTCTGACTATTACACTGGAGTGCCAAAAAGTCAAAACAAAGGGAAGAAATTAAGGAGCTGAACAGAAGATTTCAAAGGGCAACACGGGAACACAAAGCAAAGTATTATAATGGAATGTGCAAAGTGTTGGAGTCAGATAATCAAAAAAGTCAAACTTGCTAAGCATTTCTTAAACTGAAAGAATTGAAAAACAAATTCAAGCCTTGAGTTGCAATACTTAAGGATGCTTTAGACAGAATATTAAATGATCCACGAAGCATTAAAAAAAGGTGGAAGGAGAATGCAGAGCCACTGTACCAAAAGGAATTGGCTTACACAGAAGAATTTCATGAAACAATGTATAAGCAAGAGCCTGTGGTGATGAATGAAGAAATTCAAGCTTCTCTGAAACAATTGGCAAAAAACAAGTCCCCAGGAATTGATGGCATACCAATTGACATATTTCAACACACACTGCCCTGAATACACTCACTAAATTGTCTCAAGAAATCTGGAGGACAACCACTTGGCCAACTGACTGAAGAGTTCTCATTCCAAAGAAAGGTGACCTGACAGAGTGCAAAAATTATTGAACAGTATCATTAATATCACATGCAAGCAAGATTCTGCTGAAAATTATGCAAAAAATGACTGTAACAGCACATCAACAGAGAACTGCCTGACGTGCAGGCTGGATTTAGAAGAGGCCGTGGTACTATGGATATTGTAGCTAATGTTAGAAGGAACTTGGCTGAAAGCAGAGAGTACCAGAGGAATGTTTATCTGTATTTCTTTGACTATGCAAAGGCATTAGACTGTGTGGATCACAACAAAATGTGGCTAACACTGAGAATAATGGGAATCCCAGAACATTTGATTGTACCTTTGTGAAACTTATACTGGGACCAGGAGGCAGTCGTCAGAACAGAGCAAGGAAACACTACCTGGTTCAATATCAGGAAAGATTTATGCCAGGGAGGTGTCCTATCTCCATACCTCTTCAATCTATATGCATAACAGATCATCCAAGAGGCTGGGCTGAATGAGGAGGGGTGTGGCATCAAGAGTTAACAAAGTCTCATCAATAACCTGTGTTATACAATTCACACAACCTTGCTTGCTGAAACGGAGGAGGACCTGAAGCACTTATTGTAGAAGGTCAAGGACTGTAGCCTTCAAAATGAAGCTCAACACCAAGAAAACAAAGATTCTCACCACTAGGCCAATGAGAAGCATTATGACAGATGATGAAGAGATTGAGATTGTTAGCAGCATTAGTTGGCTTGGCTCCAGAAACAGCACTCTTGGTACCAGCCAAGAAATCAAAAGACGAATTGCATTGGGAAAGTCTGCTATCAGGGACCTCTCCAGAGTATTGAAGAGCAACAGTGGTATTTATCTATCAGATTTACCTATCTGATTTATTTCATCCTCATTGTCTGGTTTCATAAATTTACAAAGGACCAGTTTACAACTTTCAGCCAAATATCTTCCTGCAGTATATAAGTGAAAGAATTGTCAAATGGAAACCCTGAATTTAAGAGTCAGAACCCCACATGAACATTTCCAGTGCCTTACTACAGTAATATATTTATATTTCTATTAAACAACAGCGAGACATGGCTAGTTGCCTATCTGATGTTCTTCCCCATTCTCCTTTATAAATAAAATTCTGTTTTTTATGGAGCTGTAATAATCTTTCCAAATTGTAAAAACAAAATAAAACACAGTATCTACTGGGATTTCCTGGAAAGCTTTTGCTTTTGCTTCCCTGATATATTCACTATACATCTTTGTCTTCCTCTTCATCCTTCCTTTTGTCTGCTGAAATATGAGCATTTATATTTTTGTTTCAAAAGAAACTAAAAAAGAAGGAAAAATTTTAAAAAATCTTGTCTGAACAAAGACTCATGTAAGATTTTATGCTTCCTCCTCTTTGCCTTGACCTTTATTCTCATATTTGTCTGAGGAGTTTCCAGGATGCCAAACTCAAACATTAAAGCTGACAAATAGCACCTGGCAGGACAGAAAGAAAGAATGTAGGTTCCTAGTGGTATAACCGAGCTGCTACACCTGTCCTATAACTGTCTACTCCCAACTTCTTGTTAGTGATAATGCTCTGTTTGTAACAGCTTTCATTATTTGAATCTGAATTCATCCTTAAAAGTCCCATTTTGATCTTCCTCTAACTCTACACAAACATCAGAGTATATACAAATGTGTCCTTTACTCAAATTTGCGACAAGTTTTTACTCTGAATTTAAGCACACAAATGATATTGTAAACTTGATTGTGATAATAACTGACATCACAAATTCAGAACCCGGGTTCTCTCTCTGATATGGTATAAAACATTAATCTTTTCCTTCAATTTTCTAATACAATCTAGTTACTGGATATACACTTGTAGTAGTGTGCTGTCAAGTTGCAGCTGACTCATAGCTGACCCTCCAGTGGGTTTTCAGAAACAGTAAGTCTCACAGGAGACAATTTTCCACCTTTCTTCTGGGAGCAGCTGGTCGATTTTAACCATGTACCTTTGGGATTGCAGCACAGTTTCTTACCATGAAACCACCAAGAGTTCCCTGGAGATACATGAGTGGACAAAATATATAACAACCACCTTTACTTTTTAGCATTATTGTTCATTTCCTTATAAATATCTCACCATCTAAGATTCACTCATCATTTGGAGTGGTATGGATTAAATATTTCAAGTTTCTCAACTGGTTAGCCTGTTGTCATAAAGAATTCAAAGTGTCCTGTCTGCACAGATTCAAGAATACAGTTTCTAAAGTAGAAAATAACTACTGTCATGGTGAAATGTAAAATGAAAGATCCTTGAATGTGTGCTACAAGTCATATTAAGGGGGGGGGCAATCTGGTCTGAGCAAAGACCCATCTAAGGTTTCACGCTTCCTTCGTTTTTGCATTGGTCTGTATTCTCATAATTGCCTTAGTAAAGCAGTTGGGAGGAGTAGATGACAGACCTTCCTGATGCTCAATAATAAGTGGAATTGTGCAGTAGAGACTGAGTGTTTTTAGAAGAAACCAACTTGCTAAAGGTTTAGCCAGCCAGTTCCTCAACTTCATGATAGTTTGGTTTCCCTACTCCCAGTTCTAGTCACATGAAGCTCAACCATGAGTGTCTCATTGGTGTTTCAGTGTCTTGTGTCCAAGAACCAGCATTCTTTATGCACATTGAGAGTGATGAATTTTTACTTTGACTTTTCCTCTATGGACACAGCAGCCTTGGACAGGTCCCAAGTGCTCCCTTGGCTACAGAATGGATTACTCCCTTATGGAGACAACTGATGTAGGAAGAGGTAATATGTAAAACAATCCTGTGTAAATTATTAGAAACTGGAATGGAACCCAAGCATACAGTAAGTCAGCCTCAAGTGTAACTCAGAATGCACAAGGCTGGATGCATTATATTTTCCACCAGCGCAGCTCTCTGCTATGATTTAGATCTAATAGTATGCACATGCTGTCTGTTTGTCTTTGTATTGGCAATATGCATATAATGAATTGTACAGCTTCCATGAGCGTACTAAAGAATTAATTATCCTATCTGGTGACAGCCGCTTGTCCTATTCCAAAGCAAGTGTTGATGGTGTCTTAGAACTGTACTGAAGCATAAAATATAAATACGTGCTTCTACTTTTAAATATATACCTAGAAGGTTTTATGTGTATTTCTTGACTAAAGTAATAAATTTTTGTTTGAAAGCATATACATGCATACACAGACATACATTGATGCAATTTCTTTGTATGATAATATACTCTATATCCTTCCTCTTCCCCAGATGAGCACATCATATTGATCCCAGAAGAACCTGATTTAGAGGCATGCTTGGAGTTTGTTCTCAAAAACTTCTTGCCAGAATATTTGAAAGACCTCACACTACATGATTTGGCAAGGAATGACCGTCTGAATAACCATCCAGGTTCTGATGTATATTGAGTTAATATAATTAGAATGTTTTATTTTTTTAAACAATCATGGTAAAAAATTACTTGGGAATTTTGTTGATGATGTGAGAATATTTTGGGTGAGTAAGCATGGTCTAAACGCATAGAAGATGTCTAAGGGCAAGTAGAGTGAATGCATCTCTCCTTACCTGTGCCACATATGAATATGGAAATACACTTACTGTAAGGAGAACATGAAAAATTACAGGCACGTGTTTAAGAATGCTTTTTGAAGTTAAAATAAAGATAGAACATCTCAAGAAAAAGAAAGCAACTTATTATGTGTGCACAGTTGCGTACACAGGCAAACACAGTATTACATTCTAGAATAAACTGAAGAAGATTGCTCCATGATCATAGTGCACTGATACATATCTCAGTGACTTCTAAATAACTTATCCAGGCCCAAATGATGCATCAACATGGAAAAGAGGTGAAAGTAATTGCATGGTGCGTGGCAAGTGCCCTTAAACTGGCTAATTCTCAGCCAAACGAAGTTAAAATTGAGTCAGACTAAGATGATTATCTCTGTTTTCTATTAACTACCTTGAAGTGCATTCCCCCTTCCTCATGACTGATATCAACAGCTTTGCCAGAGGTGGGGAGGGGGAAGCTAGTACATTACCAGGCAGCGGTACTCCCGTTTCTCCCATTGTTATATGGTTTGAGTATTACCTAGCTTGCATGAGCCTTAGAGTACATGCTCTAGCCATGTAGGACCATTCTTCTTGCTGGGCACCATTGAGAATGCAAAAACAAATCCACAGCAACCTCTGGATATATAGCTGTTTACTTCTCATCTAAGTTCCCAGAAAGAAAAAAAAAAAATAGACGTTTTTCAGCTTAACTCTTGGTAATTGTTTTTTCAGTCTTTCTCTGAGTACTTATACTGAGGAAATTTCCCTCCAGGATTTGAACCCTCATAGTTGTCCTTGACTTCTCTATCAGGTAAAACAAATAAAACCCATGAGCAAATAATATTTTCAATTCAGAAAATGAGATAAAATATATTTTCCTGAGTAGTAAAATACTAATCTCCAATGTTGTTGTTATGTGCTTTCAAGTCACCTGTAACTCATAGCAAACCTATGCACAACAACTCTAAAAGCTGCCCTACCCTGAGCCAATTTCAGTGTTTCCAACACCTCTACTTCTTTTACCCCAGTTACTGTATCAATCAATCTCATCCAGAGTCTTCTTTTTTCACTGACCCTCCACCCTTCGATTATGATGTCCTTTTCCAATGACTGAACCCTCCTACGTGCCCAAAATATGTGAAAAGGATCTTCAAAATCCTTGTCTTCAAAGAACAACCTGTTTCACCCACTCTAGGACAGACCTGTTTGTTCTCTTAGCAGTTCATGGTATGTTCAACACTCTTCTTCAGTGCCACAACTTCAAGGCATCAATTCTTCTGTCATCCTTAGTCATTGTCCAGCTCTCTGATGTCATTCTTAGTAATTATCCAGCGCGCTCTCTCTCTCTCTCCAAGGGGTAGATAATCCCAATAGGCTGACAAGTGTGTTCTTTCTCTCTGGTGATAAATATTTCAATAACCTTATCATTGCTGTTGCTGAGTTTATTCACATTATTACAAAAATTCTTTTCATTGATGGATATGAGATTGATTTGCAAGTTCTTGAACTTATAAATCTATATTAAGATTAAATAAGTATCTACTAAGGAGCTATGTTGGCATAGTGGTGAGGGGTCGTACTGCCAGCCCAAACGCATGTGTTTTGCATCCAATAATTGCTCTGTGAAAGAAACATGGACAAAGTCCTCTCCTGCAATTAGCTACCTGTGAAAACACACTGGAGCGTAAGCTATGAGTTGGATCCTACTTGGTAGTACACAACAACACACTATCAGCAAGATCTAATATAATATGAACAAACTAAATTTCTAAGTATGTGTATCCTTAGAACTCATAAAAGAGCAATCTGATGAGCCTCAAAAGTCAATCCTTAGGTTTTCTTTGTTTCTCTATTTCTGGTATCAACAGTTCTAAACAAAAAGTCTATTGCATTGTACCTTTACAAATGCATATTATTTTTCATAGGCATTTATAGGAATACATAAAATATAGACTATAAGAAAAATAGTAACAGCAACAGCAGCTCTTTGCATCTGACAAAATATTTATAGATTAACAACTTCATGATTGAGTTATTAAATTGGAAATGTCTCCAATAATTATGTTGTTGTTGTTGTTAGGTGCTGTCAAGTATGACTCATAGTGACCATGTAAACAATAGACCTGAACCATGTCCCATCCGATACCATCCTCATCATCTCTAACACTCTTGAGTCCATTGATGCTGTCACCATGCCAATCCATCTCACTGAGGATCTTCCTCTCTTTCGTCGATCCTCCACCTTTCCAAGCATGAGGAACCTTTCCAAGGAATAGTCTCTTCTAGCAGCATTCCAAAAGTATATGAAATGAAGTGTTTATCTTTGCTTCCAAGAAGCATTTTAGCTGCACTTTTTATGAGATACATCTGTTTGGGGTTGTTTGTTTGTTTGTTTACAGTCATTGGGATATTCAGTAGTATTCTCCAACATCATAGCTCAAAGGCATCAATTTTCTTTTGTCTTCCTTATTCATTGTCCAGCTCTCTGCTGTATGGCAAGTGATTTAAAAGACCATGGCCTGAATTAGGGGCACCTTAGTCTTTAGAGTGATATTATTGCTCCTTAGTATTTTGGAGAAGTCCATGACGAAGAAGTACTTGCCCAATGTAATACATCTCTTGATCTCCTGACAGCTGGTGTCAAGAGTGATGACTATATATTCAAGTAAGAGGAAATTGTTGACAATTCAATATTTTTATCATCTATCATTATTCTATTACTGGTCCAGAGGTGAGAATTTTTGTATCTTGATATTGATATGCAATCTATATTTAAGGATATTCTTTGATATTCTGCAGCAAGCGCTTCAAGTCTTCCTTACTTTCAGTAAGTAGGTTTGTATCCTCTGCATATCACAGGTTGTTTATGAGTCTACCTCCCATCCTGATACTACATTCTTCTTAGAGTCCAGCTTCTTGAATAATTTGCTCAGCATGTAGACTGAATAGCGGTCAGGAATTGCACTGTCAAAGCAAAGGTCCATGGTTCAAATCCTCAGCCACTTCATGGAGGAAAGATGGACAATCTTGTCCCATGCAATTTACTGTCTCTGAAAACTCAGTGAGGAATTACCTATGGGTTGGTTCTGATTCCACAGTACTTAAAAACAACCAACAATTATAGAAGTCTGTATATTCATTAAAAAGCCAAAATGGCACAGTGGTTAAAGGTTTGGCTGCTAAGGGATAATTCAGAGATTCAACCCATCACTAGCAACATCAATAATGTAGGAAAATGATGTACTGTTTGTTTCAGTAAATATTATAACCTTGGAAACTCTCCTAGGCTGTTCAATATTGTCCATTGAGGTGACTCCATGGCAATGAAGGTGGGATATTTTTATTGTCATTTCACTTTTTGTGGTATTTTAATTTATAATAGAAATGTTTTCGAAAGTTAGTCCAAAGGTCTTTGAAACTAAGTCTTTACTATGCATTTAAAACTTTCCTTATTCACTGACTTTAAATTTTAAAGAGTTATCTCCCTCTATTTTGCAATATGTCTGCTAAAATGTTCATCTTGTGAAAATCTTCTAAAATACGCCTGTATTATTCTACTGAGAATATGGCAACTCAAGCAGCAGCTCTGACATTAAAATTGTTGCTGGTGTTTTATCTTCTTTATATCACTTGCTCCAAACAAGCCTGAGAGCTACATGCCTGAAGCTAGATCAGGGCAGGAAGGCTTCTGAGCCAGCTCACAGAGGAGCATCCTGCAAGCCTCGTTCTGACCTTTCTTCTCCAGTATCACATGGCCTTTCTCTGTGCCATTTCCTCACTGGTAAATATTTCAGTCAGTAAGATTGCATAGAAGCAGACAGAAAGAAGAAAAAAAATCTAACTTTTGCCCCTTCTTTCTTCTAACATTCTGTCCTTTTCAGAGGTGGGGAAAGGCTTTTGGTCATGTTTTTTGAAGGCCTTAACTTTAGAGAAAAACAAACAAGACCATATTCACTTGATATTGTATTTTTAAACAAATAAGCAAGCATTTCTCCTCAGAAAGTTTACTCTCCAACTTGTTAGTGATAATGTCCGTGCCAATGGCAAAAATAAAAACTATTTATTGGTTAGTGCTACAGGTCAGTGGCTTTTAGGATTTGAAATTTTATGAGCCTGAAAATTAATAAACAATAAAAAATAGAGAAATTGATATAAAGTTGCCAAGTTTTCATTTTATTACTTTTTCTTTTTCTTATGTCAGGTAATCTGAATAAACAATCCCTGCCCTTTATCACCATTGTATCATAAAAAGACAATTGGACTCTAAACTAGCAAGAATTCGTAGGCATAGGTAACATCTTATAGATTTTACTTACTCAAATGCTCATTCCTTTTGTTGGATTTTCTTTTCTTTTCTTTTGCCAGATCAAGAAAATTATAGTCAAAGACCTTCACTGACTATGTTAGCTTTTGAGACATGCTAAGTTATAAACATACTTCAGTGAGGTGAGAGATACTTCCTTTCTAATCAGTGGTGAGTTTTTCTTTATTCTTTTTATATTGAAAATTTTACCAGTGCTTTTGGACAAAGAAAAATGTTATTAGAGTTATTCAAGAACATCTGCTTTTCAAATAGTATCAGAGACTTAAAATTTAAGAAACTTTCCAAATGCACTAGTTCAATGCCTGTATTTTGTCTATAAGAAACCTAAGCCTATGTTTTAAAGTCCTTAACTTCCCTCAGTTGTGTCAGCCTTCAGCTGTCTATTACCATATGATTGATTACCTTTTAAGTTTATATGGAATGTTTAAGCCACTTATAAGTATCAGATATTATTATGTTATTTCAATTATTGTTTATTCCAATCTTATATTATGGATTTTAGTAATCTTGTTATCCATATAATATTTAAAAAGCCCAAGTCATTGCTGTAGAGTCAGAAACAACTTGTAACTCAACCTCCAGCAAGTTTCTGGAGGTGGTAAATTGTGGGGAAGGTGATTTCCCATTTTTCTCCAATGGAGCTGCTGGTGGATTACAACGTCCAGAGAGATCTGTCCTTTGGATTGGCAGCACCAGCCTTATAAGCACTAGGCCACTAGAGCTCCCTATCTTGCTTATAAAATAGTCAGAGGTTTGAGACATGGTCTCTAAGGTCAAAGTACTTTGGCTCAAATTTTATACAGAGAAGGAAACGAAATTCTATGACTAAATAATCTACAACCATACAACTACAAAGTGGTAGGATAAAAATCAAACTTTACCAAATTTAAGAGTCTTTATAGTTTATTACACAATAAGCAAGTGTTGACTAATTTCTGTGGGTCCAGCATCCTACTGGGAAAACAAAAGGAGTATAAAACATTGTGTCACAGTCATGCAAAATGAAAAAAAAAATTAAAAATGAGGTTTTTGTGGAAATTCAGGAAGAAAAACTATTCACATGTGAATGTAATTCTCATGTTACACTCATGCTTTGTTTCTTAAAGAAATATCTCTCTTTGACAGCCCCATTCCCAAACTTTTGATGTTGTTGTTGTTGATTGTCATTGAATCAAGCATGACTCATTGCAACCCTATGAACAAAAGGCCTGAAGTCTTTCTACAACTATCAACATTTATCAAAGTCCATAGAGTTTACAGAGGCATGGTTAGGGAGTGGATGCCACTCCTGTTTACAAATCTGTGTTAAACTTGAAACCCCACCAAACACTGTCCACCATGGGTAACCTTTATGGCATTTGACACCCCAATGGCACAAGGTTCAGCATCCACAGGTTACCTCAGTAAAGCATATTGACAGAAGAGTAATGTACCACTTAGAAGAATGTTTCATAGGGTTACTGGAGGCAAGCTATTTACAGAAGTAGATGCCACTCCTGCTTCCAAGCTTGTTTTAATCGGGGAGCTCCACCAAACAATGTCCACCATGGGTAGCCATTGTTACATCTGACATACCAGTGTTACAGTGTTCAGCTTCACAGCAACCACAAATTACCTCTGTACAGCAAGTGGACATACCAGGGCTATACGATCTAGAAGAATATTCGTCCAAGCACAATTAAAAACAGGCCTGAGGGCTGCAGATTAGAGTCACCTACCTTTGGCTTGGTAGCATCACTTTCTGTCCACTAGGCCAACTGGTCTCTCTCTATGTTGTTAAGTGCAGTCTAGTTGTAGATGATTCATAACAACCCTATGACTGAAAGTCCTCAACACTTGCATGACTTTAATCCTTTCTCCAGGTTCATAAAATTTATATATATATATAGATAGATATAGATATAGATATAGATAGAGATAGATAGAGATAGAGATATATAGATAGATAGAGATAGAGATAGATATA
>NW_006399776.1:13842847-13895018 GCF_000299155.1 Elephantulus edwardii
ATAGAGATAGAGATAGATATATAGATATATAGATATATAGATGATATATAGATATATAGATATACCAAACAAACCAAATAAACACATAACCAATAGAGTGTGTTGTTGTTACAGAGACAGCTTGTTTAGGGAAGGATGGACACAAAGAACAAGAAGTAGAGAGGACTGGGACTTATAGCAAAATTGTTTAAAAGGTTAGTAAATGAGAGGTTCCAGTTCAACTGTGGCATGACAAACCATCAGGAAGAAATACTTTTAGATAAATGTGGTATGGGTTATGAATTTCATCTTTTCTACTGTTCTTCAAGAAATGAACATAAGATTAGAATGCTACTTCAATATATTTTGGTTACCAGACATGTTTATTTCATTTGACAGCACATAGTTTGGACCAAAAGTAGTTGTGGGTGACATGTGGGTTATATAAGAATAGTTATGTTTTACATTTGACTGGCAATTTGAGCTTTTTAAGGATTAAAAATATGCATCATTGTGTTAAATCCACTCAAGGATTCTATGAGGTAAGTAGGACATCTTGTGAAAGGTATGGAAACTGTGGCCTAATAAAATTAAGGAATTTGTTCAAGATTATACAAGGAAATTCAAAATCAAAATGCAAACACCAATCTGTTTCAGATTATCAATGCCTTGGATATGGATCTTTGTATATTCTCTTTCATTTTTTATTACTTCTAATTTTTCTGGATTCATACTTTGTACATTTCATAGTCTAATTTTCAATAGATGTTTGCATCTGTTTTTTTTCTCATTTGAGTTATACAAATGAAGGTCTTGAAAACTTTATTCCACTTGTTATTAGATTTTATTTTGAAGAGAGAGCTTTTCTTCAGTTGTAATTTTAATGCCTTCCATCCTTAAAATTCATCTCACATACTTTGGGCATGATGGTAGGAGAGGTCATTCCTTGGAAAGAGAAATCATGCTTGGAAAAGTGGAATATCGGTGAAAGAAAGGAAGACTCATAACAAAACGGATTGACACGGTGACTGAAGCAAAGTGTGCAAGAGATAATAAAGATGGAATAGGACGGGGTTCAAATCTGTTAGGGTTACTGTAAGTTATATTTGGCTCAATAGCATTCAAAAAAACCCAACAACTACTAGTTTTAGAACAGCACATCAGCAGAGAACTGCCGGAAGTCCAGGCTGGGTTTAGAAGGGGTCGTGGTACTAGGGATATTGTTGCTGATGTTAGATGGATCTTGGCTGAAAGCAGGGAATACCAGAAGAATGTCTATCTGTGTTTCATTGATTATACAAAGGCATTTGACTGTGTGGATCATAACAAACTGTGGCTGACTCTGAGAAGAATGGGAATCCCAGAACATTTAATTGTGCTAATACGAAACCTATACTTGGACCAAGAGGCAGTCGTCAGAACAGAGCAGGGTAACACTGCATGGTTCAAAATTGGGAAGGGTGTACGCCAGGGATGCATCCTGTCTCCATACCTTTTCAACATGTATGCAGAGCAGATTATCCGAGAGGCTGGGCTCTATGAGGAGAATTGTGGCATCAGGATTGGTGGAATATCTATTAACAATCTCCGTTATGCAGATGACACAACCTTGCTTGCTGAAACTGAGGAGGACCTCATGCACTTGCTGCGAAGGGTCAAGGACTGCAGCCTTCAGTATGGACTAAGGCTCAACGTCAAGAAGACAAAGATTCTCGCCACTGGACCAATTGGCAGCGTCAGGATGGATGACGAAGAGATTGAGAGTGTTCACAGCTTCACTTTGCTCGGCTCCACAGTCAACACTCTTGGTACCAGCAGTCAGGAAATCAAAAAGCGTATCGCGATGGGAAAGACTGCCGTTAGGGACCTCTCAAAGGTACTCAGGAGCAACAGTGTCTCTCTGGAGACGAAGGTGCACCTGATACAGGTCATGGTATTTGCAATCGCTTGTTATGTATCAGAGAGTTGGACAATGACTAGGGAGGACAGAAAGAGAGTGGATGCTTTTGAGCTGTGGTGCTGGAGAAGGGTACTGAATGTACCATGGACTGCCAGGAAAACAAACAGATTCATCTTGGAGAAGATTAAACCAAGCTGCTCCTTGGAGGCAAGGATTCTGGGGCTTCGTCTGACATACTTTGGACATGTTGCCAGGAGGGACGGGTCCTTGGAGAGGGACATCATGCTTGGGAGGGTGGAGGGACAGCGCAGGAGGGGAAGACCCTCTATGAGATGGATTGATTCGGTGACTGGGGTAATCGGGATGGGTGTGTCAGAGGCGGTGCGGTTGGCGCAGGATAGAGCAGGGTTTAGAGCTGTTGTGCATAGGGTCGCTATGAGTCGGAAACGACTCGATGGCACATAACAACAACAACAACTAGTTTTACAGGTCTACATTAGACACTTCTCTGTTCTTACTTACAAGCTTTGTTCCTGAATGATTTTTTTCACAAGTAGATTACAAGTCCTCCTCTCTATTCTGTCTTAGTCAAGATATTCATTGAAACCTGTCAGTCACATGTGACTTTACTTGCATTTGAAAAACCAATCTAGCTAGTATTGCAACAATATACAAACCACCACATTAAAACAAGCTGACAGAACAACAGTGTCAACAATAGAATAATATCCTTAGGCATGTAAGGAAGACCAATTAATGAAATTTTCATTCAAATTTATGCATCTACTGATGCCAAAGACAAACAAAAGATCTCAACCAACTTCTACAGCTTGAAATTGATCAAACATACTTTAAAGATGCATTTATAATTACCAGTGATTGGGATGCAAAACATGAAAACAAAAAAGTAGATTCAATAATTGCAAAGCATGGGTTTGGTGATAGAAATTATGCTGGAGACTACTTGGTAGAGTTTGTTGTTGTTTTGGGGTGTTTGGGGGTTTTTTCCATTTTACAGTAACATAGATGGTGACTATACACATGGACCTCACCAAATAAAGTACAAAGGAATCAAACTGGTTACATATATAGAAAAAGATGATGAAGAAACTTACTGTCATCAGTCAGGAAAAGACCAGGTACTAACTGCAGAAGAATGTATCATTTGCTTACACGCAAGATCAAGTTAAAATGGAAAAAAAATATCAAAGAAAAAAATTTTAAAAATCAAAGAAGTTCATTACAGCCATATTCTGACTCTATGTTCATCTGAATATAGAGACTAACTCAAGAATAGATTAAATGCATTGAAAACTAGTAACCAGATAGTTCCAGGATGACATAGGGACATCGTATATGAAGAAAGCAAAAGATTAAACAATATGAAAGGGAAAAAAAGGGCAAGATTGACATCAGAAAAGTCTCTAAAATGTTCTTTTAAATGTAAAGTAGTAGCTAGTGTGAATGGAGGAAATAATGAAGAAAAGATTGACACTGTCTTTTATTTAAATTTCTAGTCAACATCCATGGAAGCAACAGTTAAGAATTTGAAGAATATATTGCATTAATTGAATCTTCTGCAACAAACGTCTCTAAAGTATTAAAAAGAAAAGCTATCACATCAAGGCCTAGGACGCATCTGATCCCACTCATGATATTTTCAGTGATTTTACATGCATGTGAAAACTGGGCAATGAATAAAGATGACCAAAGAAGAATCAAAGCATCTGAATTATGGTGTTGGTGAAAAAGATTCTGTGAACTACCAAAAGAATGAACATATCTGTTTTGAAAGGAGTATGGCCCAGATGTTTTTTGTAAGTGAATATGGTAAGACAATGGTGTGGCAGACAATGGTAGACAGAGCATGTACATACACAGAATGCCTTTTTGGGTTTTTTAACAACCCATATGATATCATAGAAGGCCTGATATATGGTATAAATAGGCTTGCAAATATAGCCATAAATGCACAACCAGGAAAGTATAACATCAATGAATGGGACCTTCTAAAGATTAAGTCTCTGTGTACGTCAAAAATTTTTTCCATTGGACCCAAGCCACAAGCAGGGAAAAGACTTTCCAAGCTCTCTGCAAGAGGAAGGGATGACTTGAGACCCACTTCTAATACAAACTATGTAAGTTGGCAGCCCTGATTTGACGCCACTCTAGAGACAAAGAAAGAGATTAAGCTTCAGGAGAGAAAGTTCAGGAGATGAGGCCCTGTGGTCCTGAGTAAGCTATTTGGGGTGTTTGTGAGGAGATGGAATTAAAACTTCCCTGGACATAGGTCCCTCCATTTGGAGATCTTTGCCTGAGCGGTTGTGGGATCTTCTCAGGGACCAAGAAGGACAAGAAAGTTTGAGACACAGAGCCACAAGAAGAAAAAAGACTTTTTCCACTTTCTCAATTGGCACATTTATCTGCAAAAAAAGAGAGCTGACTTGAAACATCCCTAGAGATAATCTCCTTGAGTGGAGCACCTTGTCTCATACCACTCAGCCACTCTACAGTTAAAGGAAGACAATAGGGTTTGAGAAAGGGGACTTCATTAAGGTGAGATTCCTGGATGGCTGCTGTGCAGAACAGAGACAACCTTAGGAAAGGCAGTTTTTCCTAGAAAAGACTTTCAGTAGAGTGAGTGGCTCACCCAGTACACTGAGCATTTTAAACTAGCAACTAATCAATAACATCATAAAGATAGGAATGACCAACAACTTACTCAGACACAATAGAAACAGACTAACACTTATCAAGAAAAACTTTTCATAATATCTAGAAAGCATTAGGTAGTTTCAAATACTGTGAGAAAATAAATTATGAGCTTTCTCCAAAAAAAAGTAGAGAATTTTGCTGACCCAATAAATACCCCAGAGTCAAGAAGGAAGATGATCTATGTTGATGTGAAGATATTTGAACAGCTATGAAAGAAAGTACAAATGATGGAAGCAACAATAGAAGGCAAAAATCACGGAAATACCTCAGAGGTAGAGAATCAGAAGAAATATATAGATGAGGAATTATTTGAACAGCTGTGGAAGAAAATGCAAATGATGGAAGAAACAATGGAAACCACTAAGAAAGCAAACACGCCAGAGACATGGAGCCAAAAGAAATACATTGATTAGGAGGAACTTGTGCAACTCTAGAAGAAAATGAAAAAGATAGAAGAAAGAATTGAAACTATAGATAAAGAGGTACAAGGACTTAAAAAAATTATCACAAGATAGAGAGGGTACAGACAACACAGTACTGGAAATTATAGAAATACATGAAAATATAATCTGAAATATTAAGACAAAAATAGCAGAAGTGTCCAACATGCTAGAGGAACAAAATTACAGAATAGAAAAGATAGAGCAGAGAGTCAGTGAGCTGGAAAATAACAACCAAAACAGAAACATACTAGAAGAAAAATCAAAGAGGAGACATTAAAAAAATGAAGAAAACATTAGCATCATATGGGATAACATCAAAAGGAACAACATATATATGATTTGAATTCAAGAATACAAAAGGGACAGGAAAATCACTCAGAAAAAAATGTGGATGAAATACTAGAAGAAAACTTCCAGCTATTACGAAGAGCAGAGAAATTCACATTCCAGAAGCTCAGTGAACACCAAATAGAATAGACCTCAAAAGAAAAACATCAAGATATATCATAGTTAAATTCTCCAAAATAAAAGATAAGAACGGAATACTAAAAGCAGCACACACACTCACCTACACACACACCCTCCCCAAAACTAAGAGTCACCTAAAAAGGAAAAGCAATAAGATTAAATTCTGATTTTCAGCAGTAACCATGAAAGCAAGAAGAAAATAGGATGGCATATACAGAATATTGAAAGAAAACAATTGCCAGACAAAGATTCCAGCAAAGCTCTCCATCAAATATGAAGGGGGAAATTACATCCTACCCAGAAAAGAAAGAACTTAAGGAATTTGTAAAAACAAGACCAAATCTACAAGAGAAGTCCATCACACAGAGACATCCAAGGAAAGTGGATTGACTATAGTAACAAGAAACAACAACAAAAGAAACACAGCAAAGTGACAACAACAAAACCTGGGCTGTCAATAATAACATTTAATGTGAATGGACTAAAAGTACCAATCAAGAGAATAAGAGTAGCAGAATGCATTAAAAAAAATCTATATCTTATTGTATCCAAATCCATATCCCTATCATATATGACAATTAGTAAATCGTATAATAAGGGGCACAATAAAGTGAATGTAGGCCCACTACTGGAAAAGAACAAGATTTCAATAAATATTTTTGTACAGATTTTAACATAAGACAAAGCAAACATATAGTAGCTAGCTATTATTATTTTTAGTCAGCTTTATGATCTATGTAATCTGTTATGCTTAAATTTTCATTGGAGTTTAGTAATTCATAAATTTAGTTAATTTATTGATCACTGATTTTTTAAGATCTTTTGTAAGACAAACAGAACGTTACATATAATTTTTTTACATATAATTTTTAAAAACCCTCATGTTGCCCAGTGTTTCACAATAATTTGAGATTTAATACATGAGCTTATTTATTTGCCACACATAGAAAATTCTATTTCTGACTGGATTTGGATTTGGAGGTAGAAGCTCTCAGAGAGGACAACCTCTGTCTCTTCGCTATCTGTTCCTGGTGTCTTTCGATGCCCTCCTTCATTCTCTTGGCCATACGCTTAGTGTATTCTGCAGCCTCCGTATTCGTCTTAGTGTGCTGTTTCTTCAGCAAAATGCTCTGGTGCTTGTGCTGCAGGACATGTGGAGCAACAAAATGCTGAATCTTGGGTGTCCTAGGTTTCTTGCCTTCTTGGTTAAGTGGCTTTCTCACAACATATTGACAGACATCATCTTCCTTGGATAGACTGAAGAGTTTGTGAATTCTGCTGGCTCTCTTGGGCCCCAGGCAATGAGGCACAGTGGTGTCAATCAGTCCTGGGATATTTGTCGCCCCTTTCTTGACAATAGCCAAGTTGAGAACAGTCAGATTGGTATCCACAATGCAACCCTGGACAGATTTGTGCTTCCTCTCTCCAGTTCTTTGTGGTCTATAACAACAGTGCCCCTTACTCAGCAGCAGGAGAACTCAATCATGGGTCAAAACACCCTGCTTCATGGGAGAACTTTGTTTGTCGTGTCCACCACTGATCCAGACAACATAGGCCTTCCACTCATCACCAAGAGAGTCAACAGCAACTTCTGTGGCCATCGCTTTTCATAAAATGTATGAAGTTTGTGTTTATCACCCACTTCAATTTTTTGGCAGCCACTTGCAGGGAAGGAGATGTTCAGCTTCATGGTGAAGCAATCAATTGCCTTCACAAATTCTTTATTATTCTTCAGTGTTGTGTAATTCTCCATTGTGTATTACATTATAGGGTTTTTGGATTTTTTTTTTTTTACTCATTCATCTGTTGATGGACACAGGTTATTTCAATCTCTTTACGATTGTATGAACATGGGTGTGTATATGTCGGTTTGTATACCAGCTCTTCTTTGGGTAGATAGTAGTAGATAGAACTGCTGGAACAAATGGTACTATTAACTTTCTAAGGAAGCACCAAAATTATTTTCATAGTGAAACAGTTAAATTCCTACCAGGAATGTATGAAAGTTCCAATCTTTCCACACCTTTGACTGTATCTCTTATTTGCTGTCTTGTGGAACTTTGCTGTGATATAAGACTAATAGTATAAAATGCTAAGAAAAGGGTTACACACAGAAGGAAACATTTTTGAATGGTTACCAAGGATAGTTATGGAAAGAGAATAGAATAAAATTAATCAATAGCTACATTGAGCGAAGGGAAAGGTAATATAAATAAGTGGTTTATCAGTCATTCTTGTGGTTGTTATGTGCCTTAGAGTCATTTGTGACTCAGAGTGAACCTATGTACAATAGTCCTCAAAACAGGCCTATCCCAAGCCAGTTTCACTGTCTCCAACACACCTATCCACATTACCTCAGTTACTGTGTCAGTCTATCTCATTTAGGGTATTCCTCTCCTACACTGTCCCTCCACCCTTCCAAGCATGACGTCCTTCTCTAAGAACTGATTCCTCCTTTGGCCATGTTCCCAAACTATGTGAAATGAAGATTCAAAATCATCACCTCTAGTTTATTTGGAGAGGAAAAAGACCTCAAGTAAGCAAAGCACTTCTGAATAAGAATGAATAAGGCATAGTACTCCCTGAAAGCTGTAATAACCAAACAGCATAGTACTGGTACAATGAAAGACACATAGACCAATGGAACAACATCGAGAACCCAGAAATTAACCCATATATCTATGGTTAATTGATATTCAACAATGGAATAAGACATATCAAGTGGGGAAACAACCTTTTCAACAAATGTTACTGGCAGAACAGGACTACTTTCTGAAGAAAGCTGAATCAGGATCCACACCCTTCACCATACTCAAAAATCAACTCAAGGTGGATTGGAGACCTAGGAGTAAAGCCCCAAATTATAAAGTTCATCAGAAACAAAACAGGACCAACTTAAAAGAAGAATCCTGTGGTATAAATAGGCTGACAATGCACAACCAAAAGAGGAAAAACTGGATGAATGGAACCTGTGTGCATCAAAAACTTTTTCCAACAGAGTAAAAAGAAAACCGACTGACTAAGAAAAACACTTAGCAGTATCATCACAGACAAAGGTCTCATAACAAAGTTTACAGAATCCTACAGGGCTTCTACAAAAAAAGACTAATAAGAGAATTACAAAATGGACAAAAGACATGGTAATACTTTTCACAGAAGACGACATGTGAATAGCCAACAGACACAAGAAGAAATGTTTAAAATCACTGGCAATAAGAGAGATGCAAATCAAAACCTCAATAAGATACCATCTCACCCAAGTAGCAGTAGTAAAGCTTAATAGAGCAGCCAGCAGTAAATATTAGAGAGTATGTGGGGAAATAGGGACTCTCATACTCTGTTGTTGGAAATGTAAAATGGTACAACCACTCTGGAAGGCAGTTTGACGTAGCCTCAAAAATCTGAATATAGAAATTCCATGTGACCCAGTTATTCCATTTCTAGGAATATGCCCTGAAAAATTATAACTGAAGACACAAATGGAGATTTATACACCAACAGCCACATTATTCACCATCGTAGGAACATGAAACAGCCCAAGTGTCCAAACACATTTGAATGGATTGAGAAATTGTGGTACATGTACACGACGGAATACTTCACAACACTCAGGAGAAATTATTTCAAAAATTACTAAATAATTTGGAGGCACTGGAGAGCATTAAGCTGAGTGAACTAGCAGTCTCATAAAAACTAATACTGCATAATGGCAGTATTATACAAATAGAAAGATAACTAGTAAAATTTGTATGAGGTTTCAAGAATGGGAGGGTGAAAACAGAAAGATGAGGATGAACAAGGAAGAAATCATAGGGTTGCACATTTTGGTGGGTGGATGACAGAGAGGGTAAAGGAAATGGGAAAGATGCAGTGGAGATCTGGAAAGACAGGGTAGTGGTGGGCATAGTTCAATGATGCTTAATTTTATAAAACATAATGAATGGAAATGATTGTATGAAGCATACATTCCATACCTGTGACTGAAGGATAGTGGGAAATACAATGTGTACCAACCTTGTAAACAAATCAATACAACAGAGATTGTTGATGAATCTTCCTCCAATACTGATGCCACACTTTTACTCAGAAAGTCCAACCTCCCAAACGATCTGTTCCACAAATAGATTGAAAGGGTATGGAGACAGGATACATCATTGACACACTCCTTTCCTGATTTTGAACCATGCAGTGTTTCCTTGCACTGTTGAAACAACTGCTTCCTGGTCCAAGAGCGAGTGTCGCATGAGCACAATCAAGCTTCTGGATTTCCATTCTTCTCAAAGTTAGCTACAATTTGTTGTGATCCACTCATATTTAATGCCTTTTCAAAGTCAATGAAACACAGATAGACATTCCTCTGGTAATCTTTGCTTTCAGCCAAGATCCATCTGACATTGGCAAGAATGCCTCTAATGCCTCAGCCTTTTCTAAAACTGCCTTGTATTTCTGATAGTTCTCTGTCAATGTAGTTTTCCAGTCATTTTGGATAATATTAAGCAGGATTTTGCTTATGTGTCATATCAGTCTAATAATTCAACAATTGTTCTATAATTTCAGCACTCTGTCAGGTCATCTTTGGAATGGGAATCAATATAGATTTTTTCCAGTCACATGGCCAGGTAGTTGTCCTCCAGATTTCTTTGTACAACTTGGTGAGCAAGTCCAGGGCAGTATCTGTTTGTTAAAATATGTCAACTGATGGTCCATCAATTCCTGGGACCTTGCATTTTGCAAATTCCCTCAGAACAACTTGAACTTCTTTCTTCATCACCAGTGCCTTTTTCTTTTTAAAGAAAAATTTTATTATATACTGGTTTACTTAAAAGCTTGCATACATTGTTTTTCACACCAGATCTTTCCCATTTCCTTTACCAACCCCTCCCTTCACTCGTCAAATTGTGCGACCCTGTTATTAATCACACCCCCCCACCCATCTTCAATCCTCTATCCCACTTTTCCTCCCTCGCATCCTCATACACATTCTACAATAATGGTCTTATACAGTATTTGTCCTTATATCCCTTAGTTCACTTACCATAATGCTCTCTAGTCCCTCCCAAGTTAGGTTGTTATTTACAGAGTCATTACTCCTATATGCTGTGTAGCATTTCATCGTGTGAATGTTTTAGGACATTTGGGCTGCTTCCATGTTCTTGCGATGGGAATAATGCTGCTATGAACATTGGTGAAAAAGCCTCCATTTGTGCCTCCGTTCTTATTTTCTTAGGGTATATTTCAATCAGTGAAATAGCTGGGTCATATAGAATTTCTGTGTTCTGCTTTCTGAGAAAATGCCAAACTGGCCTCCATTTTACTCTCCCACCGACATTGTTTAAGAGCTCCTATCTCACCACGTCCTCTCCAATATTTATTACATGCTTTTCAGTTAAACTTTGCCACTGCTACTGGACTGAGATGGTATCTCATTGTGGTTTCGATGCTGTAACTTTTGATATGAGACCCTTGTCTGAAAAGGTACTGCCAAATGTTTTGGGTTTTTCCCGCAGTAAGTACATTTTCTTTCCATTATATTTGTAAAAGTTTTTGATGTGCCTAGGATTTAATCTTTAGAAGAATCCATTCATCAATTTTATCCTCTCCAGATTGTGCATTTCTGGCTTTATTTGGCAGTCTCTTTATACAATAGGCTAGGCCTTCTAAATTTGTTCCCAATTTGTCTCTGATTAAATTTATGGTTTTGAGCTTTACTCCAGGTCTCTGATCCACCTTGAGTTGCTTGTGTATGGTGTGAGATGTGGGTCCCCTTTCAACTTTCCATAGATAGCTCTCCAATGTTGCCAGCACCATTTGTTGAAGAGTTTGTCATTTCCCCATTTGATATGTTTTATTTCCTTGTCAAATATTGTTGACTATAGATATCTGGGTCTATTTCTTGGATCTCAATTCTGTTCCTTGGGGCTATGTGCCTGTCCTTGTACCAGTACCATGATATGTTGGTTACTATCACTGTGTAGTATGTTTTGAGGTCAGGGAGTGCTATGTCTCCACTCATTTTTGTCTTTCAGAAGTGCTTTGTTTATTCAGTGTCTTTTGCCTCTCCAAATAAATAATCTCTCTTTCAAACTTCTTGACAAATTAATTCAGTATCTGAATTGGAATTGCACTGAATATGTAGATTGGTTTTGGTAGGATTGTTACTTTCACAATATTGAGTTTTCCTATCCATGAATAGGAAAACATTTTCCCATTTAATTAGTGCTTTTATTGTGTTCATAGAAATGTTCTGGTTTACTTTGTACAGGTTTTTTGTGTCTCTAGTTAAGTTCACTCCCAAGTATCTCAATTTGTGATTGGCTATTGTAAAAGGTATTGCTTTTTTCATTTCTTGTCTGAGTTCTCTTTGTTACTGTAGAGGAATCCCATTGATTTTTGGATATTCATCTTGTATCCTGCCACTCTACTGAATCGGTCTACTAGTTCTAATAGTTATTTGGGTAGTCTTTTGGATTTTCTGTGTACACTATGACATCATTTGCATATAGTGATAGTTTAACCAACCCTTTGCGAATCTGAAGGGCTTTTATCCCCTTCTCTTCTTATTTTGCCTTAGCAAGCCCTCTCAATACAATATTGACTATAAGTGGTGACATTGGGCATCCTTTTTTAGTCCCTGTTTGCAAAGAAAATGTGTTTAGTCTTTCTCTATTGAGAATGATATTGTCTCTTGGTTTTGCCTGTATACTTTTCACTATGTTGAGGAAATTCCCTTCTATTACTTTTTTTTTTACTATTATTTTGCTGAGTGTCTTTATCAGGAAGAGATGTTGTGTTTTTGCCAAAATGCCTTTTCTGCATCAATTGCTAAGATCCTATCATTCTTGTTATTTGCTTTATTAATATGGTGAGTTATGTTGACTGTTTTTCTTGTGTTGAACCATCCTTGCATACCTGTTATAAATCTCACTTGGTCATGATGAATTATTTTTATGTCTTTTGGATTCTACTGGATAGGATTTTGTTAAGAATTTTTGTGTCTACATTCATGAAAGGGGTTGCCCTGTAATTTTCTTTCTTAGTAATGATGCAAAATCTTTGCATGATTTTGGTATTAGGGTTATGCTAGTTTCATGGAATGACTCTGGAAGTGTTCCTTCTTTTTCAATTTTTTAAAAGAATTTAAGTAGAATTGGTGATAGACCCTCTCTGAATGTTTGGTAAATTCAGCTATGTAGCCATATAGTCCAGGACTTTTCTAATGGTGAAGTCTTTTTATGCTCTGTTCAATTTCTTCTTTTGTGATGTGTCTGTTCAGTCTGAGTAAGGCAAGAGTTTCAATGGATTTGTCAATTTCCTATAGGTTTTTAAATTTATCAGAGTATAACTTTTCATAGTATTCTGACATTATCAGTTTAATTTTCTCTGGTTTTGTTGTGATGTCTCCTCTATCATTTCTTAATCAAGCTATCTTGTGTCTTGTCTTTTCCCTTTTCTTTTCTTAACTTTGTCAGTGGTTTGTCAATTTCATTGACCCTTTTAAAAAAACAGCTCCTAGTTATATTGATGGTAACAATTGTTTTATGTTTTCAATCTCATTTGTTTCAGTTCTTTTTTTTATAATTTATTTTCTTCTACAGCCTGTAGGATTATATTGTTGTTCTTTTTCGATTTGATGAAGTAGCTGAGTTAGAGCCTTGATTTTTTTCTTTCTTCCACTTTTATCTACGTGTCTATTGCTATGAACTGGCCCCTGAGGATGACCTTAGTTGCATCCTTGAGATTTTGGTATGCTGTATTTTTTTTTTTCATTTTCATTTGTTTCAAGGAACTTCTTTATTTCACTCTATTTCTTTTACATCTCAATCATGTTCCAGCAAGGAATTATTTCATTTCCACATGGGTAGTTTTGTAAACTTTACCCTCCTGAGTTTAATTTCTAGTTTTATGGTATTACGGTCTGAGAAGATACTTTGTACTGTTGCAGTGTTTTTTAAATTGTTGAGGCTTGCTTTGTGTTCTAATATGTGATCGACTCTGGAGAATATACCACGTGTGCTTAAAAAGAAAGTGGATTGGGTTTGTGCAGTAACCTGAATATATCCAAAAGGCCCAGTTGGCTGATTACATAGTTTAGATCTTCTGCATCTTTCTTGAATGTCTTTTGAGTTACTTATACTTTGGTGATAGTAGTGTGTTGAAATCTCCTACAACTATGTGGTGCTGTCTATTTCTTTCTTCAATTTTGTTAACCATTGTTCTATATATTATGTAAGTCTATCATTTTGTGCATAAATGTTGACCAATGTTATGTCTTCTTGATATATTTTACCTTTAATCCATATATAATGCCCTTCCTTATTTTTCACAGTGGTTTTCATTCTCAAGTCAATTTTATCAGAGATTAGTATTCCCACTCCTGCTTTTTTGAGGTTGCCATTCACTTGGTATATTTTCTCAAGCCTTTGATTTTGAGTCTCTCTCTTCTTTTTTTAGATGTGTGCCTTATAGGCAACATATTGATGAGTTTCTGAGGGTTTTTTTATCCATTCTGCTACTCTTTTTCTTTTGATTGGTGCAGTTAGTCCATTCACAATAAGTGTGATTATTGTCAGACCAGGTTTTACTTCTTCCATTTTGCTGTGTTCCTTATTCTATTGTTTCTGGTTACTATGGTCCATCCACATCCCTTTGTCATCTCCATATCAGGAACTTCAATTTAAATGTCTTGTGTTGTTGTTGTTATGTGCCGCCGAGTCATTTCCGACTCATAGCGACCCTATGCACAACAACCCTAAACCCTGCTCTATTCTGCGCCAACCACACCGCCTCTGACACACCCATCCCGATTACCCCAGTCACCGAATCAATCCATCTCATAGAGGGTCTTCCCCTCCTGCCCTGTCCTTCCACCCTCCCAAGCATGATGTCCCTCTCCAAGGACCCATCCCTCCTGACAACATGTCCAAAGTATGTCAGACGAAGCCCCAGAATCCTTGCCTCCAAGGAGCAGCTTGGTTTAATCCTCTCCAAGATGAATCTGTTTGTTTTCCTGGCAGTCCATGGTACATTCAGTACCCTTCTCCAGCACCACAGCTCAAAAGCATCCACTCTCCTTCTGTCCTTCCTAGTCATTGTCCAACTCTCTGATGCATAACAAGCGATTGCAAATACCATGGCCTGTATCAGGCGCACCTTCGTCTCCAGAGAGACACTGTTGCTCCTGAGTACTTTAAAGAGGTCCCTAACAGCAGACTTTCCCATTGCGATACGCTTTTTGATTTCCTGAATCCTGGTGCCAAGAGTGTTGACTGTGGAGCCGAGCAAAGTGAAGCTGTGAACACTCTCAATCTCTTCGTCATCCATCCTGACGCTGCCAATTGGTCCAGTGGTGAGAATCTTTGTCTTCTTGACATTGAGCCTTAGTCCATACTGAAGGCTGCAGTCCTTGACCCTTCGCAGCAAGTGCATGAGATTCTCCTCAGTTTCAGCAAGCAGGGTTGTGTCATCTGCATAACGCAGATTGTTAATAGATCTTCCACCAATCCTGATGCCACAATTCTCCTCACAGAGCCCAGCCTCTCGGATAATCTGCTCTGCATACATGTTGAAATGTCTTATAGTTGGTCTTATTTTAACAGAGTCCTTAAATTCCTTCTTTTCTGCAAAAGATCTAATTTCTCCTTTATATTTGATGGAAAGCTTTCCTGGGTATAGGATCCTTGGCTACCAATTATTTTCTTTCAACTCTCTGTATACGTCATCCCATTGTCTTCCTGCTCACATGGTTTCTTCTGAGAAATAAGAAGAAATCTATTATTTCCCCTTCGTAGGTAACTCTTAGTTTTTCTCATACTGCTTTTAGAATTCTATCCCTATCTTTTAATTTGGAGAATTTGACTATGATATGTCTTGATCTTTTTCTTTTTGAGTCTACTTTCTTTGGTTTTCACTTTGCTTCTTGAATGGGGATTACCCCATTCTTCAAAATACCTGGGAAGTTTTCTTCTGGTCCTTTTCCACAATTTTCTCAGTGGTTTTCCTGTTAATTTCCATGTTCTGGAATCCCAATCATATGTATATTGTTCCTTTGATGTCATCTCACATGATTTTAACTCCTCCTGTACCTCTGAAAACCTGCTCGAGGTTCAGCAATGGGCTAGTTTCAATTCTATGGTACACAACAGTGACTCTGTGTACTATTTCCATCTTCTTTTAATACTTGCTGGATCACTCAATATTCTGCCCACAGCATCCTTAAGTATTGCTAATCTATGCTTGTTATCTTTCTTCATTTCCTTTAAATTAAGAAATGCAAAGCATGTTTGGCCCTTTGGGTTTTCCAACTTCAGCTTTTTGCACATTTCATTATAGTACTTTGCTTTGTCTTCCCCAGCTGCCCTTTGAAATCTTCTATTCAGTTCCTTAATGTCCTGCTTCCTTCCCTTTGCTTGGCTCCTCTGCATTTTAGTGAAATAATATTCAGAGTCTCTTTTGACATCCATCTAGGTCTTTTCTTCCAGCTCTGTCTCTGCAATGACATTTTACTTTCTTCATGGATGATAGTCTTGATATCCTCCCACAGCTCATCTGGTCTTTGTTCTGTTCAAAGACTCAAACTTGTTCCTAATATGATTTTTAAATTCAAGTGGGATAGACTCAAGGTCATATTTTTGTTCCTGCTAATTTGATTCAACTTTGTTAGTTTGAACTTGCGTATGAAAAGTTGATGTTCACAATCAGCACTTGGCCTAGTTTTCACAGCTGATATTAAGCTTCTTCAACAATTCTTTCCACAGATACAATTGATCTGACACCTGTGCATACCATCAGGTGAAATTTATGATTATTATAGCCATTTGTGTTTCTTATAAAAGTTATTTGCAATGAATAAATGGTTGATTGTATAACATTCTATCTCCAGCTTCATTTCTGTCACCAAGTCCATGTTTTTCCACCACTGATCCTTCTTCCCCATTCCCAACTTTTGCACTCCAATCACCCATTATTATTAATTCATCTTGGTTACATGTTCGATCCATTTCTGACTGGAAAAGTTGATAGAAATCATCTATTTCTTCCTCTATGGCTGTGGTTGTTTGAACAATGGAAGTATTCATAGGTCTTCCTTTTATATGTATGGATATTATCCTGTTATTCACAACATTGTATTTCAAAATGGATCTAAAAATCACATTTTAACTATTAATGCAGCCCCGATTGTCCTTATTTTTTCATCTCCAATGTAGTAGAGCATGTGATTATTTGATTTAAAATGTTCCATGGCAAACTATCTCATTTCACCAATTTCTAGTATGTCAATATTTGTATGTGTTTCGTTTATTTCTTTACAAAGTCCAGTTTTCCTACATTCATGCTTCTCCCATTCCACATTCTAATAATTAATGTCTGCCAACAACTTTTGCTCCTCATTTGTGCTTATAAGTTTGAGGGCTGAGCCTCATATGCCATATGTGCTAGTCTATTTTTTGTACATGGGGGTTTCAAAGGCCTGATATTTCAGAAGTGGATGGTAAATCCTTTAATAAATTACACTAATAAATTGTAAATAATACTATGAAATGAAATATATATGAGTGCTTGAATGAAAAACAAATACGTTTGTAAATATTCACTCAATTTTTCTTTTAAAATGAAGGAACAAAACAAAAGCATGGAGAAAGAAAGAAAAACTCAGACTCACCGACATTCAGTTAATTAATATTTACATTTGGTTTTCATGGCTGTAAACTTCTGTTTTTCTTGGACTGTAAACTGTAGTGGAAGGAGACTCTCCATTTTCCTCCTGCAGAGCTACTGGTAGATTCCTACTGCTAAAGTTGCTTGAGGCCTTTTGGTTGACAGCACAACATACTAGAGAAATACCTTACCATTTTATAGCACCTTTGCATTTGCACATGTTTATCTCATCTGCTCCTAACTAGAAATGGTTTCTGCCTTAGGTATTTCTAATCTCTATAGAAAAATCTATAAATTATATACAAAACCAGCCAAACACTACAGATTTCATATTGTAGTTTGAAAAAAGTGTGGATAAATATTCACTCAGTATTGAGATTAATTTTGTGTGGGATAAAGTGCATGAAAGCAGGAAATTACTGATTTCTCTCTGTCTCTGTCTCCGTCTTGGTTGGGATATTTTTTCACACAAGGCTTTGCAAACTAGACTCCGGAGGCTAACAAGGTCCCAACAGTTCAAGATTTTCAAAATCATCATAGGTAGAGAAAGTCAGAAAAGGCCCAAGGTATTATGTGTACAAAATTCCTTGGGTTGAAACCTGAAGATAATACTTCTACCTCCTATACCTGGTATTTTAATGTCTCCATTTACTCTTTCATACACAAATTTTAGCTTTTTATAGGCATCCTTTCACCTTATAGCACAGTACCTGTAAAGTCTGAGCTATATTCTTAAAGATTTAAAACAAACGAACAAACAATAAAGACCAATACAGAGAGCACAGGACAAGAATTTCAGCCTGAGTGTTCCATTCTTTTCTCTAATTCTCTTGAGTCTAATAGTCTGTTGGGAGCTTTCCTCTCAGGTGGATTTCTGGAAGAGAAACCCACCATTTGCTCGCTTTGCCCTGGGGCCACCCAGCTGCCAAGTGCCAACTGAACAGAGGTGCATCAAGAGGCCTGCAGTCAAAAGACAGCAGGATGGCCAATTGTCATCAATTTCTACAGCAAGTCTGGCATCTTGGCATCTCACTGCTCACCCCTCCCCCAGGTTAATTGCTGAGAACCTCAGCCTTCAAAGCTGCTTATGCTACTAACTTCAGCTGCCTGCCATTCTTTCCCTCTGCCACTTAATACCTCACCTCTTATACCCTGGTAGGAAAATAAGAGCTCTCACATACCTGGCTCTACATGTAAGACCACCCAATTTCCAATGTAAATGTTTCTCTCCTCCCCCACCATGGGTAAAGGCAGAATTGCCACATTCCCCTTGGACCTGATTGCTAGGCAACACTCAGCCATGTGAATTTGTCACTTCTGTTTGGCGCAAATTTCAATTTCACCTCCAACTGTAACAACACTGCTCGATATATTTTAGATGCCACTGTGGTTGGATGGCATCCCAGGAAAGATGTGAAGTGCTACTGCCAGGAATGAATGATTGGCATTGGGTAAAGCAATTCTCTGAACTCAGCCTTGGCATCCCATTAATTGTTAAGTCTGTTCTGCTACCACCAACCTCTTGTCAGAATTATGTCTATTGTAAGCCTTTCCGACAAGAGTCCAAATGGTAGCACTTGCTCCCTCTGTAAGATCATGCTTCGATAATGAAGCAATAGATTTTTCAGCTCACAATATACTACTTTCTTCTATCTATTGGACATACTTTCATGTACAAGGAATAGTTCCATGTCTGACCATTACTGCAATAAGAGCTACTGCGTGCCAATTCAGGTCCTGACCCTGAATAGTAGATTTACCATTCCATTAGTTTTTTCATCATATCTGTTTTCATTCATGGTAATAATGAAACCGTGTTATAAGGAAACAGAGCAATGGATTTGGGTTGGGTGGCTGTGAAAATAAATTCTTAATATAAGGTAAAATAAGTGTTGAAATGTTTGTTAACATAAAAATTAACATATTAAGTAAAGAAAATACAACATATATAACTTTTAAATAAAAACATGTCATACTGGCAAAATATAATGCCATTATTCTCAAAGTCTCCATCTATTATGGTCTCCACAGTCCTTCAACATGTATGCAGTAACTTGTTCTTAAAGACACATTCAATAGCCCAGCCATCGATGTAAATATCCTAAGACTATGTAATCATTTAATTGACTATAAAACTGCAACGTAGGATGCTTCGATTTCTGTACTCCATGCTAAGTAATGATCAAAATATTAAATCTGTTTTCATTCCCATTCCCCTTCAGTCTTCTATCTGCTAACTTTTCAGTCAATTGATTATTGTTTTGTCAAATCAAAACATCCTCAGAAAGCTTGAAAATATTTTCCTAGAGTGTGGCTAATTAAATAGAACACTTCAGGCAGCTATGAGCAAAAATAGTATTTCAGACTTTGCGTGAATTTCCTGATTCATTGGGAACAAAAGGAGTTTCTGTAACAGTGTGAATGAACCATGAAGCGTGCATGTTCTTTTAAGAAAGGCCAAGGGTGCAGTTCTATTTTCTTAGCTCTGCTTTCATATTTATGTGTCTCATTTCCAGCTCATTGCTGATGCCTCAGTTGCGCTATCCATCACCACTTTTATCCTCCTTGTTCCTCAAAAAGAACATAAAATCCTTTTTTATGTGATGGTAATATTATTGCAAATAAAAGCAAATACCAAAATCTTTATTAGTCTGCCAAAATAATAAACTATTTAATAAAAGCATGCTGTAAAAATAAGGTCATTTGCATCACTCAAGTTACTTGCAGGAAATACAGAGAATTATTGGTCAAAAAAGTACAAACTGACAGCAATTATTTCTGTTGTTCATCTGCCACACTGTGCAATAGGGTTAAATTTTTGTGGATATTTTTCATATTTCCTAGTTTTTAAGGGCCTTTAATATTGCTCAGATACTGGCTACGCATTAAAAAATTTTTACAAAATCAAATGTCACAAAATATTGATTTCTTCTTTAAGAGAAAAAAATGTTTGAAAAAGAGGAATAACTAGATGGGATTCTTACTACTTTTTTCAAAGATGTGAAATGTGACCCTTTGATAACCTTGATACTCCAAGATTTGTTGCCTAAATATTTACCATTTTAATATCTAATATTAATTTTATTTGTTTTGGATTTGTGCCCACACTTGAACTGTATAATTTTTTCCCTCCTCTTTGTGTATACTATTTGTCATTTCTATATTCAGACCCAATATAAGATGCTTTATTTGGGTAAGTTTAATACTGAGAGTTAACAATAAAAGCACTATTTCTAAATAAATGTCAAATGTTTGATCTTTTATTCTATTGTAATATAAACCCACAAATTATTTTTCCTTTGCAATTCTCATCCCCAGCTGGCAGAATCGCAAATGTATTATTGATATGTGTATTACATAGCAAAGTTGGTTGCTGTGGTGAGGATTAAAATATTGCTTGTATAGTCCCTATGTGCCCAAAACAACCTGTACACCACCAACTCTTCAGCATGGTGCAAATCTGACAATTAAACAAATATAAATCTTTCCAAAACCAGATAGTAAATATTTGCATTACTCATGTCATGATGACGTTCAAAAATGAGAAAAAGTTTTCAAATTCCAGTTATGGCAAATTTTCATTTATAGTCTCTTTTTTCCTATGATTGTTTACTTTAGGCCAAAGGTTAACCATTGCCAAGCTTACTGATGCCAGGTAATTTAAGGAATTTAAGTGCAATTATTAAAGACAATTAATAGGTGGAAAGAGCATAAGGGACAATTCCAATATGGAATTTGGACATAAATATACAGGCCAATAAGTAGAGGCCATTAAATTCAGATACAGTGCAACATCAACAGGATTTTTTTAAATGTTATGGTGAAAATATACATGATGAAGCACATGCCAGCTCAAAAATTTCTATATGTACAATTTAGTAACATTACATATATCAGGTTGTGCAACCATTCTTATTTATCTTTTTCCAAGTCATTCCATCACCATTACATTATTGTTTATAATTTTAATATCTCCTAAGCAAAAACTCCCTCTATCCATCCCTCCCACACCTACTAATCACCGCTACTACTGTTTCAAATTTCCATATACTTGCTTGCTATGAAAATCTAAACTATATTCCATATAAATAAAGGCATAAATTATTTGTGGGATTTTGTAACTTACTTAATTCAGCATGATGTTTCCAAGATTCATTCCATTTTGACACGGATTATGACTTCATTTCCATTTATGATTGAATAGATACCTTTTCATTATTTGAATGTACCCACATTTGTTTATGTATTCATCTGTTGATGAACAGTTAGGTTATTTATACCTTTTGGCTATTGTGAAAACTGCACTAATGAACACTGGTGAAGTTTTTTCCCCCTGTCTTTAATTTTTCTGAGTTTATATCTAGAAATGGGTTTGTTGGGCCAAGCTGCTAACAAGAAGGTTGATAGTTTGGACAATGTGGATACATTAGACATTTAACAAGAGAAATATGCACAGTCTCCTCCCATAAAGATTACAGGCTTGAAAACCCAATGGAAGATCACTCTTTGTTGAAAACTACTCAAAATCTCTAGAGTTTTTTGTTCATTTATTTGGGTTTTGTCTGTTTATTTATAGTAGTTTCAGATGCAACCTTTTGGGCAACCATAATGCTCTTCTTCACAGTGGCTGCACCATTTTACATTGAAATTTGCAATGAATGAGAGTTTCAGTTTCTGTGTAACACTGACACAATCTGTTATTTTCATTTTTTATAAAATTCTTTGTGTTTTGGTTTTTATTTCCACTCTAACAGAGGTGATGTAGTACATTATGGTAGTTTTTATTTGCAAGTTCCTAATGGCTTCAAGGAGGTGGGTTGACAGAGTGACTATAGCAATGGGCTTGAGGATATAGGAGGATGTGGAAGATTGTGAGGATAACATTGGCTAGGACAGGGTTCAGATCTGTTGTTGATAGGGTCTCTACGAGTCTTATTTCACAAGTCGTACATAACAACAATGACACTGAGTCTCATTTCTAAAATATATGTTATATGTGACACCACACCAAATATTTAATTTGATCAACTCTTTTTAAACAGATTGAAAATATACCATCTAATTTATTATAAGCAATTTATTTAATCCAAGGATAGAGCAAAAACAAAATCTGATACTGTACATTTTACTTGTCACATAAATATATTCTTAAGGGTTTTTTTCTATACATTTGGTAGGTTGTGAGTTCTGCAGGTGAGATTAAAAAAAACCTCTAGATTTACTGCATACTATATTTGTGGATGTTACAGATTAACCTGTGTCCCCCACAATTTATGTGAAGTTCTTAATCTCTGAATGTAACCTTGTTTGGAAACAAGGTCTTTGAAGATGTCATACTGGAGTAAGGTGTGTGCTAATTTAATCTGGATAGTGGGCCATCAAACAGAAGAGACATAGAGAGGAGGAGAAACCTGACTATGAAAAGATGTATATACCTATCAGGGAATGCTGGAGGTTACCAGAGGTCAGGATATTATGAACTGTATTGCCCTGGGCAGTCAAGGACCTCTTCAAATTATTAAGAGATAATGATGTCACTTTGAAGTCTAAGGTACACCTGATTCAGGCCTTGCTTTGCATATGAGAGCCAGACAATGAATAAAGATGACAGAATAATTGATGACTTGAGTGTTGGACAAAAGTACTGAATATCCCATGGACTGCAAAAAGAACAAACATATTTTTGGAGAAAGTGCTCCTTGGAGGCAAGGGTGGCAAAACTGATAAAATTTCATCTCACATACTTTGGGCATGTTGTTAGGGAAGGTTATTCCTAGGAGGGAGGCATTATGCTTGGAAAGTTGGAGGGATGATGAAGGAGAAGATCCTCAACACAGTGACTGCAGCCATGGCTTGTCTGTTAGAGATTATGCAGATGGCACAGGATAGGAAAGGATTCAGATCTACTATTCATATATTCCATATTGAGTCATATTCCACTCAACACCTAACAACATCAAAACCTAGAAACTCAGCAAGTCCAGGGAGACTATTTGGACCTTAGCAGCCCTGTAGACATCCTGCTCTTGGATTTATAGCATACAGAACCATGAAAACTATTTTTTGTTATTTATAATAACTCACCTCATGTTTGTTTTTCCACTAAAACAGCCCTACATATCTAATACAATGGAGTTTGCATGTATTTATTCTAGTTAGATGTGTATTATCCCTAAAATTTAAGCATAACTACTATCTGGGGATATTAGGGTTTCTTTCATTGGCCCTAGTACAATGCAAAGACACATAATTTGAATTCACAAGCTGCTTTAAGGGAAAAGGACGGGCAGTTTCCTCCCATGTGATTTCAGCTTCTGAAAACTCACTGGAGGGTCACCTGTGAGCTAGTTCTGACCCAACAATACATAATAATAGCATTTAACCAATAAAGATGCAATATTATTTCCTGGACATAAATAAAATAGAAGATTGTTTATTTTAAAAATCGATAGATAGTGAGATGTTACTATAAAATGGATGATCAGACTGATCTACGATACGATGTTTTGCTCAGTGAAGAACATCATAAACTGAAAATTTTGTTCAAAGTCTAAATAAATCATGTTGGGGTTTTTTAACCTAATAATTAAATAATTTCTAAAAAACTTAGTTTATTTGCCTTATGCTTGCTTTCTAGATCACAAAGATCACTTCAGTTCTGAAGAATTTGCAACGTAGTAGACCTTGAGCAAAGTATTTGCAAATTGAGCTAATTTCTTTCTATATGGAGAAGAGCCTTAGATTACATTTCTAATCTGGGGCCAATTGCTGTGTTTTAATCAGTGACACTGTGATAATTCCTATAGAACTGTCATCTCACAAGTAGTACTTGATGGATTTGTTGGATGTGAACTTATCTAACTTCTTCCTTCAACTATTCTTCTTGATTCTGCAAACTCAGTACCAGGGATTGTATGAGGGCAAAGTGATTATGTGTGGGAGAATCAAAAGAGCTGAGACACAGAACCACTAGAATGCTGCTTCTGAGCTTGTATCAGGAAACATATTTGGTGAAGCATAACAAAAAGGGAAGAGCATCTTCCACCTTCTGCCTGGCCATTCTCACAAGCCCATTCTTTCTCTTTGTTCTAAGAGAGTGCCCTTCATTACAGAGGATAGAAGGTTGTAGCATTCCACTTAGATGGAAGAGGCAGCAAGGTTTTCTGAAGCCCACTGCTGGGTGTCTAAGGCTTATCATTCAAAGTATCTTTTCTAGCCAATAATTAACGGTTTATTTTTTTGCTGAAGTGTTTATTGTGTTAAGGAGAAAAGATTAGGATGGGATACAAGCTCTACTCAATTAAAGGATTATAGGACCTCAGTGATAGTTCTCTTTTTGGGACTCATGATCTCAGTGGATTGTCTACAATGCTCAATGCTCATCAGGCTCTGTAAAACAGACCTGAATACCTATGGTCACATTAGTCTTTCTCCTGATGGGTTTGAGTCTCTGGGGGACCTTCCAGCAAACTACTGAACCCAAGATACAGAGAGTATCTAGAGAATTGAACAAAGGAGGAGCTACTGATGTCAGAAATCATGACATTTATACAGCAAATCAAGCAATTTGGACAACATTGACTAGACACGTCTTATATCTGATCTGCTACTAATCTTAGCAGAATGAATTATTAGTACACCACCACTGAGGCATTTTCTTCTTTGTTCTCAAGCAGAGAGCAAAGCTCTTAGCACATTCAATTATAATACTTTAGTGTGTGTTTTTGATCTACCCTTTGAAATCTTCTGTTCATTTCTTTTGTTAGTTGTCTGGGTTTTGTTTTGTTTTGTGTTTTGGTGCTGGCTTGTGGGGGAGGTGTTTGCTTTTTTTTTTTTCTTCTTGGATCTATGATGTAATATTTAGTCTCTTCTGACATCCATTTTGTTATTTTCTTCCTCTTTCTCATGACTTTTTGCTCTCTTCATGCATGGTATTTTGATGTCATCTAAAAACTCATCTGGTATTCAATCATTAGTGTTTGTTCACTCCTTCAAGCTATTCTGGAAGTAATTTTAAAATTCAGATGGAATAGACTCAAACTTCTATTTGGTTCTTGTGGACTTGTTTTCATTTTCTTCACCTTCAATTTAAACTTGCACATGAGTAATTAATGGTGTATTTCACGTTCAGCATCTGGCCTGGCTTTGACTGCTAATATTGAGCTCCTCCAATGATTTTTTTTCAACAGATAATCATTCTAACGCCTATTCAGTCCATCAAGGAAGGTCCATGTGTCAGGTCACCTTTTGTTCTAATAAAAAGGTATTAACTATGAATGAATCCTATTCAGTCATTCAATGTCCAGTCTCATTTCTGTCATCAAGATGATACTTTTAATTGTCCTTTTTCATTGTCTCCAACTTCTGAATTCTAGTTATCAATAAATTTTAATGCTTTTTTGTGCAAGTTTATTAAGTTTCAGACTGCAAGAGGTGATAGAAATCCTCAATTAGTTAGCAAAGTACTATAATGGAATGTGCAAAGAGCTGCAGTTAAAAATAAAAAGGAAAGAACTCACCCAGCATTTCTAAAATTGAAAGAGTTGAAAAAAAACTGTCTTGAATTGCAATAAAAAATTCTATGAGAAAAAAATCTTGAAAGATACAGGAAGAATCAAAAACAGATGGAAGGAATACAAAGTCACTGTACCAAAAAGAATTGGTTGAGACTGAATAATATCAGGAAATACCATTTAAATAAGAGCCAATGGTAATGAAAGAAGTTCACTGAAGGCATTGGCAATAAATAAGGCCCCAGAAATTGATGGTATATTAATTGACATGGTCAAAATACAAGATGCAGCCCTGGATGTGCTTACAAGTCTATGTCAGGAAATTTGGAGGAAACCTGCCTAGGAAACTGACTGGAAGATTCATATTTGTTCCCATTCCCAAGAAAAGTGATCTAACAAAATGTGGAAATTGTTGAACACTATTGTTAATATCACAAGAAAGCAAAATATTTCTGAAGGCCATCAAAACCTAGACCAGTACATTGACAGAGAACTGCCAGAATTTCAACTTGTGCATAGAAAATGTTGTGGCATCACTGCTTATGTCAGATGTATTCGGGCTGAAATCAGAGAATACCAGAGAGTTTCTATTTGTGTTTTATTGACCACAGACAAAAATGACTGTGTGGTTTTTAACAAATTGTGATTAACTTTGAAAAGAATGAGAATCCCAGAACATTTATTTGATTATGTTCATACAAAACCTATAAATAGACCAATAATCTGTTGTGCAAACAGGACAAGAGAACACTGCACGGTTTAAAATCAGAAAAGGTGTACAGGATAGCTTTGTATCCTTTTTTCATATCTATTCCATCTTTACGCTGAAGAAATCATTCAAGAAGCTGGATTCTATGAAGAAGAACACGTCATCAGGATTGGAGGAAGACTCATAAATAACCTATACTATAAGGATGATAACATCTTGCTGAAATTAAGGAAGTCTAGAAATAATTACAACAGAGAATCAAAGACTACAGCCTTAAATATGGATCTCAATATCAAGAAAATAAAAACACTAAACAGATAGGTAATGTGATGAAATATGAAAAAAAGATTGAAATTGACAGCAATTTCATCTTACTTGGATCTACAATCATTGCCTTTGGTACCAGCAGTCAGGAGACCAAGAAATGTATTGTACTGGACAAGTTCACTGTCAGGGACCTCTCTAAACCTCTGAAGAGCAATAATGTTAGTTTGAAAACTAAAGTGTGCCTGATAATTGACTCTGTAACACAATATCTCCAAGAAGTTGAAAAAGAACAGCAAGAAAACACATCAACCTCTAAAAGAAATTAAATTCTAAAAATTAGGGCAAAAATAAATGAAATAGAAACTATAAAAACAATTGATTCCATCCACAAGACCAGGAATTGGTTCTTCAAAAAGGTTAATGAAATTGACAAACCACTAGCAAACTTAAGAAAGGAAAAGAAAGAAAAATTGAAGGGGCAATGTCACACAGAACCAACTCAATTAAAAAGATTAACAATGAAATATTATGACAAACTATAATCAGATAAATATGAAAACCTAGAGGAAATGGACAATCAACTTAGAAACTCACCATCTACCCAAACTGACACAAACTGAAGGAAAACACCTGAAAAGAACCATCACAAAAGAAGAAATTGAAAAGGTAATAGAACAACTTTCAACAAAAACAACAACAAAAAAAGCCCCACCAAAACCTGGACCAAATGGTTTTACTAGGGAATTTTATCAAACATTCAGAAGGGAACCATCACAAAATTTACATAAAATATTTCAGAAAATAGGAAAAGATGGAATTCTCCAGGACTCATTCTATAAAGCAAACATATCCTTGATAGCAAAGTCAGTTAACAACACTGTGAAAATAGAAAACTGTAGACCAATATCTCTCATGAATATAGATGCAAAAATCCTCAATAAAATCTTGGTCAATAGAATCCAAAGAAAAACAATCAATATAATTCACTATATTAATAAAACAAAGAACAAGAACCACAGGAGTCTATCAATTGATGAAGAAAAAGCCTTTGACAAAATTCAACACCTTTTCCTGATTAAAACAAACAGCAAAATAGGAATAGAGAGGGATTTCTTTGACATAGTGAAAAGTATATATGTCGAACAAAGAACTAACATCATTCTCAATGTAGAGATTTTAAAGGAATATGGTTCATGAGTAAAAATGTGCTTCATGAGTTTGCATGTCATCCTTATGATGTCTTACCTATGAGTAGGGTGCTTGAAAAACTCCTTTTATATTATTTAATGTGATTATACCAGTACAGTATTCACTTAACAGCTAAAAATGGATCTTTATATCAAAATTTATTTCCCAACAAAGTAATATATCTTAGTTTGGTATTCTTAATCTGGACCATCTCTAAATATTGAACAAGGTCTCTCATTTTACTTCCATGAATGACAATATTAATGTTATTTCCTAAGTACCTTTCTTTTTTCTAAAGTTTACAGAGTCTGGGAGAAGGTTATGCAGTAATAGACAGAATTTCTGGCATCAAAGTAGTATGAGCTAAATAGGGCTCTGGCCTATGCTTAATTTCTGTCCTTGCCAAATTCATTGCTTCCCCCGCCCCAACATGGAAGTCTGTTCTAAATGTTTTCCACATAACTAAGAACTCTTTATTTTTTATGGACCCTTACGTACTTATAAATAGATATGTTTCCCAGGTCCTTACAGGTCATTCAAGTTGTTGATTTTCTTTGTGGTACAAGAGAGTCGAGTGAACAAAAACAACTCTATCTTTTTTAAATTTTTTCACTTATTCCTTTGGGAATCATAGGAGTTTTTTGAGAACATTAGCTATAGAATGGAGAAGGAGAAGATTCTCTTCCACCCTACCACCTATTCCCAATTTTGAAGAACACACATCAAGAATAAAAAGTTGGCGAGCTCTGGTGGCCTAGTGGCAAGAAGCTGCACTGCAATCACAGAGGTTCACAGTTCGAATTCATGAGATGCTCTGCTGGAGAAGGAGGGACAATCTCCTCCTGTACCAGTCAGATCTGATTTGATGGTACACACACAAAAATAATAAAATAAAATAATTTTAAAATTAAAAAACAAATCTCTTTTGGAGATGCAAGTGAAATGGTAAATGTGCTTTAAAATCCATTTGGCAAGAATTATGAATTTGCTCACAGATTAAGTTTGGAAATACTTCTAGCAGATGTGAGACTTCTGTTTTATTCTTTTCCTTTCTTACTTTATCAGATTACATAATTATCCTAGGCCCTTCAACTTAACTTAATAAATTGACAGTAATGGTTAGAGTTTTAGACACCAGCCATGTAGAAGGAGGAAGGATTTCTGCAAATTCTTTCAGCAACTTTTAACTAGTGCCTGTTTGTGGTTTTTAACATTTCTCTTCATTCTAAACTAAAGGAAACATACACAGAAGCTTTCAAGACCTAAATAAAATAGCAATAAATTGACTTTAATGACTGATAATTTTCAAGTGAAGTTTAAAAGGAAAAATTGATTGATTGATTTTCTTAAACTATGGGGGGAAAGCAGATGCTATTGAGAGCCCACAGTAAAAACATAAACTCCACTGGGCTCTGGACAGTCAATGGTACCTTAAAGTTTAGAGGTTAATTCGTACAGTGGAAGAAGAAATCTGAGAAATGATTGGAGAACCACGACAAAGATTGTATTTGTTATATCTATATATTATGGGAGAAGGATGGGCAATCTATTCCCATGCTGAGAATGGGAATCCCAGAACACTTGCTAGGGCTTATGTGAAACCTATACTTGGACCAGGAGGCAGTTTTCAGAACAGAGCAAGGAAACCACTGCATGGCTCAAAATTGGGAAGGGTATATGCCAGGGATGTGTCCTATCTCCATACCTTTTAAATCTATATGCAGAACAGATAATCCAGGAAGCTTGGCTCTATGAGGAGAAATGTGGCATCAGGATTAAAGGAAGATTCATCAACAATCTTTATTATGCAGATGACACAACCTTGCTTGCTGAAACTGAGGAGGACCTGAAGTACTTGCTGCAGAAGGTCAAGGACTGCAGCCTTCAATATAGACTGAAACTCAATATCAAGAAAACAGATTCTCACCACAGGGTTTATTGGCAGCATCTTGATAGATGGTGAAGAGATTGAGATTTTCAACAGCTTCGGTTTGCCTGGCTCCACAGTTAACACTCTTGGCACCAGCATACAGGAAATTAAAAGATGTATTCAATTGGGAAAGTCTGCTGTCAGAGACCTCCACAATGTACTGAAGAGCAACAATGTCATTCTGGAGACAGGTGCGTCTGATACAGGCCATGGTCTTTGCAATCACTTGCTATGCATCAGAGAGCTGGACAATGTCTAGGAATGATAGACTGAAAATTGATGCCTTTAAGCAGTGGTATTGGAGAAGAGTATTGACTATAAAATAGACTGCTAAGAGAACAAACAGGTTCGTCTTGGTGAGGGTTAAACCAGGCTCTCTTTGGAGGCAGGGATTCTGAAGTTTCATCTGTCATACTTTGCATGTTGGAAGGAGAGACCAGTCCTTGGAGGAGAACGTCATGCTTGGAAGGGTGAAGGGACATCGCAGGAGAGAAAGACCCTCGGTGAGGTGGATTGATTCAGTCACTGGGGCAATGAGGATAGGTGTGTTGGAGACAATAAGATTGACACAGGATAGAGTAGGGTTTAGGGATGTTGTACATAGGGTCACTATGTGTGTGTGTTTGGAAGCAGGAGTGGCATCCACTTCCTAAATGACATGCCTCTGGAAACTCTATGAACTTTGATAAATGTCCATAGTTGTAAAGGGGCTTCAGGCCTTTTGTTCATAGGGTTGCAATGAGCCATGCTTGACTCAAAGGCAATCAACAACATATATATTTATATATTTGGTTTTTTATTCATTGTATCATATTTCTCCAACTTCATTACTCCCACCCTACCAACCCACCCCACAATGCACCTCTAGTTCCATATTGTTCACATACATATAACGCATAATTATATATTCCTTTTGGACAGTTCTTCCCCTCATCTGTTCTAATGCAATGTTCTTTATCCACTCTTTCCTCATTCCCTCCCCAATTAACCCCCATGTCTGCCTTATTTTATAACAGCAGTGTTAGCAATATTTGTCAGCATAATGTCCTCCATGTTGCCCCCAGGTCGTGCAATACTATTTTACTAGATCTGGGAAAGTACATACAAACACATAGATATAATCTGAAAGCATTGGTTTTATTGCTGTAAGTTTAGAGGAATCAGTAAACTTTTTAATGAAAAAATTAAATAAGAAACATCCAAAATAGAACAGGGAGAAGATTCCTCAAGTGCCATAGCAGTTTTCAGTGGCATCAACTATTGCACTAAAAACAAAAATTCTAATCTTAGTATTTGGCAGGTGAATGGAAAACAGATTTTCCAATGTAATGATTTTACTTTCCTAGAAATAAATGCATTATGAGTTTGCTGGTTGTTTTGCTCTATTGTTTGAGGTTTCCCCCCTCCTCATTTGCTTCTTCCCCATTCAGGCATGTACTTTACCATCTGTTTCCTATCTTGATTACAAATATATTTAATTAAAAGGTTTCTGCATTCTCTATTAACTGAGCGATACCTAGACTCTGTGTCTTTTAGGATCAGAAAGGAGGTTTAGGACAGCCAAAGTGAGTGTATTCTTAAATATGCTAATATTAAGATTTATGTAGTTCTTTGCATGTGTATGTTTGAAATGGAAGAAAGGACCTAATTAAGAGGTTGAGGCTTTTAATGTCAGCGTTTCCTTCTCAACATTATTGGTTTCTGCTTCTGCCACTTTATTAATTTCTCTCAACTTTTTTATCTCACTGATTGTGAGTGTCATGAAGGAGGTACAGAGTTGTCTGAGATATTTTACACCCTGCAGCACACCATCTTAGGGTTCCTTCAGTGCAATGAATGTGGTATTAATGAGGGCTGTTGTCAACACTATACCAATAAAACTGCCAATTAAGATAAGAGAAGGTGCTCCTAGAGATTTTTTAAAGATAAATTAGTCAAGCAATTGGACTGTATAAAAAATACATGAAAAGAAAATAAATTCCACACTAATAAAATGCTTTGAATGGATGGTATTCTACTTATAAATTTTGCTCTTCCTCAGTCTCTGTATTAGCCTTGCAAATATTCCTTTATTCACTTGCCCACTGCAAGTAACTGTGTGGGCTTTGGGAGTAATAGGAACTATGAATTTACTATTTAAGTATATGTCTCATGAGGTGAGGGCAGACTGGGAAAATGCTAAATAAATTTTTAAAATTTATATTTGTAAGGCTGTTGTAACACTTATTACAGAATGGGCTTTAGAATTTGAACTATACAGAAGGGAAAATTATGACCCAGAACATTAAGGGAACTTTTCACTGTTGTGGTGAAGCAATACAAGGCAACATCTCAGAGACTATTATAGTGCCTTACCATGATGATGTAAAGTCATGAAAATATCGAATTAACACAGTGTTACATCTTGCAGGATAAAGTCATCTAACTCAGTAAATTCTTCTATTTGTTATTCTTCAGTGCAACAGAGTCCCTTTCTTAAAGTACATTGCTTGTTAAAATACAGTACGTTTGGTTGTCAAATTATGTCAGAACCTCTTAAATTCTTGCAAGCATCAATTAATGATATCTAATTAGCACAAATTTTAAAAATCTTTGATGAAATTATTTTAAGAAACACAAAGTTAATTGTTTCAAAATGTATGAAATAACTACATACTGTTGTTATTGTTATTTAATATTAAAGCAATTTAGATGCATACTTGTCTCTGTAAATTTGGTACTCTTTTAGAAAAATAAATCCCCTTATACTAAGATAGACTTGTCTTGATTTAAATATTTCTCCTCTCCCTATCAGAAAAGAACTATTACTTCATTAAAATTATCTTAGCTGTTTTGTTTGCTTATATACCCATTGGATAGACCTGGATCACTAAGCCTGATTCTTCAGAGGTATCACTGTATGTTTTCAAATTGGCAATCCAAAAAACCCCAATAACGTTGTGTAGGTTCAATTGGTGGTTTACCAGTTCATATAACATCAATTGTACTGCTTAGCAACAACCTTCATTAAATGGAATACTTTCTCCGTTAGAACAGAATCTAACCACATGAGTACATTGGGCAACATATCTCCCAGCAGTTGAATCTTTGGATAAGTTTGTGAGAGACCCTGAATCAGAAGACCTGCCCTAAGCAATATCTCAATTTCTGGCCCACAAAAAGCACGAGAAAATAAGTTATTGTTGTGGGTGCTTTTCTTTCTCATTTACTCTATCCCACTGATTTGTAGCTAAACAAGTAAAAGGAAAAACTTAAAACACAAGAAGGAGCAATCAAACCACCCACACAAACTCAAACTCCTTGCCCTCCAGCCAGAATCCATGCACAGCTGACACTCCAGCGGTTTCTGAGGCTGTAAATCACTCAGGAGGAGATTGTCAGTTTCTCCAGCTGAGCTGCTGGTGGATTCAAACCTTTAAAGAGGTGCCACCTTTGAGTCAGCTGTGCAACACCCTACAGACTAGGCCACCAGAGCTCCCCAATAGAGATGAAAATAGTAGGAAAGTGAACTTTCTCTCTTTTTCTTTTAAGTATATGCACATGTTGTTATTATGTTCCATCGAGCCGCCTGTGACTCATAGTGACCCCTTTGTACATCAGATCTGAACTCTGCCCTATCCTGGGTCAATCTCATCCTTTCTGAAAGACCTAATCCCATTTCTCCATCACTGAGTCAATCTATCTCATGCTGGGTCTTCCTCTTACGCGCTGTCACTCCACCCTTCCAAGCATGATGTCCCTCTCCAAGGATTGGTCCTTGCTGGCCATGTACCCAAAATATATGAGTTGAAGCTTCAAAATCCTTGCCTCCAAGGAACATCTTGGTTTCACCATCTCCAGGTCACACCTGTCCTGGTAGTCCACAGTACATTCAACAGTCTTCACCAGCACCAAAACTCAGTGGCATTGATCTTTCTTCTATCATCCTTAGTCACTGCCAAACTCTCAAGACGCATACCGAGTCATTGCGAAGACCATGGGCTGTATCAGGTGTACCCTAGTCTCCAGACTGACATCATTACTCTTCAGTACTCTATAGAGGTCCCTGACAGCAGATATTTCCATTGCAATTAATCGTTTCCTTACTGCTGCTGCTGAGATTGTTGACTGTGGAACCAAGCAAGTTGATTCTAACAATCTCAATATCTTCACCATCTATGATGAAGTTGACAATTGGCCTAGTGGTGAGAATCTTTGTTATCTTGATGTTGAGCATCAATCCATATTGAAGACTACAGTCTTTGATCTTCTATATCAAATACCTCAGGTCCTTTTCAGTTTTAGCAAGCAAAGTTGTGTCATCTGCATTACACAGGTTGTTGATGAGTCTTCCTCCAATCATGATGCCACATTTTGCCTCATAAAGTCCAGCCTCCCAAATGATCTTTTCTGTGTATAGATTGAAAAGGTATGGAGATAGGATACATCCCTGACACATATCTTTTCTGATCCTGAACCATGCAGTTTCCCTGCTTTGTTCTGACTACTGCTTCCTGGTCCAAGTAAAAGTTTCACATCAGCATGATTAAATGTTTGGGATTCCCATTTTTCTCAAGGCTAACCACAAGTTGTGATCCACACAGTTAAATGCCTTTGCACAGTCAATGAAACACAGATAGGCATCCCTCTGATACTCTGCTTTTGACAAGATCCATCAAACATTGGCTATGATTTCCCTACTACCACGCTTTCTTCTAAACCAAGCCTGCACATCTGGTAGGTTTCAGTTCATGTTCCAGTTGTTTGGGGATAATTTTCAGCAGAATCTTGCTTGCAAGTGATGTTAGTGATATTGTTTGGTAATTTCCACACTCTGTTGGGTCAACTTTGTTTTTAGTGGGAATAAATACATATATCTTCTCCAGTCAGTTTGCCAGGGATTTTCCTTCTGATTTCTTGGCATATTCTGATGAGCATGCCCATCATCTTTTTACTGAAATATGTCAGTTGGTATTCCGTCAATTCTTGGGGCCTTGTTTCTTGCCTGGTCCTTTAGAACAGCTTGAAGTTCCTCCTTAATCACCATTGCCTCTTGATCATATGTTGTTTCATGAAATTCTACTGTGTCAGCAAATTCTTTTCGGTGTAGTGATTCTTTCTATCTTCTTTTGATGCTTTCTGGGTCTATAGAAAAATCTGTTTATTTTTTTGTACACAAAATTATGATTTTTGTTTTATGATGCTAAATTTTGGGGAGTAATTAGCTATGCAACAATAACAACTGATACAGGAGAAAGAAGAAAACAGAAAAACCAGCACAGTGTGCCCCTCTTGTGCTACAACATTCATTTTTTTAAGAACTCTTACCCTTCACACAGAAGAGACATGCAGACCCACCTGCCATCATAGTCATGAGATGATTGCAGAAAAAGGGGGGGGGGAAGAGATACAAATTAGCAAAAGATACAGGCCTGCAATTATTGGTTCTGCACTTGGTAGTAAACCTAAAATGGTATTAACTGCGTTTTTCCACCTTGTATTTTGGCTTGTTGATATTTGTTATCTGAGTAAGGTGACCCAAAACTTTATTTTACAATTTCAAGTCCCTTAGTGGAGCTGTCTTTATTGGGTTAGCATAGTTTCCCTATGATCATTCTTACAGAATAGTAATAGATGTTTCAGTGACTTCATTGAATTTCACATATGTTCTCTTTGCCTTTATTGTGTGACAAAAACTTAATTTCCCATTGCAATTTAATCCAATTACCTTGGTGAACAGAATAATCTCTTTCATTTTGTGCTGATTCTGAAAAGGGACCCAACATTGGCAGGAAACAGTCTCAACTTCTCTATTAATAGATCAATTATTATGTATCTTGGCAGAAGTGGTCTTTTTAAAAATATTTTTATTGGTTTTCATATAATAATTCCTTTACATTGTATTTCATTCATATACATGATGTTTTATAAAATCTTTCATTTACACTGTTTCATACAATCATTCATACACGTTCTATTTTACATTAGTTTTTAATTGGTTTGTTTACAAAGTTTATATACATTGTGGTTCATACAATTATTACCATACATTTTGCTTTACACAGTTGCCACTGGACATTGCCCATCATTACCTTGTCCCTGTCTTTTTGCCTGACCCTTCCCATTTGCTTACCCTCCTCTCTCCACCCACCAAACTGAGTAGCCCTGTGGTTTCACCCCTACATATTCTCATCCATTTGCTCCTCCTCCCTCCTTTTGAGTTCCTGTATGTGTTTTACAAGCTATTCTCCTATTACAATAATGATCTTATGCAGTATTTGTTCTTATGAGACTATGTTAGTTCACTCATAATAATGCTCACCAGTTCCTCCAAAGTTATGTAGTAATTTTGCGAATCTTTGCTCCTGACTGCTGTGTAATGTTCCATCATATAAATGTAGCACAATTTCTCAATCCATTCAGTTGTGGTTGGACATTTCCGCTGTTTCTGTGTTCTTGCGATGATGAGTAACTCGGCTATAAACACTTGATTGGTGTACAAATCTCTTTTTGCAACTCAGTTCTAATTTTCTTGGGGTATATTCCTAGCAGTAGAATAAATAGGTTTATAAGGAATTTCTATGTTCAGCTTTTTGAGGAAATGCCTAACTGCCTTCTAGAATGGTTGTGTCATTTTACAATCCCACCAATGTAGTTTTGATTTACAACTCTCTTATTGCTAACTATTTCGAACATTTCTTCATGTGTCTGTTGGCCATCTGAATGTTTTCCTCTGTGAAAAGTCTTTCCATGTCTTTCACCCATTTTGCAATTTGGTTACAAGTCTTTTTTCTTGTGTGGGACCTAGAGTATTCTGTAAACTTTTGTTATGATATCCTTGTCTGAGATAGTATTGCTAAATGGTGTTTCTGCCCCTCCCCCCTTCCCAGTCAGTAGGTTTTCTTTTCACCTTGTTGAAAAAAGTTTTTTATGTACTTGGGACTTTAATCTTTAGAAGGTTTCATCCTTCAATTTTATCTTTTCCTGATTGTGCATTACTGGCTGTATTTGTCAGCTTCTTTGTAACATACACTAGGCCTTCTATGCTTGGTCACATTTTTTCTATTATGATCCTTATTGTTTTGGGCTTTATCCTTGGTCTCTGATCCACCTTGAATAGATTTGTGCCTGTCATTGTACCAGTATCGTCCTGTTTTATCCAACTATTCTTATTGCCATTAAATCTCCATCTATTTTTTAAAATTCATATAATTACTAAAAAAATGTAGGTAGGCATATTTTTTAATACAGAAAACTAGTCATAAGCTTTTACTGGAACCATAACACATTGATGTGAATGATGGCAGGTTATATATGCCCCATGCAGAAAACAATAATTGACAGAAATACATTGAAGATACTTCTTTTATTTGCAAAACTGTAGTTGTTCATTCCCAAATAATTGAGACTTCAGATGCATTTGTATGTATGGGTAAAGTTTTAGAGGAACAAAAATAGGTGTAACAGTGGGTCTGGTCTCATCATAGTTTTTGGGTTTTTTCCCTTTTTTTTAGGGGAAAGCGCGAACGCAGTCCCCCACTACCACAAATTATGCAGTCGAGTTTCCCACATTTGGGGAAATCGCAGGGGTCAGCACATCCGGAGTGCAATGGATAAGCTTCGCCCTGGGAAAACCACCTTCGTGATCATGGTATCTCCCCTGCCGGGTAAGTATGTCTCATCATAGTTTATTTTCCAGAAAAGTTCTCAATGAAGAGAAGAAGTTTGAATCTAACTGCTTTATACATTCTGTAAACTATTTTTTTTAATACAATAAGATTCTCAAAAGAAGAAAGGTTTTTCTGGCTTGAGAAAATTAGAATACGTGAGAAGTTAGGGCACTACTTTTCAAAATTGCAGAGTAGACAGTTTTCTCATTCTGAAATTTAGAAACTTCATTGTAATTTAGGAAATCTAATGCAAGTTTCAGGTCTACTGTTAACATACTCTGTGGACAAGTACTAATTACTTTATATATCTGTGTTTCTATTCCTTCACTTTTTAAATTGGAAAGAAAATGTTTTCCTCAGTGTATTCCACAGGGATACTACTAGGGTAAATAAAATAATGCTTTTAAAGTATTTGGAAATTGTCAAGAGAAAGATGACCATAAATTCGGGTTATATTTATATAATACTAAGGGAGCCACTTCCTAAATAACATGCCTCCAGAAACTCTATGAACTTTGATAAATATTGATACTTGTAGAGGGCTTTCAGGCCTTTTGTTCATATGGTCGTTATGAGTCATGCTTGTCTCTAAGACAATCAACAACAACAAAGGAGTTCTTGTGTCCTAGTGATAAGGAGCTGAGTTTCCAGCCCAGAGGTACAAGGTTGGAATCCACCAACTGCGTGGGAGAAAAATGGTCACTTTCTCTCTTAAAATTTAGAACCTCTGAAAACCATCTGAAGGGTCAGCTATGAATTGGTGCCAACTTGGTAGCGCATAACAACAGCAAAGACAGTATAGACCACACTGAAAGAAGTCTGGGTTGCTTAGTGATTAAACTGTTGGCCGCCAACTGAAAGGTCAGAAGTTCAAATCCACCAGCTGCTGTAGGAGAGAAAGTTATGACAGACTGCTTCTGTAAAAATGACGACCTTCAAGACTCTATGGGACAACTGTTCTCGCTCTTACAGTGTCAGTGTCAGTTAGAACTTATTTCATAACAATGAGTTTGGTTTAATGTGGATATATCCTATTGGACTTGAAACATGGTCTTATTAGATAAAAATGAATACAATTACTTTCAAAGAACCTGGACAGAATCTTTTTTGATCAACTCAACACATTGCCATCAAGTTAGAACTGACTCGTAGCTGACTCTCAAGCAAATTTTCAGAGGCTGTAAATTTCATGGAAAGATAATGCCTGTCTTTCTCCAAAGGAGACACTGGAGATTTCAAACTCCCAGAGAAGTGCCATTTTTGGGTAGGCAACAAAGCTCCCTACCCAGTAGACTATCAGATATTACTAGGCCATTTGTTTGATAAGGAAACGTGTTGGGGGGAGGTTAATTTAGAATTTAAAACCCTTAAGTTTATCTATGGCAATTTTTAACAGAAGATCTGCCAGTGAAGAATGATATTCGAAGCAAGAGATATATCTTATTTTTCATACATTGTGATAAGGAAAGAGACTTTGGCAGAAGCTATATGACTGGTCACTGGGCAAGAATAAAGGAAAAGCAAAAGTTAAAAAATATATATTGGGGATCCAAATGGCTGGAGGTAAGTAATGCTTTAAAATGGCCAAGAAGATGGTAGGAATGTGATTTGGGGTAAAGGGTATAGGAGTGTGGTATGTGGAGATATTTACATCAGCCTAGAATGAGCTAGATATGAAGGTGCTCATAAATACTAAAATTGGTTTCGTTCCACTCATATTTTCATGGAGTTTCATATGACCACTTTAGCTAAACTTGTAAATCCTAGTGTCCTTGATAGAGACTTTTTTAAAAATCATGTTTTTACTATACAGTTGTAAAAAAGAATAAGAGTGAAGGATATGTAATGATATTGAATAATGCTCTAGATAAATCTGAAAAGACAAAGTATAAAACAGTGAAGATATTATGTTCTCCTTGGTGAAAAATAAGTGATATGTGGTTATATATTCGCAAACTCATTTGTCTCACAGGAAGAGATCTGGGAGATTGGCGATTTTATTTCTTTTCTGAAATCAACGTTGTCTGATAAGATATCTAGCCACTGTAGCTTTCTTTTGAGTAGTTTGTAAACTGTAATCTTTTCTCCCCATATCCTTTTACTTTAACTTGCCTGGGTCTTTACAGTGATTATTTACAGTGACTTTTTTATAAACAAGTGCAAACTTTCTGTTCACTCTGGAAATCTCTGCTTTTATTGATGTTTAGACTTTACTTTTAATATGATTACTGATACCATTTGGTTATAACACACTAACTGGATATTTGTTTTCTGTTTCATCTGGTTTTTCTTATTCTTTCATCTGATCTCCTTTGCTGGCTTATCAACGCTAATTCTTAGTTTGTGTTCTCTAATGTTTGTGTCAGGACTTGTACAGGTTTGTCTAACTCCAAAACATGCTGCACTTTGTCCCATTGGAAATCATAGTCATAATGATTCAATCTTTGATAAAGTCAAAGTACATACAAATTGACTATATATGAAAGTTTTAGTTGTTCCATATTCTTGTGAGCATTGCTAGTCTTACAAACTTTTCTAATGGGTGTGTCAAAGAAGTGCGACTGGGGTGTTCCTTAGAGGCAAGGTTACTGAAACTTCATTTCCTATACTTTGGGCATGTTGTTAAGAGGGGCCAGGCCTTGGAAAAAGACATCATGCTGGGAAAGTTAGAAGGTCAGAGAAAGAGAGAGAGAGACCTTCAGTAAGACAGATTGGCACAGCGCTGTAACAGTGGGCTCAAGTATAGCCAAGATCATTCGAATGGCACAGGAGAAGGCAATGTTCAGATCAGTTGTTCATAGGATGGCTAGTCATAGTCAACTTGATGGCACCTAACAACAACAACAATGGGTGTGTAGTGGTATTCTAAGGAGATTTTTATTTACCAAACCGTGTTTCAAATTAAGAATTTTATTTCCAATTTATGCTTTCCTGGTTTTTTGTGTGGTTTTTTAAAAGTGCACACTTGTGGAATAGTTCTAGCTGATATGTTTTTATTTATACATATTGTGTGTGTGTGTGTGTGTGTGTGTGTGTGTGTGTGTGTGTGGAGAGAGAGAGAGATTGATTTTGGTTTATTAATGAGTTCTATTAGATTGTACTTAGCATAGTTTAGAGCTTGACAGCCTGATTTCAAATCTCGGTCCTGCTATCTAGGTATAGGATCTTGGTCAAGTCACTTAATCTCTTTGTGGTTAGTTTTTCTTTGTTTGCTTATGAGGACAGCAGTGATTCTTACATCCTTAATTTGGTGTGCTATTTAAATGAGTTACTATACATAAGAAACTTAAAAGACTACCTTGCCCACAATAAACAATGCAAAAAGATAGCTGGTATTATTACCATAGACTCACCAGGTATGTATATTCTTAAATTTATGCTCTAAATAATACCAATTCCCTTCTTCTTAAAGTCTCATCAAGAACTTAAGATGACTTCCCATTTGATATGCCTGCAGTGAGAATGCACTTGTTTGAGGTTGAAATCCTTTCAAGGTCTCTGGCATAACTACCTGTAATGTTGATTTGATTATCTCAGTCTTCATCAATCAGTACATCATTGGGATGTACTGCCAAGAAAGCAGAATTCAGTGACAGCTTGCAATTTTATTACCAGCAACACTGTTTGGCTATGGGGAGTTTCCCTTAAGTAAATTGGCAAGGGTTTGTGGGTTTTTGAGGCTGATTTTCTACACACCTATTATGGGCTCTAAATAAACAAACCCAAACCTACTGTCACTGAGTCAATTCTGACTCATGCGCAAGAGTTTGAGAATGTAGGAAGGACAAGATAGTGGGCTAGGTCTTGCAACATATTTAAAAAAACAATTACTTTAGACTATACTCACATAAAACCCATTAACTTCCTGACATTGAGCTGAAGTTACATCTGTGTGGCTAAACCAAAAGTGGTACCTTTCTGGCTGGTGGTCTTTAATGGTAGCTCCATGGGGAAAATGGAAAATCTCCTCCTGTGTGATTAATTTCAGAAAAAGCTGGAGATTCAGTGCATTTACAACCTGTTCTGCTAAGATTAGTAGCAGACTAGTTACTAAAAAGAAGAATTAATGCCTTTGAACTGTGGTGTTGGAAAAGAGTACTGAATATCCATGGATTGCTGTAAGAACAAAGAGATATGTCTTGGAGAAGGTGCAGCCAGAATGCCCCTTGAAGGCAAAGATGATATTTCGTCTCACATATTTGGGGCATGTTGCTAGGAGAGACTAATCTCTGGAGAGGGATATCAAGCTTGGGAAGGCAGAGGGAAGGCAAACGAGATAAAGACCTCAGCCAGGTGGATTGACAGAGTGATTGTAGCAATGGCCTCAAGTTTGTCAGATATTGTGAGGATGGCACAGGAGAGGACAGATTTCAGATCTTTTGTTCATAGGGTCACTATAAAATACATGACTCCAAGGCACCTAACAACAACAACAATATTTACTAAAATGCAGAGGTCAATAGTATCCAAAATGTTTGATCTGCTGTATCACTTCATGGTTTCCAGTGTCAACTCTTCCTCCTTCATTCATTTCTTCTGCTCCACTTTATCCCTTCAGTTCAATGATTCACTGGAAGGTCTCATAGAACTAAAATCTGTCAGAGAGAGGACTTACGTGACTGTGGGTGATGCAGGCTGTTGCTGCAGAGAGTGATGTGCGATGGATGGGTCAGGATCTTGTTGACGGTAAGTTTCAGCACATCTGGATGCTGTTCTACCCCAGGAAAAGCAAGTATCCCGAAAGAGAGCTATCATTGAACTTCCATTAACATATATAGGCCTCAAGTAGGGCTGGGCTTATATCACAATAAATACTTCATCACAAAATAAAGTGTTAATCAATGGCTAAGAAAGAGATTTTGTACAGTAAATCTTTACTACTACATTCACCTGAGAATCTGTTCAGCCTTGATGGCAAAATGTTTGAGTTGTTTTTTTGTTTTGTTTTGATGTAGAGTGTTGAAATTTAAAGTCTTGTTCAAGCAAATGTTCTTGACATTTGAGCAAATCAAAGGAAATGGATATTACCAGGAAAAAGTATGTTTTACCTCTCAATTTATTAATCTTCTTAAAAACACTTTTCCAGAATTCAGAATTAGTATGTTAAAATTAGTACATATGTTAAGATGTTAATTAAAGCATCTACCCTTTTACAAAGCTAGGTTGGCTCTCCCACACCTAACATTCTTAGGTTTGAATTAGTCTCATTCTACATCTCTTAATCTAGCAGGGATCAACGTGAAATCAGGAGTATATCATGCTCCTCATTATGAGATTTTATGAGAGTCAGTCTATCACAGTCTGGGAGCCACAAAGGTGTCTGTTCAGAGCTCTCTTCAAAAGAACCTGCTGTGGGGAGCATAGTTGACTGACTGCTTCCAGCTGCCATAGCTTTGAATTTACTCCAGGTAACACTTTCCTCTCACAATCTTTGATTGAGCACATTGGGAATACTAACACCTGGTCTTCCCTGCCAGTGCAACCCCAGGTGGCCCCATTAACAGAATGCCTCTTATCTCTAGGTTGCATTTCTATGCGTTACATTTATTCTTAGCCAAGGCAACCTGGCTGGTGAGGGGAAAAAAGATGTTGGCATCTCCAGTTTCTCATACAAACACCTTAGCAACTCCACAGTAGGCATAGAATCCCAGCTGGCAGAACATCCAAGGGGAAATCCAGTAACTAATCTAGAAAGAGGTGTGGGGCTGTGCCTAGCTTATGGGATCTAATTGTCAAATCACATAGTGCACTCTCTAGATGAAGCAAGCCTCACATGCTACTGAAGAAGTAGCAAATAGAGAATAATCTACAGAGAGGAAGGAAATAACCCGAAAATAGGCGTGACAGGAACTCTTATACATTGTTGGTGGGATTGTAAAATGGTACAACCATTCTGGAAGGCAGTTTGGCTCTTCCTCAAAAAGCGGAACATAGACATCCCATATGACCCAGTTATTCCACTACTTGGAATATACCCTGAGAAAATGAGAACTGAGGCACAAATGGAGATGTGTACACTAATGTTCACAGCAACATCACATGGAAACAGCCCGATGTCCAACCACAAATGAATGGATTGAGAAATTATGGTACATTCACACAATGGAATACTACACACCTCATAGGAACAATGATTTTGTACCTAACTTGGGAAGGACTGGAGAGCATTATGCTGAGTGAACTAACTCAGTCCCACAAGGACCAATATTATATAAAATCATTATTGTAGAATGAGTATAAGGATTCAAGGGGGATGGAGTAGGATTAAAGCAGAGGGATAAGGATGTGTAAGGGGTGGGGGGATTTAATCATGGAGTTGTACAATTTCATGAGGGGGGTGGTGAGGGAAATTGAAATAATCTGTTCTCAAAACCAATGTATTCAAATTTTGTAAATACACTAGTATTTAAAGAGGGATAGCAATTTAAAAAATAGTTTCATCATTTATTTCTCTCACTTTAGCTTCTCTATGTTCAAGAGTAAGTTTCAGAGTCTTTCCTGATATCCATTTAGTTCTTTTCTTTCTTTGCTGTCTTTTTAATACTTTTTTTTTTACTTCATGTATGTTATCACTGATGCTATCCTACAACTCATCTGGTCTTCAGTTGTTAGTGTTCATAGTATCGAATATATTCTTGAGACAGTTTTAAATTCAAGTGAAATAATTCAAGGTTATATTTTTACTCCTTTGGTATTGTTTTCATTCTCTTCAGCTTCAATTTGAATTTGCATATGAATAATTGAAGCCAGCCACTGGACATATTTTGGCTGCTAACAATGAGCTCTTCCACCATCTATTTCCAGAGACTCAGTCAATTTGATTCCCATGTATTCCATAAGGTGAGGCCAATGTCTGTAACATCCATTTGCATTTATTTAAAAGATATTTGAAATTTATTATACAAAATTATGTCATGTGATCCTTGGTCTCATTTCCATCTTCAAGGGAGATCTCAAAAGGCACTTCCAAAAAAAAAAAGCACTTCCAGGAGACAAAACAAATTATTACAACAAAATGTACAAATAACTGGAGTTATAAAATCAAAGTAAGGAACATGCTTAGGATTTCCCAATCTGAAATAACTGAAGGGAAAAGTCAAGCCTTAATTTGCAATATTGAAGGATTGTATGGGGAAAATCCTGAATAATGAAGCATTTTTAAAGAAATTAGAAGGAATATACAATGTCATTGAACCAAAAAGATTTTGTCAGCAGTGAGCCTCTGATGTAGCATATGATCAGGAGCCAATAATACTGAAAGACATTCAAGCTGTACCGATGGAATGGCAAAAACATGGAATATCTATTGATGTGTTTCAGATAACGGATAGAGCCCTGGATTACCTGTCTTATGACAAGATATTTGGAAGATAGCTCTCTGGCCAACTGTTTGGAAGTGCTCTACATTTGTTCTCATTCATAAAAAAGGTGGTCCAACTGAAGATAGAAATTATCTGACGTCTAAATCTTAATCCAACTTTGAGAAGCTAAAGGCTCTTTCACAGGTATGACCAGACTAACTTTTAAATACAAAGGCCCACCCATAAGATCCTGTTTGTCCACATGTGAGGCTTCACAGCCAAGCTGATTATAAATGATATTACATATATCAGCTTACACTTTATTGCTAACACAATTAGACATGCCCAAACAGTTTGCCCCAGCTTTCAAGTAAATCCAAACATTTACCTACCAGTATCCAGGAATGGATGGAAAGGAGATTTAAACTGTCAACAGCCTCATCTTGCTTGCATCTACAATGAATACCCTTGGTATGAGTATAAGGAGACACATAGCACTGGAAAAGCCTTCAGTTAGAGATCTTTTCAAATTATGGAGTAGTAACAATGTCAGTTTCAGGATTAAGGTGCATCTGATTCAGGCCATAGTCTTTCTGATTACTAACTATGCCTTTGAGAGCTGGACAATGAGTAAAAAGACAGAAAATGAATTGACATCTTTGAGCTGTGATATTGGAGAAAAACTCTGAACATCCCATTAATGGCCAAGAGAACAAATAGAAATGTCTTGGAGAGGTGCAGCCTGAGTGTTCTTTGGAGGTGAGAATGATGAGGCTTTGCCTCACATACTTTGAACATATTGCTAGGAGGTGCCATTCCTTGGAGAAGGACATGAGGTTGGGAAGGGCGGAGCAGTGGCGAAGGAAAGGAAGACCCTCAACCATGTGAATTGACACACTGACTGCTGCAATGGGCTCTTGTGTATGAGGAAGTGTGAGGATGGTGCAGGACTGGATTAGGTTCAGACTTTGTTCATAGGGTCACTATGAGCTGTGCACCTAACAACAACAGCAATAACAACAACAACAAATCTAAGTATCACATGCAATCCAAATCTAAAACATTATACTCAAGCAGAGTTTTAGTGAATTATTCAAAATTGTTTTTTTAATGTTGAACTTCAATCCATATTGAAGGCTGTAGTGCTTGACCTTCTGCCACAAGTGCTTTAGGTCCTCCTCAGTTTCAGCAAGCAAGGTCATGTCATCTGCATAATGTAGGCTGTTGATGCGTCTTGATGAGTCTTTCTCAAATCCTGAAACTACATTCCTCCTGAATTCATAAAAAAAAAATAAAAAGACATATTGACCTGAAGAAATCTTCTGTCAAAAGCTCTCCAAAGTTCTAAAGAGCAAGGGTATCAGAATACGATTAAGGTGCACCTCATCTAAGCCATGATATCTTAAATTGCCTCATATGAATACAAAATTTGGACAATGAATGATGACAGAAGAAGAAGAAATGACCTGTTTCAATTGTGTTGAAGAAGAAAATTGAATATACCATGAACAGTCAAAATAATAAATCTGTCATGGAGAAAACAGGTGTATCTAGGAGAAGAAAGTACAGTCAAGGTGCTTCTTAGAGGCAAGGATGATGAGACTTCATCTCATATACATGGGGCAGGTTGTCAGGAGGAACTAGTCCTTTGAAAAAGACATTATGCTTTGAAATGTCAGTAAAAGAGAGGAAGATTCTTATTGAGATGGATTGGTATTGTAAAAATGGGCTTGAGCATAGCAGAGATTGTAAGAATAACATAGGATAAGAGAAATTTTGATCCGTCATTCATAGAGTCCTCATGAGTTGTAATCTAATTGGTGACATATAATAACCAAAGGATACAGCATAAGTACTAACTTAGATATCACTGTATGGCATTGTATCTTCAACAGGAGGAATATATGATCTGTGCAAGCAAGAATGGTTCAATCACCACCACTCCATGGACTCACCAGTGAATTCTGAGCTGTTTAAGAGTTGGAGGTCCTGCTCTCCAAGAGTTTACTCTCTTGTTGGGCCCACACAATAGGGGGTCCCATTAAACTCTAAGCTACAACTATCGCCAGGGCGTTTTCCATGCAGAGCATCCAGCAGTCAGTAGGAATGTCATGGTATTCAGAATTGTCTGTGTCGTCTCTACAGAACTTTGTGCTGCTAAACCAATGATAGCTAGTTAGAATTCACCAGTTGTTCATCAGGAGAAAGATGGATAATCTCTTTTGGTGCCATTTGTTGTTGTTAGGTGTCATTGAGCTGAATATTACTCATAGTAACCCTATGAGCAATGGACCTAAACCCTGCCCTATCATGCCCCATCCTCACCCTCCCTGATATATGAAAACTTATTGCTATAATCACTATGCTGATTCATCTTGTTGAAGTTATTCCTCTTTTCTGTTTATCTTCTACCTTTCCAGCGTGTTGTCTTTTCCCAAGGATTGGTCCCTCTCAAACACATGCCCAAAGTATGTGAGATGAAGTTTCATGATTCTTGCCTCTAAGGAGCTCCCTGATTACACTTTCTCCAAGACATAGCTGTTAGGGTTTTTGGCAGTTCATAGGCTATTCAGTACTCTTCTCCAACACTCAAAGTCACTTATTCTTCTTTCATACTTCTTCACTGTTCAACTTTCAGATACTTAGAAAGTAACTGAAAAGACCACAACTTGAATTAGGAATATCTTAGTCTTTAAGCTGACATTGCTGCTTCTTTATCACCTTGAAGATGGTCTTCCCCAAAACAACATATCTTTTAATTTCTTGACCTCTAATTTCAAAAGTAGCTGTCAAAATGTGACAAGGGAACACTGCATAGTTTAAAATCAGGAAAGATATATCCCAGGGTTATATGCTTTCTCTATACCTATTCAACTTGAGCAAATCATTCAAGAAGCTGGACTCTTATGAAGTATAATGTGGTATCAGAATAGGAGAAAGACTCATCAACAACGTGTGCTATGCAGATTGCACAACCCTGATTGCTCAACTTGAAGCAGATTTGAAATGCTTTTTGCAGAATATCATCTATCAATATCAATATCGGAGTATCAATATTGACTGCAATAATTTTCACCAAAGCAACATTTTGATAGATGGAGAGGAGATTGAAGTTGTCAGTGATATCATCTTACTTGGATCCACAATCAATACCCTTGATACATTTAGGAGATCAGGAAATATACTGCATTGAGCAAGGCTGCTGTCAGGAACCACATTGAAATTACAGAAATGCAATGATGTAAATTTGAATATTAAGGTTCACCTGATTCACACCACGGTATTTTCAATAAGCTCAACAGTGAATAAAAGTAACAAAAACATTGATGCCTTTGAACATAGTGTTAGAGAAGAGTACTGGATATTCTAATTGCCAAAGAACAAACTGATGTCTTAGAAGTGGTATAGCCAGAATGCTCCTTGGAGAAAAGGATGACAAGGCTTTGTCTCACATACTTTGAGTATGCTATTAAGAGAGGCTATTCCATGGAGAAGGATATCACACTCGGAAACTTGGAGAGTCAGTGATAAAAAGAAGACTCTTGAGATGGATTGACACAGTGACTGCAGCTATGGGTTTGACTGGTTCAGAGATTATGAGGATATCCCAGGATAGTACAGGGTTCTACAGTTCATAGTGTCACGATGAGTTATATTTGACGCGACGGCATCTAACAACAACAAACATTCCAAGGGCTGATTGTGGATTTAAGTAAGATGAAATGTTTGACCACTCATCATATTATCACTCATGATGTCTTTAGGCCCAGTGGTGAGGATTTTTGTTGTCTTAATATTGAGCTGTAATCCATACTGAAGGCTGCAATCTTTGATTTTGTGCAACAAGTGCTTCAATTCCTCTTTATTCTCAGCCAGCAAAATTGTGTTATCTGCATAATGCAGGTATCTGATGAATTTCTCTCCAATCTCAATGCCACATCTTTCTTACAGTAGAGCATCTTAAATTATTTGCTCTGCATGCAGATTAAATAGGTATGAATAAGGCTACAGTCCTGATGCACACCTTTCTTGATTCAAAACCTTGCTCAGTTTTCTTTCTTTGGACAATGGCCTCCTGCACTAGATATGGGTCTCACATGAACAAAAGAAGGACCAGTAGCATTTACAGGCTCTGAAAACCCACTGGGGAATCAAGTATGAATCAGTTCAGATTCAATCAGTCCAAACTCAAACTCAATAATGAGTTTCTTTCCTTCCTTCCTTCCTTCCTTCCTCCCTTCCTTCCTTCCTTCCTTCCTTCCTTCCTTCCTTCCCACCATTTCACACTCTGGAGCAAGGAAAAATAGATGTGGAATTCAAGAGATCCACGAGAGTGCTTCTTGACTCCCTTACCCAGTAGTATCTGAGTAGCAATCCCAAATTAAGAAGGTTATGATTGCCAAGGGTGAAAATCTCTATGAATGAAAGTTTATACCACTAGGCAAGTCACCCTTGATATACGTGAAGGCAATATTTGGACAGTGGACATCATTATGAATATTAGTTGAGGGCCCAAGACCAGTAAGAAAAGTCCATAGGCAATATCAAGAAGGTATAATATGAACATTATCATGACTTGATTAAACTTTGAATGAACCATTAAGTTTGTAACAGGCCAAATTTCTCCTTACACCTGCTTTCTTTTTTTCTAAAACTGAACACAGTAGATATACTAGAACTGAGTCATTCTGTTTCGTTTTGAGAGTGGAGAATATCTTTCTCATGACAAGCTTCGACAGAGGACATCTCAATGGCTTGTCAGAAATTTTGCAGAATTCAAACAATGTAGTTATGCAAAGAGAGAAAAAAAGATTGCTTTTCATGCTTGTTGTTGCTGTTATGTGATGTCAAATCAACAACTCATAACCACCCTATGCACAATAGCTCTGAACTTTGATTTATTCCTGAGCCAATCTCACTATCTCTGACATACCTACCCTAATTATCTTTGTTACTGTGTCAGTTCATCTCATCTGGAGTCTTCCTCTCCTGTGGTGTCCCTCTTCCCATCCAACAATGATGTCCTTCTCCTAGTCCCTCCAACATGCCCAAAGTATGTAAGATAGAGCTTCAAAAATCCTTGCCTCCAAGGAAGAGCTTGGCTTCCCTCTCTCTCGAGTTATCCTGGTTTTTTTCTCTTGCTAGTCCATGGTATGTTCAATACTCTTCTCCAGCTATTCTTCTGCTATCTTTAGTCATTGTCTAGCTCTCTGATGCATAACAAGTAATTGTGAACGCCATGGCCTGAATCAGGAGCACTTTAGTCTCTAAACACCCTAGAGAGGTCCCCAACAGCAGATTTTCCTAATTAATCTTTTGATTTCCTGACTGCTGGTGCCAACAGTGTTGACTGTGGAACCAAGCAAACTGAAATTATTCACAATCTTAATCTCTCCTCTAGCTATCAGGATGTTGCCATTTGGCCCAGTGGTGAGAATCTTTGTTTAATTGATACTGAACTTCAATCCATATTGCAATCAACAGTCCTTAACCTCTACAGCAAATGCTTCAGGCCCTGTGTTTTAGTCAGCAAGATTGTGTTATAACCATAATGCAGGCTATTAATGAGTCTTTCTCCAATCCTGATGTTGTTACATTCCTCCTCATAAAGTCTAGCCTCTCAAATGATCTGTTCCACAAATCGACTCAAAGGTATGGAGACAGGCCATACTGCTGTACTCCTTTCCTGATTTTGAACAGTGTTTCCTTGCTCTGTTCTGACCTGGTTCAGGTATAAGTTTCACATAGGCATAATAAGGTGTTCTGGGATTCCCATTCTTTTCAAGATTAGCTACAATTTGTTGTGATCCACACAGTCAAATATACCTTTGTTTAGTTCATGAAACACTGATAGATATTCCTCTGGTACTCTCTGCTTTCAGCCAAGATCCATCTGACATTTGTGATGATATCCCTAGTGCCTCTTCTAAAATAGGCTTTTCTTTCTGGTAGTTCTCAGTCAATGTACTGTTCCAGTTATTTTTTGTATGATCTTCAACAGGATCTTGCTTGTGTGTGGTATTAGTGATATCGTTAGATAATCTCCACAGTCAGATCACCTTTTTTTGGAATGAGAATAAATATGGATCTTTTCTACAGAGATGCTTAACTATGCCTAAAAAAATGTTGTTTCCCATCAGTAGTAATGCTTAACTACCCTTAGTGCTGTGGTGCCCTAGTGGTAAGAAGCTATGCTTTTAACCTAGGCATGATTCCAATCCAAAACCTAGGTGATCAATGCTTTTGGGTTTCGTGACAAGCATCTTGCCCTTCCATCTGCAGCTTCTTTGCCCTCACTTAGGTGGTTAGACCATGCCTAATTAGCATTCCCTTCTGGACCAGGATGTTCCTTTCAAAGGCGCATGGCGTTGGCGTGACGCATCCTCCATGCAGAGTTGTCCAGCAGGCAACACGCGCCACCGCTTCTGCCCTGCGCGCTGACAGGCGGTGGAGCGAACACCCCAGCGAGGCCCCGAGGGGCGTCACGGAGGCGGCAGCAGCGAAGGCCCTGCTTCCGCCGGCGCTCGCCGCACGCACGCGCACTGCGCCCAGCATGAGGGTCGCTGCTCTGATCAGGTAACTCAGCGCCCATGCTGCCTCCCACAACTTCTGCTAGCATTTCGTCCATCCTGGAGATGGACGGAAACTGCCGCTGGAGCAAAAAGAGAGGGCGACTCTGTATGAACCCCAAGTCGGGGACTCTGCTCTTGGCCACAGGAAAAGGCGGAGCTTTTGGTCTATTGCCCAGCCTCTCAGGTCCCCTAGACTGGGCTCCTCCTCTTTGCCTGTCACCACTACTCTGGTCATTAAGCTTGAGTGCACTTTGGGTTCACTCGGGGAGCTTTGAAAATCCTGTTTCTATTTCAGATTCCCCTAAGGCTGATGAGTTAGTTTGGATGCCGCTCGTCTTTGGATTTTTAAAATCTAACGGGCAACAAAGTTTTACGAGCCTCGGTTTTTATTTCACTTACTCAGCGATCTCCGTTTCTTTTGTTGTCCCTCCTCCCCATCTTCATCCTTTTTTAGAGTTCCCTTCAGACTTTTTGCTAAATCCTGCGTTCCTAGATCCTTCCCTACCTCTCTCCTAATTACCCTTGACCCTGTTTCACATGGTTTAGGCGCTACTCCTTCCCTTCTGTAACTTCTGTGAGGCTTGGAAGGTGAAACATGTTAATTGCTTACGATTTTACGATAGATCATTTTAAATAGTTTACAATATAAAGTATAACTAAATATTACAGTACAGGGAAAACAGTTTTGTTATCTTTACTTTGATAAGCACATTAACATGTTGTTGTTATGTGCCATCGAGTCGCCTGCGACTCATAGCGACCCTATGTACAACAGCCCTAAACTCCGCTCTGTCCTGTGCCAGTCGCACTGTCTCCGACACTCCCATCCCAATTATCCCAGTCACTGAATCAATCCACCTCATAGAGGGCCTTCCTCTGCTG
>NW_006399776.1:13895368-13929005 GCF_000299155.1 Elephantulus edwardii
GCAGACTTTCCCATGGCAATGCGCCTTTTAATTTCCTGGCTGCTGGTGCCAAGACTGTTGACTATGGAGCCAAGCAAACTAAAGCTGTGTACAATCTCGATCTCTTCACCATCCATCCTGATGCTGCCAATTGGTCCAGTGGTGAGAATCTTTGTCTTCTTGTAGTGAGGTCTTAATGCCCTGTGTAACTAATTTATTGATCTGTTTCAGTACCCTTGACATAATGTTCAATCACTTATGTTACTTATACACCCATAGAGTCACAACCCCCTCATGTCTGACTATCCGTTGATATCTCCTGCTGAGTTATTGGTGAATTTGAACCACTTGAGAGATGTGGCCTTTGAGTTAGTAGCATAACTCTCTTTGGACTATGCCCCCCCAAAGTCTCTACTATAATTACTAGGATATTCCACTTTTACTTCAGTGCCCTTTCCATACTCTAATATCATCATAATATTATTTTGTAAATTAATCCTGTAAAAGGAATAATTAAAATTTAACCATAGTGATTGTCATTTAATCTGGAATTAAAAATAGACTCGGAAGTTGGTAATTTATATACATATGTGGTTTGTGGAATATTTTTATACAAATAATAGACATTGTTCATTTTTGCCAACTGTATAGCCCTGTTATGCATTACTATCCTGGGTGTGCTATTCACATATATGTGATCCTACAAGCCTGGGCTCTTACTTTAAAAAAAAAAGATATGTTGTTGTTAGGTCAGAAGTGACTCCTAGCTGATCTTCCAGTGAGTTTTCAGAGGCAGTAAACTGCAGAGGAGGAGATGGTCTTCTGGGAAGAAACTGGTGGATTAATAATAGTACTTTTGTTTTACCAATACAAATCCTTACCTGTTAGGCTACCAGAACTCTCTATGGGGGTATGCTGTTGTTATTGTGTGCTATCGAATCAGACGGTTTTCAGAGGCATTTAGATTGCCCGTCCTTCTGCAGAGTAGTTGGTGGATCAAAACAATGTGTCTTTGGTATTGCAGAACAGTTTTCTACCACTAGGCATCCAGAGTTCCCTGGTGAGGATATAGGAACTCTTAAAGAGATTTAAATGGAAGTTTGGGATGCGGATAGTGAATGAATGATAGTTTTGTTAGGCTTTTTAATTCCAGGCAGGCTAGATGTAGGTGTTGAAGTTTTCATAACATTTATTATATTTTGAATATGACTTTACCCTTTAGCCTGTCTTTTTGCATACTTTATTTTCTTTTTAACACACTACAAAACAAAGTCATATAAAAAAAAAAACAAAAAAAAAAAAACAAAGTCATATGAGTATTTCAGAACAGTGAGATAAAATATCCTTGGATCCTCTATTGCAGTTACTCTTGTTTTTCAATCTGAGATGCGTTAGGTCCATTCGATGATTTGTTGTGAGGGGCTACTACGTCAGTTCCCATTTTAGCAACCCCTTTGTACCGCAGAATGAAATACTGCTCAAATGTGTGCCATCCAGACAATTGCTTGTTTAAGTCACTGTGCCAGTCCATTTTCTTGAGCATCTTCCCATTTTTCAATGACTCTCTGCTTCTCCGAGCATATGCTTCTTTAGTGACTGGCTCATCCTGATAACATGCCCAAAGTATTGTCACCATTGCTTTTAAGGAGCATTCTGGCTGCAAGTCTTAGAAGACAAATTATTCTTCGCATTGATGTTGTTAGGTGATGTCGAGTCACTTGCGTCTCATACTAATACTATGAACAACAATAGCTCTGAATCCTCTGCTCAGTCTTGAGTCAGCCTCATTGTCTCTGACACACCTACCCCCTGACACCCAGTCACTGAGTAAGTCCACCTCATCCAGGGTCTTCCTCTCTTATGCTGTCCTTTCACCCTTCCAAGCATGATGTTCCTCTTCTTGCAGCATGCCCAAAGTATGTCAGGCGGAGCTTTAGAATCCTTGCCTGCAAGGAGCAGCTTGGTTTCACCCTCTCCAGGACAAACCTGTTTGTTCTCCTAGCAGTCCGTAGTATATTCAGTACTCTTCTCTAAAACCACAGCTCAAAGGCATCAATTTTACTTCTGTCATTCTTAGTCAACGTCCAGCTTTCAGTAACTAGCAAGTAATTTGCAAAGACCATGTCCCGAATCAGTCAGGGACACATTAGTCTCTAGACTGACATTGTATCTTCAATACTCTGGAGAGGTCCCTGACAGCAGATTTTCCCAGTGTAGTTTGTCTTTTGATTTCCTGGCTGCTCGTACCAAGAGTCAGTAAGTGGTATATATTCAATCATTTTCACCAACACCGTACTTCAAAGACATCCATTCTTTGAGTCTTTCATTTTCATTGTTTAACTTTCAAATTGCATCTGAGTTAATGGAAAACACCATAGCTTGAGTCAAGCACACTCTAGTCAAGCACACTCTAGTTTTTACAATTACATTCTTGCTCTTTTAGCGCTTTGAAGTGGTAGTTGGTAAGTGATTTACCCAATTCTTGTTTGATTTCTTCACTACTACAGACATGGATATTAATTGTTGACCTAATACAGTGAAATAATTAACAGTTTTGATCTTTTCTCTGTTTATTATGGTCTTGTCTGTTTGTCCAGGTGTAAAGACTTTTCTTTCCTTTATGTTGTGGTGTGATCCATACTGAAGGCTCAGGGTGAGCTTCATTAATAAGTGCTTCAGATCTTAACATTCAACAGAGTTGCATCCTCTGCACCTCACAGGTTGTTGATGAGTCTTTCTTCAAACCTGATTGCACATTCCTCTTCATATAGTTCAGCTTTGAAGATTATTTACTCAGCATACAGGGTCCTAATGCACACCTTTTAAGCCACACAGTATCCTCTTGTTCTTTTTAAACAACTGTATACAGACTGAAAATCTTCTAGAAACAAGTATTCTAGAATTTACAGTCATCTCAATGTTACCCAGAATTTATTATGATACCCACAGTCGAAAGAAGGGAGCTCTGGTGTCCTAGTGGCAAAAATTTGCACTGGAATCATGAATGCATGCTGTTTGAGGCCACCAGCTGCTCTGCAGGAGAAGGATTTGACCGTATGAGACTTAGTTAGTTCACTCAGCATAATGCTCTCCAGTCATAATATATGCTAATATATGTTTAAAGTTCCAAGAAGAGTGATATACAACATTTCCCAAACTTACATGACTTTGGAAGACTTCTTGAAGTGCTTGATTATAGTTTTAATTGGCACAAGTCTTCCACAGAGCACAATTTAGAAAATCCTACTCTGAAACATACTTGAAATATTGGCGTATTTTTAAAGAAATTGTGAAACTAATTTCTAATTGTTGATGTATACCTTTTTATCTTAAATAGTCTTAAGAGTAAATCAAATCTTTTGCTGCCAGGGAAAAAGGGGAAGGGGGGAAATCCCATTGCTGTCAAGTCTATTCTGATGTACGGTGGCCCTCCACTAGGTTTCTGAATCTCAATGGGAAGAGACAGCCACACCTACCATGAAATAACTGGTGGGCTCAAACTACCAGTCTTTTGATTAACAGTCCAATATTTAGCCTGCAGTGCTACCATGGCAAATAGAGTAGTTGAATTAGTAGGAAAAGTTAGACTTTCTTAAGGAAATATCAGAATCTGAGAAGAGAAAGGATGAACTATTTCAGGCTTCACTTTGCCTTTGCATGATATCATTCCCCTTGAAAAGTACTGGAATGAAAGTTGTTACTACTGAGATTGGTAGAGACAGACAAATTGAGAACTAAAACAAAAGGCAAACATACAGCTTTTAAAGTCATTGGTTTCTTTTAGTTTCTTGGGCTACAAATAGCTAGACATTGATTGGGTAAGCGTAAGTTTGCAGATTTTAAGCAAAGTGTTGAAAGAAGTGAAAAGCAAATATAAAATGGACAAAGGAAATGATAAAAGAAAGTAAGAAACATTTCTTTAGGGAAATAGAATGTTATAACAAAATCTCAAGAGATAACCACTCAGCTCAGCCTTGTTAATAAATGGACTACTTTCTGCCTAAGTGATTTGCTCCTTCCATATGTAGATTTGGAGCCAGAATTTAGAAGTTCCTTTAATCTTTTCATGATTAAGGAGCTTTGAGGCATAATGGTTAGTAGAGTGCACAGCTAACCAAAAGGCCATCAGCTTCAAACAGTTTTGAATCTTCCAATGACTCTACAAGAGAAAGATGGGCAATTTCCTATGAGAGAGATATACAGGTAGTTTGGTTTTGGTTGAGTCTATTAGATATATGGCTTAAGTCTACTTTTTTTTTTCTTTTTTTATTTTTTGGCTTAAGTCTACTTTCTGTCATTATGCATACATATATGTAAGGTGATAGGGAAACACTGACAATTAGCTTTATCAGTGTGAGTCAGCATTTCTTTTTATTCAGAAGTTGAATTCCACAGAGTGGCTCAAACTCTTGTCAGAGTGAGTTTACAATCTTTCACTTGATTCCTTCATGGTGATGGCAGCCACTGGTTAAATTAGTATAAGTGGAAAGCAGTACATGCTTGTTTACCTTTTCATGGAGTGTTTTATCTAGTGAATATAAATAATAAGTATTTAACTGGAATGTAAAATCCAGTCATTTTTCACGTGTGTATTACAGGAGTGTGTTAACGTGTGTAAGGAGCCCTAGTGGCATAGTACAGTACTTACTAGATTGCACACCAAAAGATTGGTGGTTTGAATCTCTCAGATCCTCCAAGGCCGAAAGATAAAGCAATATCCTCTTGTAAAGATTTACAGCTTGGGACCCTAATGAAGACTGCCATGAGTTAGAATTGACTCCTTGGCAGATGGTTTGGTTTATTTGGTTTATATGTGTTTGTTGTATATTAAGTAAATTCACTAAGTAAAGTAAAGGTGCATTTAGTAAAGGCAGAATCACAAGCCAAGTTGTTGTATTTTGTTTAGAATGGTCTTTTCTTTATAACTGTACATGCATTGTAAGTGATAATCTTAGATGTTTAGGTTCATTTGCTCAGCTTTCTTATGGTTTAGAAACTATGCATGTGTTTGTTGCATTCTGACTACAAAGCAGTCCCTCAGTTGTCTGAAAAGCTGATGAGATTATGTGGGTTTTTTTATCTACTGAATTTATGTTGAATAATAGTAATCTGATACTTGTTTATCTTTTAGTGGTGGAAAAGACAGCTGTTATAATATGATGCAGTGCATTGCTGCTGGGCATCAGATTATTGCTTTAGCAAATCTAAGACCAGCTGAAAGTCAAGGTAAGTGCATGACATTCTCTAAGTGACATAAACTACAGTTTAATAATTGCATGCATATCATATGTCATATGTAAAAGTGAAAAAAAAGGGAAACTAATATTTATTTAGCACCTACTAGGGAGTTCTGGTGACCTAAGGGTAAGAATCTGCTCTCAGTCCCAAAGGCACTGCTGTTCAATACTGCCAGCTGCTCCACGGGAGGATAGGCAATCTCCTCTGTGAATACTTCCTCTGAAAACCCATTCGAGGGTCAGCTATGGGTCGGTTCTGACTTGATGGTACACAACAAAAACAGGGAGCTCTGGTAGCCAAGTGGTAAAAAGTTGTACTACAATTTGAAAGGCACATGGTTTGAATCCCCCAGATGCTCTGGGAGAAAGAACAGTCTCCTGTGAGATTAACTGCTTCTGAAAAGCTGCTGGAGAGTCAGCTAGGGGTCAGTTCTGATTTGAAGGTACTTTCTAATAACAGATGCTACATTCTATGCTATATTTTCCCTATATATCTATCTGTTAGTCCTAGGAATAGCCCTTCAAAAGAGAAATTACTAATCTTCCTTTTATAGGTATGGATCTTGAGACTTTGAAGGTTTAATAACTTAGTCCAAGGTAAAATAGTTAGGACATACTTTAAGTGCTAAGACTGTTGTTTTATGTTCCATTCTGTCAAGTCGCCTGTGACTCATAGCGACCCTATGTACAACAGCTCTAAATCCTGCTCTATCCTGTGCCAATCGCACAGGATAGTCTCTGACACTCCCATCCCGATTACCCCAGTCACAGAATCAATCCATCTCATAGAGGGTCTTCCCTTCTTGCGCCGTCCCTCCACCTTCCCAAGCATGACGTCCCTCTTCAGGGACTGATCCCACCTTGCTGCATGTCCAAAATGTGTCAGACGAAGCTTCTGAATCCTTGCCTCCAAGGAGAAGCCTGGCTTCACCCTCTCCAGGACGAACTTGTTTGCTCACCTAGCAGTCCATGGTATATTCAATATTCTTCTCCAGCACCACAGCTCAAAGGCATTAACTCTCCTACCATCCCTAGTCATTGTTCAGCTCTCTGATGCATAGCAAATAATTGCAAAGACCATTCCTATATCAGGCACATCTTAGTCTCTAGACGTTACTTCAGTACTTTTTAGAGGTCTTTAACAGCACACTTTCCCAATGCAATTCGTCTTTTAATTCCTGGCTGCTAGTACCAAGAGTGTTGGTTGTAGAGCCTAGCAAACTGAAGCTGTCAACAATCTCAATCTCTTCACCATCTATAATGATGCTGCCAATCTGCCCAGTGGTGAGAAAGTTTGTTTTCTTGATGTTGAACTTCTGTCCTTGACCTTCTTCAGCAAGCACTTCAGGTCCTCCTCAGTTTCAGCAGTTAGGGTTCTGTCATCTGCGTAATGCAGATTGTTTATGAGTCTACCTCCAGTCCATATACTTTCAATATTATAACATAAAAAGCAGAGTGTCCATTCAGGTTAATCCTCTGTAGACAAAGGCAAGAAATTCCTGTATTCCTTTTGGCCAGTCAGGTAAGTATGTTTTTAGCCTTTTATCTTAAAATGTCTTCTTGTTGTTGTTATGTACCATTGATTTGGAACCCATTCATAGCTGATCCTCTAGCAGGTTTTCAGAGGCAGTAAATGTCATGGAAGGAGATTGCTCTTTTTTCTCCTGTGGCGCAACTGGTGGATTTGAACCACATGTTTTCAATTGACAGCACAGCTCTTTACCACTAAGCCACCAGAATTTACTTGGAAAACAGATGTTTTAAATATAATACATATATAATATAATCTTAATTTTCCTTGTTAGAACTCCTATCTTGTCTTTCACTTTTGTAATGTGAATAATTACAGTTCCCCTGCACATTAATGTATAATTTCCCATGTGCTCATGGTTCATTGGCAGGGTGGGCGAGATGACAAGCAAAGTATATCTTTAAATTATACTTCACAGTAGAATGGAGACACTTATTTAGAGTATTGTTAGTGAGATAAAATTCAGTAGTAAATGGACTGAAAATATTATCAAGATAAAAAGATGGAACAATATCTGCTGAAAGTATATTTCTAGTAGAAGAGAATTGATGGTTGTGGGTTGGGAAATGGGGAGGAAATTGGTGTTTATTAATGACTAATTGATTGATAAAGAGAATCATATTAAGAAATGTCTGACAAAGAACTACGGTATAGAGCAGAGTTGAATAAATTCCCAGCAAATGTCCTTCAGTGGGTATTCTGACAGAGAATTCATCTCCCTCATTGAAGATAATGTTAATTTGTCTTAAAGTTTATAAACTGTTTCTTTAAATTTGTAATAGGAACTTTTGTGGCATATTAATTAATCTTTTTAAGCTAATATTGGAGCCTTTTGTTTTTATTTGGTCTCTTATAATTATTGCCATATAAATTCCTTTAATAAAAACTACATTGTAGTTAAGATTAAATGGAACCTTAAAAAAAATTTATCTTTTAAGTTAGAGCACTGGTGGCCTAGTGACAAGAAGCTGTTCTGCAATCCTGAAGGCACACAGTTCAAATCTGTCAGCTGCTCTGAGGTGGGAGAAGGATGGGCAATCTCTTTTGTGCTATTAACTGCCTCTGGAAACCCTCCAGAGAGGGTCAGCTGTGGGTTGGTTCTGACTCAGTGGTACATAACAACATACTAACATCAGGGCATTTTATGTTAAGAAGCTCAAAAATCATTGAATATTGATCTGGTTGTGTCAGTATCCTTTAAAACAAATACATTTTAAGATTCATTCTACTTTGAAATGAGAACAGACTTAAAGGGTATTAGGTGATTTGGGCTACATTTCTTTTTTAAATGATTTTTTAAATTTTTCTGTTTTTTGTGTGTCTATCGTCAAATCGGATCTGACTGGTACAGGAGGAAATTGCCCCTCCTTCTACAGCAGAGCTTCTGGTGGATTCGAATCGCGTACCTCTAGGATTGCAGTTCAGCTTCTTGTCACTAGGTCACCAGAGCTCCCTTGGGCTACATTTCTAATTTCTACTGGAACAGAAGATTTTATAAAGTGCTGTCCTACTGACTATGATTTGTGGTGACTCTAGAAACAACAGATTAAAATTTTAGATGTTAGTTTAAAGATTAAGGTCATCATCGATACTTTGGGCCTGATATTGGGACAAGTCACTTTTTTAAAGAATTTCATGCTGGAAGAGCAGATCAGTGAGAGAGGAAGAATCTCAACAGGCTGGATTGACATTGTGACTTCAACAATCAACTTGAGTAGTGGAGATGGTCAGGGCGAGGATAGGGTAGCATAGGATAGGGCAAGGCTGCAATCTGTTTTTCACAGTGCTACTGTGAGTCGCAGTCAACTTGATGGCACCTAACAACAGTGTCATTTTATAGCTATTACACCCATTCTGCATTGAATATCTTTGTAAAGATTATTTATGCACTTTCCTTTCCCTGCTTCTAAAAAGTGGAATTACAGCATCAAAAAGTCTTAGATACAGGTCTTCTCTGACAAACACAGGATTGCTATGAATCAGAATTTACTTGACAGCTACCAGCAATAACAATATGTTCTGTTGAAGTACAGTACCAATGTGTTCTGTTGAAGTACTGATTAGAAATTATATTTAGAGTATCTATATTTTATTTTAATAAATATTTGTTATTTGTTAAGTATATATTTGAGTTTTTCTTTAAATATCAGTGAGTTTATAAATAATTTTTAGTGATCTGAAAATAAATGCATGTATTAAACTGCTTACCCAGTTTGAACTCATTCAAAAGCACCATGGAACACAGGCCTGGCAATATATTTCCAGAGGTCATAGCCTTTAAAACTTCAGAGTTGTACACTCTACACATGAGATTACCATGAGTCTGAATTGACAGGTCTGAAAACAACAAAAATAAAATCTTTAATAGAGAATATACATGTCAAAATATTTATCAACATGTAGTTAGTTATTGACTATATTAGTTCTTTAAATATTCATTATATATAATTTTTTAAAAAATTCTGTATTATTATGTTTATGATTAGCATTAGTGATGAGTAGAGTTGATATAGACTCGGTACAACTATCAACAAATAGACAAATTTTATATCTTATTTCAGTACAGAAATGCAGGAAGGCATATTAATCACATTTTAAGTTAATTGATATGATGAATGATACTGTCCAAGCAGTAAAACTTAGGAGGGCTTTCAAGTTCATTTCCGCTTTTATTGATAATTTTCATCTTACTCATTGCAGCTGGGTCAGATGAACTGGACAGCTACATGTATCAGACAGTGGGTCATCATGCCATTGACCTGTATTCAGAAGCTATGGGCCTTCCTCTCTATCGACGAACCATACAAGGAAGGAGCGTGGATACTGGACTAGTGTACACTGAATGTGAAGGTGATGAAGTCGAAGATCTTTATGAGCTTTTGAAACTTGTTAAGGTATGCAGAGTGACTAATTACATGTTCTGAATTTAATGTGGGGAATAGAATGTGATGCATTTCCAATTGTTAATAGTCTGACTCTTCTTTGAAAGGATATTTTGTCCATTTTTCTTTTTGTTTGAGAAAATTGTTACTATGTTGTTATAGTCCATGGTATATAGAAATAAGACCTTTGATATAATTCCGCGTTTGGTTTTGTAATATTTAACTAAGTTTGATTGTTTTTTTTTTATGTTTGGGAGGGTTTTTTGTTGCTTTAGTATATTGGATGTGATGATCATTCAGTCATGTTCTGACTAATACTTTCTGAATGCCAACTGAATGTTTGTATTAGAGACTGGGGAATGGACAGTTCAGACGGAGCTTACTTTCTAGTGAAAGGAGACATACAATAACAAAACTAATAGGATACTTGGTAGTGAGGATTTGATAAGGAAGAGTAAAGCAAAGTGAAAAGATGGCAAGAGGTAGCTTCAGGGATTGTGTTCAATGTAGCAGTCACATGAAACTTTACAGAAAAGGAACAGATCTAAAGAAAAAGGGAGATTTCTATGGGAGTAGTATGAATTCAATGCTTAAATCACATGTTAGAGTTTGGCAACCATTTTGCACTCATTGAAAATTAGAAGTGAAAGTATAGAGTTTCTTGATTTAATAAGTACTGGAGGCTAGGATTTTGAAGCTCCTTTTCACATACTTTGGGCATATGGCCAGGGGTCTGATCCTTGGAGAAGGACATGATGCTCAGAAGGGTGGAAGGACAGTGCAGAAGGGTAAGACCCCGGCTGAGATGGATTGATACAGTAACTGGAGCAATGGGACAATTGGTGTGTTGGAGTCAATGATACTGGCTCAGGGCAGGGCAGGCTTCAGAGCTATACATAGTGTGGTTATGAGTTAGAGGTAACTCAATGGCACACAACAACAACAAGATGCACCTGATTCAGGCCATGGTCTTCTCAGTCACCTGTGACAAATCAGAGAGCTGAACAATGAGTAAGGATGACAGAAGAAGCTTTGAATGCCTTTGAATTGTGGTGCTGGAGAAAAATACTAAATATCTCATGAACTGCCAAAAGAACAAACAAATATATCTTGGGAAAAGTACAGCCGGAGTGCTCCTTAGAAGCAAAGATACCAAAGATTCATCTATCATGCTCTCATACATGTAGCTACGCAAGGTTTTTCCTTAGAAAGGGAAATCATGCTTGGAAAAATGGAAGGTCAGCAAAGGAGAGGAAGACCCCCAATGAGATGAATTTACATGGTGACTTCAGCAATGGGTTCTAGGTGTCAGAGATGATAAAGATGGCACAGGATAGGGCAGGAGTCAGGTCAGCTGTTCATAGGGTTGCTATGAGTTATACTTGACTCGATGGCACCTAACAATGACAACAAAGGAACTCTGGTGGCCTAGTGGTGAGAAGTTGTGCTGCAGTCCCAAAGGCACATGGTTTGAATCTACCAGCTGCTCTGTGAGAGAGGGATGAGCACTCTCTTCCTGTGTGATTTACTGCCACTGAAAATCCACCGGAGAGTCCACCATAGGTTGTCTAACTTGGCATAAAATAAGAAGTAAATTCTCCAAGGGCCTCTGCTGACCTAGTGGTAGAATCGCATTCCCAACCCCAAAGCATCTTATTTGAATCCATCAGCTGCTCCGTGGGAGAAAGATGGCCAGTCTCCTCCTGTGTAATTTAAATCCTCTGCAAACCTACTCCTGGAGGGTCGGCTATGAGTCTGTTCGGCTTCCACAGCACATAACAGCAACAGGAAGTAAATATTAATTAATAGATAAGACTTTATATTAAGCACTTGTATATTCATTTGTATTGATAACCAGCTATTTGAATGCAGTTAACATTCTTCTTAAATAGGAATTTTTGTCCTATTAGTCAATATCAATTTATAAAAGAAGTATCTGATAGAATAGGCAAATGTAAAATGAGTGTAGCAGCAAAGGAATTACCAAATCTGACTTCTGCTGAAACCAAAAAAGAAGAACTGTCTCCATGAGCAACATACGCAATATTAACTTATTCCTGTGAGGTCATGTATTGTGTTCCAGGCTCTTGTACCTGCTTCTATGAATTCCAGCACCAGTCTTATTCTTCTGGGTCTGAAATCCATTGTAATGACCAAACAGACTTTATAGAACCATATGCAAGGAATGGTGGTTTGTTAGGTAGTTTAATAGGTTGTAGACCAAGTTGGCATCAGTATGCTGTCCCTCACTCCAAACAGCTTCTCAGGCCTTATGGCTTAGGTCAGTGTCACAAAATTCCATTAGTCCTGCCAATTAAGACATCTTTCCTTAGTCCACCAGGGAGCTTGGGTGAAGGCCTCTGACTCTGGTTCTGTGGGCAGCAGTCCCAGGACAGCTCTATCTTATGTTGGTTCTCTGTTGAGGCTGTGGTTGCTCTTGTATAGATCCTGGTCTGGTTGGCACAGGAAATCTCTGGCCCCAAAGAATGTACGCTGCATTCTCTGCTGCCTTTTCCTTGCATTGAGAGTCCTGATTCTGCCACTAAACCTACTCAGTTTAAAGCTAGTAAATGGCAAGACTAACCATTCCCCTTGTGAACAGATTAATACACCCTGTTTGTATGTTCCCTTATAGCCATGTGGCAAAGTCAAACTCAATGATTAGAAAAGCCATTTTGAACAGTAAACCCTTGATGCCTCTGGATCATAGCCCAATATTTCTTAGAAGTCTTTACATTTTTCACCCAAGAAAGAAAAGGAAATTTCTATTTCAGATTTTGTTAAGAGACATTTCATTTCATTTTCTTACTCTTGAAATTTAACCTTTTCAGAAGTCATTTGGAAATACAGATATTTGGAAAATTGTTAATTCATACTTCAGTGTTACTAAATTATAAATTTAATACTGATCAGTGTTTACTAAGTTAAAGATTTTAATTCAAACAGTACATGAGGCATTTGAATTTTTCATAGTTTGATGAAAGTATTTCTTATTTGTATGAGAGAATCACTTGATTGCTTTGAAGAAAATAAGACAGAAGATACTTGGGATAGTTGTATAATTTACTGTTAGTTATGGATAGAATAAGAAATAGATACTTTTAAAAGAAATCGTAAGGACTTAGTTTCTTCCTTTATGAAGATACTTGCTAGTAACCACTACTTGGGTTATCCAATAAAGGAAAAGAATGCAGTTTATTATTGTCTTTTTATAAATTACAGCTACTGTCCTTATAGCAGTCCATTTATTGTGTGCCAATCTTGGGTTTTCTATTTTCTAAGTACAAAGAATTTGAATATTAAGATTTTAACGTAAACTAGTGTTACACACTGTTAGGTTTTATATTAGATTTTCACTGTACAGAACTGAGTTTCTTAAAAATCTCAAACTTGATAACTTTGGAGAAGCTCTGTGATAATAACAACCTTCCAAGAAAGGGAAAGATAATAAATTACTAATCAATTTAATTAAAAATGGACAGATTAGTAGTAATTAAGAAGAAATTTCCCTTTCAATCCATGCTGTCTTGGGAGAAATGGATGCTTTGCCATTATCTTTATAGTAACCGTCAGTTATGACATAAATTAATGCTAATGTTAAATCCTGACAACTTCTGCTTTGGAAGTTCGTACATGATAATTATAACTATAGTTGAAAGAGATGTTATCAAGTTGTCTGGGACTAAATAGGTCTCTCTTTTCCTGTGTAGAAATATTAATTTTACTATAGGATATTTTAAAGACATAAATATCGGAAATATAATGCTTTTATGGAAGAAATTGTATAACCAGGCTTTTATAGTTAAATCCATTTATGAAACACTGGTGCAAAGATTCCAATAGAGTACTTACATATTCTAATGAATAATTGAGTAATTATGGGAAAAAAAGGAATCCAGAAGAGCTATAATTCTTCCAAGTTAGTCTTCATTCGTTCTAAGAAAAAGATAGAACTGCATTTTAAAAAAATCCTTTGAATATTAATGGAACATTGAAAACATTTAGATTCATTTTCTTTTTAGACCTTTATTTATAGCAGGTTACAATTTTGTGGCTATTTAAGTAAGAGTCTTGTTTTTGTAGGTTTTTTTATCTTCACATACTGGAGCTTATTTTAAATAAGAGATGTTCCTTTTTCCAGAGAATTAAATTTACTAATTGATGACAAATGGGAGATTTTGGAGGCATTCAGAGTTCCAAATGTATTGTCTTGCAGCTGTGAAAGCCAGAAAATACATTCTGAACTATTTATAAAATCATCTGGTTTTTCTATAACTAATCCTTCTTTTTATCTTTAAAGCTTAATATTGAAATACCACTTCTGTTTTCATCTGCGTTAGTTTGGCATATAGATAACCTGTGTTATATCTTGAAAATAGAGTAATTTTCAACTTTAAAATCTTCAGATTTAAAAATTGAGTTTCATTTTTAGTCAGTTGAGCAGTACAATATTTATTGGAGCACGTACAAGCACCGTACCTTTATGTAAATATATGTAAACATTGATGTGTTGTTTCTTTCTCTCCTGGATTGAAGCTGCTGCTTCATGGATCTGAAGTCGTCTTCTCCGTTAACTCACCCAAATCAATGTAAACACCTTTAAGAAGCTTCATTATGTAAGATACAGTAAAATCTTACATTTTAAAACCATTTCTGTTCTGTTATCACATTTAATTGTTAAATTGGTAATATTAAAATTTTTTAATTGAAAGTAGTTTTTTCTTAGTTCATTGAAGGTATTTTTCCTTGGTGCTTGCAATTTACTGATAAGAAATTTGATACTGTGGCAAATTTTCTTTTTTTTGAAAAAAATCTATTCCCCCCTGCATTTTTCTGATGTGTCTGTGTTCTTGGTGTACTGAAAGCTATAAGAATGCTGCAGCAGACAGTGTGGATTTCCTTCCTCTGCATCCTTTTCACAACTCCTTACTGAATAACAACTTCTTCCTGACTTCTTTGCCTCATTGATGTTCTGGGATGAACATGTAATTCAAGTGATTCATGGGTAATTCAGGTGAAAGCTAGTCTCAAAACAGCATCGCCCTAACAATAATGATTGGATGAGTGTATTACATTGCATGTATTTAAAATAGGATGTCATCTTAGATGATGAGTATTTTAGCAGAAGGTATACCTTCTTTCTGTGCAGAGGAATATCAATGATTATTTTATCTTCTTCCTCTTCAGTGGAGACCTCTTATTTAATGTCTTTTTATATATATCCCTTTTGTTTATTTTGGATAAACATTGAATCTCTACTTATATGACGTGCTCCATATTTAAATGTCGGTACTGTATCTCTCTTCTGACCTTTGTTTAGTGAATATTCCTTGACTTTTTTACCCAATATAATGTTTCCTCTTTCTTTTCATCTTACCTTCTTTTCCATCCAATTTTCCCTCTTACTTCTTTTAAAAATACTTAGTTATTGGGACCACAGCAGTGATCTCACCAAACATTCTGACCTTGAACTGGGTTTTGACTCATGGTGACTCTCCACTGGATTTTAGAGATTAGAAATATTTATGGAAGAAGACTGCCCATTTCTCCCCTGCTGAGTGGCTGGTGGGTTCAGACTACCAACTTTTATTTCACTGCCCAACATGAGAACTTAAAGTTACTTATTTTTGTTCTACCTTACTATCCAACAAACATGATAAGCTCAACAAGTTCAGAATTGATTCAGGCTTCGTGCATAAACTTTTTTTCCATTTCTTGCATTTCTCTCTTGACTAATACTTGCTCTGGCCTAGTGGCAAGAACCATGGAGTGTTTTTCTTGCTCTGTTCTGATGACTGCCTCCTGGTTCAAGTATAGGTTTCGCATAAGCACAATCAAATGTTCTGGGATTCCCATTCTTCTCAGAGTCAGCCACAGTTTGCTGTGATCCACACAGTTGAACACGTTTGCATAGTCAATGAAACACAGATAGACATTCCTCTAGTACTCTCTGCTCTCAGCCAAGATTCATCTAACATTGGCTATAGATCCCCAGTCTATGGTTTCTTCTAAACCCAGGCTGCTCATCTGGCAGCTCTCTTTTGATGTGCTGTTCCAGTTGTTTTTGGATAATATTTAAGAGACTCTTGCTTGCATGTGTATTAATGATATTATTCAATAATTTCTGTGCTCTGTCAGGTCATTGTGTTCTATGTCCATACCTTTCAGTCTATAGGCATAGCAAATCATCTGGGAGGTTGGGCTCTATGAGGAGGAATGTAGCATCAGGATCAGAGGAAGACTCATCAACGGTCTGCATTATGCGAATGACACAGCCTTGCTTGCTGAAACTGAAAACGACCTGAAGCACCTGCTGCAGAAGGTCAAGGACTACAGCCTTGAGAGTTTTTCATTGACTATGCAAAGGCATTTGACTGTGTCCACAACACATATCAACAACAACAATGTGTGAGGATGATCCTAAGAAATAATGTGAAGGAATATGTGAAATACAATGTATATGAATGAAACAATGTATAGGAATTTTATATGCAAACCAAAAGAAAAGAAAAAAAAAACCTTAAAAAGTTTCCCTGGTTCACTCATCATAATGCTCTCCAGTCTCTCCCATGTTATATATTAATTTAAAAAATCTTTTCTCCTGAGTGCTGCAGTATTTCATCCTGTGAATGTATCATAATTTCTCAATCCATTCGTTTGTTGATGGGCATTTGGGTTATTTCCATTTTCTTGCTATTGTGACTAACAGTGTTAAGAATTTCAATATACAAATCTTCATTTGGGTATCAATTCTATTTTCCTTGGAGTGTATTCCTAGCAGTGGAATAGCTGGGTCAGAGATTGGAGAGGGTTATGCTGAGTGAACTAGCTCAGTCTCATAAGGAAAAATACTACATTCAGACCATCATTGTAAGGATAACTATTAATATGTGTACAGAAGTCCAAAAGTGAAAAGAGAAGGTGACGGGAGAAGGATGGAGTGTAACGGGAAGAAATCACAAGGTTGTAGAGTTTGGTGGGCAGAAGGATGGGTTGAAGGAATTAGGAAAGATCCAATGGGGACCGGAAACGATTGAGTGACAGTGGGCATAGATCAGTGGTGATTAATTTTTTTAAACACAGATTTGGGAATGATGGTATGAAACACAATGTGAATGAAGGAATGTGTGAAACACAATGTATATAAATGAAACAAAATGTATAAAAATTTTGTATGCAAGTCAGTTGTTGTTATGTGCCCTTGAGTCGCCTGCAACTGGTAGCAACCCTATGTACAACAGGCCTAATCCCTTCTCTATCCTATGCCACTCTTATTGTCTCTGACACACCTAACCCCATTACCCCAGTCACTGAATCAATCCATCTCATCAAGAATCTTCCTCCACCCTCCCAAGCATGCTGTTCCTCTCCAAGGACTGGTCCCTCTTTAGAATCCTTGCCTCCAAGGAGCAGCCTGTTCTCACTTTCTCTAGGACAAACCTGTTTGTTCTCCTAGCAACCCATGACATATTCGAATCTCTTCTCCAGCACCATAACTCAATGGTATCAATTTTCCTTCTATCATCCCTAGTCATTGTCTAGCTTTATGATGCCTAGCAAGTAATTGCAAAGACTGTGGCCTGAATCAGGGCACCTTAGTCTCCAGACTGACATCGTTGCTCTTCAGCAAGCCAGTAAAAAAGTAAAAGAAAATTTGTTTTTAAAAAATTTCTTGGCAGCAGTTATGGCCAATGCAACAATCTGGATTGTTTAATTTCTTGTCTGCTGCTACCTTGAATTTTAATTGTGTTCTCAGATAAAATTAAATAATTGATAACTTCAAACTTTTTGTATCAGTCAGTATGTTTGTCGCCTATTGGTCCAATTGTGAGCATTTTTATTTTCTTTATATTGAAATATAATTTATACCCAAGGGCTGTCATCTTTGACCTTTTTTCAGTAAGTACTTCATATCCTTTCTATTTTCTGCAAGGAAGTTTATATCATCTACATATAAGGGGTTGTTGATGAGTCTTCCTTCAATCCTGGTGCCATATTTGGCTTCAAATATTTATTTGCTCGGCATACAGATTTGGATAGGTTTGGAGAACTGATCTTTGTATGCTGACTTTGCCTTTTAAATTGGGCACATCACCAATGAGAAGATTTGTAATACTGAAGTCATAAACTATTTATACAGAGTCATAGTATTACCAGGAAGCATTTGTATTTGTATTTTAAATTGTAAATGATAAGTTGATAGGACTTTATTCTGTGGTGTGCTGAAGTGAGGAAAAATGGACTGAATCAAAAAAAGATATCATGGTTGGCCTTAACTTTCCCTGTTAATATTAATTCATATTGCTGACTTTTAGAAACTTTTATTTATAAAACAGTTATTGAACACTTGTGATATACCAATACTGGAGTGTATAAAGAAGTATGTGGACATAGTCTCTGCTCTTAAAGATCCCTAAGAGGTAAAACATACACAAAGAAACTGTGGAATTAGAAACAACTACCATAAGTGCATACAACTGAAAAACTACAGGAATTTAAGATGAAACAGTTCCTTTGTGTTGGGGGACCAAGAGAAGTCTTATGGGGCAAATTACATTTGATATCATCCTTGAAGGTTGGTTAGATCTTGACAGAAGCAGAGTGACTAAGAGAATTGCCAGTTAAAGGCAGAGCTCAGCCAAAGTCATACAAGCCGGAAATCTTAGATGCATTAGGGAAATAGTGAGTGGTTCATTTTGGCTACAACTTAGAGTTTTAGAAGTATTGGGTTATAGGTCCTGAAAGGTTGATTGAAGCCAGAAAAGAGAGTATCTTAACTTTCAAACAGTGGAGAGGACACAAAATAAAATACTGCAACCTCAACATAATGGATCACAACCAGGGTTTGGTTTTTTGATTGTTTTTTTTAATAAGAGATTAGAATAAGAAAAGTTCAAAGTTAATTGTTCATAATAAGGTTGTTTTGTGAAAGGTATGTTTCACCCACAATATGCTACGCATATGCTAGATTACATTTGCATTATCTGACATTTCACATTTATGACAATAGTAAAAAAAAATCTATTTCCAACTATTTTGCAGTGGTATGACAGCATTATTAATTATTAACACATTATTAATAGCTATTATTAATTATTAAGGTACTCTTAATGAAGCCGTGGAATGGCAACATCCCCTTGAAGAATCCCACAGAAGGAAGGTCCCTGGCATCTTTTATGAAGCTAGACAGTGCTTCCTCTGTGCTGTGTGTCCCCTCCTGCCAGCTGGGCCAGCTGCTGTGTTTAGCGGACCTCCTCCAGGCAAACATAGGCAGTATCAAGTCGGTGGGTACCGGTTCTGAGTTTCCAGTCCCTACTTATCCTGAATGTGACTTAGTGGTGAAGAGTTGTGTTGCCAACCCGAAGGCACATGGTTCAAATCTACCAGCTGCTCTGTGGGTGAAAAATGGACAGTCCTGTCTCGTGCATTTAACTGCCTCTGAATACCTGCTGGAGGGTCAGCTGTGAGTTGGTTCTGACTTGATAGCACAGAACAACAATATTTTCTAAATTTGAAAAAATGAGACGGATTAATAGTCTGAAAACTGAAAAAAAAACCACTCCAATTTTACAAAATGTTGATTTTCACATAATGACTTGGTTTTAAAATTCTATTTAATACAGTAAGTGAGTAGTGGGTATATTTCCTACTACTAAAACAAATTGTATGTCCAAACAAATGTGGAAGCAATTACCTTGAAGGATTTTATGAAAGAAAGACAGACTTGCAGGGTTGACAGGGAACTTAAAGATCATTGGATTGAATGCCTGGAAGTGCAAGAAATGGACTTTTTTAATATATATTTCTTGGAAACAACCCAAGTGCCCATCAACAAACAAGCTCTGGTATATTCACATAATGGAATACTATGCAGCATTGACAAACAAGGAACTCATGAAATATTATGCAAAATAGATGACCCTGGAGGACATTATGTTAAGTGAAATATCTCAGTCACAAAGGGACAAATATTGCATAGGGCCACTGTTGTAAAACAGGACTGACATTGGCCTTGAGGGAAGACACAGAAGGAGGGGAGGAATGATGTATATTGCATTGAAGTAGATGTGGGAGAGAACTGTTTAAAAGGGATTTATGATTGGGTGGTATTGTCATGACAGGAGTCCAGAATGAAGTCTGCATAGTGGAGTGAACTAGGGAGGAGGGACTGCATAACAATGAAAGAGTTTTTCTTTTACTTCTCAAGGAGAAGAGTGAATTGGGGGGGAAGAGGGGCCAGGGAGAAAAGTACAACAATGAATGACTGGAAACCCTAAGTCTCTGTAAACTTTTATTAAAATTAATAAAAAACACCAATAAGAAACCTGAAAAAAAAATCCCCAAAACAAAAAATATAATATGTTTCTGTATATAACAGATTTTTCCAAAAAAATTGTATAGGATGAACATCAACTAAAAGTATACTTTTTTTTAAACTAGCATAGGTTTACCCAAAAGTTTCAAAATATGTATGTTTTAACATGATAATAAAGCATATAAATGGGCCTTCATTATTATAATAATATTTATTCTGAATTTTAAAATATATACTGGTCAATCAAGCAAAATAAATATCTTTAATATTTTCTATAACCCTTTGGACATCACATCAAATTGAGCTTGGCTTTAAGACTAAATTAATTGATTCCTTCTCATCTACTTATAGTCTTCCTGCAGTGTCTCACCCTCTGTAATTTATCCCAACAACCCCTATTTGGTTAATCTTTCTAAGAGAGAGATCAAATCACACTGTCCTATTCATCAAAAATCTTCATTGTTTACCATTAATTAATTTAGCTTTCAAGAATGTACTTAGAATTACTGTGCTTTTGAATTTATCCTGTGAGTTCATTACTTGCTTGCTTTTGTTTAAAGATTAAGTATGCGGAGGTCTTTCTTTATTCTTTTACTCTATATGGAGTTATAAGTTACTAAGTTGAACTATGGGGTAGCTTTGGTGGCCTAGTTGTAAGAAACTATACTGCAATCCCAAAGGCACATTGTTCGAATCCACCAGCAGGTCTGATGGAGAAGGATGGGCAGCCTCATCTTATGTGATTAACAGCCTCTGAAAACTTGCTTGAGCATCAGCTGTCGGTCGGTTCCTACGCGATGGCACTCAACAACATGTTGAACTGTACCTCTCTAGAACTCATTTATTCTCTCTGTAACATGTAGATATATTTTTTTTTCTCTTTGTCTTGTCATCTATTTTGAGAAAACTGAGGAGATGCCATAAAGACCTGTTCAGATTTGCTTTGGGAATGAGGTTTTTTGGCTTTTTCCCCCCTTAGTTTGTGAACCTCATCGCTTTTTCAGGTCATCTTCTTTCTCTATTCCTTAAGTTTCAAGACAGTTCTGTAGAGTTAATGCAGTTTTTCCCATTACATATAAATTTACATTATCATATTAATAATAAGTACTAGCTCCAAGTGGGCACTGAGATGAGTGTAATTCCTCTTGGCTTTATTAGTTGCTAATGCAGAAAAGAGAAAAAAATGATCATCGTTCAAATTGTGAAAGAGATTTTAATAGGGACAAATTTATATTGTATATTGGCCTGGAATTAACCTTCTAGATTTATTGCTTATAATTTTTGATACTTTCTAGACTTTTAAAAACTCTTTTAGAAAGATAATTCTTTCAAATGGCACATGAAATTAATTTTTAAAATTTAAAATTGTGTATGAGTAAATTACCATGTTCTTTACAATTACTTTCTCTGCATCTGAGAGCTGGACAGTAACTAAGAATGATAGAAGGTTAATTGATCCTTTTGAGTTGTGGTGGTGGAGAAGAGTGTTGAATATACTGTGGACTGACAGAAAAACAAACAGATCTGTCCTGGAGAGGGTGGAACCAGCTGTTTCCTGAAGGCAAGCACTGGTATGTCAATTTGCCATACAGAGGCAACTAGTGATTGCTGTGATGCTACTAAACACTGACACTGATGTGTCAAATGTGATAATGGTTACCCATGGTGTACAGTGTTTGGTGGAGCTCCCTGATTAAAAAAAAGCTTGGAAGCAGGAGTGGCATCCACTTCAAAAATGGTTTGCCTCCCAAAATCCTGTGAACCTGGAGAAACGATGAAAGTTATACAAGTGTTCAGGTCTTTCGTTCATAGAGTCATTATGAGTCCTCTAAGACTTAAAGGCATTTAACAATAACAAACACCAGTTTAAGGTTCCAGTCCTTTGGAAATTACATCGTGCTGAGAGAAGTAGAAGGTCAGAGAAGAAGAGATCTTCCACAACATGATGGACTGATACAATGACTGCAACAATGGGCTCGAGCATGTCTCAAGTTGTGGGGATGGTGTAGGATGGGACAAGGGTTAGATCTGTTGTCCATAGAACTGCTGTGAGTCATAGAGACAGCTCTGTTGGCCTAGTGGATAGAAAGTTATGCTACCAAACCAAAGGTGGGTGATTTTAACCTGTGGCCTTCATGCCTGGTTTCAATTGCTTTTGGTCATTCTTCTAAGAGGTATAGCACTGGTTTGTCCACTTGCTGTACAGAGGTAACTCGTGGTTGCTGTGATGCTGAATACTGTCACACTGATGTGTCAAATGTGATAATGGTTACCCATGGTGAACAGTGTTTTGGTGGAGCTCCCTGATTAAAACAAGCTTGGAAGCAGGAGTGGCATCCACTTCCGAAATATCTTGCTTCATAAAATCTATGAACTTAGAGAAATGAGGAAAGTTATACAAGTGTTCCGGTCTTTTGTTCACAGGGTCACTATGAGTCGTCTACTACTCGATGGAACAATGAGTTACATACTTTGGGCACATGTCCAGGGGGACCAGTTCTTGGAGGGGGACATCATGTTTGGAAGAGTGGAGGGACAGTGCAGGGGAAGAAGACCCAGTATGAAATGTGTTGACTCAGTGACTGGAGAAATGGGAGTAGGTCTTTCAGAGATGATGAGATTGGCTCAGGATAGGGCAGGGTTCAGAGGTAATGTATATAGTGTTGATGTGAGTCACAGGCGACTTGATGACACATAACAACAACAACATGAGTAAACTGAGGCATAAGATCTTTTCAGAAAAAGATAATTAATGAACATAAGGTATAATTAATAAATTATTTTCTTTAAAATTATTTTTACTTTTTATGCTTAAGTTGTGCTTTATCTTTAAAAATCGAATAACTGTACTTTCTAAAAAGTCATTTGGAAAAAACAGTTTCAAAGCAGTATCTTCTATTTGAAAGTTAGGTGAATTGAGCTTAGAGAATTATAGAATTTTTAAAAGACTATGTAAAAATGTAAGATTTTTTTTTAAAAGGACCAACCTCTTGAATGTGCAAAGGCAGTAGAAACGTCTACTGTGTATTATAGCAGTTAATTCTCAGTACCAGCAGAGTTACAGATATTAGAGTGTGTGCTGTTCTAAAAGCATGTAGCAGTTATGTGTGTTTGTATACAGTGGGTGCTCAAGAGGCTGTTACTGAACAAAATCCAACCAATCTAACTATGCCAAGGGAACCCCCAGTAATACATAGTATGTAATGCATCAAGTTGCTATCCAAAAGATTGACAGTTCAAATCTATCAACAGTTTTGTGGGGGGAAAGATGAGCAGTGTCCTTTCTTAAACTTGGAGAGCTTTGGAAATCCTGTGGAAGGTTGCGGTTTGTCTGAACCTTCTCAATGGCAGTGAGTGTATTGTTGCAGCCTTGACAAAATGCAGCTAATCTTGATCTCTGTTGTTATATATACACAATACATTGATAAATCAAAAGAGGCTGAAACAGATATTGAATCTCTCTACTTGTATGTAGAATTCTTTGCTACCTACTATACAATCTACAAGGCAACAGTGGTGCTAAGGAGTTGCACTGCCAACCCAAAGGTGGATGTGCCATTTATTGCCTCTGAAAAATCAGATGGTGGATTAACTATGAGTTAGTTCCAACTTGACACTACTCAACAATAGCATTACTACAGAGTCAGAACTGATTGATAGCTGACCCTCTAGGAGGTTTTCAGAAGCCATAAATCACACAAGAGGAGATTGCCCATTTGTTTCCCATGGAGCCACTTAGGAATTGAACCACCAGCTTTTGAGTTGGTAGCAAAAGTTCCACCAGATCACCAGAGCTCCCTGTAATCATCATAGAGCTGTTGAGATGGTCCATGGTATATTTAAGGAAAGGCCCTCATGGACTCTCCCTAGATGATTATTCTGCAGTGAGTTGGGCTGAAGAGAGAATCATTTAATAAGTACCCATAGTCTTTTCATTTGTGCTTTCTGCTATTTATTATCTCTTTTAAACATCTCTATTGATTTCATACCTATTTTTGTGACATTCTTAAACTTCAGCCAAGTTCTGCTGATTTTTGAGCACTCGTGTAGTTTGTACTAGTCATTGAAAGTTGGTAAGAATTAGGCTAGTAGGACAAATACTGCATAAGACCATTATTGTAAAAATAGAAAGATTGCTAGTATAACATGCCTAGGTATCCAAGTGGGGAAGGAGTGGGAGCAGAGAGGTGATGATGGGTAGATGTGAAATCACAGGGTTGCACAATTTGGTAGGTGGAGGGAGCGGATAAAGGAAATAAATGGGGCAAATCTGGCAGGGACCTGAAAAGACAGGGTAATGGTGGGTCTAGTTCAAGGGTGATTGATTTTAGAAAACATAGTGAATAGAAATGATTGTATGAAACACAATGTGAATGAAGAGTAGTGTGAATTACAATGTATACAAACTTTGTAAGCAAACCAATTTAAAATAAAAAGTTATTAAAAAGAAAAAGCCAAACAAAAATAACTAGGCTAGTAGACTTCACAGTGTAGAATCATGTGATATTTGAACAGGATTTTTAACCTAGAGAAAAGTGTCCTTGAACTCTGAAATTGTATGTAGCCTTTTTTTCCATACATAAATATTTGGAGGAAAGGCCCAAATTTGCATCATATTTTCACAGTGGTCTTTTTAAAGGGTTTTAAGTACAACATTACCTATCAATTTCAAAAGGCTTTATAGCTTCCAAGTATTCATGCCTGCAATATCAGAAAACTGTCATCTTCTGAGCTTATAATACATGCTATGAATGAGTGGGCCTTCTGGTGCTTCTGAAGAGTAAAGAATTACATGGAGCAGAGAAGGATACTGTGTGTGTCTTAAGAGAGAAATCAAGATCAAAAAGAGAATAATGTATAAAAATAATGTATAAGAAGGCATCTTAAAACTTCCAAGTAACTAGTGATGAGAGACCTCTGGCTGGTCAGTGGAGAAATGGATAAGAATGTAAAAGGCATTACTTCTGAGTTCTTCATAGGTAGCATTCTTTTCTGAATGTCTTTTTCATTTTGTACCTTCTTTTGTATTGTTGTTGATTGCCTTCAAATTGAGCTCGACTCATAGCGACCCTATGAACAAAAGGCCTGAAGCTCCTCGACAACTATCGACATTTACTGAAGTTAATAAGAGTTTTTGGAGGCATGTTGTGTAGGAGGCATGTTGTTTAGGACGTGGATGCCACTCCTGCTTCTTTTGGGTAGTCATGATATTATGTTAGTTTAAATAATTATTTGCATATTTACTGTATTATTCTTTTTGGCTTTAGCTCTTGAAAGCAGGCAATGTGTATTTCTCAACTTTGGATCCACTGTTGCTCATCATCTTGTCTTATTCATTAAGAGATATGGCAAATAAATGTTGTATATTTGCTGTTAGAATGCTGTTGAGGGTTTTAATCATATCACTCTGTCTTATGTTGCTAACCCAGAGGCAGACAGCAAGGTTTGACTCTTATCAGCTGCTCTACAGGAGAAATGTGGGCAGTCTTCTTGAAAACATGCTGGAGGGTCAGCTATGAGTTGGTTCAGATTTGACAGCAGTGAGTGAGAAGTTATGGGGAGAAGGGTAATATTTTTCTCATCACTCAGTATTTGTAAAACATTTCCTTTGCCTTAGCTATTGGGGGAGTGTTTGTCTCGTTTGGATGCTGTAAATTGTGAACTGATTTTAGATTCCTCTTTGTATTAATTGTTGAACCCCTCCCGCACCTCCTGCCCTGCTCTGTCTTAATTGAAGTTAAAATTGCTATTTAAGTAGCACTATCGCCCATATTTTTCTGGAAGCTCTGGTGTCTTGGTGAAGGAATCGTGCTGCCAAAGCAGAGATACATGATTTGAATCCATCAGCTGCTCAGCAGAAAAAAAGTAGGCAGTCTCCACCTGTACCATTTACTGCCTTTGAAAACCTGCTACAGAGTCAGCTATGTGTAGGTTCTGTCTTGAAGGTGCACAACAACAATCTGCCAGATAGGAGCCTCGGTGGTGCAAAATTAAGTTTTCAACTGCTAACAAGTTAGCAGTGTGAATCCATCAGCAACTCTGCTGGTGAAGAGATGTGGCAGTCCGTGTCTGTAAAGATTTATAACCTTGGAGACCTGTGGGGCAGTTCTACTCTGCCCTGTTTGCTTACTGAGTTGGAATTGCTTCATGGCAACAAGCTATTTGGATGTTCTTGGTTTTGATATAGATATATATATGTGTGTGTGTGTGTGTGTGTGTGTGTGTGTGTATCTTCAAGATACTGTCATAAAAATCATTGCATCTTTATTCTAATTTGTTCTTACATCAACTGAGGCTTATTAGCCCTTTTTTGCAGATAAGTAAACTGAGATATGGCAGCACATGTAACTTGCCCAGAGTTACACAACTAGAAAATGATAGCACATATGCTTTTAATCATAAGATTCTGCTACCTCCCACTATTGCATGTGTGTTAATTAGTGCAAATATCACTATATAAGAATACATCTGTAGTACTTATATAAATCAGTAGGGTATGTGTGAGTTGACAGTGAGACAGAATCAGGCATGTGGTTTAATAAGGGAAGGAGGGGTTATTAAGTCAAAGATCAAAGTGATCTATTTGTGTTTGATCTCAGCTCATTTCAGGGTTTCCAGAATAATTTTAGATCAATGGTACCCAAAGTGTGGTCTGCTAAGGGCTGGTGTTATAGTCCATAAAGTATTTGTTATTGTACCAAGAAAGATTTTATATATATATATAAATTTTGGCCTTACATTTGAAGTCATTTACAATTTCATTTTTATTGTAATTCATTTGTTATTATATTTCACAAAAGTTTTGCTCTTTGAGATTTTGGAGATTGATAAAAATGATATTTAACATAGACATTTGTGATGCACTGTATCATAGGTTATTTTGCAAGATTTAAAGTATAGTTTGAAAAATAAAAACAACTACAACATGCCATTATGTTCTAATATTCCATTTCTATTAGAATATTTGACTGTTTTATCAGTTTCTTGGTTTTCTGAGGAGAGACCCAAATGGAGGGAAGACATTTTTCATTTTTCCACATACAGTATATTTTAAGAATGGCACATTTTTATTAAATAATTTGATCTAACATGCAATGTGTAACATGAACAATTTATCCAAAATCCATAACTGTTCCCTTTCTTCACTTACTACAATAGCTAATAAAACAGTTTGAGTTTTTAGTAAATACATTCAAATTACATACAGTTCCCTGGAATAAGAGAAAAATTTAAAAGGTACTAGTCAAACATGCTAGTGACACCCCCTTCGTATAGTAGGTTTCTATTTTTTAAGCTCAAAGTAGCTTTAGTGAGGTAATATTTGAAATATTAGTTAAGATTTTTTAGTTTTTAATTTTCTTTTTTGTTGCATTAGTACTGAGAAGTTCTCTTCTGTACTATAATATGTTGTAAAATAAGTTCCTACAAAATTTTCAACCCTAATAATATCTTTGCTATCCATTATTATCATGTCCAAAATGATCATTTCCCCTTTAAAGCAATCTTTAATTGGTGATCTCCCTAAGGTAACATTTGTTAGGAAATTCCCTACTGTTTTTTCTAGAGGTTTGAAAGTATATCTTCAAATAGAGAAAGTGGTTAAGGATATGAAAAGGCATTTCACAGAGAAAGAAATGCAAATAACAAAAAACAAGTTCCAATCTCACTAATTTGAAAACACAGTGATCATTTGTTTTGGAGAATCAGGTACCCTTATGAGCTGTCAGTGGTCTTATTAATTGGTTTGGCATTTCTAGAGGATTGTTGTTGTTAGTAGGTGCTATCTAAATCCTGTGAACTCTTTATTTAGTGATTCTGATTTGGAGAATTTATCCCAGGAAAATCATTAAAAGTATACTCAAAGATGTAGAATTATTTGCACACTGAATTATAGTGTATCCATGCATTAAAGTATTAGAGAGCATGAAAAATGTCCAACTTGCTGAAATGTGTCTGTATTTATTCTATGAGAAGGAAACTAGGTTTTGTTTTATTCCTGTACTTTTGTCAAATGAATCTGTGGCCTGGTGGTAAGAAGCTGCACTGCAATCCCAAAGGCACGTAGTTCAAATCTACCAGCTGCTCTGTGGGAGAAGGATGGACAAGCTCCTCCTATGTGATTTACTGCTCTGAAAACCCACTGGAGGGTCAACAGTGGGTCAGTTCTGACAAGACAACAAACAGCAACAACAAAATACATGTATAGGAAAATAGCTGAAGAATAATACATCTTTACACTTTTATGTATAAATTGTTAAGGGTATTTGCGTGGTTTATTTTTCATGTTCCTATTTTCTGTAATTAGTAGGAGCTTTTTTGAGAGGAGAGTGAGGGTAGGATTTGTGTCCTATGTGGGAAAGTGTGAAAGGCTTTGTTTTTTGATAGTTAGCAAAGGTAATTTTAATTTACTGCTCTTTGTATTTTCCATGTTGAAGCTGTGGCCTCCATATAAAAATGCAGAATGTTATAGGGGGAAAGGAAACCTAATAATCAACAGGATGTTAGCCATTCCTCAGGTCCTTTCTGAAGCTTTAGGAGGGGCCTATTTTTCTTTGAAAGCTGGATCTTGAAAGCTGTGTTGGAGAGATTTCTTTTTCTTACCCCTGTGACAAACGCCTATCATTTTCTAAACAAGAAAGCCAATGTCCTAGTTAGGTGCGCGGAGTTATTTTCGTTCAGTCTCTGTTCTGTTGTGTTAATACTGAATAAGCAGAGACAGCCTGGCTGGTGGTGAAAGATGGTAAGCCAGCCTTGGGGCTTTTTTTTTGGTCAACCTAAACCTCTGATTGCCACGTTTTCCTAATTTCCCATTTCCAGGGCATCACTAGAGTGACCTTGCTTGCTGAATATGATGCTCAAGTCTCCCAAGATTTTCACATGCGTTTGGAAGTGGGCAGCCAGGCAATTGTTTACAGGACTCCAAATGAACTGTGCAGTCACAGCAAGTTTGATAAACACACATTTCCTCCTCTTATCAGTGAGATTGCAGAATGTGAAGTATGGGTTTCCAGTTTAACTCATTCCCCTCAATCCTTTTCCTGTTTAAAAACTTAGACATACTAATTGGATGCTGATCTGTCCCTGTTTTTTATTCTGCTTACTGGTAGTTGACGGCTTATTCTAATACTTACCTAGACAAGACTTGGCAAACCTTCAAAAATAAACTTTCCAAGTATTCAGTTTAACAGAGATTCATCCCAAAGAATGTAATATGAGCACTAATTAACAGTAATGACTGCTAATCACTTTGCTTTTCATACTCCTTTAGGAGTACTGTTATTATCCAATGTACTTAAGTAAAATGCTCATATATGAATCAACAATGCCGCATTCCTTTTAGCAGCTATTGCTCATAATCAAGCGTTGCATAAATTAGAGTTATCTAAAATTGATTTTAATATGCCACTTTTCTTTCTACGGTAATAACAAAACTATTTAGTTAAATATCCTGAATATTAAGACATTATCTGATTTTTTTTTTTGCACAGTCATCCTGTGGCAGATGAAAAGCAACATTTCAAGTATATTTTTTAACAGTTCATAACACTTTCTCATAAATTTCCTCAAAATCGCGTGTGACATATTCTTCATAGTCACAGTAGTGCTTTGATTCTGTTGTAAACCTTTTATAAGATCAAGGAGAAGCAGTAGACTTGTGTTTAATTTTTCTGAATTTGTGCATTTGCTGGCTTAAAGATCCAACAGAAACTTTAAATTATGTAGACCATTTATATAAACTTGGTTCATAGGATTGTATATTCAGTGTTCATTAAAAAGGTTTGCTTTATTATGTTTAGTGTATTATGAGGCCATTATAAAAGCTTTCTGTTTATTTACATGCATTCAGTATACCTACAAACTGCCTTGCCTCAGGAGAAGACTAAGCAAAATTCATACATTAATAATTTAAAGAAGCAATACTCAAGGAGGATTTTGGTTCAGTTAATAAGTTAAAGCCTTAGAGTTCGTGCTAGTCACTTTAACCATGCTTTACTTTTGACTTTTATTGGCTGAAAATAACTTGTTAAACTGGTGCTTTAGTAATAAAATGAAATCTACATACCATCTGAAGCCCCTTTCTCTCTTTTTTGATTTATGAGAAGGTTGACATATTATTGAAGTTTTTTTAACACTTTCACAGTTCTGCACTTTGATTTCAGAGAAGGTGCAAGTCTCCCTAGAAGTTTGAAAGTGGCAAATGAGTTAGTTGTACACTACTTTTTCTAGGAAATTTAGGATTCTTATTAGAAGCCTTAGAGTTACGATAGTACCTGTGCTGATGCTGGTTTATTTGACATCTGGTCTGGCGTACTATGATGTGTGTAAACGAAATACCTGCTCTAATTTTACATATTATCTCTAGTTGGCTGGAGAGTAACATTATGATTTTCCTAAGTTAGGTTATTGTTTCTTTGCAGGTTCAGCAACTGAAGACATTAGTGTTAAATTACCAAAAGTAGATGGTGACATTTCTCTTTTTTATTTGTGTATTAGTTGTAGTGCTGAAAACTTGAATTTTTTTGTAACTAAACAAGTGGAAAAATTAAATGATAATTTAATAAGAAGCTTTCTGTTTTATATACTAGTCTGTTGGAAAATTGCTAGCATGTTTTTATTTTGGTATTACTTGAATTTGATTTTGAAGAATTATAACAGGAATGAAGTGAGAGAAGAGAAAAGATAGTGAAGCTTATTTGAATGCTAGCCCCATTTCATCATGAGATTCAGAAGTATTACTGTATATAACTATGTTTTGGAATTGCTTTATAATAGCGTAAAAATGTTTATCTATGAGGAAATATTTGCTTTCCCTTGTTGTTTTCTTGAAGTTTAGTTCTTACGTGAAAGAAAATTTCCATTTTATAAAGGTAAGGGTTTCAGTTGGAATCTATATTTTTCAGTATGTTTACTCTCATGTGAGAGTGATTGATTTGTAGCTGTCATTTTACCCAAAGAGGGGACAAATGGAATTGGCCTTTTAGACAAAAGTATGCAAACACACCACATTCTTTTTGTTGATAGGATGGTGGAAGCTTTGCATGAGGTGCTACATTCATTTTCCTATTGATAGTGAGCAGGATTCTACAGTGGGGTGCTGTTTGCAGTGGATAAGAAGGTGCTATGTGATTAGTTACCTTTTTCATTCAAGTACTACAAAGGGAAGTGCAAAATGTGTGCAGCTCAGTGTTTTTGAATTGACATTTGTTTTTGTCAAGATTTTTTTACCACCCATTGAACTCTGGCATCTTTTAGAAAAATACATATTTTGGGGTCCCCTCCTCATATAAGTAGATTTCCAACATTTGACCCTGTGAAGAAATTACATATTATAGACAGTTGGGTTTTTTGTTTGTTTTTTTTTTTTTTTTTTTTCTCCAGGCTTCTATTGTAAAGCTTCAAAGCTGATACAACAGTGCCCTCTATGGTCTTTACATGAACAGTAGATAAATGTTGATTTGAAATTTTCAGGTAAGAAACAGGATTTTGAAATTTAATTTTTACTTAGACAAGAGACCCCTTTTTCCTAAGTAGCTGTTCTTGTTTTTCACTAGTGGCTTTATTTTAAACAAAGGAAACAAAAGTCCATTCTGAGTTTTCATTTAGAATTATTAGCTACTTCTCGTTACTACCCACTGGCAAATCTCAAGCCTTATCAGACATTCATCTGAGTAATTTGAGAGAGAAGGAGTATTAAAAGCTGTACTATCTCTTCATGAAATATCTTTTTGAAATTGAACTCCAGTAGGTATATTTTAAGAAATAATTTAGTTCCTTTGTACTTTTCCCCCCTATTTAATTAGAGTCTGAATGGGTTGCCTTGAACTTAACTTTTTCTTGTTCTGAATTGGGTAGCCCATACTTTAGACATAACATTATTTAAATTTAAACTAAAGAGTTAGACAGTAACTGAGGTATTTGTAATTTTAGCACTGATTTAAATTTTACATTCCCCTGTCTCCCTTTTTTGACCTATTTGATCGTATTAGTTGACAATTAAGATTATCTTTGTAAAATTTAACATACGTGATATTTTTAAATAATAATAAAAACAGGCATCATCTTTATATGTGATTCTCTCACTCATTGCCATTGAGTTGAAATTTGATGGGCCAAATTTACTTTGCTTCTGTAAGTGTTTTAAAACAGTGTAAAAAGAGCATGACCGAATCCTGGCTTCCTAATTAATATTAATTAATCTTTACCTCTGAGCCTACTTTCTAATCAGTCATTAAAAGAGTAGTAAAAATAGTAGATCTTTAAAAAAATTATTTGATATTCATTTGCTTTCAAAGTTTGTATACATTGTGTTTCACACTATTCTTCATTCACATTGTGTTTCATACAATCATTGCCATTCATTGTTTTTTATAAAATGAATTACCATTGGACTATGTCCACTATTACTCTGTCTTTTCAGACCCCCACAGGATCTTTCCCATTCCCTTTATCCTCTCCCTCCACCTACCAAATAGTGAAATAGTGCAACTCTGATTTCACCCCTATCCATCCTCACCCTCCCACCCCTTCCCTCCTTGGGTCCCCATACATGTTTTACTAGTTATCCTTCTATAAAATAGATTTTTGATGTTTTTGTGGGATTGGAAGTAATGTAAATTATGTCTGTCAGCAGTAGAGAGGCTCAGATTTTAAATGACTAAACTCCAAAAATTACAGAATAAACATTTTGTATTAAAAAGGTTTTAATATAAATCCAGGACACAGTTCATGTGTTTTAGATAAGGTGTGTTGGTTTGGTTATTTTTTTTTTTAAAGACTCACTTATTACATCTGGTGATTTATGTGAATCTGAAAGCTGCGATGCATCTTTGGTGATGTGGATTGACAAAGTGAAACTTTCTGGTATCTATCGACCTCGTTCCAAAGTCCTCAAGTAGTCCAGGTTTATAAACTTTATTTTGGTAAATTTTTACTTCCCAGACCAGTAACTTGGAAGCAAGTCAATCCATGTGAATAACTTTATGATAAATAGTAAATAACGGAGCCTCGTCGCCTCACACCCATATTGGTGTTATCTGGGAATATTGTTGTTATGTACCATCCAGTTGGAACTAACTCAGAGCTGACCTGCTGTAGTTCTTCAGTGGCATTAAGTTGTATAAGAGGAGGTCATCCATTATCCTAAGGAACCACTTGTGGATTCAAACTTCTTGCCTTTTTTTTGGCAATCCTTATTATTCCCATTTTGTCGGTAAGTGACTTTACTCTCACAGCCAAACTATAGAGAAGGCGATGTATAAAATGTGAAATATGTTTCTGTTGAAGTTTCAACATGACCTAGTATACGTCCCCTTTGTGATAGCAAGTTGAAAGCCACTTGGTACTGTACTGTGTATTTACATGTACGCTGTTTTTGTAGGGAATTGGGATCTTACTTTGATTTGCATTCATAACATCAGCAATGAGAGTAAGATTTTTACCTAGCATGTAAAAATTTCCATTTGCGTTGAATGCACCAACTCATATTTTTTAGTATCAAGCCTTCTCTTACTGATATATAAAATTTGAGACGCTATATTACTAAAATACACAGTTTAATGTGGTAGTATAATAGTAACAGTACTTGTTTCCCAGTAAACTCCTTGAAAGCACACTTCAAGTGTAATTTACGATTTCTTTTTAAAAGTCAAACAAAATTTGTTCTATGTACAAATAATGATGTTGTTGTTGTTAT
>NW_006399776.1:13929365-13951587 GCF_000299155.1 Elephantulus edwardii
TTATGTGCCATTAAGTTGCTTGCGACTCATAGCAACCCTATGTACAAGAGCCCTAAACACTGTTCTATCCTGTGCCAACCTAGTCATCTCAAACGTACTCATGTTGTTGTTATGATCTTGAATTTAGTATTATAATAAACCACATGCTCTTCTTTATATATCACTTGGATTACAGTGAAGAATTGTGAAATGTCTTAATTTTTAATCATTATAAAGACAGAACCAATGTTTTAAGTTGATAAAATAAAATGAACAAGATTTTAATAACCCATATGTGGTAGTTCTTTTTAAAAATAATGACCATTGCAGTAAGAAACATGTTTAAAATTAAATTCTAACCTACAAGACTGACAAGACACTGTCTATGGAAAAAAATGATTTTTTTTTCTTTGCATTGAGGGTACCAAATTAAGAATCTGCTTAATTAAAATAGTGATAAATGTAGATTGCATTACTGAAGACAGTGAATTACACCTGCCCTGTCTAGTGAGAGCCTGCATAATTTACCAAGACTGTGCAAAGAAGCAGTGGAGCAGCCTCTGCAGACTGTTAGAGAAAATGTCCTGTTTATTCTACATACATTTCTTATTTTAATTAAAATGTCAATGATAATTTTATCACAGTCCTCCAAAGAAATTCTTTAAATTTTTCCATAGTAGTAGAATATAAGACAAAATCATTATTACTGTTGAATGAAATGATTAAACCTGAGGGAGAAATAGCATTTTTATTTTAATTTTTATTATGAGTTGGTACTGAAATTTTTTATGAGGGTGTGGGGGGTCTGTGTGTGTGGGGGGTGTGTGTGTGTGTACACATGCACATACTCCCTGTGGGTCAGAGTAGAACTGTGAATTTTTTTTAAGTAGATAACTAGGCTTTTGTTCTGAAGAGCCTCTGGGTGCACTCAAACTGCTAACCTTTGGGTTAGCAGATGAGCACATTAATCAATTGCACTATCCAGAGACAACTATAGATTTCTTCTAGTGAAATACCTATTTCCTAGGGCTATGTCAGAATCAAAGACAAAACATTGTCTTTAGCTGCATTACTGGATGTGTGATGAAGGATATTTTGTTGCCTCTGTGAGCTTTGGTGGCTTAGTAGTAACGAATTGCACTGTCAAGACAAAGGTAGTTGTTCAAATGCACTAATTGCTTTGTGGGAGAAAGGTGGGTAGTCTCCTATCCTCTGATTTATTGTCTCTGAAAACCCACAGGAGCATCAGCTATGAGTCATTTTGGGCTCAGTGGTACGCAACACATTGTCTGGAGGTTAAAAATAAAGAATGTTAAGAATCTTTGTTGCTCTACATTTTTTTTGTAATTTTATAATGACAGTGATATTTTCATTATTAAAAATACTGAAGAAAAACAGTAATTCACATAACAAGGGTTTTTTGAACCTCTTTTTTAAATTCAGATTTTAATGAAAGTTTATAAGGAATTTGGATTTCTATCCATTCATTGCTGCACATTATCCTCCCTGTCCCCCCACCCCCCATTTGCTTTTCTCTTTGGGAAAAAAAAAGATTCTTTTCATTGTTATACAGTTCCCCTGCCCACCCAGTCCACTTTACTATGCAGCTCTTATTCTAGACTCATGTCATGCCAATAATCCCTCATCATATATTCCTTTAAAACATTTCTCTCCCTCATCTGTTTCAACGCAGTATACATTATTTAACCCCTCTCTTCTTAGTTTCCCCCCAACCTCCATGTTAGTACTATTTTATAACAGTGGCATTATGTAGTATTTGTCTTTTTGTGACCAAGATATTTCACTCAGCATAATGTCCTCCATGGTCTCCCATTTTGTATAATATTTCCTGAGTTCCTTGTTTTTACAATGCAGTATAGTATTCCACTGTGTGAATATACCACAGCTTCTCTATCCATTCATTTGTTGATAGGCACTTGGACTGTTTCTAACTCTTTGTTATTGTGAGTAAAGCAGCAATAAACATGGATGTGCATGTATCTGCTTGGGTAGCTGTCTGATTTCTTTGGGGTATATTCCCAGTAGTGGAATTGCCAGGTCAAATGGTGTTTCTATTTCCAACTTTTTGAGAAAGTGCCATACTACTTTCCATAGTGGTTGCACCATTTTATACTCCAACCAACAATGAATAAGAATTCCAGTTTCTCCACAACCTCACTAGCATTTGTTGTTTGCTACTCTGTTGAATTTTGCTATTGTTACTGGGGTGAGGTGATATCTCATAGTTGTTTTGTTTTTAACCACTTAAGATACAAGTGAGAACTCTGTAATCAGACTTGGCCTGTGCTCTAGCCACCACCATGTGCTAGCTTTGGTATTTGTTTAGTTGACCCCTTTGCACCTTAACTGTTATTATTAGTAGGAGAAAGAGTACTGGTGGTGTAATATGAAAGGTGTCAGCCAGCTAACCTGAAGGACAGTGATTTGAATTCACCAGCTGGAAGACTCACAGCCTCAGAAACCAAACGGAGGGTAGCTAAGAGCCAGAATTAATTAGACAGCAGTGGAGGGGAGTAGTACTCATCACCAAATCTAATTGTTTCTCTTGCATTGTATCATTAAACCAAATAAATTGACCCTGAATTGACCATGACTCGTGAAAATACCCTATGTATTGGAGTAGACCTATGCTTCATAAGGTTTTCAGTGACTGGTTACTTTGAATTCTGGTAGTGCATAGGAGAGTTGTGCTATGAAACCAAAGAAATATGTCTCTTCCTGTGGAACTATAGGCTCTGAAAACCCATGAGCTGACTTGCAGCAATGAGTTTGAATTTGCATTTTAAAAAAATTACCTGCTGATCTAGTTTTAGGTCTGCCCTTCTGTGTTTTCTCATATTGTGTTTTGGAACTACTGCAGCTCTCTCTTTTGTCTGTAATTGTCTAGCATCTTTGTTCTTCAGATATCAGCTACTTTGACGTCAAGAAAATGTTCTGAGAAGTGGCACATTTAAATATATCTGTTTGGGACTTTCATTTAGCTTGACATAGACTTGAGTTTATTGAATATTTTCTGTTGTTCAGTTTCCTAAGTTCATATAATTCTTTATTCAAAAATTCTAATCTAGAATTGTCTTGTATATAAAAATAGACACCTCATCAAGAAGTAGAAAAAAAATGATGAAGCAATATGAGAAAGGATTTCCTAGGATGATTTTATTCTAAAAACATCTTTTTTCTTTGAATTTCAGTAAAATAGTAAAGATAAGAGAGAGAGAAAGTTAAGAAGTCTCATGCTATCTGTCACTCACAATGCTTATACAACTGTATGACTTATAGAGTGCTAATGTATATTTAGGAGCTCTGGTGGCCTCATGGCAAGAAGCAGTGCTGCAGTCCTGAAGGCATGAAATTTAAGGCCACCAGCTGCTCTTGGGGTGGGAGGGGAGGATGGACAGTCTCCTCCCATGTCATTAACTGCCTCTAAAAACCTGCGGGAGGGTCAGCTTTGAGTTGGTTCTGACTCTAGGGTGCAAAACAACAATGTATATATACAGTTATAAAAATACTTTGATATATTCCAGGTAATTTTTTTCCTAAGTGTCTCATCTACTTATATTTTGATTTTTAAAGGAGAAATTTTCTCTTCTATGTTAATTAAAGTTGTTATTTTTAATTATTTGTACCATATCCTTTATTGTTTACTTCTTTGTGCCACATTTTAGTATTCCTGTTTTTTGATCAGTATGAGTTTCTCTGAAGAATAATGTAGTTCTTAAGTATTAGTAAGGCTCTGTCTGTCCATCTTTCTGAGGGAGAAAAATGGACAGCCTCCTTCTGTAAGGATTTACACCCCCAGAACACAGAGAAAGAAGGATCACTATGAGTTCAAATGGCCTCAATGACTGTGGGTTTTGGTGGTGCCTACTTGAGGATTATATACATATGATTCATGATTAAGGTTCTACTTTCAATACTTTGAAATAGTTTGTTGAAGTTTTTTTTTCTTTTGATTTTTTCTTTAACTCTTTTAGTCTTGGTATATCTAAGTGTCTTTGAGAATTAGTTAAGCTTCTTTCTTCTGTGCCTCCTCAATAAATAGTAGATAATTGTGCAAGATTTATATCTGTCGTACATAGGGCTGCTTTGAGCTAGAGTCCACTCCATGGTACCTAACAGCATTAACACAACTAAGGTATTTACTATTGTGGCGTTTAATTAATTCACTGCTAAAATTAAATCCAACTTTCAGTTCAGCACATCCTCATGTAAGAAAGTAGATAGGATTTACTTTCCTTTTTTGAATTAGTTGTTTGGGAAAGGCAGACCAGATAACCCTTTGATTTATGGGGGCATCATTACAGTTATTTCAGATGATCTTTAAGACTGACATGTACTAGATTCCATCAAAGGTGAGATACATTCTGTAAACATTTATTTGGGCTAATATCAGGGAGAATAATTTTGGGGTAAAGTTCTTGAGCTTTTATAAAAACAGTCTTTTGCTTGCAGTGCTCGATTTCTTCCTCCTGTTGTTGTGCATAGAGTTTCTTAACAAATTGTTAATCGTATATATTTTAGACAGAAATGATTTAATAAGTAAAGCTAATCTAATTTGTGAGGAATTTACATAGTTATACAATGCCAAACTTATACTGATGCTTTCTGGTTAATTGATAATTGCTGAATCTCTGAAATCAAGACTATTCACTCAATTTCCTGTATCATCTAATAGATTTAGTATGACTAAAAATTCTTGCTCTGCACTTTTCCTTTTTATTGATTTGGAATCAAAATCCAATCAAATAATTTTAAGTATACCTGTTAATAAAAGTTATTATAAAGTGTTTGAAACTAGCTTGTTGATACTCCTCTTAGAGATAGATGCACACAGTTTCTTTTTTCAGTGGAATAGTTTAACTGTAACCCTGCAAGATCCTCACCCTTCCTCCTCCTTGATTTTTATCTAAGTCCTCATTTAATTTTCTTTGATACTTAAAAAAAAATCCCTGCTTTTTAAATGAAAGGAGATGCATATAAGTATAAAAATCTATGAAGCTTTTGCTCAGAATTCCGAGTTAATAGTTTGGCATATTTTTTTACAAATACACATATGTCCACATAAGACACATACAACTACATATATATGTGTGTATACACACCCATGTATGTATGAGGCGCATATATGCATGAGGTCATTTGTGTATACAACTTTGTATCCTGCTTTTCTGAACTTAACATTTTCTGAAGCATTTTTCCATACCTTTAAAGCCTTTTCATGAACATAATTTAGTAGCTACTTAATATTCCATCATGTGGCTGTATAATAATATCCTTAATGATTCTCTAATTTTGTAAATTAGGTTGAAACTAATTTTTACTATAAATAATAACACTTTGATGTAGGCACATAAATTATTGTCTATATTAAAAAATATTTCCTTAGCATAGATTTTGAGACATAACAGTCATGGATCAAAGTATATAATTATTATTAAAGCTTTTGATACTTCCCTTAATTTTCCATAAGTAATATACCTATTTATATTTCATTATATTTTGAAATTCCAAATCTTTGTATAATATATGTTATCTTCCTAACATTCATAAATATAACTAGCTTTTGGACCATTTTTTACTGTATTTTTCTTGGGAGCAGAATGAAAGGGATTTATGTTAGTCATGTAATGCAAAGTATAGTCTCATTTACCATCATTGTGAGATGTTTGTTTTCAGGGGTTTGATTTGGCAACTTTGGATAGATTACGAGCTCAGAATGATCTCAATTTTATTGTACAACCTAATCAAACCCGCTACTGATGAGTTAATTTGGACTCAGTTCTGATCATAGAATAGAACAGAACTGTCCCCATAGGGTTACCAAGAGTGTAAATCTTTTATGGAAGATTCTCAGTTCTCATTCATGCAGAGCACCTGATGGGTTTGAACAGTGTGCTTTTTATGATAAGTATTATAATTATAATTATTATAATCTTATTTCTATTTTCTGTTTGGGTTCTCTGGTTACCTAGTGGTAAAGAGCTGCACTGCCAAGCCAAAGATGCCCAGTTCAAATCCACCAGATGGGCCGTGTACGATTTGATGTCCTTGATAACCTGCTGGAGGGTCAGCTATGAATCAGTTTTGATTTGATGGTACAACACAACACCAGCAATGGCATCGTTAAGTTAAATTGTATTTAGAACTTATTTTTAGTACTGAAAAAGTAAAAAAAGAAAGAAAAAGGTGCTTAAAGTACTACACGATTCATGGAATACTATGCTGCACTCAGGAACGATTTCAAAAAATTCTACGTAACTTGGGAGAGGCTGGAGAGCATTATGCTGAGTGAACTAATGTAAGCTCATAAGGACAAATGCTGCATAAGACCATTATTGTAAAAATAGAAAGAAAGCTAGTAAAATATGTTTGGAAACTCAAGGCGGGGAGGGCTGAGGATGAATAAGGGCAAAACCACAGGGTCACCCTGTTTGGTGGGTGGAGGGAGGTGGGAAGTAAATGAGAAGGACTCAAGCAAAAAAAGACAGGGTAATGATGGGCAAAGTCCAATGATGGTTAATTTTATAAAATATAATGCATGAAAATGCTTGTATGAAGCATGATTATGAATGAGGAATAGAGTGAAACACAATGTATATGGACTTTGTAAGCAAACCAATAAAAATACTAAAAAAAACCTATTATAGTATAGAGATTTTATTCTACAAACGATTGCTGTGAATGTAAGCTATAACTTTTTATCTTCTAGAAAATGTCTTAGGCTTCCCTTCATGCTTAAGAACATATGTTATTAATGTCAGTAGTTCCTGTTCTGGCACTGAAAACAACACAAGTCACTTATTTTTTTAGTTTATTTATGTTTTCTCATCAATTATTTTATATCATTACTAGACTAAATGCTGTTATTATTGTTCTTTTAGTGTGGTATCTCATCAAATTAGAACTAAACCATACTTGACCCTCCAGGGGATTTCAGAGGCAGTTAATCTCACAGGAGGAGATTACCCATCTTTCTTCTGTGAAGCAGCTGGTGAATTTAAACCATGTATCTTTGGGTTGCTAGTGCAACTCCTTACCACAGTAGTACTCCTGAGTGCTATTTGAGTAGTATTATAATATGTTCATTTGTAAGAATAAACAGTGTTTATTCTGTGATTATTTAGACTTTAGAAAAATAGTATACGATCACCTTAATATTATAACTTCCATTTGCTGTTGAACCCATTACTTCCTTTACATGTTTGCTCAGACTCTTAATGCAAATTAGGTAACACTGGCATCTGTGACTTTTTTGGGGTATGTTTATTTCTTGGTAGTCATATAAAAATGTTGCTACCACACTGACTGGGACATGGCATGTGTGAGTGTGTGGGAGTGTTGTTGATAAGGGGCATTGCTGCTCTTTTCCAGGCTTCTGTGTTCTTAGTTTGTATCTTCTGCTTTCTATCTACAAACACATCTATCTAAACACACCATGGACACTTTCTCTAGTTCTTTCTACCTCTACTTTTTTATCCTCCTATTCTTATTCTTGCTTTTATTCTTATTTCTCATCTCTCACGTACATTAATACCTGGAAGCATATAAAAGTAAATGATACTTAAAAGCAAAAATTGCAGACTATAATTAATGCAATGTTGCTGTTGTTAAGTGCCATCGAGTTGCAGGCAACTCATAGCGACCCTGTGAAGGAGAGTCCTCAACGCTTAGGTGTCTCTCATCCTCTCTCCAGGTTCATAGGGTTTCTGGAGGCAAGCTATTACAGAAGTGGATGCCACTCCTCCTTCCAAGCTTGCTTTAATCAGGGAGCTCCACCCCACACTCTGTCTGCATTGGGTAACCAGCCATTAGGTTTTACTCATGTTTTCTACCTTCTGGTCATCTTTGCTATTTATGTGCAGGAGTGGCATCCACTCCTAACCCACATGCTTCTGGAAACTCTAGGAACTTTGATAAATTATGATAGTTACAGAAAGGCTTCAGGCCTTTTGTTCATAGGGTCACTATGAGTGTTCAACTTGACAGCAGTCAACAACCACAACAATATTATGAGTAGACTCTGTTCACCGTTTTATATCTCTTGGTGATAAATATGTTGTGGAACCAAATAAACGCATAGATTAGAGCTCAAGTTTTCCTAGATACATAAATCATCCAGGAAATCTTGTAAAAAATTGAGGTTCTGAGTCATTGGGACTGTGTGACTTGAGCGTTTTCTATTGAGTGTCCAGGTGATGCGTAGGCTGCTAGTCTGTGACCATACTTCTGGTGGTTGTTGTGTGTAGTGGAGTCAGAACTGACCTATAACTGACCCTCCACCAGGTTTTCAGAGGCAGCAAATCACACAGGAGGAGACTTCCCATCCTCCTGCATCACCGCTAGTGGATTTGAACAGTGTACCATTGGAATTGCATTACAGCTTCTCATCACGAGGCCACCAGAGCTCCTTCTCTGCTAATTTTTTTTTCTATAATTATATTTTATTAATTTTCATAAACATTTACAGAGATTTTGGGTTTCCATTCATTCATTGTTGTACTGTTCTCTCTACCCTCCTCCCAGTTTGTTCTTGTCCAAATGCCACAGTGCTTGTCAAAGCCAGTTCTGATTAATCTTCTTGGTCAGTGTGTCCTTTGCCATTCCCTATCACTCCTCCCTGAGAGAGACTTCACCCTGAGTCATAAGGAAAAGGGGATGGTGTATTCTCTTAGCTACTTCCTGCTGAAAAGGGACACTGTGGGTTTCAGGGTGAAGATCTTCTCTCACTACTACTCTAAAGGGCCCCTTTTGCAGTAGGAAACACATAGACTATTATGGAGATTGATTTTGGAATTTAGATGCACTCTTATTGATTGTGCTTGGCCATACATGTTCATATCCTTGAAGATGTATCATGGGGGTGTTGCAACCTAGAAGACACAAATTTGACTAACAAGTTATAAGTACATGAGTCAAAAATTATGGAAAAGTAAAAGAAAAGATTCTTTCATTGTTTTACAAACCCTCCCCCAGGTCCCCTCCACCATGTAGCCCTCGCTCTAGTCTCCTGTGATGACAGAAATACCTAGTTATATATCTCTTTTAAACAGTTTTCTCCCTCCTCTGTTTCAGTGCAGTATACATTATTGAACCCATCTTACTCAGTCTCTCCCCAACCCCAAGGACAGTCCCATTGTAATTTATTTAAATTAGGAGATTGTGAGTTTGAAAGTCAGTCTTTTAATACATTAGCCATAATAATCTAACATTTGCAAGTACTAGAGTTAATTTTCTTTTAACACCCCGTTGGTCACATTTTTCTCCAGTTGTTTTCTGAATAAAGTAGCTTTCTGAAATATTAGCATGGTGACCTGAAAGGCCCATGAATCTTGAATCTTCCGTGATGCCTACACATAGCTTCCCTAGAGTGGGTTGCTGCTTACTGTAGACTGATAATAGTATGCATCAAAGCTCTTTCTGATTATTATGCTTTATGATTAGAAAAAAACTTTTCTGTTGGTAGTTACTTAGGTGGGAGATAGGGGATAATGGTGGAACAGGGTGAGAATTACCATAAACTAAAGCCAAACCCACTGTCATTCAGTCAATTCTAATTCATAGCAACCCTCTAGGTTTTTGTTGTTGTTTTGTGCTGAGTCAGAATTGACCATCGCTAACCCTCCAACAGGTGTTCAGAGCCAGCAAATTGCAGGAAAGGATATTGCCCCTCTTGCTCCTCAGAATAACTGATGGCTCCAAACTGCATGCCTTTTAGTAGAACTGCCCAATAGGCTTCCCAAGGCTGTAAATCTTTATAAAAGTAGACTGCCTTATTTTTCTCCTTTGAACTGCTGACCTTTAGGTTCACAGGTGAATGCTTTAGTCACTGTCCCGCCAGAGCTTCTTGAAAACTAGCTTATTATTTATTGTTATTATATACCGTAAAGTCAGAACTGACTCATAGCTGACTCTCCAGCAGATTTTCAGAGGCAGTGAAGCACAGGAGGGGACATTGTCCCTCTTTCGTGGAGTGAGATTTGAACTGCATGGTTTTGAGTTGGCAGTGCAACTCCTTTACTACTAGGCCACCAGAGCACCAAAAACCAGCTTACTGCAGATAAATTCTTTTTTTTATTTTTATTTCTATGGTTAGCTTTTTAAAAGAATCATAAATTACCAGTTGAAAGTGGGAAGATTAACAAATAAATTTCTAAGTATTGTTATTATTATGCTCTTGATTTAGGAGAATCATGTCGTTTCCTGTATAAAGAATGGATTGTGCTTCTAGCAATAAAGACATGTCAGAATCTGCATAATATTTCAAAAGTGCACTAGTGTCCAACGGTAGGTGACATGGACAAATTCTTCTTTTCAGAACATTATTTGCAGCCCAATGGGTAAATGTAATCACTGCAAAGCACCAGTTTCTTTACTGCTAGTTGATGTGAAATAGTTTCATTTACCACATTTTTGAGGAAAAATTATCAAGTATCCTAATAGAGTTAGTTCATCAGGTGGCAGACGCCACGTCATCTGTTATAAACTCAGGAAAAGCAGAAAGCCATTCTTTTGCCACTGTGCTGGAAAATTAATTGTATTTGGATTTATAGTTAAAAAGTCATCTAGCATGTAACATGCTTTTTTAAATCTTCTGATACATTATTTTAAAATTAGGTATAACATTCAAGTTACATTTCCGATCTTATTTGTCTGCATACTTTCAATGAATATAGATTACCCCATCTTTAGTCAGCATACACTTAAAAAGCTTATGTATTCTATAATACAGTAAAATTATTTGTGGTAATGTTATAAGTCTCTAAACTGCGTGAACATTATCCTGCTGTTTTATTGTTTTATAATGTAAAAGTAAATGCAAGCATTAAGAAATGTTCAGTGCTGTCAGGCTCCTTCAGGATTGAAGAAAATTGCACTAACTATTGAAGAACTGAACTAATCTTTCAGGTCGCAAAGAGCAGTTGTTTTAATATTGTGTAGCATTTTGCTTTCTTTTTCTCTAACCATGGTGGTGATATGAGTCAATACTGAAGAAATTCAGGTTTTATTTTATTTCAACAAACTACTATTACTTTGTAAGAATTACATGTAAAACGGCATAGATAAAAACAGGAGGAAAATAGAGAACTCATTCTTTAGTCTGCATAAGCTTAAACCGTAGGTCTGTTTCTTGTAATAGTAAAAATTGCGCATACCAATTTCTTGTTTGTTTTGTGAATTTGATGTAACAAGCATAACCAGTATGTTTTAATCACAAAACTGAAATTATTTTACTTCAAACTATTCATAAAAATGAAGCAAACATACAAATAAAATCTTAAAGTTGAAATCTTCTCCAAAAGTTCCAGCATGGCATTTTTTATTTTCAAATATAAAAAGTTGTTATTCCTCATGGTTTTAGCCTTTTGTCCTATCTGTTATAAAATATTTCCATTTAAATGCAGATTTTGATTTTCCATCTGGGACTAGGTAGGAGCTATTCTATTATACTACTAAAAGAATAATCCACTTTAGCACAACATTTCTCCCTAAAGGGATGGTCTTTTCTAGTCATAAGGTATTATTTTTCTCTGAATGATATTAACATTCATGATGTAGCGATTTTTATCTTTATTTGAAAGATGTTTTGTTCTGGCAGTAAAAAGGATTACGAGAATGTCTTTTGTATCCCTTGCTTAAAAAAAAAAGCCTTACCTTTTTCAAGATTAGGTATTTGTAATTTTCAAAGTGTTTGGGGGTGAAGTATGATTTATATATTTATAATAGGAAAAAAAACTTGAAGCCTAGTGAAATGGAAATTGTCTGTTGTTAAACTGAATTCCTAAACATTAAATCGTACAAATATATACATATATATGTATGTGTATATTTTAATCCACTGAGATGTTAGAAATTTCAGAGTGTAACTTTTTAAAAAAAATTTCATCTTCCTTATGCTTTGTAAAGAAACCTTTTTATGAAGAAATCCATGATAGCAAATGGTTAATGCATTCAGGGATATAGATGTTTTGATTTTTTAGCCTTTAAATTTATTAAAATTTGAAGATAAAGAGAGATCACATTAATTAAATGCAGTGTCTCAGCCTGGAGAAGGAAAGCTCTGAAGACCACTTTTCTATTTGCTGGGCTAAGTCTTGGCATGCAGAATGTAACTATCCACGGCTTAGAACACGTTGGGACCCTGTGTAGAACGCCAGCCACATGCCCCTAGGCACACTGTCATTCAGCTGGCAGATTAATTAAACAGAGGCTGCACAGTCCTCTTGCGGAGTCTCATGCTTTCACTCAGCCCATTCTTAAGGCAGGAAACACAAGGTTTGAAAAGCTTTGAACATTCAAAAGTTTTCCCCCCCATCTTGATAAAATTTGAGTATGACACTTCTTCCAGAGTAGTTCCACATATGTGGACACACATATACACACATGCACTTTTTCTTTCTGCATAGTGAGTAGTTTTAACAGAAAAATTTTAAAATCTTAACTACCCATCACATTTATATAACTCCTCCAAAGAGAATTTTTTCTGGCATCAATGTGCATTCTTAAACACACCTAATTAATGATTTATTAAATCATGTTGAGTAATGAGTGCTTAATTATGAATTAATAGTAGTAATTTAAGTAATTGAAATTGGCCCTATTAGTATACATGTGTTTTAAATGGGTAAGTACTTTTCATTTAGTAAAATTCATTAAAACTTCTTTGTTTCTTGGGTATAATGTTAATATTTAATCCTCATCTCACTGTCCCTAGAAATAGTAAAATATTCTACTGTAATGTGAAATCTGCATATTTATATACCTATAAATTTATGTGATTTTAAGAGTTAACTTTAAAAATATTTTTATGCCTCTGACAGATTACAAACTTTTCTAATTCAGATTTTCAATAAGATTCTTTTTTATCTTGAGCAAGGTCATTTTCATTTATAAGTAGCTAAGAACAATGAGTTCTGCACTGTAACAAACACAGAATTAAAATAATATAAAGAAATCTAAAAAACATATAAGTTACCTGTATATTTCATCTTGAGAAATGAGAACATTAAATTTGCTTATCTATTTTTAATTTTGCTTGTTTTATATTAAGCATCATTAATAGCTTATTGATAAAATATTAATATGGATGGAAATTATCTATATAGAGATCAAGGTCTATGCATTTAAGTTAATATTTTATGTGTATATTGAAATTAGGAACAAGCAAATAACTAAATATAAAAAGTGCCCATTTTAATTTTAATTTTTTAGCAGTGTAGACTACAACACTACCTTTTTCACTCTGACACTGTCAATTTTTTAGTGTTCTCACTGGAATTTATTTTGTTGTAGTAAATAAAAGACAAGTCATTATTAAACAGATTTTGCTGTTAATTCAATGTATGATTACCCTTTGCCATAGGTACTTTTAAGGGCTTTTATCCAAAATAAAATTCATTAAAAATGCAATTAAAAAAATCTATTGTTAATGACTGCTTGAGTGACTGGCTCATAATTGGCTCATTACAATAAAAAAGCAACTGTTTAAAAATCCTGACAATGAGATACAGTACAGAATGAACACTTTATTGTAAGTCCCTATGTAATTACAGGATCCTTAAGGTGAAGCAGAGAAGCAAGTAAAGCTGAGACTCCTGCATAACTTTCTCTTTTACACCATACAGTGAACTCGGGTCATGGCCTCACATGGGTGTGGAAGTTGGAGCCCCCTCTCACTTACAGTATCCCACATTGAAGATTAAACTTAGGTAGTATTCCACTTAAATGCTGGCACTCAGACTGTTCTTTGTTTCTCTTCCCCAGAAATCTTTTCAGTTGACTTAGATTACAAAGTTGTAATCAGGAAATCTTTAGTTCTGTTGGGGCTAAACTAACAAAGACAATATTGTCATACAAGCCATCATTATTGCCTTCCTTCTTGTGAGTACAAGAAAGCATGTAAATACCTCCTTTTCAACCTCTAGGTTTTTTTAAAAAAATTCCTTCTGTTTTGTTTTTATTCTAGTGTGTTGGTTATTTTATATTCTATTAATTTTATATAATAAATTTTCATTTTCTTTCCAGCCATGCACCCTAAGAAGAATTATAATGATAATTTTCCCTTAACAGCTAAGAAGTTTTATCTCTCTTTTTGTCTTGAGCTTGCCAAAGATTTGACATGTACTGGTTCTAATAATGAACTTTGTGATGTCAAATGTCAGCTGTTCTCTTTAGAGCATAAAATTTTAAAGTACTGACATGTGTAAATAAGAAGGTTATTGAATCTCTGATTACAGTTCCATTTATGAGAGGGAATCTTGAGTTGCAACAGTAGTTTAAAAGGGTCCTTTTTAATGAGCTCTGTATTTCCAAAATGCCTTTCCTATTTGAGACAAAAAACACCCCAGTAAAAGTTGTAAAGACTGATGACTCCTGCTTTTGTTTAGTCTACAACAGCAATATTAATGTTGCTTTTGTGTTCTAGTGACTGACTTAGGTGTAATTTTTCATTACACACATTAAAAGTTGAGTTATTTTGAACTCTAAACTTTATAGACCAATCTGCATGTGAATCTTAGAGCACAAGCAATTCAGTGACTTCAGGATTGAAATTAGTCAAGGCCACTCACAGTATTAAATGCAATCAGAGGATGTTTATATTAGGAGTTTAACATAAATTAAGGGTGAAAATCAATGAGATATTTTATTCAACAGTCTTAAAAGAAATGAAACCAGTTTAATTGACTTCACTGTGATTAAGTAACCAGACTGTGAGGTATTTCATCATTATTTTATGTTACTTAAGCATTCTTCTTATCACTTTACTAGGAAATGTCTGCAAGAAAACAGGCATTTAAAACATTGAAAATCAAGTGAATTTCTTTCAAGCTCTACACAATACAGTTTTGTGTTATGCCTTGTAAATGAAACTGTGCAGTGCATTGGTTCTCACATTTGCAGCTGAGTGAGGTTCAGACTACCTAACCCTTAAAGACAGGTCGGCATGTATGCTGATGGTTTTGTAATGTGTAAATGTAATTTCATAAATCACATGATAAATATTATCTGGAAATATATATTCAGAAATTAAGATCTAGAGAAACAATCAGTGCTTCAGTGTTTCATAAAAATGTTTTATAATATTTTTAATTTGATAACTATTCATGCTTATATTTTGTGGCTGAGAGACAGCCTACCATTTCTCTCAAGTCTTCATATATTTTACTATGTACTCAAGGGTTTCTCTAGTAGATGGTAAAGTTAATTGTTCATTGATACTTTAAGAATAATGGTTTATATTAGCATTTAAATAAAAAGTCCCTCTGCATACAGCTGTGATTTTAGGTATTTTTATAGGCAAACAATTATTAATTAAGATTATGATGTCTTCTATGATGTATTCATTTATCTTCCAATGTCCAGGGCACATTGATTTTGAGTATTAAAAAAGAACTACATCCATCCATTCATCAAATGTTTTGAATGACAGCTCTGTTCTGAGTGCTGGATGTAAATATCACTAAAAATATGCCCTAGCTTTCTAAGAGCTTAGTCTCTAGATTGTTAGTTATAGCATGCAATTATATTGTCATGAGAGAGATTTTTAAACAAATGCAGAAATATGGATGCTGGAGAGATCCGTTTGTTTGAATTTGTGTGGCTGTTTTCAACATGGGGAAAGGATAGAATATGTAGTTTAAAAAATATAAATGAGGCGAGGAATGAATTTCCAGGGAAAATTTTATATGGAGCACAAGAATGTGACAAAGCATTGCACACGTGGTAAACTCCCCATAAAATATTGATGTCTGTGGAAGGGACGTGTACTTAATGACAAGAGGTAGGAATGAACAGGTAAATTAGAAGCAGATAGTTGAAGAGGCTCATGTACTTTGTTGAGAAATTGGAACTCTCCATTCTGTAGATATTAGAGAATTGTTGATGGTTACCAATTTAAGAAACATATTGGATACATTTTTATAGAGAGAGCAGATGTTGGGGATTGGTGTTTCAAATATATTTTTAGTAAACCATCTCAAAATAGAAGGTAGTGATACCAAGAGGAATGACTTTGGAGTAAATAAAGTGATTATAAGAGTAGTCAACATACAATTAATAAAGTAATGTGAGTAAATGAGCATACCTAGGGCAATGTGAGTAAATGAGTGCACCTAAGGGAGTGCCAATTCTTTCCTTTGGTACAGTGACTCTGCATAGTCCGTTCATCTTCTCTTAATGCTTCCTGAATCATTCAGTGTGCTGCCCATAGCATCCTTAAGCATTGCAACTCACAGCTTGGATTTGTTCTTTAGTTCCTGTAGCTTAAGAAATGCCAGGAGAGTTCGGCACTTTTGATTTTCTGGCTTCAGCACCTTGCACATTTCACTATAATATTTTGCCTTGTCTTCTCAAGCTTGCCCTTGAAATTTTCTATTCAGCTCCTAAATTCTTGATTTCTTCCCTTTGTTTTGGCTTCTTGGCACTCTAGTACAATATTCAGAGTCTCTTCTGACATCCATTTTGGTTTTTTCTTCTTCCTCTTTGCATTCTTCATGGACTATATTCTTGTTATCTTCTCACAGCTCATCTGGTCTTCATTCATTAGTGTTCAAGGCCTCAAACCTATTCCTGAGTTGGTTTTAAAGGAGGAGGAAATCCAGGCTGATCTGAAAGACTAAGCAAAAAAATAAAGCCCCAGTAATTGATGGAATGCCAGTTGATATATTTCAGCAAATAGATGCTGCCCTGGATGAGCTCACCAGGTTGTACCAAGAAATCTTGAAGACAACTGCCTGGCCAACTGACTGGAAGAGACACAGATTGTTCCAATTAAAAAAAAAAAAGTTACCCAACAGAGTATGGGAATTAATCAAACAATATTACCAGTATCACATGCTAGTAAAATCCTGTTGACAGTTATCCAGAGACAACTGGAACAGTGTGTTGACAGAAAACTACCAGAAATACAAGCTGGGTTTAGAAGTGGTCATGGCACTAGAGACATTATTGCCAATGTCAGATGGATCTTGGCAGAAAGTTAAGAGTACCAGAGGAATGTCTATATATGTTTCATTGACTATGCAAAGGCAATAGACTATGTGGATCACAACAAATTGTGGCTAACCTTGTGGAAAATTGGAATCCCAGATCACTTAATTGTGCTTATGTGCAATCTGTATTTGGACCTGGATGCAGACCTCAGAACAGAGCAAGGAAACACTGCATGGCTCAAAATCAGGAAACGAATGTGTTAGGGATACATCGTTGGTCCATACCTTTTCAATCTAAATGAAGAATAGATCATTTGGGAAGCTGGGCTTAATGAAGAAGAATCAGCATTGGTGGAAGACTCATCAGCAACCTACGCTATATAGATGATGCATCCTTGCTTGCTGAAACTGAGGAGGACCTGAAGTGCTTTGCTTTGAAGGTCAAAGACTGTACTCATCAATATGGATTGAAGCTCAACATCAAGAAGACAGAGACTCTCACCACTAGGCCAATGGGCAGCATCATGATAGGTGGAGAAGAGATTGAGATTTTTAACAATTTCAGTTTGTTCAGCTCCACAATCAACACTCTTAGCACCAGCAGACAGGAAATCAAAAGACTAATTGTGTTAGGAAAAATTTGCTGACAGGGATCTCTCAGAATACTGAAAAGCAAAAATGTCAGTCGAGAGACTAAGGTGTGCCTAATCCAAGCCATGGTCTTTGCAATTACTTGCTGTGCATCAGAGAACTGGACAGTGACTAAGGATGACAGAAGAAGAATTGATGCCTTAGAATTGTGGTGCTGGAGAAGAGTCGTAAACATACCATGGACCACCACGAAAACAATAGATCTCTTTTGGAGAGGGTGAAACCAACTTTCTCCTTTAGGCTAGTATTTTGAAGCTCAGTCTCACATACTTGGGCATGGCCAGGAATGACTGGTCCTTGGAGAAGGACATCATGCTTACAAGGGTGGAGAGACAGGAACCTCGATGAGATGGACTGATACAGTAAGTGGGACAATGGAGGTAAGTGTATAGGGATTAGTGAAACTGGTTCAGGACAGGACAGGCTTCAGTGCTTCTGTACATAGGCCCACTGTGGTCTCAGGTGACGTGACAGCACATAACAACAAGGGAAGTACAACTGGAGTGCTCCTTAGAGACAAAGATGATGAAAATTCATCTCGTTTACTTTAGGCATTATTTCATGAGCACCCAGGTCATTAAAAGGAATATGCTGGGGAAAGGAGAGAGAAAATCAGCAAAGAGAGAAAGACATTCAGGAAGATGGATTGACGTAATGACTACCACTATGGGGTTAGAGCATCACATAAATCATGCGGTTAATGCAGGACACAATATTTACATCTGTTGTTCATAGGATCACTAGGAATGTCAACTTAACTGTACCTGGCAACAGCAGGAGGCAAAGTATTGCCTAGTAGATAGGAGTTTGGGTTCTGGAGTTGGGTTGCCTAACCTATCACTAGTTGTAAGACTAGGCATGTTGCTTTATTTCTATGTGCCTCATTTGCTTCACCTGTATAATAGGAATAAAAAATGTCTAAGAGAGTTGCTGGAAGGATGTTAGATGAATTATTATAGTGTTGTTATTATTATGATTTTTTTAAGTTCTTTTTTTATTTATTTCATTTTTTTCATGGCCTTTTATTGAGGAAAACAAAAACAAATCCACTGTTGTCAAGTATATTTTTTACTAATTGTGACCTCCATTGGGTTTCTAAGACTGTAGATCTTTACTGCAGTTGTTGTTGTTGGATATTGACAAGTTGGAACTGTGCTCGTAGCTAACCCTGCAGCTCCATTTCAGAGGCAGTTAGACTACACAAGAGCAGTGGGAAGAGATTACACATTTATCTCCAGTAAAGGAGCTCATGAAGTCAAACGATGTATCTTTGTGTTGGTGACAACATTCCTTACTACTAAGCTGTGAGAGTTCCCTAGAATTCTCAGGTTTCTCCCTTGGAGCAATGGAAGATAGGGTAATCAATAGCTGTAAAATGGTTTTAAGATGAGAAACATTGGGATTTGTTCTTAAGTGATGAAAAAGTAGCCAGTAGAAAAGCATTTAACAGTGCAAGTTTGAAAAGAGCCTCTGAAAACTAACAGGAGTTATGAACTGGTTCCAGCTTGATGGAACATAACAACAAGAAGACCTAAGAAGATTAGGAAGTGATAAGGCAAAGAGTGTCTGTGAATAGGCTAGCTCTGGACAGGAGTTGTTATTGTTGTTATGTGCCATCGAGTTGCTTGCGACTCATGTTGTGTTGTTGTTGTTGTTGTTGTTGTTGTTATGTGCCATCGAGTTGCTTGCGACTCATAGCAACCCTATGTACAACAGCCCTAAACTCCACTCTGTCCTGTGCCAATCGCACTGTCTCTGACACTCCCATACCAATTATCCCAGTCACTGAATCAATCCACCTCATAGAGGGCCTTCCTCTCCTGCGCTGTCCCTCCACCCTCCCAAGCATGATGTCCCTCTCCAAGGACCGGTCCCTCCTCACAACATGTCCAAAGTATGTTAGACGGAGCCTCAGAATCCTTGCCTCCAAGGAGCCACCCAGTTTAACCTACAACAGCTCTAAACTCTGCTGTGTCCTGTGCCAATCTCACTGTCTCCAACACACTCATCCCAATTGCTCTAGTCACCGAATCAGTCCACCTCCTGAGGGCCTTCCCCTCCTGTGCCTGCCCTCCACCCTCCCAAGCATGATGTCCCTCTCCAAGGACTGGTCCCTCCTTACAACATGACCAAAGCATGTCAGACAAAGTCTCAGAATCCTTGCCTCCAGGGAGCAGCCTGGTTTAACCCTCTCCAGGATGACTCTGTTTGTTTTCTTAGCAGTACCTGGTACCCTCAGCACTCTTCTCCAATACCAAAGTTAAAAAGCATCAATTCTCATTCTGTCCTCCCTGGTCATTGTCCAGCTCTCTGACGCATAACAAGTGATTGCAAAGACCATGGCCTATACCACACGCACCTTAGTCTCCAGAGACACACTGTTGCTGTTGAGTACTTTAGAGAGGTCCCTAACAGCAGACTTACCCATTGCAATATGTCTTTTAATTTTTCCTGGCTGCTGGTGCCAAGAGTGTTGACTGTGGAGCCAAGCAAACTAAAGCTGTGAACAATCTCAATCTCTTCACCATCCATCCTGATGCTGCCAATTGGTCCAGTGATGAGAATCTTTGTCTTCTTGACATTGAGCCTTAATCCATATTGAAGGCTGCAGTCTCTGACTCTCAGCAGCAAGCACTTCAGGTCTTCCTCAGTCTCAGTAAGCAGGGTTGAGTGCATATGTTTAATTATGATAAGTGGAATGATAACGAACTATGCATCTAATAGTTTCTCTTTTTCTCCTGTAATTTTAAAAGTAAGACTATTGGAATTGATGGCATCATTATTTGAAGAGAATTTTAGATATTTGGCATGCTATCTTAGGAGAAATAAAGAAAAAACTGAATATAGTCAAATTGCTCAGAGCCTAAATGTGATTGGAATTCAAAATTTTGAAAAAGTGATAGTCTTTAAGATTTAACATCAGTTAAATTAAAATGAAAGCTAGGAATATGTGTTAGGTAATATAACTTACAATAGGTTACTTCTTTACTTTTATCTAAAGATTGAGTTTGTCAACAGTTTCATCTTGCTTGGATCCATAAGCAACACCCATAATACCAGCAATCTGGAAATCAAAAGATTAGTTGCATTGTGAAAATCTGTTTTCAGAGACCTCTCCAGAATGTTAAAGAGCAATGATATTAGTCTAGAGACTAAGGTGCACCTGATCTAAGCTATAGTCTTCTTAGTTGCTTGTTGTGCTTCTGAGAGCTGGTCAGTGAGTAAGAATGACAGAAAAACCAATGCCTTTGAGTTGTGGTGCTAGAGAAGAGCACTGAAAATACTGTGACTACCAAAAGAACAAATTGGTCTGTCATGGCTGCTCCTTAGGGGCAAGAGTTTTGAAGCTTTGACTTACATACTTTAGACATATTGCCAGGAGGAACCAGTCCTTGGAGAAGGATATCTTGCTTGCAAGGATAGAGGTTCAGCACAGGAAAGGAAGATCATGAATGAGATGGATTGACACAGTAATTGTAGCAATGGAGTCGTATGTGTCAGAGATAGTGAGGTTGGCTCAGGATAGGGTAAGGTTTAGAGCCATTGTTCGTGGGATAACTCTAATTTATAGCTGATTTAACAGCACATAACACTGACAAAGTTAGTAATATATTTTATTATTAAATATACAAAACATTCCAGAATTAGAAAAAAAAACATATTGCTAAATAAAAATTTTACTAGAATAAATCTTTCCTATTTAAGATTTTAAAAAGGCAAAATTCACATTAATATGAATTTAATAGAGCTGTTCAAGGAATGCATTTCTTGGCAAGAAAGCACAATTGTGTAGGCATTTTATGATGGTCACGTAAATATATCCATAATGTAAGTGTAATTCACCAGGAACATCTTCGTAAAATCAAAAGAATTTTTTCTCTCTAATAATAATAAGAGCAGTTTTGGCCTTGTTGCAAAAAGTTATGTTGCAGCCCCAAAGGCACGCAGTTTGAATCCACCAGCTGCTCTGCAAGAGAAGGATAGGCAGTCTCTTCCAGTGCAATTAACTTCCTCTGAAAACCTGCTGGTTTGCAGTAGAAATAAGTATGGACACTGTCTAATGGATAAATTTTAAAACAAAATGAGTTCTATATACATGAGCAAAATAAATGCCTCAAGAACAAAAATATCTGAAATATGCATTTTTGCTTTGCAAATAGTTTTAAATGCTTTTCTATATTTAATTTATAAAAATTATTCCATTTTTAATAATGAAAAACAATCATTACAATTTACTTGATCCTATATTAATTTATATTTCAGAAAGACTAATAAATAGACCAGTATCAACTGCTTTTTTCTACTACTGAGATAAAAGACTGCTTGTATTTCAGATTCACCAGCTAGAAAACAAACTCTGAATGAGAGATTTGTCAGCAGGGGCACAGTGATTTGAAGTAGTTTGTAAAATTTATTTTAATTTTTTTTTCTACTTATGGTCCGTGACTTCATAACTACTTATGGTCCCAATAATTCTTACTCTTTTTAACCTGAGGAAATTTTTAAACATATATAAAAAAAGAAAAATATCATAATGAAATTGGACAGTGAATAAGAATGACAAGAACTGGTGCTTTTGCATTATAGTGTTGGACAAGAGTGCTAAATATCCCATGGACTGCCAAAAGAACAAACAAACTTAT
>NW_006399776.1:13954922-13969506 GCF_000299155.1 Elephantulus edwardii
TCATTTCTTTATTTTCTAGTATGGAAAAGCAGAGCATCAAAATTCTAGGTCATTTATCTCACAGATTAAAATAACGTAAAAATATCACACTCATTGACCTGAATGAGGACTGAACTTTTTTTAGGAATGTTACACGCTTAATGTTATTGTTTAGTGCTATCAAGTTTGACTCATGGCTACATCAACAGTACATCTGAACCCTGTCCATTTCTGTGTCATCTTTATCATCTCTGATATACTGGATCTCATTGCTTCAGCTACTGTGTCAGTCTGCCTCATTAAGGGTCTTCCTGTCTCTCTTTCACTGACCCTCCACCTTTCCAAGTATGATGCTCCTTTCTGAGGAATGGTCCCCACTAACATGATCGAAGTAAGTGAAATGAATCATCACCATTCCTGTTCTAAGGCTCACTCTGGCTGCGCATTCTCCAAGAGATATATGTTTGAGGGTTTTTTTGGCAATCCATGGGGCACTGAGCACTCTTCTCCAACACCACAACTCAAAGACATCAATCTTTTTTCTGTCATTCATTGTCCAACTCTCAGGTACATAGCAAGTGATTGAAAAGACAATGTCCAACTCTTAGATACATAGCAGATGATTAAGAAGACCATGGCTTGAATGAGAGTCCACCTTGATCTTCAGACTGACATCATTGCTCTTTAGTGCCCTGTAGAGGTCCCTGACAGCACACTGTCCCAGTGCAATAGGTCTTTTTATTCCTTGGCTTCTGGTACTCATGGTGTTGATTGTGGATCCAAGCAAGTTGAAATCATTGACAGTGTCAGTCTTTTCTCTGTCATGATGTTGCCTGTTGGTCCAGTGATGATGATCTTTGTTTTCTTGATGTTGAGACATAATCCATATTGTAGGCTATATTCTTTGTTTGCAGTAAGTATTTCCAGTCTTCTTCACTTTCAGCAAGCAAGATTGTTGATGAGTCTCTGATCCTCAGGCCATATTCTTATTCATAAAGTTCTGTTTCTCAAATGCCTTCTTCAGCATACAGAACAATATGGAGGGAGGAAGCAGCCCAGATGCACACCTTTCTTGATTTTAAACCATGCGCTGTTCCCTTGTTCATTTGAACAGCTTTTTGGTAATAGACATGGGTTTTGTATAAGCACAATTAAGTATTCTGGAATCCCCACCATCAAGCCATAGTTTGTTATAATCCACACAGTTAAAATGCTTTTGTATAGTTGATAAAACACAAATATTCTGGTATTCTGGTATTCTCTACTGTTAGCCAAGATCCATCTAACATCAGCAGTGACATCTCTAGTGCCTAACCTCTTCTAAACTCGGGATGAATTTCTGGCAGTTCTCAGTGTACTGTTCTAGCCATTTTTGGATGATCTTCACCAATATTTTGCTTGCATGTTATATTAATGATATTGTTTGATAATTTCCACATTCTGTTGGATTTTTTTTAAAAAAATAGGAACAAATTAATTATATGCGTTAAATTGAATTAGTTAAATCTGGAGGGAAGACATCTATGACTCATCAGATAGTTCATTTCTTACCTAGAAAAACCCCGAGAACTCTTTTAAAAGTACTGATAAACTAAAAAAAAAAAAATTAAGTTAGAATCTTATGTTTTTCTCTGAAATGACAGAGCAAATAATGTGACTGAATATTGCTTTATAACTAAGCATATTTAATCTTTAAAAAATCAACAGCAAATAAAAAACATATAAAACTGAACTGACTTTCCAACAGTCATATAAATGCAATGATATCTCTTATTTCTTGTCTATGTGTAACAGAGAACTAGATCTTTATTCTTTATTAGGAGATTAAAGAATACCATGGACTGTTAGGAAAACAAACAGATTTGTCCTGGAAAGGGTTAAACGGGGTGGCTCCTTGGAGGGAAGGATTCTGAGGCTCCATCTAACATACTTTGGACATGTTGTGAGGAGAAACCGGTCCTAGGAGAGGGACATCATGATTGGGAGGGTGGAGGGACAGCGCAGGAGAGGAAGCCTCTCTATGAGGTGGATTGATTCAGTGACTGGGATATGGATGGGAGTGTCAGAGGTGGTGCGATTGGCAAAGGACAGAGCGGAGTTTAGGGCTGTTGTACATAGGGTCGCTATGAGTCGCAGGCGACTCGAGGGCACATAACAACAACAACAACAACATTATGTGACTAACTCTGACTTATTAGTGTGTGTGTGTGTGTCTCTGTGTGTCTGTGTATCTGTGTGTGTGTGTGTGAGAGAGAGAGAGAGACATGATTAAAAAAATATCCCAGACAAGTTATACTTATCAGAAATTTGCCCACTATCAACAGTTTGGAGGACTTATATAATGTTTGGTGGTGTGCTAAAACACTTCGCAGGCATTCTACATTTTACATGCATGAGTATCATGTTACTAAAAGGTACAGAAACTAGATTTTAATAAAAGGCATTGTTTCAATACATAAGTGACATAAATATCAAAGAAAGTTCTAATAATTTAATCCAGACCCAGAGCTATCAAGTTGATTCTTACCTAAAGCAACTTTGAAAGACAGAGTAGAACTAGCCCATTGTGTTTCCAAGAATCTAATTCCTTGTGGAAACAGTGCTATTTCTCTCTCCTGTAGAGTGACTGGTGGCTTTAAATGCCCCATATTTTGATTTGCAATCAGATACATTAGGCACTGCATTACCAGGCTCCTTCTCCTTATTGTTTTGTTTGTGCATGCTTTTTGGAGAAAAAGATAGTGAATAGATAGAACATTAAATGAGCTTTGTCATATTGTATTTTTTATTGTTATTATTGTAGGTGCTGTCAATTCATAGTGACCGTACTTCTTATGATAGCAAGGAAATAAGAGGAATTCTTTAGTTCTCTATCCCAAGGAATGACTTCAATTTAAACGAAACAGAGTAAGGATGGATATAAAGAAGAGCAGTTAGTACTCGTACAAGCTATGACTTTGATATTAAAAAAGCAAAAGATTTATTACAGGGAAAGATTTTTAAACGCATTTTACCTTTTAGATGCTTTAGAACAAATCTCTGGGAAAGCTAGCAGACATTTGAGAGTTGTGGAAAGACAGACATTTGAGAGGTTGTATTACAGCAGGATCTTCCTTGATGTAGTGCTTCTTAGTCTTTTCTTAACCTCTCGAAAGCATTGAAGTACCAAAGGTTTATTGTTCAAATTGGCATTTCTGTCTATTAGTTTACTTTGACTTTGCCACATGGATGTGCGAAGACATGCGAATGGAGTGTGCTAGTCTGTTCACAAGGGGACTGGCTAGTCTTGCCACGAAATTGAGCAGGTGCAGCAGGAGATTTTGAGAATCTGACCACAGGAAAAGAAGAAGCAGAGAATGCAGCGTGCATCCTTTAAGGCTAGATATCCTTGTGCCAACCAGATCTTTAGAAGAGCATCGGTAGCCATGGCAGAGAACCATAGACTTAAAGTAAGACAGAACTGACCTGGGACTATTGTCCTATGGCATCAGAACCAGAGGCTTTTGACAGGCTTGCCGGAGAACTTGGGGAGAGATACCATAATTGGCAGACTAAGAAAGTTTTGTAACTATGGCCTAAAGCCACAAGACTGAAGGCTGAAGGGTCTGTGAACACATTTCAGATGCTGTCCTGACTGAGAAATTGTATGCTATTGACTTCCCTGATAAACTCCTTAATCGTGAATATGATTCTGTTTGGTCTGTGAGCTAGTACAGTAGATTTCAACCCAATAAAGCATTTACAATTGATATTGCAATTAGTAGAAGTAGGTGGAGAAGTGTGAAGGACCATGTCTGACCTCCCGGGAATTTGCTTTGAGTTGTGTATGCTGTTGATGGGACATTTCCCCTTGAGTAGTTAGTAGAGAATGGACTCGGCTATTCCACTCCATCCTGGCTCTTTTTACAAGAAATAATGAAACATAGACTTCCTCCTCCTTGTGAGAAAGTAAGCTCTCTATCAACAGTGGCACTCTTTTGGTCTGCTTTTATCAGTTAATTACTGTAGTGTTTGGTAGTTTTAAACTGTTACACTAATTTTTTATACTGTTGAGCAATATTACACCAGTTAAATACTGGGTAGGTTTTGGTACATTCTGGAAATTCATTGGATTGCTTTAGTTGTATAACCACAAGGTTAATAATCTTTTCCTTTACCTTTCTCCTGTAGAATATTAGAATTTGATTTAAAAATAAATTTCTTGAAAGGTTTGATTTTCTTCTACCACACTTGCCATGCTCTCAATTTCCAGCTAAAGATATAGCTCTTTAAAACTCAAGTTATTGTTTATACTGTCAAGTCAGAACTGATTCATAACCAACATTCTAGTGAGTTTTCAAAAGCAGTACATCTCATGTGGGGAGATTATACATCTTTCTCCTGTGGAGCAGCTGGTGGATTTCAATCACATGCCTTACGTCTAAGCCACCAGAGTACTCCCTGTTAAAACAAAACAAAACAAGAACCAAACTAATTTCTGTCCAGTTGATTCGGACTTATGTTGTGGTGATTGTTACCTGCCATCGAGTCGTCTGTGACTCATAGCGACCCTATGTACAATAGATCTAAAGGCTGCCCTGTAGTGACCCTATAAGTCAGAGGAGCACTGCCCCACAAAGCTCCACAGTTCACTTCACAGAAGCAGATTTAACATATATTCTTCTGCAGAGAGTTGACACTTTGAAATACTGATTTTTTTCAGTTGGTTTCTGCTTCACTGCTTAACTCCGTTGAGGTCAAAGCAGCTTGATAAATGAAAAAGGAACTAATTTTTGAGAATAATGTTGATTTTAAACTATGCTGAGTAACTTTGAGTATTTAATTATTTATTGTGCTTTGAGTGAGTAATTCGACTTTCCAAGTCTTCTTACTTCTATTGTTTTATGACATTAATCCTGACACCTAGAATGTAACAGCACTCTTTCTGGTACCGCCTGTGTTTCTGATTACTCCTTCTAGCCTACTCCTTCCTGTCTTCTGGCCTACTCGTGGGAAAATGCTGCCTTTTTAATCTTGTATGATTGATTGTTCTAAAGAGTGAGTACATCCTGCTTTGCCTTACAGGCCAGAAAGATGACTAAGGCCACAGTCTTAAAGATTCCACTAATTTCTATCAGACCAGTTGTTGTTACCATTCTTGTATTTTTTGAGTTTTCTTCCACATTTTTGGCCCTCTTTTTACTGTGATTCCTTTTAGAGCAGTCAGCATTGGTAGCCAGAAACCATCCTGTTCTTCTGATTGCGGATTGTGGAGGTTAGATTCATGTAGTCCATTAACTCTTTGGACTAATTGTTTCCGTGCATCTTTGCTCCTTCCTTCTTTCTTTATTCAGAACATGAAGAGATTTAATCGATGGGAGGAAGACTCCCAACATGATATATTGACATGATGACTATAGCAATGGGTTCAAGTGTATCAGAAGTGATGAAGATCACACAAGATATAGGATAAGATTCAGGTCTTTGGTTCATAAAATCACTATGAGTCATACTCGACTCAATAGTACCTAACAACAGCTTAGTAGGCTACACATACTACCATCCCATCCCTATTAACCAAAGTAGGATGTAGAACATTGTCTTTATGTACCACTATGTTATATCAGTAATCTCACATACAAGCAGAATAGTGCTGAAGATCATCCAAAAACACCTAGAACAGCACATTGTCAGGAAACTTCCAGAAGTGCAAGTGTGAAGATGCTATGACACTAAGGATATTATTGCTGATGTCAAATGGATCTTGGCTGAAGGCAGAGAATCCCAGAAGAAAGTCTTTTTGTGTTTTTTTGACTGTGCATAAGCATTTGACTATGTGTATCATAACAAACTATAGCCAACATTGAGAAGAATGAGAATCCCAGAACACTTGTGCTCATGTGAAATCTATACCTAGATCAAGAAGCTGTTGTCTGAAAGAATCATGGGAACACTGCATACTCAGCTTTAAGATGAGGAAGGCAGTGCATCAGGTATGTATCATTTCTCCATATCTATTCAATCCAAATGCTGAACAAATTATTTATAAAGCCGGATGCTTTAAAGAGGAATATGACATCATGGTCAAAGGAAGACACATCAACAGCCTGCATTATGCAGCTGACATAACATTTCTTGCTGAAAGTGAGGAGGACTTGAAATGCTTACTGCAGAAGTTCAAGTACTACAACCTTCAATCAATATGGATTACATCTCAACATCAAGAAAACAAAGGTCCTTATCACTGAGCCAATAGCCAGTATCATGAGAGATGGAGAAAGGATTGTTGTTGTCAATTATTTCATCTTGCTGGAATCCTTCATCAATACCCTTGCTACCAGCAATCAGGAAATCAGGAGATTTCACTGGACAAGTTTGCTGTCAGTGATTTCTCCGAAAGTCTGAAGAGTAATGCTGTCATTTTTAGGACTAAAGTGTGCCTTATTCAGGCCATTGTATTTTCTATCAGTTGCTTTGTATTGGAGACCTATGCAATGACTAAGGATGATGGCAGGAAAATCTTATGCCTTTGAGTTGTGGCATTGGACAAGAGTATCAGTGGTCTGCTAAAAGAACAAACAGATATGTCTTGGAAAAAGTGCAGTCAGAGAGCTCCTTAGAAACAAAAATGACAAAGTTCCATTTCATATACTTTGACCATGCTGCTAGGAGAGGCTATTATTGTCAGGGGACATGAGGCTTGGAAAGGTCAGCAAAAGAGAGGAACACCTTCCATGAAATGGATTGACCCAGTGACTACAGCAGTGGGCTTAAGTGTTGAAGAGCTTTCCTCTCACCTTGATGATGAGGATGGCACAGTATAGCATAAGGTTCAAGTCTGTTGTTCACAGGGTCACTATGAGTAATACTCTACTTAATGGCACCTAATACAAGAACAACCTGTCAATTGACCTTGAAGTTCCCATCCAGAGACTATGACCTTGAGGTTGTTGGGCCAACAACTCATTCCCTCAGGATATTTAGTTATAATTAAGAAGTTTATATTACCCTGGCCTCTCTTCTAGTGAGTAAGTATTTATGGTTTTCAAACTGTGCTGGGAATTCACTCTCCAGTAAAACCAAGAATAAAAATCACAGAATAAAGGAAAGCTTCACTAATTAAATCTACTTCTGAATGATATATTTTTTTTAGTTTGATTTCATTATATTTTCTCATTCATAGTCAATAAATATCTATTGAGTACCTACTATGTGACCAACAGTTGTGCTTATTGCTATGAGTATACTAATAAGCAAAAGATGATGCACTTTTTTGAGTATCTGTTGGAGTCTAGTAATTAATGTCTATGTTAATTAGCAAATACATAATAGTTATTGGTGTCTATAGCAAATGAATCAGAGAAATCATCTGAAAACACAGCATTACAACCATGGTGAAGCCTGCAGAGAAGATGTACAATAAGCTATGAGGGGACGTTTAAACTGGTCATGTATCAGGAAAAATTATCTGGCAGTGTGACATGAATGCAAGAAGTTCCCTCAGTTTCTGCTGTGTAAGTGCCAGGAATCAAAAGCCTTTCAGAGGGAGCTCTGGTGGCCAACTGGCAAGAAAGTGCTCTGCAATCCCAAAGGTGCATTGTTCTAATCCACCAGATGCTGTGCTGGAGAAGGAGGGGCAATCTCCTCCTGTGCCAGTCGAATCCAATTTGACAGTACACAACAAGGAAAAAAAGAAAAAAGAGAGCCTTTCACAAAGATGGGCAAGTGTGAAGACCTGTGGTGGAACAGCTGGTAAAGTAGTACAAGTTGTGAGAAAGATGGTCTTGCTATCTTCTTAATGTTGAGATGCAATCCATATTGAAAGCTGTAGTCTTTGATCTTCTACGACAAGCGTTTCAGGTCCTCACTTTCAGCAAGCAAGGTGTGACATCTGTATAACAGGTTGATGATGAGTCCTCCTTAGTTCCTGATGCCATATCCTTCTTAGAGTCCCACTTCTATTCATCAAGCTTTCCACTTAGGTATAGTTTACCATATGTATAATACAAGTCAGTAGGAAGTATATTTAAAATTTGTTGGGGTGATCTTCAATAACAATTTAAAGCTTCAAAGATTTAGACAATATAGCGCTCTAGGAGCCTTCTTAATTCCGTCTCAGTTACTATTACTTCTCAACCAAAGGTAACCACTGTGGTGGCTTCAGTCATACTAGGACATTTTTTTCCTGTTCTTGGACTTTACGCAATTGGAATAATAATATTTTATTAACTTATATTTTATTTATTTGGCTCTATTTTATATATATGAGGCACTTCTGTTTCATGACATGTGTTGCACTATAGTATTCAATGTATTATGTTCTTTTCTACTATTGATGGTTGTCTGGTTTATTTCCATTTGGGGGCTATTACAAAAGTGCTGCTGTGTATATTTTTGTTTGTCTTTTGGTATTCATGCACACCTAATTCTTTTAAGAATTATATACAAGTAGAATTGCTAGGACATGCTCTTAGGTGTCATGGAATTGACTATGATTCATAGCAACTTTATGAAAAACAGATCTGAACCATGCCCTATCCTCTGCCGTCCTCACAACCTCCTACATGCTCCAGCCTGTTTTTACGATCACTGTGCCAGTCCATATTGTGCAGGTCTTTTTCTCTATGACTTTATACCTCTCCCAGCATTATGTCCTTACCAAGGACTGGTGCCTTGTGATAACATTCCCAAAATATGTGCAGTGAAGTTTCTCCATCCTTGCCTCTCAGGAGTACCCTGGTTACACTTTCTCCAAGACAGTTGCCTTTGTTCTTTTATGTAAGTTTATGTCATGTTCAGTACTCTGGCAACACCATAATTCAAAGGCACTTATTTTTCTTCAGCCATCCCTATTCATATTATTCGTATGCAACTTTCAGGACCATAACTAACAATTGAAACAATTATGGCTTGAAGCAGTCACACCTTCATTTTATAACTGACGTCATTGTTCTTTACCATTCTGGAAACAGCACTTTCCCCCAATGTACACAAACATATCTTTTTATTTCTTGCGGCTTCTGTAGGGGATGGTTGTAGATGCAAGTGAAATTAAGTCCTTGATAACTTCAGTCTTCTCTCCATCTATCATGATAGTCCAGTGATGAGCATTTTGTTTTCTTCATATTGAGATGTAAACTATATGGAAGCTTACACTCTTTGAACTTCTTTAGTAAGTGCTTCAAGTATACTTTCTGCAAGTAAGATTATGATATCTGCATAACAGAGACAGTTGGTAAATCTTCATTCTATCCTGCTGTCACATTCTTAATATAGTCCAGCTTCTCAAATTATTTGCTCAGAATACAGAATGAATAGGTTTGGAGAAAGGATACCACCCTGACTCACACCCTTCTTGATTTTAAACTTTGCAGTGTTCCGCTTTCTGTTGGGACACCTGCTTCTTGGTCTATATATAGGTTTTGCTTGAGCACAGGCAAGTCTTCTGCTTTTCCAATTCCACTTAATATTATCCATAATTTGTTACAATCCACACAATTAAATACCTTTGCATAGGCAATAAAATACAAATAAATATGCATGTGTCCAGATTTAATAGGTATTGCGTTCTGGGTATCTTAAATTGCAGTTTACATTTTCCACCAGTAATGAGAGTTTCACCAGTCTGAGAATTCTGGTTGCTCCATTTTCTTCCTAGAACTTGAGTTTTTACATTTTGATATTTTCTTCTCAACCCCCCACCCCGAATAAGTATTGAGGGGCTTCGGTGGCCTAATGATTAGGGAGTTTCTCTGCTAACCCAAAACACCCCTAACAGTACAATTCCACGAACAACTCTGAGAAAGACAGAGAATCTCTTCCCTTGAAATTTACAGCATCCATCATCTCACTGGAGGGTCAGCTATAAATTGATCCAGACTCAATGGACATGAGCGAACAAGTGAACAAATATTAATTATTCTCTCTGATGTTGGCAAGCATTATGCATTATGGTCTTAATTTATATTATTTTTCTGGTGAATAATGAAACTGAGAACTTCTCATATGCTAATTTGTAATTTGAGGGAGGTGATGAAGGAGGAAGTTCAAGTTGATCTGAAAGAATTGGCAAAAAACAAGGCTCCAGGAGTTGACAGCATACCAATTGACATATTTTAACAAACAGACGCTGCCCTGGATGTACTTACTAAATTGTGCCAAGAAATCTGGAGGGCAGCCAGCTGAGATCGATATTTGTTCCCCTTCCTAAGAAAGGTGATCCAACAGAGTGCGGAAATTATCAAGCAATATCATTAATATCACATGCAAGCAAGATACTACTGAAAATTATCCAAAAATGACTAGAGTAACACATCAACAGAGAACTGACAGATGTTGAGACTGGGTGTAGAAGAGGCCTTGGTACTAGGGATATTATAGCTAATGTCAGATGGATCTTGGCAGAAAGTAGAGAGTACCAGAGGAATGTCTATCTGTGTTTCATTTACTATGCAAAGGTTTTTGACTGTGCGGATCACAATAAGTTGTGGCTGACTCTTAAAAGAATGAGAATCCCAGAACATTTGATTGTGCTTATGCGAAACCTGTACTTGCACAAAGAGGCAGTTGTCAGAACAGAAGGAGGCACTGCATGGTTCAAAATCGGGAAGGGTGTCTGGCAGGATTTTATTCTGTCTCTTTACCTTGTCAGTCTGTATGTAGAACAGATTATCTGGGATGCTGGGCTATACTAGAAGGAACGTGACATCAAGATTGGAAGAAGAGTCATCAACAACCTGCGTTATGCAGATGAAACAACCCTACTTGCTGAAACTGAGGAAGACCTGAAACGCTTGCCAAAGAAGGTCAAGAACTGCAGTCTTCAATATGGATTTAAGCTCAATATCAAGTAAACAAAGTTCTTACCACTGGGACAATTCACAGCATCAGTATGGATGGTGAAGAGATTGAGATTGTTCACTGTTTTAGTTTGCTTGGCTCCACAATCAACACTTGGTACCAGCAGCCAGGAAATCAAGAGATGAGTTTCATTGGGAAAGTCAGCTGTACCTAATGTCAGCCTGGAGACTAAGGTGTGCCTGATCCAGGCCATAGTCTTTGCAATTGCTTGATAAGCATCAAAGAGCTGGACTAGGGATGATAGAAATAGAATTGATGGCTTTCAGCTGGGGTGCTGGAGAAGAGTGTTGAAAATACCACGCACGGACTGCTAGGAGAACAAACAGATTGTCCTGGAGAGGATGAAAATGGGCTACTCCTTGAAGATAAGGATTCTGAAGCTTCATCTTTGGGCATGTTGCAAGGAGACTACCAGAGCTCATCTTACTGGAACCCATAATCAATACACTTGGTATCAGCAGTCAGGAAAGCAAGAGACATATTGCATTGGCAAAATTTGTAGACAGGAACCTCTCCAAATTATTTAGAAACAATGAGTTTAGTTTGAAGACTAAGGTATGCCTTATTCAGGTCAGGGTATTTTCAGTCACTTGCTGTGCTGCTGAGAGCTAGACCGTGAATAAGGATATCTGATGAAGAATTTGATGCCTTTGAACTATGATGCTGGTGAAGAGTACTGAAGATCCCTTGAACTGCCAAAAGAACAAACAGGTATGTATGTCTGGAAAAAGTGCAGGCAGCATGCTCCTTGGAGGCAAAGTTGGCAAAATTTCATCTTGCATACTTTGGACTTATTATTAGGAGATGCTATTCATTGGAGGGGGGCATCATGCTTGGGAAGGTGGAGGGATGGTAAAAGAGAGGAATACCTTCAAGAAGACAGGTTGACACAATGACCGCAACAATGAGCTCCATCAAATGTGTGAGAGATAGTGAGGATGGCAGAATTCATCCTCAAGGACTGAGTTCATATCTGTTACTCGACTCAAAAACACCTAACAACAACAGCAACAGGCTTCTTATGGTAGGTAACAGAATTGTTATTACTTTTGTTGTTGTTATTTCTTTTTATGTATATATGTAAAAGATAGAGCTGAAAATCAGATCACTACAGTTGAATATATTTTGGTTAAGATCTGTTTCCTGTCAGGTATACAAAACAGTGAAATTCATCATTTATTTCTCTAAATTTTTACTCTGATATATTAATGTGGTGGTGGTGATCCCAGTCTCTGGAGTCAGCCTGTCAGTATGCAAATCCTGGTGACATTTGACACTTAGTGGCCACATGTTCTTGAGCAAGATACAGAATCTCTCTGGGGTTTGATTTTTCTTATTTGTAAAATGAAAAAAACGTACCTTAAAAAGTAATAGTAAATATTATAATATATGTGCCACTCTTAGCAGAGAACTTGCACATGTTCCCAACTCAGTGATTAACAGTGCTCTCAAGCTTGAAAATCTGAATCAATGATAACCAGTGTGAATATTGCATTGGGGGGGGGGGGAAATTAGATTTTAGGAAATCCGGATTATAGTTACTGATAAAGAAGGTAGAGAATTCTATTGATTACCTCCTAGCAATTTCTTATGTACAGCATTCATCTGTTAACTGGCATGGAATCCTGTCTCTGTGGTGAAGAACTTGATTAACATAACCTGAAGTATTATTATGTTTCCTGGGTGAAGGCAGTGTAAAGGAAGAAAATCTGCCTCCATAATTTATAGCAGTTGGGCTAGAAAAGGAGACCAAAATGACTCAGAATCGTAGCTTTTGAGTCGGGCCCTACAGCCTGAATTTTGTATGTGTCTTTAGAGCTAGCACTGTACTCATTATTAGGCACTTTTTAAATTATTATTATTAATTTTAATGAAAGTTTACAGAGATTTAGGGTTTCCAGTCATTCATTGTTGCACTTTGCTCCCTGCCCACCCTCTCCCCACCCAGTCACTCTTCTGCTTGAAAAGAAAAACTCTCATTGTTATGCAATCCCTCCACTTTTAGGAAAATACTGATGTTTTCAATATACAGCTGGCCAAACACTCATCTTTTTTCTCTGAGCTTATATAAAGCATAGCTTACTATGACAGACTAGATTATTAATTGGCAATGTTGTTGTTATTGGTAAGTGCTGTCAAGTTGTAGACGACTCATAGCAACCCTATGAACAAAAGACTTGAACACTTGCATAACTTTCATCATTTCTCCACGTTCATAGAGTTTCTGGATGCAAGCTATTTCGGAAGTGGATGCCACTCCTGCTTCCAAGCTTGTTTTAATCGGGGAACTCCACCAAACACTGTCCACCATGGGTAATCATTATCACATTTGACACATTAGTGTCACAGTGTTCAGCATCACAGCAACCACGAGTCACCTCTGTACAGCAAATGGACAACCCAGTGCTATACCACTTAGAAGAATGTTTGACCAAAAATGATTAAAACCAGGCCTGAGGGCCGCAGATTATAGCACTGAGAAAATAATTATCAGATAAACTTGAAAGGAGTTTGTTTAGGGCACTATTATCAGTAGCAGATTACTTTGTGGAATTTTTTCTTTTATCTGCAAATCTACTCATTCTGTTGCCTGCAAAATCAGGTAAGCAGCTAACTTGTGAGTTTGGGTTTTTTTTTTTTTTACTCTGTCCCAAGAACTATATCTATATACCAATCAGCTTTCTATTTTGCTCGTGTTGTATTGTCATGTATACATCTTAAATCTTGTACCAAATGAATGTGATTCTTTCACATCATATACAGACACACATTTATATATAAGATTCTCTAAATTCTCACAGTAAGCTGAAGCGGCACAGTGTGTGTAAGTAATGTGACTTTGTCAGATATCACATTCTTCCTTATATAATTTTTCAAATGGAAAGATGGCTCAACATTTTCTATTATTATTTTTACATAAAATGTTCTGCAATATGTTGTTGATATTGTACCGAAGTAAATACTGTATGCTCAGAGCTCTCAAGGACCCTCATGAAAATGAGATGTATGTCCCAGGAGGCTATCACACAGAGGAGAAATTCTAAATAAATGAAAAGGCATACATGAATTTATTACAAGAAAATATTCTTTTGTATAATCCTGGACCTAAAGAAAATTATGCTTTTACAGAACAGATTACTATCATTTCTTGCTCTATGTGGTTACATACAGTTTAAAATCATATAATAATTCATAATTTTTCTTTATTGGTCAAATAAGAGAATGATTTTTTTTGTGAATGATTTTATAGTGATAGAGCTTATTAACTATGTCTAATATTCATTTGTTTGCTGGTCTGTATGGGGCTAAAATCTGCTTCGGAAGCTGTCTGCAGCAGCCAGATTCTACAGAGGCTTGTTTGCTGGGTCTGGTGAGGATTAGGGTAGAATGTTGACTTGCTAATGAGTGGGCGTGAGATGATGTGATTCAGCCTCCTCTTTTCCTATTTAAAAACACATTTGGGCCCACAGGCCTGTGTCCCTTAGGCCTGGTTTTAATTGTTTTTGGTCAAACATTCTTCTAAGTGGTATAGCACTAGTCTGTCCATTTTCTGTACAGAGGTGACTCATGGTTGCTGTGATGCTAAACACAGTGACACTAATATGTCAAATGTGATAATGGTTACCCATGGTGGACAGTGTTTGGTGGAGTTTCCCGATTAAAACAAGCTTGGAAGCAGGAGTGGCATCCACTTCCGAAATAGCTTGCTGCTGGAAACTCTATGAACATGGAGGATATCTGATGAAGAATTTGATGCCTTTGAACT
>NW_006399776.1:13969686-13984121 GCF_000299155.1 Elephantulus edwardii
TCTAAGTGGTATAGCACTGGGTTGTCCATTTGCTGTACAGAGGTGACTCGTGGTTGCTGTGATGCTGAACACTGTGACACTAATGTGTCAAATGTGATAATGGTTACCCATAGTGGACAGTGTTTGGTGGAGTTCCCCGATTAAAACAAGCTTGGAAGCAGGAGTGGCATCCACTTCCGAAATAGCTTGCATCCAGAAACTCTATGAACATGGAGAAATGATGAAAGTTATACAAGTGTTCAGGTTTTTCATTCCCTAACAACAATATTCATTTTCTGTGCTACACATTTGTCTTTATGAATGAAAATTCAGTCATTATTTTTGTCTTTTTTATTGTTACTCTCTCTCTTTAAAAGGTTTTTAAAAAAAAATAGACTTTACTGTTAAGTGAATTGCAAATTAAGCCAAGAATTGAGGGGCAGTTGGCAAAAGTTACAAGTGAGCCCAGTGTACGTAGATAAAGAAGGAAAAAAATCTCAAAAACTCTCTTTTAGCCTCCAGTTATTTTCATTAATTTGAGACACCCTCTTTGCATGAAGGACAATTCTTCTGGGCTTGTGCATTTTCAGTCATTTTGTTTGTTTCCCCCAAAAAATAGGGGTTTTTTTGCCCTTTTAATGTTTTTGCACTATTAGGTTTTTAAAATAGGAAAATATTAAAACATATCTTATAGACGACTATTATTGACATTCTGGGAAGTAAAGCCATTATTACATAAAACTTCATAGGAAGCCATAGAACTCATTCTCTGTTCTCCCAAAGAAAAATGTCTTTGTTCTTCCAGAAAAAAAAAAATTTTATGTTTTATTTATATACACACACACATATATATATATACACACACACGCACAAGACTCATATTTCTTTTGGTATGCTGCACTTTGCTTCATTTTTTTTTCTCCCTCATCTTAATAAAAGGTTGAGATCTTTTCAAGTATTTGCACTTAGGTCAGTATTTTTAATGACTAAAGAAATTCTACCAGACCTTTTCCTACAAAAGTTTAACAATAAATTTTGGCTACAGTTTTAGTTAATGTTTACTAATATGTCTACTATTTCTTTGAAGTAGTTTATTAATTGGACCTTGGACTGCAAGTGACAGAAAACAAGGTAAGCTAGCCTAAGCAAAAAAGGAAAAATTAAAACTTTAAATGAAAGACAGCTTCAGGAACCTGAGACTAGAGATTGGAACCTTTGAGAAGTCTCAATCTCTATTTCTGTAAGTTCCTTTTCATTGATTAGACTGTTTTTGGTGGGTTGGTTCAGGGTTCATACTCTCTATTCAAGACTCTATTGTAGCTTGTTAGAAATCTACAGATCCAGTTTCAAATATCTGAAAAGCAAATTTTGTGCAGCTTGAGGTTAGATACCTACTCTTGAACTGATTAGTATTGCTAAGGGGACAGAATTTTCTTTAAAATGGCTGCAAGGGCTACTATAGTTACTTCAAAAATGTCAAGTAGGTGTTTTCCAGAAAGAAGAACTGGATATACAAATCAGTATGTATTTTCTACACTCATTGACTCAAATGATAAGCTGTTAGGTAACTTTAACTTGCTGTGCAGAAAGTTACAGTATCAGTCTTCTAGTTTTAGGGAATTTAGTAAAAATTAAAGTTTCATTATCTCTGAATTACAGTCTTTGACCCTGACTCAGACTCCTTAATTCTGTTTTTTAGTTATCAGTTCACTTTTATCTGGGATAGCTTTTATTTCCTTCATAGCCCATAGAACTTTATTTTATGTAATGTGTGATTTATTATCTTTTTTCCTACTAAAACTGAAATTCAGTTCCTTAATCCAGTTATTAATTTTTGTCCTTCTAAGTTCAAGAACCTATTTAGAGAATGATAATACAGTGTGACGTGATGGGTTAGACCTTTCACAAAGAAGTAGGAGACCTTAGAAATGTAAACTTTCAATTAGCCACCTAATCGTACTACTGTAACTCAAATATAATAATTCTATGGTAAAAAATGCTAAGCTTCTCTCAAAGGATATTGTGGCAAGTCTTACATGTGATAATATACTGAAGGTCTTTTTTAAAAGTTTTATATCCAAGTAGGTTATTACTAGACATTTGGCTTTGGCATAGACAGTAAAGCATGGGAAGGGAAACTTGTCTTACTACCAATGATTGTGTGACTTGCTAGAAGAATAAGGGAGACTTTCAAAGAATAGTATGCATAGAAAAGAATTAGACTATTTTAAGAGACTGAATCATAAAAAAATGTCTTCGTAGTACACTTGACAGTAAACAAAAACAAGTTGTTTTGTAGTGGGATTGTCAAAGGAAAATAAGGTCTATTCATTATGATACTAAACTATCCTGATACGTGAGTTGTATAGTAATGAGTTAAACACTAATGAATCAACATGTGACAAACCACGTGATCTCACTTACTTTTTTTTTTTAAAATTTACTTTAAGAACAATTTCTAATTCTAAATTTTGCCCTCCTGCCTCACCCCTTGTTGCCCGCAAACCTTTTTTCTTCTACTATTATGGGCAGGGAGCTCTGGTAGACTAGTCTATAAGGAAATATTTTGCCATCTCAAAGGCCATACCTCTCTAGAGGTTCAAATCCACCAGTGGCTCCATCAGAAAAGATAGACAATTTCCTCCCATGAGTTTACAACTTCAGACACTCACAAGAGTGTCAGTGGTGAGAGTCAGTTCAGATTTGATAGCAATGACTTTGATTTTGACTTAGAATGTAGTCATGGACAAGTTGCTTAATCTCTCTTTGTGTCAATATTCTCATCTTTCTAAGATAATGTACCTACTTCAGAGAACTATTGTGAAAATTAAAATACATTATATAATACATGTTAAGTACTTTCAGCAGTATTATGTGGTAACTAATAGCAAATAGTAAAATTGTTCATTTTTAATTAATGTTTCCATTATTTTGCTACTTTGTAGAAACTTAATAAGATTATGTTAAAAAGAATGTTTTACTGACTATGCAAACATATTTGACTGTGTGGATTGCAAAAAAGTATGGCTAACATAGGAAAGAACAGGAATATCAGAACACTTAATTGTGTTCACGTGAAACCTATACATAGACCAAGAAGCTGTCGTGTGAATAGATCAAGGGAATATTGTATGTTTTAAAATTAAGAAAGGCATGTGGCAGGACTGTATCCTTTCTCCATACCTGTTTAATCTGTATTATGCTGATAAAATTATTTGAAAAGCTGGACTTAATGAAGAGGAATGTGGCATCAGGATCAGAGGAAGACTCATAAACAACCTGTGATATGCAGCTGACATTAACTTGCTTACTGAAAGTGAGGAGGACTTGAAATGTTTGCTGTAGAAGATCAAAGATAATATAGCCTTAAATGTGGATTGTATCCCAACATCAGGAAGAAAAAAATCCTCATTCCTGAGCCAATAGACAACATCATGATAAATGGAGAGAAGAATGAAATTGTAAACAATTTCGTCTTGCTTGAATTCACATTCAGCACTCTTTGTACCAGCAGTCAAGAAATCAAAAGATGTGTTCCATTGGGTAAATATGTTGTCAAGGACCTCTTCAAGGTGTTAAGGAGCAAAGATCTTAATTTAGAAATTAAGGTGCACCTGATTCAAGCACTGAGCTTTTCAGTTACTTGATGTGCATCTGAAAGTTGGATGGTGACTAAAGATGACAGAATTGATTCCTTTGAACAGTGGTGTTAGAGAAGAGTGCTGAATGGACTAACAAAAGAACAATTAATTATGTCTTAGAGAATGTATATAAGAGTGGTGCTTCTTGGAGACAGGGATAATGAAACTTCTTGTCACATATTTTGGTCATGTTATAAGGAGGAAACTATCCTTGGAAAATAACATCATGCTTGGAAAGGTGGAAGGTCAGCAAAAGAGAGGTAAACGCTTAATGAGATGGCTTGACATAATGTCATGAAATTGGGCCCACGTATATCAGAGATGATAAGAATGGCACTGGATAGGACAGAGTTCATAGAGTCACCAAGAATCATAGTTGACTTGATGGCACTGACTTGATGGCACTTACCAACAACTTGCATTTTATTTCTGTAAATAATGTTTTCTACCTCAGAGTAGCTAGTAAATCCAAACCGCTTTTATTTGGGTGCATAGTTCACTCACTCTTTACTCACTGGACCACCAGAGCTCCCTTCTACTAGCCGTTGAGAAACTGATACCCTCATTCTAACAGCCCAGAGGAACTGAATTCTGTTTGTACCCATGTGAATGAACTTAGAAGGAATCTTTGTCTCATTGAGTCTTCAACTGAGGTCACAATCTTGTCTGATGCCATGACTTTACAAATATTCTGTGGCCATATTCCTGAAACACAGAAACACAGAAACTGTGTTGGGGGGGCAGTGCGGAAATAGCTGTTTGTTGTCTTCAGTCAGGGAGCTTTGGTGACATAATCTGTAGAGAGTGATATTGCCAATGTTAGGTAGCTAGTTCAAAAACACCAACAGCTATAGGGGTGTGAAAGACAAGCAGTCTCCTCTAATGCAAGTTACAGCCTCAGAATACCTCCTGGAGGGTCAGTTATGAGTCAGTTTTAATTATTCAGCAATGAACATGAAAATGAACTTGTATTAAACCATTTTGTTTTGGAGTAATTTCTTTTAAAACAGTCTGTAATCAACCCATACCACTTTAACAGTTTTTAATATATTGCCAGACTATGTTATTGTCAGAGCAGTCATGTCTAACATGGCTCATAACTACCCTATTAACAACAGGTCTGAACCCTGTCCTACCCTGTGTTATCCTCATCATCTTTGGCACACATGAGTAAATTGCTGCAGTCACTGTCTCCATTCATTTATTTGAGGGTCTACCTCTCCTTCATAGACCCTCTACCTTTCCAAGCATGATGTCCCTTTTTAAGGATTAGTCTTTCCTAGAAATAACCCCAAAGTATGAAAGACAAATCTTTGCCTAAAGGAGCACTCTGGCTGCACTTTTCCCAAGCCATATCTGCTTGTTATATTGACAGTTAATGGGACATTCTGTACTCTTCTCTCAAGCCGCAACTTAAAGGCACCAATCTTTCTTCTATCATCGATATTCATTTTCTAGCTCTCAGATGCATAGCAAGTGATTGAAAAGACTGTGGTATGCATCAGTTGTGCTTTAGTCTTCAGATTGATATCACTGCTCTTCAGTATTTTGAGAGGTCCATGGCAGCAGACTTTCCCAAAGCAACCTGTCTCCTGGTCACCTCAGTGCTGGTTCCTAGGATACTGATTGTTTGATCCAAGTAAGGTGAAATCATTGACTTCAATCTTTTCTCTTATCATGATATTGCCTGTTGGCCCAGTGGTGAGGATGTTTTTTGTTTGTTTTCTTGATGTTGAGGTGTAATCCATGTTTAAGGTCACAGTCCTTGCTCTTCTGCAACAAATGTTTCAAATCCTCATTTCAGCAAGCAATATTTGTATCATCTGCATAAAGCAGATTATTGATGAGTCTTCCTCAGATCCTGATGCCACATTCCTCTTGATAGAGTCCACCTTCACAAATTATTTACTCAGCGTACAGATGGAATAGGTATGGAGAAAGGATACATCCCTGATGCAAACTCTTCCTGATTTTTTTTTTTTCATTTATAGAAGTCAATTTAATGAAAAAAAAATCTTGTGTTCTCTTTAAGGATTGGTTTTATGGAGAATCACTGAGTAAGCAAGGAGGATTTTAAACTATTCAGTGTTCCCTTGCTCCATTAGGACAATAGTATTTCGATCTAGGTATAAATTTTGTATGAGAACAAGTAAGTGTTCTGGGATTCCCTTTCTTTTCAATGATAGTATTAGTTTGTTATGATCCTCACAGCCAAATACATTTACATAGTCAATAAAACACAAACAGACATTCTTCTGGGATTCTCTGCGTTCTTCAGGATCCATCTGACGTAAGCAGCAATATCCCTGGTGCCATGGCCTCTTCTGAATCCCACTTGGACTTCTGAAATTTCCTTGTCAGTGTGTTGTTCTAGGCGATTTTGGATTATCTTCAGCAGCATTTTGCTTGCATGTGATATTAATAATATTGTTTGATATTTTCCACGTTTTATTGAATCACTGTTCTCAAAAATAGGAACAAATATGGATCTTGTCTAGTTATTAGACCAGGCCACTGCTCTCCAAATTTCCTGTTACAGACTGGTGAGCACATCAAGGGTTACATCTGTTTGTTGAAACATATCCATTGATATCTCATCAATTCCTGGGTCCTTATTTGTTCATAACTATATTTCATCTATATATCCCTACCTCATGCCTTTGTTGGATTTTTAAAAAATAGTGTATTTGAGACGTAATTTGCAGCATGTGGTAAAATCCACTGATGTGATTGCAAGATTTTATTATTTTTAATGAATTTATATAATAGAAATAATAATTACAAACAGCTTTAGGACATTTCCATCACTCCATTCATGGAAATACCCACCTATATCCTTATTCCTGAGCTCTCAACCTTAAACAGTCATTAATCTGCTTTAAGTTTTTATAGATAAAAGGAATCAGATAATATAGCTTCTTCATCTGATTTTTTTTTTACTTAATATATTTTTGTTTTGTTATTTCTCTTTTGTTTATTTTAGCATCTTACTGTGTTGTCTGCCCATATTTTAATCTGATTGCTTTTTTGTGTTTGAGGTCCTGGAGTTTTGAGATTGGACCCTTATTAGATGTGTTGTAAAAGTCAGTTTGCCGGTCTGAGTGTTCTCTTTTTAGTCTTTAGTGAAATCGTTTTAAGGAGCCTTGGTCATGGAATGTGTGCCAGGGTGCTAACTGAAAAGTCAATTCCATCAGCCACTGGGAGAAAAATGGTCAAGCTCTTTCTATCCTTTAAAGATTTGCAGCATTAAAAACCAAATGGTAGATTGTAATGACTCAGAATCAACTGCTGTGATTTGTTTTGATGAAAATAAGTATTCCATTTTTAATTTGTCCCAGTTATATAGCTTGTCTTCTGCTACTTGTGTATTGTTTCTTTCCCTGTTGTTTTTCTTCTTTGAACTTTACAGTTTTAAGCTGAACATTAGATCTTTGGGACATTTTGAGTTAGTTTATATATGGTGTAAAAAGAGTAAAGGCTTACAGTGAGGGTTGAGAAGTGGCCATATCTAACCTTTACCAACTTTACTGAGGGGAAGTGTCCTTATGAAAAGCCTCAGTAACACAAAATCAATTCTCATATGGTCAGATATCTCCCACACACTCCTGGTACCTCTTTATTCTCATATCAACACCAGTCTTGCTGCTTTCCTGGGTCCTAAATCCGATGCAGTAACTCACAGGCATACAGAACCAATTTAGGGAAGTCAAAAGGTTATAATCCAGGTTTGTAGCAGAATACAGTCTGGACAGCTTCTGAAATGTGCTGGCAGGAGCCTTAGCCCTGAGTTCTCAGCTCTGCCAAATGTTGGCCCTTGCTTCCCCTGCCTCCCATCAGGTCTTCTAACAAACTTGAGCAAAAGACTCTTAACTCTGGTTCTATGGTGTAACAGCCCCAAGGCCCACTCCATCACATATCAAGTCTCTGGTTCTCTGGTGGGACTACTATGGCTGTTACTTCTGTAGATCCTAGTCTGGTTGGCACAAGAGTCTCCCTGAAAGATGTTTTACAATCTCTTGCTGCTGCTCAGGGTGAGGTTTTTCTCATTCTGCTGTGAGATATGATCAATTTAATGACAAAATTATCCAATCCTTTTCCACAAAGGCTAACACGCCTTGTTCACATATCCTGTCTACGTAGAATTTGAATTTGGCAAAAGTCAAATTCAGTGACTAAAGTACCATTTTGAGTACTAAACTCTTCACACTACATGTGTTATGAGGTATGGTTCCTTTTTGTTTCCCAAAAGGTTTGGTATGTTTCTTTTTTCTTGTGTCTTTTCTGTCCAACCTATTGGTCAGCCAACAATTATTTTATAGTTTGGCTTTTCTTTTGTTGCTTCTACCCTTCCTCAGTTACTTCTATTGCTGTTTCACTTCCTTGATCTCCAGGTTGAATTTCTGGCTTATCTGAAGGTTTATTGCTTGCCCTAGTCAGAACTGCACCTTCATGCTAGCTGAGTCTTTCTTCATTTGCACTATTAGTGCTGACAACCCTGAGCAATTGGGAATTCTCCATGGTCCACTACAAATCAAGTCATTCCCCTCTGGCAGCGAAAACTGCTAGTTTTTATAGTTTGCCCAGTCTTGGAATGAGAACAGCCTCAGGCAAGAATGCCATAGACACCTATTCTTACTGAAAGTTGAGTAGTTCTTCTTTAATAACTATTTTCAGTAGTGCATACCTTTGGTCAATTTCCAGAACTTTGAGTTGTTACTGTTTTTGTTAGTTTTTCCTTGTCTTGAAGGGACATGATCTGTTGATGTAGTTCATCCTTCTTTTTTCTTTAATAAAGGCTGAAACTTTATTGTTTAAACTTTCCTTTTAAAGATATTTTTTAAAAAGGAAAAAAAATTTAAACATATAAAGATAAAAATAATGAGACCTGTGTATTTACTGACCAGTTTCAACAATTGAAATCATTACGTACATTGTTTCATTTATGTGTCCATCTACCCTTATTATGTAAAGAAAATCTCAGCCATCATATTTGATTCCTAAATCTTTGGTGGCTTAGTGGATAAGGATGTGTGCAACCCGATGGCAGGCATTTCTAGTCCACCAGCTCCTCAGAGGACAAGATAGGCAATCTCCTCCTGGGTCGTTTATAGCTCTGAAAATCCACTGGAGGCTCAGCTGTGCTACTGTTCTGATTCACCAGCACATTACAACAATAACAACATGAGTGAAGTAGTATGAATTCTCTTCTAAACTTTAAGTATGTAATTCATTGATTAAAATGTTCAACTACTATAGGTTTTAAATTTCCCTTGCTTAAAATCTACAAGTGTATTTGTTACATACTGTAGTTTCAAGAGCACAGGAATCTGTTAACCCTTAATATTTCATGTAGATGTTCATTGGCATGTCATTTTAATAATTTCCATTTACTAAAATTTATTAAAAATAATAATTTTCATTTATTAAATCTTATGAAATTTATTTATGCCCAGTTTAATTTTACACATGACTTATAATTAAGGCTCTGATTGGGGGCTTTCATTATGTAGCATTTCCTGAATTGTATATCAACAAATGTTCTAAAATCTTTTATTATTTTGAACTAATTCCAGAAGAGAATTGTTAGTATAAAACCATAATATTGGTTAAGGTTATTTTTTATATGTTTTCTTTATGTTTAACATTATCTCAGTCATTGCAAATCAAAATGAGTGTCATTCTTAAGAGTTTTTGTTTTGTTTTAAAGCAAGGATAATATTTTTACTGTTCAGAAATATGAGTTGAAAAGTATAATAGATTTGTATTTACACCCCAGTAGCAAATATTTTAATGAATTTCTTTTTTTTGCTTTCAGTTATTAATAACGAATGGATCTATTATTGCAGTTTGTAGAGTCTTATCTAAAAGCTTTTGAGAATTCTTTCATGATTAAAATTTTGTTTTCTTATTATTCTTATTACTTAAAATCATTGAGCTTTTTCTTTAAACAAGCTATTGACACTGTTGCATAGATTTAAAGTCATGTACAAAAATAGAGACAGTGTTGTGACCATTAATGTGAGACATGTGGGGTCAGAAGGAGCACACATTAGCAATTAAAGCTTGTGGCATAAGAAGAGACCAGAAAGCCATGGAGATTGCTAGAGGCAGCTAAATTATGTCACCTCTTGGTTACCAGTTTGGATTTCATCTTGTAGCTCTTAGATAATTTTCAGTTGCTCTTTAGTGAACTCTGAAATGTTATAGAAGACTTGGAAAACTGTTTCCCAATTTTAACCAGTGTTAGTCTTAATGCAATCTCATCCTGAAAGGTTTAAAGTGCTGCATAGTTCTTAGGAAAACACAACCACTTATATTGGATAATGCTTGAATAAAGCAGTGATCTCAGAGAGTCTCTTTTAAACTTTTCAATGTATTGAAAATCATAGCTTAAAGCCCACAATGATCCCATATTCAACCATAAGTAGTAACTTTGATATTCTGCTGGATTACTTTAATTTGTCTAGGTCTCTGGTTTAGCAGCTTATATTTGTATAGAATTGGCCCAATTCTCCTCCTGTCACAGGTCTACTTACTGAAAAGTCGTGCTTGATAAAGAGAAATGAGAATCTTGTTGCAGTTGAATATATTATCTGATCACAGTATAAGAGAAGAATAAAGATGATGAGGCATTAATTTGAAATCTTCTTTGTCAGAGGGTTTCGGGCTCCTATTCTGCTTTGTCAATGGATTTTTCATAGTTACTGTCCCTATGTCTTTCAGAGATAATTTCTTATTCTTTTTAGATTTAGTTTCTTGTGGTTATTACTGATATATCAGTTTATAAGATAGCCTTTTCTTTTATAGTTAAAGCAGTGTTCACTAGGAGTCTGAGAATGCTTTGAAAATCATAATGTGCTCTAGAAGTTTAAGAGTTTGCAAGCCTATCTGTTTAATAATTGTAGGAGCTTTTAAATCCTCTTACTAAAATAATTAGGTCTCTGATAATATGTACTGTTTAATTGGTAATAGTGCAAATACTCTTAGTACTCTTTATCATAGATTAAAAATGAAATTCCCTATTAATGAATTAGGGTTTTTCCAGAGTTTTAAAAGAAAGAATGAATTGCATAGATTTCATTTTATACACTGTGTAGAACTCTGAATTAATGATTGTGAAATCTTATACCTTCCTTTCATTGAATTCAAAAGAATTTCAATACCCAACTTTTTGCATATTTTTATCATTTTTATGTGTTTGTTTATATACATGTGTATTTGTATGTGTGTATGTATAAAATATCCCTGCCTTTTCTTTACATTGTTTTTCCTTTAACATTTTAAAGGTATTTTGAATGTTGAATATTTCTCTCCAGACGTTGTTCCAGTGGTAAGCAGTTCTGTTTAGTTTATAGGCTTATCAGTAACCTTTACACATAATGTGATATTGTCTGAATGTCTTATTTTGTTCAGCTTTCTCTGGCACTGATGAAGCCTAAGGCTGCTGTTTCTTTGAGTCACTGATAATTTTTTATCTGATTAACTGACACATTTAGTTGAAATCAGACACAGCCCTTAGGCTGGGCATGGATTTAATTTAAAAAGTATCAAAGGTTTGCTCTGTGTGCTATTTAATCATCATGTTTATCAGGCAAAGAAAAATTACCGGAAGGACCATAGGGAGAGGGTTATCTTAAGGAGCAGTAGCTTGGGAAATTGATAATAGCTACAAGGTAATTTACTGCTAACTTTTACATTCATTAATATAACATTTCCCGCTAATAATTACAGTGCATGTAATATACTAATTAAATTGAAAGCATTATCACTAATTTTCTTTTTGCTGAACCCTGAGATGGCTGGATAAGAAGTGAGAATGTGAAATTGGAGAAAATACATGTAGTCACACCAATTTAAACACTTTGTTAGTTGCCTAGGTAAAAGATTTTTAGAGATAGAAAATGAAGAGTTTATATTTAGGAAAACACTAAATTTAGGCTTTGACAAGGAAATGAAAATTCTAAATTAATGGAATAGCTATGTACCATACATTTATAAAATGTTATACTGCTGTGACCTGTGGAAGTAATATGCCTACCAGGAACCAATGCATCACTACGATGCATGTATATGATGGCACCACTCTAATGAATGAATATGCTGACTTGATGGAGTACCCTGAAGCTAAGATGCCTCTGCAGTTACTCTGTTTGTTATATAACTCTTAACAATTGGAAATATACTTTTTTTACTTCAATAATGTTTCATGCTGCATAACAATATAATAGCTCCAAATTCACATTTAAGTCAAAACCTACTCCTTCAAAGATAAAAAGTAACAACAGAAAAATTAAAAAAGGCTTTATTTAAAATTTTATGCAATACAGACAATAAATGTTAAACTTTGATATATGATTATTGTATAATTGTACATTTTAATCTAGTAGCAAGCCTTCAGGGTCCCCCCCTTTCATTAATGATATGCATAGGGGATAATAAAGATTAGAATAATATGTTCATTTCAGCTTGTATGAAAAAATAAAACCCATAATTAAGAAGTCTTAGTAGATACAATAAAGTATTGTGGTACTCTAAAATGTTACTCTTTTGTCTTCATTCTCTATATATTTGTTTTTGTTTTTAAAAGCCTTATATTGTATTCCCTTTTGGAATAGAAAATATAGTGGGTTTTGTTTTTTAAAAAAAAAAACCCAACAACAAATAAACAAGCTTTATTATATGGAAATCTGTATATTCTTTATTTGTGTCTTTTTCTTCACAAGTTCTTTTTCTCACCTTCTAGTGTTTTATAACTTTTTGTTTGTTGAATATTCTTAAGGTTAGGTAAGTAGTTTCTCTGTAAGCATTGTTATTGTCAAGGCATAATCAACCTAAAGCCAGCCTGTCTTACAGCTAGCTATTTAATTATATGACCTTATTTTAAGAAAGTTTCACCTAGCTGCATAGATCTTGATGACTTTGTACTTGTGAAGTATCAGAGTAATTTCAAAATTTATGGCAAGAGGTTTGATTTTTTTTATTTGTTTCCGTGTCATTTATTTTTTTTCCTCCCTATAGCGAATATTCATCCACATGGTCCTCAAGATCTCTTATCATGTTCCAGCCCATTTTTGTAGACACTGTCATTCCATCTCATTGAAACTCTTTCTCTCTTCACTGATTGTCCAGCTTTCTAAGCATGATGTCTTTCTTTAAGGACTGGCTCCTCGTGAAAATATGTTCAAAGTAAATGAAATGAACTTTCATCATCCTTACCTGTAAAGAAGCATTCGAGTTTCACTTCTTTCAAGACAAACCTGTTTGCTCTTTTGGCAGTACATGGTATATTCAGTACTCTTCAGCACCACAGTTCAAAAATATCAGTTCTTCTTCGTTCTTCTTTATATAGTTTCCAAAGGAAACAATTGAAAATAGCATAATTTGGACCAAGTGGACCTTAGTCTTTTTTTTTTATTAAATTTTATTCATTTTAATGAACTTTACAGAGATTTTGGATTTCCATTTGTTCATTGTTGCACTATTTTTCTCTAGCCCCCGCCCTCAGTTCATTCCTCTTTTTCCCCCCTTGAAAGTTTGTTTTAATTGTCCCATTGCCACAGTGCTTGTCAAAACCAGTTCTGATTAATCTTTGTCCGTGTGTCCTTTGCCATTCCCTATCATTCCTCCCTGAAAACTTGCAGCCTTGCTCTTTAGCTACCAAGAGAGGTCCTGACAGCAGATTTCCCAGTGTAACACTCCTTATGATTTCTTGACTACTGCTACCATTGGTGTTGGTTATCAATCCAAGTAAAATGAAATTGCTGACAACTTCAATCTTTTTGCCATCTATCATTATGTTGCCTATTAGCCTAGTGGTAAAGATTTTTATTTTCTTGATATTGAGTTGTAATTCATATTGAAGGATGTAGACTTGAGTCTTCTGGAGCAAGTGTTTCATGTGAGGGTGAGGATGATAAAAGGATAGGGCAAGGTTCAGATCTGTTATTCATAGGGTTGCTGTGAGTTATAGTAGACTTGAAAACACCTAACAACAACAATAGCAACATCAACATGTTGAATATAGTATGGTGGTATTTAGCTTAAGTAGAGAAAGCACTGACTCTGGCTTCTGTGTGCACTTCTAAAACATGACATTTTCATATTCTGTTTAAATGATAACTTTCTAATTTTTAATATTTCAAAACTAAAAATTATTCTCTGGCTAAATTTCTTTGATAATCTACTTTATATAATGTTATGCTATGTTTCAGTTTATTTAATACAGGAAAATTGAGTCAAGATACGCCTTCTTGAATCATCTATTATTATTCTTCCATTATGTTAGCTTTAGACATGCCCACATTTATTAGTCTGAACAATTTCAAATAGGCATACCTACACTTGGGATTAATCTAAGAGCTTGTGTTGTCTAGCTCTCTTTTACTAGTTATAGAATTTAGATCCAGCCAAGTCAAGAATATTATCCAAAATATCCATGTCTTGTCATTATTAGAAATATTCAGTAAAATGTTATTTCTATTGTATCAAGAGCAAAGGTTGATCTTTTCTGATGCCCTCCTTGTCCTAGCTTTCTATTGATCTTTCTCTCTTCTTCAAGTATGATGTCCTTGATTTCATCCCACAATTCATCTGACCTTCAATTGTTAGTGTGCAATATATCAAGCCTCTTCTTGGCATAGTCTCTAAATTGGGATTTATTCAAGTTCATAGTTTGACTCTTGTAGACTTGTTTTTATTTTCCTGAACTTTAACTTGAAATTGCATCTACCCCAGGGTTGCCTCTGACCTTGTTCAGTCAGAATATAGTGAACTTCTCCAATGCGTCTTTTCATAGATATTGTTGTTGTTGTTGTT
>NW_006399776.1:13996293-14004060 GCF_000299155.1 Elephantulus edwardii
TTTTTTCTTTTTTGGAAAGTAATTTTGAGGACTAAAGGATGCCTAAACCAAGTCACTTGATTCTGAAAAGTCTTATATGCATGTGCAATCTGGATAATGAATAATAAAGTCAGAAGAATAACTGATACATGTGGATTATGTTGTTGTTATGTGTTGTCGAGTCACTTGCAACTCATAATGACCGTAGGTACAACAGTTCAGAACCCTGCTCTATCTTGAGCCACCCTTATTTTCTTTGAAACACCTACCACATTATCCGAGTCACAGTGTCACTTCATCTCATCCAGGGTCAGCTTGTTTTCACCTTATCCAGGATGAACGTGTTTGTTCTCTCAGCAGTGCATGGTACTCTTCTCTAGCACTACCGCTCAAAGGTGTCAGTTCTCCTTCTGTCATCTCTAATTGTTGTGCAGCTTTTTCTAATGCATAGTAAGTAATTGCAAAGACCATGGCCTGGATTATGGTGTTGGTAAAAAATATTAAATATACCATGGACTTCCAAAAGAATAAAATCTTATTTCAGAAGAAGTACAGGCAGAATGGTCTTAGTAAAAGAAAATGGTGAGACTTCGTCTTACATACGTTTTCAATAGGAACCAGTACCTAGAGAAAGACATCATGCTTGATAGAGGACCTATGAAAAAAGAGGACGGCTCTCAGTGCCGGGTGGTGACACAGCAGCTGCAGCAGTGGATTTAAACATATGAAAACTGTGAGGGTGGTGCAGAACTGGCAGTGTATGTCCGTAGGGATGAGGCTGCTTTGTGACAGAATCATCAAGTACAGCTGACAACAATATCAGAAAAGTAGAAATCATTTTTGTTCATAGAGCATCTATTGTTTTTTGACATTTTCAAATTCTGCATATTTTTAAAACTTTTTAAATTAAAATGCAATATGCTTTATCTTGTCCCAAATCTTTCTTTTTCACTTCTTCTGCGTCCCTTGTAATCACTTAAAGTATTGTTTTTATATTTTGTGGCCAAACATTAGATGTTCTTCTTTATATTTACTGATCTGCTGCTTCTTTTTTTTTCAGCTTCTTTTTTTTTATTGGGAAAAACATATTGGGGGTACAAGGAGGTAAGGGTTGGGGGCAGAAGGGTGAGGATGGACCAGGATGCAGTTGCAGAGCTGCACAGTTTGGTCGGTGGAGGGGAGCAGGTGAAGGAAATGATGAGGGTCCAGTGGGGACCAGATGCTACAGAGGAATGACAAGCATTTTCCAATGGTAATTAAACGAACTTTCTTATTGATTTGGGAATTGGATACCGACTCTGGCTTCTTCATGCTGAACAGGGCCGTAGAAGTAAAGGGGGGAAGGGAGGACGCTTTATCTCCTTAACTGGTGGTCTTGGGTTAAAGGTGCTTGCCTTCTTGCTCTGTTAGAAGATATTTTCCTGTCATTTGCTCCCCTCTGGACTGCAAAGTGTTTTCCTAGGTGGGTCCAGTGGGGATGGCTGGTTGAACCCAGAGGCTCCATCCTCCTTTGCTTCCTTAGCTGTCAGTTGTATTTCCTTTTTGTCACTGGCACTGGGTTCAGGGTCAATTCTTGAGTAAAACTCAGTGTTAAAATTACCTATAGGAAAGGGAGCAAACCTAGAGAGAACAAACTTGTGAGTTACAAATAGAAGGGTTTTGAGGGTGTTGCTTTCAAGTTTACTGGCGGGGGGAGGGTGGCAGAAGGTGGCCTAGGTAACATTCTCTGGATACCCTAGGCATTCTTTTTTTTTTTTTTCCCTTCCCCACCCAGGGGTAAGATGGCACAATCTGGGGACTGAGGAGCTCACCCTGAGGGCAGCCCGCCCCGGGCAGAGGGCCACAATGGCTCTCCCCGAGCCGGGGGCCGAGGGCAGCTTGCCCCAGGCAGGGCAACGACCCCCAGGAGCTGGCTGGTGTACTCCCCCTCCAGTTGCCCCTACCCCAGACTGGTCCCCTCACCTGACTGAGGACTCTGTGGTCAGGGATAGTGTCTCCCATTCCAGCACTGCTACTTTTAACCACCCCCATAAGTGGTCATACTATATTTTGAAGTAGGTGTCACTGCCCTCCCCCTTTATATATGATAAAGGGAACCTGATAATTGTGAACAGACTCCCCTCAGGTCTAACCATATTGGCAGAAGCATTCAACAGAGCAAAGTATGTGGTGCACTTAGGATGTCGGTCCTCTTGTGCATGCTGCCACTGTTAAGGTCATCAGACTCACAGTGACTTTTGGCAATCCATTGTATAGGTAATCATCTTCTTTGCCCTGTCCAAGGAAACCCAAACCTGCAGATGGCGGACATGCATCCCATCCCCCACCTCCTACACAGGCGGCCAGTGGGGCATGCCCCCCCCCCCCAGCACGGGTGGCTGGCAGGGGGCATGCAGCCCTCCTCAGCACGGGCGGCCTTTGGGGGTGCGGCCCCCACACCCTGCCGCTTGGGCACTCGGTGGCTGCGCGGCCCCTCTTGTGCGGGCGGCTGGCAGGCACCCACTTCCCCCACTGCTGCCATCCTGGCTCCAAGAATTCTCTCCAGAACAAGTCCACTTTGCGGCTGTGTGGTGGCTTCACTGTACCAGTCTTGAGGAGGGCCAGTGGCCAGCATCCATCCTGGGTGAGGGAATCCATTGGTTCTGGCTGTGGAAGCCTCAAGGAGCTGCAGTGGCTGTGCGGCATGCGGGCTCTGTGGGAGGGGGTTGGGAGCCACGAGACTCACCCATTCCTCCTTGGGAATCCTTGAATTCCTGTTGTTGAGCCTCGATCTTCACTGAGGGCCAGTCATCAACTGTTTAAGTGTTCAATTATCAATAAGCCAAAGTCGGTGGAAGGCCATAATGGCCCTGCTTTAAGTGGTTCACTGCTCCCGCAGCTCACCACGCTGTCTCTGCCTCCGCCACCATCTTGGATCTCTGATCTGCTTCTTGAGGACAGAGACTTTGAATTATACCACTTTTTAAAAGACTTCAGTTTAGTTGTTTTCTTTATGACTCTTATTGTTAGAGGCACTCTTTCACACTTACCCTGTTTTTACTATTTTCTTTATTGAGTCATTTTACATTGCTTTCAGTTCCATCTGATGTTTTATGTCCAGAAATTAACAATATTAATATGTTAATATGTATAAAACTGGCAGAATATTAAATGCTTCAAAGCAGCATTAAAATTCCCAGTTTCTTTAATGATTGCATTTAAAAAGTATGTATTCTGTAACTGACCACAGAATATAAGACTTGAGAAGGACATATTCAGTTTAATCAATTTATGCAGAATAGGTTTGCAGTCTCTTTAATGTTTACCACTGATGGGACATTTTAGTAAATTGCTCAGTGTGGAGGACCTTGACTCTGATTAGATTTTTCCATTGTTGATTTCAGAGATCCTTTGATTGCTGAAAGTGTTCAGAGACACAAAATAAACATTCTTGTCTAAAGCTTCTGAAACCATTTCTGGTCTTTGAGCTTATTTCTGACTTTATAGAGCAGTCAACACAAGACCTTAAAACTAAAAAATCACACCAGTAATCTCTTGCATGTGAGTGAAGTTTAACATATGGAAAGAAGTCCTATTAAAAAACCATCTCCATGTTTTGTTTAATTTTTATGCTTCATCCTATCTCTTTTCTATTTAGTGTTTAATAGGTGGCAGCTGGAACCATGATAACATTATTTAGATTAAACATACTTTGCTAGGTCTGCTGGTATAATTCATCATTATTCGTGCAAGGGTGGTGTTTGAAGGAGGGGCCAGATCAAGAATAGTGTTCATTGTCTGAGATTTTTCTAAATTCCTTCAAGTGTAATAGCTTGAGGGTAACTTGGGGAGCAGCATTCTGACATCTCTCTTTGTATTATGGGCCTTTCTATCATCCATCTCTCAATAACAGATCTTCTGAATGAATGATGATTACTGAAGATGTTTTGTACCTTCACCACTTTTCTGTTTAGTCATGGAGATGATAGGCATTAATGAGATGGTGCTGGTTTAAGCATTTTAAAAATTTTATTTTTATCTTTGAATGATATTCAGACATGGCTTAGAGAAACACTATATGGCCTGCTGGGCAATATTCTCTGTTTCTCATGGTTCCTGAAATGGATAATTAAAAGATTATGTAGCAAGGAAAACCTGGCAAATAGAACTGTGTCCTTAACTTATTGTAACTTCGTTACAAAATATTCTGTTATATGTAAATTAACCCTAAAAGAATTCTGAGAAATACAGTCTCCCTTTTGAAACTTTGCTGTTATTATTGTTGCTTTTTAAAATTTGTGTTACTGTAGGATATAAAAAGTTAAGAATGTAGTCGGTCCTCAATATTTTCCTCTTCTTTGTGCAGTTACATATGTTTATGTGGCAACATTCTGTTGGAGTTTTGAAACCTAGTGACTTTATAATTGTAACAGCACTTCAGGCAATAATATGTAGATCAAGGCTAATTGGAAAATTTCCCTTAAATTTTTCTTTCTCTCAGAGAGGCAGAGACATAAAACAAATCAACTTGGTTTAGAAATAATTTTGCTGCCAAATTCGCTAAGGGCAAAGATTGAAAAGATTTTGTTGTTGTTGACGTTATTAATTTTATTTCTTTTTTTAATTGGGTAGACAATGCATTTGCTTGCTGCAAAACTGAACAACTTCAAAAATATTTATTTTTCTCATTCAGTTTCCTCTCTCTTCCTCTTCAACCAGTTTTGTCATTTTCTTAGGTTTTCTTCAGTGTTTCATGTACATAAAAGCAAATATTCACACACAATTTCACATTTTCTTGCATTTCCTATTTAAATAATATATCCTAAAGAGAATTTCATTTCAATGAGGCTAACCTGCTTTCCTTTTAATGGTGGTGCAGTAATCCATTGCTTGTCTATTATTTACTCAATGACTACCTAATTTATAAGGAGCCCTGGTGGCACAGTGGTTTAGCAGCACTCACATGTTAACCACCAGTAATCCTAGTGGAAAAAGATGGAGTGGGCTGCTTCTAGAAAGATTGTTGTCGTTATTGTTAGGTGCTGTCAAGTCAGCTCTGACACATCGTGATTCTGTTTACAGCAGAAGAAAACTGCCTGATCTCATCCCATCCTTACAGTTACTGCCTTTGGAAATTCTGTTGGGAAATTTTGCTCACTCATGTCAAGTCAAAGCCAAGACCATAGTAAGAATTTGTTTTGTTTGGGTGTTTTAAAACCCCATTAATGAACGTTCAAGATGTCTCTCATCTTTTGCTATTATCATCTTCCTACATATTTTGTTATATGCACTTAGTATAATTAGATAATTTTCTATGTAACTGGCAAAAGAGGATGTATATAAAAATTATTCTAGATATTCCCATAGTTGCAGGCATTCTTTTCATGCTGAAGGAGCATATAAGTTAAGTAGTAGTAGTACATCTCCCACTTGCATCGTAAACTTTTTTTTCTCTTCTAGGAATGTTACCAGGCTTGACCGGGGGTGGAGGGGAAGAAAACAAAACACTAAACATCAAAACCTTGTTTCTTGAAAATTCTATGTGATGTTTACAAATTAAGATCTCTAGAAATAGATTATCTTGCGTCTATCAAAGTAATCTATAGTTTAATAATGAACATCTTAAAGATTACTTCACCAAACTCTGGCTGAGTCCGTTATATGAATAAATTTTAAATGTATACACAAAATATTGAGAAGAAAACAAGAAGCAAATAGAGTGAATAACTTTCAACTCTTTAACATTTTATGTGGCAATGATATAGGTCATTTTTGGTTAATAATTATTTCTTATTTGTTAAGTTGATATATTCAAGAACCCTCTTCTATATACACTGAGGCACTTTAAGGCAGATAACCTAACTACTGTGAAAAAGAGTATATCTTGTGTTATACAATTTACTCAGTTAAGAAAATATTAAAAATCTGTGGGATTTGTCTCTTGTAAATTTTTAGACACTTTGGTTTAATAGTCTTTTTTTAAAAAATGTAAAAACAAAACAGCTATCTTCCATGGTCTAGGTTATTGTGTTGGTCTTAACATTGTAGTGGTGCTTTTTTCATTGTGTTCCTGTAATTCTCATTTCCATACATCTTCCAGCCTTATCCCTTTATAAGTTTTGAGTTTTCTCCCTGGGCAAATACAGCCCTTTTGCTCTTGTGTGATTGATTGTTCTAAGAAATGCATACTTCCTTGGTGTTTCTGTTCATTTATGAACATTTCTGTTAAGTTCAAGTTAAACCACAACTTGGGCTCAGATGAGTTTCGTTCAGGTCAAAAGGTGACAAAGAGACATGGTCTTCAGGGTCCCCTCAGTCTCTGTTAGACCAGATTGCCTCCCAGGCCACTTTTCTGATTTTGAGTTTTGTTCCGCTTGTTTTGCTTACACTCTTCAACACTCTTTACTGATACCTTTTAAATCAGTCAGCAGTTTTAACAGGCACCATCCAGTTCTGATCTCAAGGTAACTCAGGTTAAAATTCATGTGTTTCATAGTCATTTGCAATAATTATTTTTATGTGTCTGATATTTTTCACTCTTGTTCTAGCAGAAAGAAACCAGTAATTACACCTTAGATGGCTGCTAACAACCTTTGAGACACTAGTCACTACTCATAGATAGGAATTTGTTTCTACATAATGCTTGGGAAAGTAATACTGAATTGAGAAACTACTGATCATGTTTGCCATAGTTGTGACACCTACAAGTTTCATGAATGTGTACAAATTATGTCACTTATTTTTAGTTCGTTCTAGCGTGATAACGTCTCCTCTGCATCTTAAACCCCTTTATAAAAATTATACCATCTCTCTTTGGAACATATCTTTTCGGAATATTAACCTATATTTTCCATTGTACTGCCCGTTCTTTTCTTATCCTCTTTTAGGTTGTGTTTCTGTCAACACCATTTTATTGAAGCTCCTCTCTTTTTTTAATTGAGAGTCTAGTGAAAGTTTATAGAGAACGTAGATTTCCATTCATTCATTGTTGCACATTTTCCTCACTGCCCACCGCTCCACCCCACCTCGCTTTTCTCTTTGAAAGAAAAATAAAAATTCTTTCACTGTTATACAACCCCCCTCCCCCAAAGTCCACTTTACTATGCAGCTCTTATTCTAGATTGTTGGTATGCAAATAATACCTAATTATATATTCTGTTTAAGCAGTTCTCTATATATTTCAGTGCAGTGTACATTATTTATCCCCTCTTTCCTTAGTTGCCCCGCAACCCTGATATCAGTCCTGTTTTAAAACAGTGATATTATGTTGTATTTGTCCTTAGATATTTCATTCAGCATAATGTCCTCCAGGGTCATCCATTTTGTATATTTCATGAGTTCCTTGTTTTTCAGTGCTGCATAGTATTTCATTGTGTTGATATACTACAGCTTCTCTATCAGTTCGTTTGTTGATGGGCACTTGGGTTGTTTCCATCTCTTTGCTATTGTGAACAAATAAACATGGGTTTAATGAAGCAATAAACAAGGGTGTGCATTTATCTGTTTGATTGGCAGTTCTGATTTCTTTAGGATATATTCCCAGTACTGAAATTGCTGCGTCAAATGGTATTTGTATTTCCAACTCTTTGAGAAAGTGCCATACCACCTTCCAGAGTGGTTGCACCATTTCACACTTCCACCAGCAGTGAATAAGGGTTCCAGTTTCTCCACAACCTCACCAGCATTTGTTCTTTGTGTAACTCCTCTTGTCAAGGTCAGTAATAACTAAATCTATTATCTTTTTTTCAATCTAGTTTTTCTTGATACTACTTAGCACTATAAACCCCCCATTCTTTTAAATCTGTTCTC
>NW_006399776.1:14004812-14007444 GCF_000299155.1 Elephantulus edwardii
CCACATCGTTTTCCACAGTGGTTGCACCATTTTACACTCCCACCAACAGTGAATAAGGATTCCAGTCTCTCCACAACCTCGCTAGCATTTGTTGCTTGCTGTTCTGTTAAATTTTTCTAGTCTTACTGGAGTGAGATGATATCTCATGGTTGTCTTGATTTGCATCTTTCTCAGAGCTAGGGATTTTCAACATTTCTTCATGTGCTTGTTGGCCATCTTAATGTCTTCCTTGGTGAAGTGTCTGTTCATATCCTGTGCCCAGTTTTCAATTGGATTATTCTCCTTTATCTTCTAGATATAAGTCCCTTATCTGACATATCATTACCAAACACTTTTTCCCAGTCTGTGGCTTCCCTTTTTACCCTGTTAGAGAAGTTTCTGGATGTGCATAGGGATTTGATTCTTAGAAGGTCCCATTCATCTATTTTAAGGACTATAAACTTCATTCAAGAAAAGCTTGGAAAAACTTTAGTAGTCCTACTCCACAACATAGTCTTCCCAGTAAACTAGCATTTTTTAAAAAATACCTTCTTTGACCGGAGTTACTGTGTTATTTCTTCTTGCTAGGTTTTGTCTCTTTGTCTATAGTTTTCTTTAAAAATTACTTTTGTTCTACTAACTTTTTAAATGTTGCAGATCTATAAGACTTTATTTTTCAGCCTCTTTCAGTAGACATCTTCCCACTGTTTGAATACATCTCATGTCTTTAATTACTATGAATATCGTTTCTCTCATTCACAAATACCCATGTCTTGAGCTTCTTATCCAACTTCATACTGGATATATCTTGTTGAATAACTAAAAGTTAAGTAAGACTCCATGATCCCTAAAATGATACTGATCATCTTCCATCTCAAATAGTCCATTTCTTAACAAATCAATATCAGCATTCATTCACCAAGTCAAACCCTTTAGGCGAACTGTGAGATTCTTTCTCAGCCACACACCATCAAAATCTGTTCTTTCCATATAAACTTATCAGCCACCTTTTCATCATATTAACCACTTCCTTAGTTCAGACCTTCACCATTTTTTAGTTCAATTGATCTATCTATCTATCTATCTATCTAGGTTTTCTTAACTAGCTTTTCTTATCCTACCCTAGTATTTCCTAATTAGTAATCCTACATAATCTTTTCAAAATATAAATCCAACTATGTCATTATTAGAAGTCTTTTAGTCAGTCATCTTCCTTTCCTCCTTGACCGAAGAGGATCTGAATTCTGGGGTAGCTTAAAAAATTTAAAGTTCATATTCATGTTGATTCTGTGTAGCTTTTCCATAAAAAAAATTCTTACCTGCCTTCACGTAATCCACTAATTTTACTCTGTGTATGTGATGCTCTTGCCATAGGATCTTAAAAAAAAAAATTCTTTTTTAAAAAAATACTAATCCAAGCCTAATTTTAAAGTGTACAGGCATATTTAATAGCCTTCATTTTAAAAGTTACTTTAAAGAAATTTTTCAAAAGGAATTTTTTGCTAGGAGTTTAGAAAAGGAGTTCAGAAAGCAGCTTTTAAAGCACGCTTTAAAAAAAAAATCAAACTAAGATTCTTGGGGAAAAATATTTCTTGAATACTACTTTATTCTCCTAACAAGGGCTGAACAATTTGTTTTGTTTTTAGTCAAATAGTTTTACCTACATTCTTGGAATGCTACCTTACCTTTTTAACAAGAAAAAGTGCTTTGAGAGACTAAGAGAAATAGTAGCTGTAGTTCTAGGCTTTTCTTGAGTTTTATTTGTAGGTTTCTTTTGGTCTGAGGAAACTTCACTCTTGTAACGAAGATGGATACTCAAACGTAAAATAATACTGTGTTAATTTTAAATGGAAAAAAATTGGCAAATTATTATGACCTTCTGCAATGTCTTCACTATTTAATTTTCAACCTTAACATCTTTTTTTCCCTATTTAATTGAGAAAATAGCCCACAAAGTGTGATAATACTTCTACAAATTAGTGGCCTAATACTCTGTCATGAGCCCACTGCTTAATGGGATGATTCCAGATGGTGATCATTTCTCATTGTAGAAAGTTTTTTCATACTGATGTTGCTAAGAAAAACAAAAGCTTTTTTTAGAAGTTAAACAAAACTTTTAGTCAGATCCCTGAATACTGTGTTCCTTTCCAGCCAACTTAATATAGAATAGTATTCATTTTTTTGGTCTTTTTTACTAGTTTGAGCTTATGTGCTTTTACCAAAAAGAAGAATTGAAAAGTTTAAAGGAAAAGCAGCTAGTGCTTTATTGGCTGTATACATTTTATGTTTAGTTATCCAAGCCCTTGAACATCCTTGGCATTCACAAATGTTTCTTATTTAATAATGTCATGTTGCCAGAAGTCCAAATATTGCCATTCATAGAGATAATACAAGTGTGCTTCATTAATGAATGGTTCAGATTAAAAATGTTAGAATGCCTTTCGGATGAAAAACACTTTAAATTCAGCAGATCATTTTTTCCCTCAATGGGCAGAACCTCATTAACAGAGTAAAACTGGCAACAGAGTCATATTTCAAAGAAAATAATATCTTCGATAAATGCACGCTACCTATCTTCTCATCTTTAGAATAAATGGGTCTAGTTTTCATTTGTGAAAAAGGACAGTTTTCTTTCTTTTTTTATTTTTATTTA
>NW_006399776.1:14009104-14013838 GCF_000299155.1 Elephantulus edwardii
ATCTCTTCGCCATCCATCCTGATGCTACCGATTGGTCCAGTGGTGAGAATCTTTGTCTTCTTGACATTGAGCCTCAGTCCGTACTGAAGGCTGCACTCCTTGACCCTCTGCAGTAAGTAGCGTTAGGATTTGTGGACGATCTATCAACAATCTGCGTTATGCAGATGACGCAACCCTGCTCGCTGAAACTGAGGAATATTGAGAGAATGGAGTCAAATTTAGATTTAGATTTCTACTTCCTCACAGATGCATTTGAATTATAATGCTGACAAAAATATTGATTATACAATGAACTTTAAAAAAAATAATTCATTTATCTTAGAATAATTATAGCCAGAATGCTTATTTAGAAGCAAAGATCATGTGACTTTCTCACATACTTTGGACATGTTATCAGCAGGGTCTAGACCCTGAAGAAGGACAGTATGGTAATGTCAAGATGAATTTCCTAGCCATCAGCTTTGACTTTTGCCACATGGCTGGGTAAGCTATGTTTATGAAATTAAAGGTGTATACATTATTGATTGGATTGGTCTATCTTACCATCCCACTAGACTTAATTGAGCAAATTCAACTGAAAAACAAAGGGTGGGGGGATTTCCTTCCTAGCAGGAAGCAGAGAATGCAACATGTGTTCTTTAGGAGGCCAAGATTGATACACCACAGCAGCAACAGCAGAGAACCTGAGACCCAGGTGAAACAAAGCTGGCTGCTCCAGCGAACCAGAGCCAGGGACCTGTTCCCAAACTTGCTGGTATAGTAGCAGTGAAATCCCAGAGTTAGCAGGAAGAAGAGAGTTTTGCAACACTGACACTAAAGTCATGAGTCTGAAGGTCACAGGACCTGCAAGCATACTTGAGAAACTGCGGATTGAAGAATCGTCTCCTGATCCCAACCTCAATTGTAACCTTGGAAAACCCTGTTCGGTAGCTTTACAATGTTGTACAGGGTTCTGAAGAGTCAGAATCAATTCTTTGGCAGGGAGGAGTATTTGTGTTTTGGTCAAAACAATACAGAAAAGTTTTAGGAACATATCCACATGAGAATGGAAATGGATTTCTATTCTGAAATAGATCCAGAGCTCTGGTGGCCTAGTGGTAAGAAGATGTTCCATAATCCCAAAGGAACACGGTTTCCACAGGAGGATAGGCAGTCTCTTCCCATGCAATTTACTGCCTCAGAAAACCCACTGGAGAGGCAGTTATGAGTCAGTTCCAACCATAAGTAGTAACATATAACAACAACAATATACCCCATAGTCATGACTACGATTCTGTGTGTATGGATTAATGGATGCAGTAATGGATTAGTGGACCCAGTACAGTAGAACAGCAAGAGCCCTAGGAGGATTTGTTGATGTTAAAATTGGCAGAAGTAGATGTAGGAGCATAAGGACTTACCCGACTTCATAGGAATAAGTTGTGTATGGATGAGACTATTTTCGCTCGTGGAGTCGGTGAAGTGCCTGTGCCATCGCTAGTGTTTTTACAGAGATCATGATTAGACAGGTAGGAGGCCAGGAATAACAAGAAGCCCTAGTGTAGGATGGATTTATACATTGAAGCGCAGCAGAGAACATGAGGGTGGCACAGGATTGGGTAGACTTTTGTTCTGTTGTGTGTAGAGGTCACTACAAATCATAGCTGACTCAGTTACACCTAACAACAACAACAGCAATCTCCAGAATATTTAAATATACTCATTACTTGATGACTGAATGCCTTTATCTTAGATAACTTTTGATTGCAGAGAATATGTGATTGAACTTTGTGCATGCATATGTATAAATTGTAAGTCCACCTCTTGCTTTGAATATATGTCATACTAGAAGTCCATCCTGTCCCCAAGTGAATATATTCTTAATATTTGCACTGTTTTATTTTTAATGCATAAACTAGCTTTCATTCTGAATTAGGCCGAAATTCAAATTCCAAACAAGCACTATTTATAAGATCCAATGATATTTGAAAATTAGTTGTATGATAGCTTTCTGTAAATCTGGGGTAAATTTTTCATTATAACATCACTTGTTTTACATTTGGAAGAGATCCATATTTATTCCCATTCCAAAAAAAGGTCACCTGAACAATATCATTAATATTACATACTAGCAAAATCCTGCTGAAGATTGTCCAGAAATAACTGGAACAGTACATTGACAGAGAACTACCACATATACAGTCTAGGTTTGATGAGGTTATAACACTAGAGACATTATTGCCAATGTCATATGGACCTTGGTGGAAAGCAAAGTATACCAGAAGAATCTCTATCTGTGTTTCATTGACTATGCAAAGGCATTTGACAGTGTGGATCATGACATATTGCGGCTAACCTTGAGGAAAATGGGATCTCAGAACACTTGATTGTGCTTATGTGAAACCTATACTTGGACCAGGAGGCAGTCATCAGAACAGAGCAAGGACACACTGCATGTTCAAAATCAGAAAAGGTCCACGTCAGGGATGCATCCTGTCTCCAGACAGTTTCAGTCTATATACAGAACAGGTTATTTGGGAGTCTGGACTTTATGAAGTGGAATTTGGCACCAGGATTGCAGAAAGACTTACCAACAACCTGTGCTATGCAGATGATACAACCTTGCTTACTGAAACTGAGGAGGACCTGACGTATTTGCTGCAGAAGGTCAAGGACTGTAGACTTCATTATGAACTGAAGCTCAACATGAAGAAAACAAAGATTCTCACCACCGGGCCAATTGGCAGCATCATAATAGAGGAAGACTAGATTGAGATTGGTAACAGAACAGCTTCAGCTTTCTTGGGCCCACAGTTAACACTCTTGGTACCAGTAGCCAGAAAATCAAAAGATGAATTACATTTGGAAAGTCTGCTGTCACAGACCTCTCCAGAGTACTGAGGAGCAACAGTGCAAGTCTAGAGACTAAAGTGCACCTGATCCAGGCCATGGTCTTCACAATTACCTGCTATGCATCAGAGAGCTGAACAGTGACTAAATATGACAGAAGAAGAATTGATGCCTTTTAGTTGTGCTGGAGGAGTATTGCAATACCATGGACTGCTAAGAGAATAAACAGATCTGCCCTGAAGAGGATAAAATCAGACTGCTTCTTTGGAGGCTAGGATTTTGAAGCTCCATCTCACATATTTTGGGCATGTGGCCAAGAAGGATCAGTTCTTGCTTACAAAGGTAGAAGGGAGCACAGGAGAGGAAGAACCCAGATGAGATGGATTGATACTGTAACTGGAGTAATGAGGGTAGGTGTGTCAGAAACAGTGAGGTTGGATCAGGATAGAGCAGAATTCAGAGCTGTTGTACATAGGATTGCTATGAATCACAAGCAACTTGACGACACATACAACAACAGTGTTATTTTCAAGTTTGTGTTTCCTTTTCTTAATACAAGATCTGTCTCAAAAGCCAAAACTAAATTAGATGCTCTTGAGTTGTCGCAACCAAAATGAAAACCAAACTAGATGCTATTAAATTGAGTCTGATCATGGCGAACTTTTTGTGTTTCAGAGGAATATCGTGCATCCTAAGGATTTCCGTTTGTGACCTTTTAGAAGCAGATTTTTAGACTTTTTTTCTTATTTTTAGGCTCTTTTGGGGAGCCAAGTGACCGCCTTTGGGTTAGTAGCTGAACTCTTAACTCTTTGTGTCCTTCAAGAGTTTACTTTTTTAAATTATGGCCTAACCACGCTACTCCTTGGAGGCAAGGATTCTGAAGCTTCGTCTGACACACTTTGGACATGTTCTAAGGAGGGACCAGTTCTTTGAGAGGGACATCATGCTTGAAAAATGAAGGGACAGTGCAGGAGAGGAAGACCCTCGATGAGATGAATTGATTCAGTGACTGGGGTCATGGGAGTAGGTGTGCCAGAGACAATGAGATTGGCACAGGATAGAGCAGGGTTTAGGGCTGTTGTACACAGGGTCACTATGATGACTTAATGGTACATAACAGCAATAAATGTATAGTTAATTTTGTCTGCCTTTTTACCAGCACATAGAATGAGAGATGAAAATATATACGCACCTGAGTACTTTTGTTATTGTTGTTTGCCATCAAGTCAGAACTGACAAATTTTCCCTGAATGGAAGTCATATGTATACTGAAGGTAGTAGTATAAAGTTGTAAATATAATATCAACATTTAAACACTGCTATTTGGAAAGAGATATTTTTATAACTTGATTTTTCATTTTCTTTTTTAAAAATACCCATTTTAGCATATGCTCTATGAACTTTTTTTCTTTTACTTTCTGTCACAAGTATTCCATTATGTCCTATATGCTCTGAAATGTGACTTTTAAAAACTACTTGGATTTTTTTATAAAAGAATCCCAGAAATAACTGACTTTCCTTCCATATTAGCTATTAAAAATTTGTTTTGAGAGCCATAGATATTTATCTATAATCACCTCTTGGTCTGTTATTGTGTTGACATATTTACTCTTGCTGAGTCAATCCTTGATACAACACTCCTTTTGCATCTAGATAAATGTGGACATAGAAGTAATAATGAAACTATGTCAGTATCAGTTTGTAACTGTGTGGATGTGTCTGCTTTTGCCAGAGTCCTCTCTATTATGATTTGACAAGATAGGTTGGATGGTCACCTGAACCAACTTCTCAGCAATCTTGCAAGTTTGTTTTACATTGACAAAGATTGGAAGATAAAAGTGATATAAGCAAGAAGTAGACTTGTAATGTCCACTTTTCTATTCTAATAATTGGCTGTAAGAATCT
>NW_006399776.1:14014503-14029206 GCF_000299155.1 Elephantulus edwardii
TTCTACAACAGTGGCATCATGTAATATTTGTCCTTTTGTGACTGGGATATTTCACTCAGCATAATGTTCTCCAGAGTCAACCTAGAGTCCCTTATAATAAAATGAGGATGATAATGAACCTTCTCTGGAGCATTGTTGAGAACAGTAACTAATATAAATGGTTAATGGCATTATGCATTGCTGTTTTTAGTACTTAGTGATGCTTTTGCTGATTTTATTATCCCGAGTTGAATTTCGACATCCATCGTTGGTAGTGCTAATGGCCTACGCTGCATGGTTTCCACTTGTGTCTGAGAAGTCTTACAGTTTTGCAATGTGATGGGCTATTAAAAGTCTATGTTCTTTGTCTCTAAACTCTCTTACTAACATCATACTAGTAAAATTTTATCCCCCCTTTGTTCTTAACTATTTTGATCCTTTTGAGGATTGGCATATTGTTAAAATAAGAACTTACAAAATTTCTCCAAGTGATGATTTTCCAGTAAATCATTTGGAAGCAGGAGTGCCATTTACTTTTTAAAAAACATATCTCTGGAAACTCTATGAATTTTGATAAATGTCAATAGTTGTAGAATGGCTTTAGACCTTATGTTCAAAAGGTCACTATGAGTCATGACAAAAATCGACAACAACAACACAATCATCAATCATCTTTCTTTCTCTTAGAATTTGAAGTTCATTGTTTGAAAAAATTGACAATAATTCATCTTCTCTTCAAATGATTTTTGATTATATAAAAATGGCTTTAATTTTCTCCTTATGTGGACATGATCAGCTTTTATAAAGCTAGTGGTCTTTATTATATTCCTATAGTGGTTAATACTGTGGATATAAGAAAGAGCATAGGTGTGCTTGACAGCCACACTTCAGTTTAAGGCTGATGATTCTATTTAGCACCTATGTCAATGTGAGTGAAGTTCATCTTTGTTGAGGGAGCTCTGTCGGGATGGTCCATAAGGAGCTATGCTGCTACCTCAGTTGTGCTGCTGACTCAAAGGCCATACTGCTCTGGTGATTCGAATACACCGGTGGCTCCACTGGAGGAAGGTGGTTAATCTCCCATGCAGTTTACAGCTGTAGGAACCCAATGGAGGTTCAGCCTTGCGTTTATGCCAACTCCACCTCAAGGAGTGAATGAAAGTGAATCTTTACTCACGTGTAAAAATCAGGTTGGCAGTATTTTGAGTTTTAAAATAATTAACCGAAATACATAAAGTGCATAACTTGACGTATATAAATCTTGACATTTTAGTAGTACTTTTAATATTGTTACTTTTTCCTTCAGTTTTGGTCAAAATGTTCTTTGTGCAGAACTATTACTCTATCCTGATTGTGTCTCCTGTCATTATGAACACTTTTCCCCAGTTTCTAGTTCTAGCCTTCATTGAATTCTTTTCCCTCATCTTCTATGCTCATATACTTTATGATCTTATTCTTGTCTTAGATCCTGTGTCTTTGGTATCTTGTTTACTCTCCCTGCTTGAGGTTTCCTGTATACTCACAATCCCACTGCTTACTTGCTTTCTATCTTCTTTCTTTAATTGGGGTGTGTGTGTGTGTACAGTCAAATCAAATCTGACTGGTACAGGAGGAGATTGCTCCTCTTTCTCCAGCAGAGCATCTGGTGGATTCGAAACTCATACCTTGGAATTACAGTGCAGCTTCTTGCCACTGGGCCACCTGAGCTCCCTGCTTTCTACCTTCCTAAGCACTAAAATTGTATTCAAAGTACCTAATAGTCTTAAGTGATTTGAAAATCTGGTAAAGCTGCTGAACACAGTATATAAACCAAAATAAAAATTGTTTTCTTTTAAAGTAGCTATTTCAAGCTAAAAGTCAATAAAACTAAAATTTGGGTCTCACTCTTTATGTAATTTTTTTGTTTCTGTTCACTTGACCCTAAGTTCTATTATTTCATCTCTAAATTATTACTTTAATTTGATCTCTTATTCTTCAGTTCTTTCAGACTAGACTCCTCTTCTTTGTGATCAGTCTTTGATCAGTCTTTCACATTGTTACCAGGTTAATCTTTTATATATAAATGCGTGAAAAATATCTCATATATTAAAATTCTTAGAGACCCAAGAAAAATGAGCACCTGTGTCCACAAAAGCATTATATAGGAAAGTTTATAGCAAATTTATTTCCAAGAATCCCAAACTGGAAATCACCATAATATCTTTTAACAGATAAATGAATAAACATGGTGGTGATGGTGGTGGTGGTGGTGGTGGGGTGGTGCTGATGGTTGTGTGCCATCAAGTCACAACCCACCCACAGCTGGCCCTCCAGTGGGTTTTCAGAGGCAATAAATTACGCATGAGGAGGTTGCCCACCTTTTTCCCTAGGAGCAAATGGTCCATTCCAACCACATGTCTTTGAGATGGCAATGCATCTTCTTACCACTCAGCTACCAGAGCTTGATGGGTGGATAAGCTAGAAACAAAAAGATGCATACCATATGATGCCATTTATCTAAAATTCTAGAAAATACACAGTGATGTACAAGGGCAAAAAGCAGAGTAGTAATTGTCTGAAGTGAGAAGATTGACTAAAAATGGGGGGAAAGAATCTCTCAGGAGTTATTAATATGATTTATATCTTGATTTTGGTGACTGTTTTACTGGTATATAAATTGTTAGAACTCCTAAAATGTGAAATTTAAGCGGATTGAATTTATTGTGCATTAATTATACCACAATAGATGTGAGTCTTTTGAAAAAATAAATAAAAATCCCACAGAGAGGCCTTTGGAATACTGGCCATATTTTAAACATTCTGGTTAGCATTTGTCTTTCCAGTTTATTGTGCTTCCACTTCTTGATGTGCACTTTCACCTCCAGCTGTTTCACACAGCTGGCCTTCCCTTAGTAGATCAAGAACTTTATTTTGTTGCTTCCTGTTAACTTCTTCAGCCTGAATGACTTCTTCCCCGCCCACTTTTATTTCTCAACAAAGGAAAATCAAATATGCCTTTCCAGGTAAGGTTCCTAAGTCAACTACTCTATAAAACATTCCCCAGCTTTTTATTTTCTTGTTCCATTCCTTATTTCTTCATTTTAGTGCCTGAATTTCCCAGGTGCAGGGACATTATTATTATTATTAATAAAATTTGTACATATTGTGGACAAGTAGGATGTTTGGGATCATAGGTTCTAATATAAGTACGATTTGTTTGCTTATGCTGCCTCATTGTGATGTCTTTTAGCTGTTATTTCTTGTTTCTCAGCTGACTGTTGCTATAATTTTGCCATTTTTAATTAATTTGCTGACTTTTTTTGCCACAAAATTAAATGTTTCGTAGTCTGAACCCCGCTTCCTTTTTTCTACAGGGCACATGCACTATGTGATAGACTTTTATGTTTTAATAGTCTATATTTATTTCTTCCAGTAAATACTTTGTTCAGAATGATTGAAGATTTAACATTAAGTCTTACTTCTAGGAACTATGATAGACATAGCCTGTAGAAGTTGTTCTGCTAACCCAAAGGTTCCATCACCTGGAAGTTTGACTGTACCCACTGCTTCATGGTAGAAAGGTGGGCAGTCTTTTCTGTGTGATTTAAAGTCTCCAAAATCCCACTGAAAGGTCAGTGATTGGGTCAGTTCCAACTAATCAGCAGTGGTGTTGGTGGTGGTGTTATTAGGTGTTGCAGAGTCACGTACTACTCATACTGACCCTGTGAACAACAGATCTGAACCTTGACCTATGTGTACTATCCTCATCATCTCTGACACACCTGAGCCCTTTGCTCCAGTTACTGTGTCACTCCATCTCATTGAAGTTCTTCCTCTTTTTCCACTGAAGCTCCACCTTTCCAGGCATGATGTCCCTTTCCAAACAATAGCCCCTCCTAACAATATGCCCAGAGTATGTGAGACAAAGCTTCACTATCCTTGCCTCCAGAGAACACTCAACGCTGCACCTTTTTTCAGGTGTATCTGTTTATTCCTTTGGCAGTCCATGGGATAATCAATACTCTTTTCCAGAACAAATATCCCTGAATTATTCAGGAGTTTTTATGTTGGAGAAGTTGGTGGTAACTAGAATTGAGAGCAATAATGCCCAGGAGTCTAAAGCTGAGAAATGACGTGCTTTGTCTCCCAAGTACAAGAATGCAATCTTTATCTAGTAAGAGTAGCAGGAGTGGCATCCACTTCCTAACCAACATGCCTCTGGAAACTCTATGAACTTTGATAAATGACAATAATTATAGAAAGGCTTCAGGCCTTTTGTTCATTTAGTCACTATGAGTCGTGCTCAACTCGACAGCAATCAACAACAGTAGTAATAGTTTCAGTCAGTAATGTTGTTATGTATGGTCAGGTTTGACCCAACTCATTGTTGACCCTCAGCAGATTTTCTGAAGTATAAATCTGACATGGAAAGTTTGCCCATCTTTCTCCTGTCATTAGTCAGTAGTAATAATAATAATAAAATAGTATTGTAAATAATTACTGAAGTGTTGTTGTGGTAGTGATAGTGTTGTAGTTACTGAAGTTGTAGTGATAATAAGATGAAAGAAATAATGTATTTACTAAATGTTTCAAAGTGCTGAAAACTTTACCTGGGTTTTTTACTGATCCCTTATAATTACTATAAAAACAGGAATAATTATTATCTGTACAAATGGAGAAGCAGTGAAGAAATCACTAACATTTTAAGAATTTGAGAAATTAGGAGGTGGTGGTAGGACTAGATTTCTGATGAGTAATTGTAGCCATGATTATTGGGCAAATAAATGTAATAATTAATGTACAGGCCTATTGCTGAAGAAAGTCAGAATGCTACTGGTTCTAACATTATATTATTGTTGTTGTTGTAATTATGTGCTGTCGAGTTGCCTGTGACTCACGGGACCGCTGTGTACAACAGCCCTAAATCCTGCTCTATCCTATGCAAATCTTACTGTCTCTGACACACCTATCCCCATTACCCCAGTCACTGAGTCAGTCCATCTCATCAAGGGTCTTCCTCTCCTGCTCTGTCCCTCCACTCTTCAAGCATGATATCCCTCTCCAAGGATTGGTCCCTCCTTGGGATATGTCCAAATGAAGATGTCAGATGAAGCTTCAGAATCCTTGCCTCCAACGAGTAGCCTGGTTTAACCCCCTCCAGGACAAACCTGTTTGTTCTCTTAGGAGTCCAATAGAACTGATAATTTAGATAGTATGAAATAGAAATTAAAGACTTGGAAGAAAGAATTTCAGAAAGTGCATGTAGACTACAAGAATCAAACTGTCTTCTGAGGGTTATGGTGAGCATTAAATAAACGTATTACACATTGTTGTTGTTAAGTGCCCTCGAGTCATAGGAGACTCATAGCGACCCTATGAACGAAAGTCCTCAACACTTGCGTGCCTTGCATCCTTTCTCCAGGTTCATAGGGTTTCCAGAGGCAAGCTATTTACGGAAGTGGATGCCACTCCTGCTTCCAAGCTTGTTGTAATCAGTTACCATAACCATAAGTTACCTCGGTATGGCAAGTGCACGCACCAGGGCTATATGACACAATAATGTTTGACCAAAAACAAAAACAGGCCTGAAGGCCACAGAGTAGAGTCACCCACATTAGCACATATTAAATAGATAATAAATGTGAATTATTATTTTAACAGTTATTAAACTTAATTTAGGATTGAAAACATCAGTTACTCTAGTTTTTGTTTTCATATAGAGAAAGACACTTATACACACTTTCTATTTCCTTATATTAGAACATTAGATACAAACTATATGGTCTAAGAATGTTGTTGTTGTGTGACTGTTGAGTCGGACTAACCCAGAGCTAACCCTCTCGTGTGTTTTCAGAGATAGTTAATAGCGGGGAGGAGATTGTCCATCTTTCTCCCGCAGAGCAGCTGGTGACCTTGAACCACCTGCCTTTGGGATCACAGCATAGTTTCTTTCCACTGAGCCACTAGAAAATTTTGTTCTTTTCAGAAATTTGTTCATGTATCATTTATATTTATGTTTTCATTAAAGAATGGCAATGGATCTTGACTTTTTTCCTAATGAGTATAGTGACTTTTACTAAAAGAAAATGAGTAGGAAGGTTAGAGAAAGGTTATAAGCAAAAGTTCTCACACATTTCTTAAACAGGAAAGTAAAAGAAATAGCTCTTTTCCTGGAACCTTATCTGATAGACAGAATAATTTTATTTTGGGGACCTTTGAGCAGATATTTTTCTATCGTTTTGGAGAGATAAAGTTAAATTAGCTTTATCTCCAAAGACATGAATGATTCCTGCTGTACATTTTTGCTTATTTATTACTGCATCCTTTTATGGCACACAGATTTACTTCAGAATTTCTTGAAGCATTAGTTTTATTTGGTGTGACACTATTATTTCTCCATTGTGGGCACCATAAAAGTGGGGAGAAGTTTCATATTCAGAAAAAACAGGCTTTTAATAATAAAATAATTGCTTTACAACAGTCTTCTATATTTCCATATCCTGGGATAGATTTCTTTTACCCTAATTTGAAGAATTCCTGTTCAGCTTGTTATCAATAATCTCCCCTACAGTCACTTTCTTCATATCTATTTCCTAGATAATGGCTCCCTTCATTTATATCTGCATTGCCTGTTAGCTTGCCTGCCTAAGTATATTATCTTATGCTTTTTTACATTAAATCTCATCTTAGACCTGTCCTTCCAGATCCCCAAGTTGTCCATATCCATCCATGTACTTGACTGATACTGGGTTGTTATGCTTTTTTGTTTGGTTGGTTTAGGTGGGTTTGTTGTTTTGGTTTTTTTAATTTGTCATAGCTTTTTATCAATTATATCCATGATTATACCTTAATTTACATTCTCCTCCTAGCCACTAGTGGGTATGCCGGATAAAGCAGTCCATTTAGGACTCTGTTGGGTGTTCTTATTTGCAAGTGTGTTGATAAAAAATTATCCCTCCCTCTTTCTATCCCTTCCTCCCTCATTTCCTGTTGTAGTATTCTGTATCTGTGCTGCTATATTGTTTTCCAGGGAATGTCTCTACCATCTCATTTTCTTTTCCCACTAATAGTCAAGTAAAAATAATCATATGTACTCACTCATTCATTATTATTGAGTCTATACTAACTTGTAGCATCCCTTCATTGGCTCTCCAAGTCTATAAATCATAAGGAGAGGAGATTTTCCATTTTCCTACTGCAAAGCAAATGGATTTTAAAGAGTAATTAGTAAGTTGTAAAATATGTTCTTAAATAAAAATTTCACAAAAATTTCTTCAATAAGTGTATACAGTTTAATAGGGCAGCAAGAAGTAAATGTTGGCGAGGATGTGGAGAAGTGGGAACTCTCATACACTGTTGGTGGGATTGTAAAATGTTTCAACCACTGTGGAAGACAGTTTGGTGTCTCTTAAAATAATTGAACATAGAAACTCCGGGTGACACTATTCCACTACTAAGAAAATACACCAAGGTAATTAGAACTGAGACACAAAGGGGTATTTGCACACCAATGTTCATAGCAACATTATTTACCATTGCAAACACATGGAAACAGCCCAAATGTCCAACCACAACTGAATGGATTGAGAAATTGTGGTACATTCACACAGTGGAATACTGTGCAGCACTCAGGAGCAATGATTTTGAGAAATACCATGTAATATGGGAGAGGCTGGAGAGCATTATCCTGAGTCAGCTAATACAGTCTCGTAAGGATAAATACTTCATAAGACCATTATTTTAAAAATGTAAGGATAACTAATGAAACATGTATATGAACCCAAAGGAGTAGAGTTTGGAGTGGAAGGGTGAGAATAGGTAGAGGTGAAATCCCAGGGTTGCACAGTGTGGTGGATGGAGGAAGTGGTGAAAGTAAATAGGAAGGATCTGAGTGAATAGACAAGGTAATGATGTGCAAGGTCCAATGGTGTTAATTTTACACATAATACGTGAGAATGATTGTATGAAACACAGTGTGAATGAAGACTAGTGTGAAACACTATGTATACAAACTTTGTAAAAAACCAATTAAAAAAGTATTAATGTGAAAACATTGTGGGTGCACTGCTCAAGCCCATGGAAATTACACTCTGTTTAAGATTTTAAGTAACAAGAATAATGAATAATTATTTTCCTCAAAGCTATAATGATAAGGGATACTTTTCCCGCCTTAAATATGATTATATTTTAAGTACATTACTTAAGAATTATTTCCTAGTTGAGAAACAGTTCATTTATAATTTTCAGAGCATTATATAAAACTATATGTCTATTTTTTAATTTTTTTTCTTTTATTTTCAGGAAAAAGAAGAAGTAGAGGGCATATCAGTAGGTGCCATACTTTCTGACTATCAGCGTGATCGAGTGGAAAATGTGTAAGAGAAATAATATGTTCTGTGCTTTAAACGCCCCTCAACTAGATATGTTGACATAGTGACTACAACAGTAGACTTGAGCATGATTCAGATTGTTGGGATGGTGCAGTATAAGGCAAGATTACACTGTTGGTCATTGGGTTATTATGCCTTGTAGTCTACTGAATGTCACCTACCAACAACATTTTTAAAAGGATATTCATTAAGAAGCTAACTTGTTAAAGGTGACTTTCTAAGACCATTTTTTAAAGTTTTATTTTTGTCATTTGTGTGTGTGTGTGTGTGTGTGTGTGTACTGTAAAATCAGATCTGACTGGTACAGGAGGAGATTGTCCCTTCTCCAGCAGAGTATCTGGTGGATTTGAACCGCTGTCCTCTGAGATTGCAGTGCAGCTTCTTGCCACTAGGCCACCAGAGCTCACCCTAAGACCATTTTAAGAAATCAGAAATCATGATCCATTGTGATAAAAAGTATATACCTCAAGCACAGTATTTTAGCTTTGTTTGAAACTATTACAAAGTGAATTAAGGATAGTGTGAAACTCAGTGTTTATGAACTTTGTAAGTAAACTAATATAAAATAAAAATTTATTTTTTGTTCATAAAAAGGTATATGAATTAAGAATGTGCTGAATGAGTACATGTGTAAATTCTGAATTCTGTTTCCTAGACAAATTGCAGAGAAATTTAAACTCAGGGCTAAAATCATCTGATGACTATTTCATAGCCAGGAGTAATTTTGTCCCAGTCCTACAAAGTGAAAAAGTGAAGAGTAGTCTCTTTTTTAGCCATTTTCCTGGCTAGTAAAGGTTATTTTTCAAAATAAATATACACTTTCAGATATTTTTATTCTACGTCTTTATTAACTTTAGAGAAATAATGCATCTTTTTATTTTTCATGAAGTAGATCAACATGGTAGAACAAAATGATAAAGAACAGAAAACATTTCAATATATTACTAATGATTTTATTCCAGTATACAACTTGAAATTCCTATAACAGTATAGAATTTTACAGTTTCATGAAGCTTTCTATTATGAGTTTTATAGAATAAGAGATGAGGAAGGAAAGATATTTTAGCATTTATATTTTTCAAAATTAAATGTATAGTTGAAGAGAATTTATTTACCTAAATTACAAATTTTGTATTACACATGCCTCATGGAACCAAATGTATATATTTACTTAAATAACAAAAGCCTTACAGTGTCTTTTTCTGACTTTGGAGTATGCATGAAAGTTTCTTAACTTACTCATATATAAAATTAAATTATTTATAATAAAAAAAATTAATATTTTAAAGTAAAAAATATCTTAAATATTTTCTAATTTGATTCAGGATATTTTTTTATAATCTACTTTAATTCCTCATCATTTGTTATAAAACTTAAGAGAAAAGGAAAGCTCCAGTATTTTCAAGGGAAATAGAAACATATTTTAAGGGATCTTTCTTTTATTCAAAGAATTCAAGTATTTCATCAAAATATTAATTTGATTGAAATAGTTCTAGATAGTTATTCAACTTTCAAGGAATTTTTTATATAATGATTCCACCTTCATCCACCTTTTTCAATAGCGTCAGCACTGATAGAATATTTAGGGTAAGTCTGCAAATACCACAATAGTAAATTCACTGACCTATTCTAAAATCCTAAGGACAGATAGTAACTATTTAATGCTGGCTTAGAAAAACACCACTTGGATTAATCTATTTTTCATTTTTAAGTAATCATTTGGACAAATAACACCTATCGGAAAAAATATCCTGTAGACTCTGAGATTACTCTTGAGCATAACTTGACCTGTGAAAGAAATTATTTTTTACTTGTTAAATAAATTATTCTTTTTCATTTAAAGAATATGGTACTGATAGGAGGATGTGTTTATATAAGGCCCGAGCCAATCCAAATGTGTCATAGTGACTTATCTTCAGATTTCTAATGCTGTACATCTTTATTAGAGGAAATAGCTCATGGGGCAGCTACTGGATTCATATTGCTGATCTTTTGGTTAGCAATGCAACACGTATGAACTTATGGACTAGTTTATATTGTTGACAAAGAAGTAGATAACATTGAGAAGAATGGGGATTCACAAAACACTTACTTGTTTTTATGCATAACCTTTACCTAAACCAAGAAGCACTTACCTAAACAGAATGAGAGAACACTTACATGATTTTAAATTGGAAAGGTGTGCATCAGATTTTATCTTATACATAGTGAATGTGTATACTGAGCAAAGAATAATGTGGTATAGGGTTGGAAGAAAATTCTTTAACAACCTGAATTATTCAGATGACACAACCTAGCTTCCAAAAGTGAAGAAGATTTGAAGTATTTACTGAAGAAGAACAAAGACCACAGCATTCCATATGGATTACATCTCAGCATCAAGAAAACAAAATCCTTACTACTGGTTCATTAAGCAGGATCGTGATAGGTGGAGAAAAGATTGAAGTTGTCTAGGATTTTATTTTACTTAGATCTGCAATCAACACCCATGCCAATGTTATGTTGTTATGTGCCTTCGAGTCGTTTGCGACTCATAGCGACTCTGTGCACAACAGCCGTAAACCCTGCTCTATCCTGCGCCAACCGCACTGCCTCTGACACACCCATCCCGATGACCCCAGTCACCGAATCAATCCATCTCATAGAGGGTCTTCCCCTCCTGCGCTGTCCCTCCACCCTCCCAAGCATGATGTCCCTCTCCAAGGACCCGTCCCTCCTGGCAACCCATGCCAATAGCAGGCAAGAAATCAAAGGATATGTTACCTTGGGAAAATCTGCTGCCAAGGAACTGTCCAAAATGTTAAGGAGCAACCATGTATGTTTAATGACTAAGGTGCGCCTCATCCAAGCCATGGTCTTTTAATTTGTTTCCTGTGCATCTAAAAGCTGTATAGTGATTATAAACTTCATTAAAGAAAAGCTTGGAAGAACTCTGAAAGTTCTACAAAATAAACAGTCTTCTAAGCATCCTGAAAACTATACAACCAGGAGAGGATAAAACAGATGAATGGGACCTTCTAAGAATCAAATCCCTATGCACATCCAAAAACTTCTTCAACAAGGTGAAAAGGGCAGATATAGACAGGGAAAAAGTAAGTAATGCCATGTCATATAAGGGACTTATATCTAGAATTTTTAAATATTTGAGCAACACAAGAAGGTAAAGGTAAATAACTCAATTGAAAAATAGACACAGGATATGAACAGACACGTCAGCAAAGAAGACATTCAGATTGCTAGCAAACACACGAAGAAATGTTCAAAATATCTAGCTCTAAAGAGAGATGCCAATCAAAACAAGTATGAGTCATCATCTCACCCCAGTCACAATAGCAAAATTTAACAGAACACCAAACATCAAATGCTGGTGAGGTTGTGGAGAAACTGGAACCCTTATTCACTGTTGGTGGAAGTGTAAAATGGTTCAGCCACTGTGGAAGGCAGTATGGTGCTTTCTCAAAAAGTTGCAAATAGAAATACCATTTGACCCAGCAATTGCACTACTGGGAATATACCTCAAAGAAACCATAACTACCCCCAAGCAGATAGATGCACACCCATGTTTATTGTGGTTTTGTTCACAGTAGCATAGTGTTGGAAACAACCCAAGTGCCCATCAACAAACAAATGGATAGAGAAACTCTGGTATATTCACACAATGGAATACTTTGTTGCATTAAAAAACAAGGAACTCATGAAATAGTACACAACATGGGTGACCCTGGTAGACATTATGCTGAGTGAAATATCTCAGTCACAGAAGGACAACTATTGCATAGTGACGCTGTTGTAAAATGGGACTGACATCAAGGTAGAGTGGAGACTGAGATAGTGGGGATAAATAATGTATACTGCATTGAAACAGATGAGTGAGAGAACTGTTAAAAAGGATATATGATTAGGTATTATTGTCATGACAGGAGTCCAGAACAAAGGCTGCATAGGAGAGTGGACTTGGGAGGAGAGACTGTGTAACAATGAAAGAATTTTTCTTTTACTTTTCAAAGGGAAGAGTGAAGTGGGGGAAAGGGATGGGCAGGGAGAAAAGTACAACAATAAATGAATGGAAATCCAAAGTCTCTGTAAACTTTCATTAAAATTAATAAAAAAATAAAAGCTGTATAATGAGTAAGGATGAGAGAGAATAATGATATTTTTTGAGTGTGGTATTGGAGAAGTGTACTTAATATTCCATGAACTGCCAAAAGAATGAACAAGTCTATATTGGAAAAGGTACAAATGTGGTGCCCCTTAGAGGCAAGGATGATGAAACTTCATCTCACTTCCCATGGGCATGTTTCCAGGAGGGACTCAGTCTTGGAAAAAGACATTAAGCTTAAAAAGATGAAGGATCAGAGAAAGAGAGGAACACTCTCAACAAATTGACAGTAACAATGAGTCATGCGTATCAGAGATGGTAAGAATGGGGCAAGGTTCAGACCTACTGTTCATAGCATTGTTATAATTTGTAGCTGACTCAATAGCAACAACAAGAAGTCATTTTAAAGCTTATGTATGATTCAAAAATATATTTTTATTGTATTTTGAAAAATACAGGCTATTAAAAGCAAATGAAGGGGGAACAGAATAAATTGTAGTTATGTGTAGAGAAGTACAGTGGCCTCACAGTTTAGGGTATGTAAGAACCTTTAGAAAATGAATTGGAAAACCTTTCCTTATCTTGTGCCTACTTCCATAAGAGTACAGCTAATATATACACATAGGAAACCTGCATATCTTTTAATCTGTACATGAGAGTCTTTATGGATTATATTTCAAGATCAAGAAAATAATTGAAATTGTCAACAATTTCATCTCATTGGATCCATAATCAACACCTTTGGTACCAGCATTCAAGAAATCTGAAAACATGTCACCTTGGAAAAATCTCCTGTCAAGGACCTCTTCAAAGTACTAAGGAGCAATAATGTCAGCTTAAAGACCAAGGTGCGCCTGATATAAGCCATTGTCTTTTCAGTTACTTGTTATGTATCTGAAAGTTAGAAGTGAATGATAGCAGAAGAATCAATGCCTTTGGGTTGTGGTGTTTGAGTAAAATACTGAATATTCCATGGACTGCCAAGAAAGGACTTTGTCTTGGAAAAAATGCAACAAGGGTGCTCCTAAGAGGTAATGATGATGAAACTTTTTCTCATCTTGTTGTTAGAAGGAGGTGGGCTTTGGAAAAAGACATCGTGCTAGGAAATGTGGAGTGTCAGGGGAAGCCTTTCAATAAGATGGACTGAAAGAGTGACTGTAATGACAGGCTCAAGTGTGTTAGAAATAATGAGCATGGCAATAGGATAGGATAGGGTTGAGATCTGTGTTCATAGGATTGCTGTAGGTTTTAGTTAATAGCACCTAACAACAACATGCATGAGATATAATTTTATTCTTAGAAAGTTTTAAAGTTTTAAAATTTCAATAAATTTTAGGTTACTTTCTCTGAAAAGGGAGTTCTCACTGAGTAATTTGTCAGGAGTTGCACTGCTGATTCAAAGGCAGCGCCTCTGGTGGTTCAAATTCATCAGAGGCTCAATGGGATAAAGATGAGCAATCCTCTTCTGTGTTATCTATGGCCTCCCAAAAGTCTGCAAGAATGTCAGATGACTAACTGGATGACAATGAGTTTGAGTCTGCGTATCTGAAATTTATCTTTTATGGATTTGTATTTTTTAGTATGTTCATAAAGTATGATTTAATGTATAACCAAACTAGAGTCAGTGGTGATGTCTATTTTTGAAAGTTATAAAGCCAAATCAAGATATGTTCTCTTATAGCCACATGGTAAAAGAGGCCATGCTATAGCCATGAATAGAGGCAAGATTTATCTCAAAGTTCAGTCTGAATTTGAGATTCCCAATTTTTTTATAATAAAGACCACATCTACAATAATTTTCCCCTTAAAAATTTTAGAAAACTTGTTACTGGGGTCAGTCTGTATACTTCAAATTTTGCTTTGTTGTTGTTCTTTTGTGCCATTGAGTCTATCTACTGACTCATAGCAATCCTATGCACAGTAGCTCTGAACCCTGCTCTACAAACTTACCCTCATTACCCCAGTTACTGTGTCAGTCCATCTCATCCAGGATCTTTCTCTCTATGCTCTTCCTTCACCCTTCCAAGAATGATGTCTTTCTCCAAGGACTGGTCCCTCGTGGCTACGTGCCCAAAGTATGTGACATGGAGCTTCAAAATCCTTGCCTCCAAGGAGCAGCTTGGTTTCACCCTCTAGAGGACAGACCTGTTTGTTTCCTTGGAGGTCCATATGTTCAGTACTCTTCTCCAGGACCACAGCTCAAAGACATCAATTCTTCTTCTGTCATCTTTCATCGTTGTCCAGGTCTGTGATGTA
>NW_006399776.1:14029981-14031104 GCF_000299155.1 Elephantulus edwardii
AAGCTCAATATCAAGGAAATAGATATTCTCATAACTGGGCCATTTGACAGCATCATGCTAGATGGAGAAGAGATTGAAATTTTTAACAGTTTCAGCATACTTGGCTCTACAGTCAACACTTTTGGTACCAGCAACCAGGAAATTAAAAGATTAATTGCATTAGGAAAATCTGCTGTCAGAGACCTCACCAGAGTGCTGAGGAACAATGACATCAAACTAGAGGCTCAGGTGCACCTGATCTAGTCCAAGGTCTTCACAATTACTAGTTATGCATCAGAGAGCTGGACAAAGAGTAAGGATGATAGAATTGATGCCTTTGAGATGTGGTGATGGAGAAGAGTATTGAACAAACCAAGAGAACAAATAGGTCTGTCCTGGAGAGAGTGAAACCAAGATGCTCTTTGGAGGCAAGGCTTTTGAATCTCCATCCTACATACATTGGGCATGCTGCCAGAAAGGTCAAGTCCTTTTAGAAGAACACCATGGTTAGAAGGGTGGAGCGACAGCACAAAAGAGGAAAACCCTGAATGAGGTAGATTAACTCAGTGACTGGGGTGATTGGAGTAGGTGTGTCAGAAACAATGAAATGGGCTGAAGATAAGGCATCATTAAACATAATATCAAGAAAATGAAAACTACCCAGTTGCCTATCAGCAAACAAATGGAAAGAGAATCTGGTATTGTCATACAATGGAATACTAGACAGCACTGAAAAACATTATGAACTATTTATAAAATATGACACATCATTGGACAATCTGTAGAGCATTACTGAGTGAAATAACTCAGTCACAAAATGAGATATACTGCATAAAACCACTATTGTCAGGAGGATAACTATGCAAGATGTGGGTAAATGTCCAAAGAGGAAGGGGAGAGAAGGGACAGAAAAAGAGGGAGGACAAAATCACTAGGATAACAGAGATTAATGGGTGGATGGGGATTGAACAAGTAGGAAAGAAGCAGTGGATATTTGAACAGATGGGCAATCATAGGCACAAATCAATAATAATTATACCAAGCACAATGTATATGAATGATTATATAACATACAATGTATATTAATGATTTTATAAATGTGGTTTATATGAAAGATTATATGCAGACCAATAAAAAAATATTA
>NW_006399776.1:14040439-14043033 GCF_000299155.1 Elephantulus edwardii
GGAGTGAGATACCTCCTACCATTCTTCTATTCTTAAGGAGTGCTTTGCTTATTCGGGGCTTCTTTCCATTCCAAACGAAACTGGAGATTGCCTTTTCCATCTCGTTCAAGAATGGGATTGGTATTTGGTTTTGGGATTGCAGTAAATGTGTAAATTGCCTTTGGTAGTATTGCCATTTTCACAACATTGGGTCTTCCTATCCATGAGCAAAGGCTACTGTTGCTTTTTGTAAGCAAGAGTGGAACTTTTGGACCTGGGGAGATGGTTCGCTGGAATATGTCACAGAAATTATGTGACTATCTGATATGAAATGGAGAAGTTTCATGAAGGATCTAGCTAGCCTCTGTAAGTGCTGAGAACTGCATGCTCTGTTGAGGAATTACACCTAATAACCTGGCTCAGAAGATGCCCAGAGTTGACATTATTACTAAAGTCTATTACTAGATAGACTTTCTGATTGTGTAATTCAAAGTCAACAATATATTTTTTTGTTACTTAAGAATTACTTTTTTAGATTCACAATTTTAAACTATAAAGGTAATTTATCCTTTGCAAAACTGAATTATTTCCTCCTTTTTCTTTTTTTTCTTTCTTGCTGTTGTTATAACAGGTATTTTCAATAATGTAGAGCATTTTGAATGAAGTGGATACAAATTTGACTAACAAATTTTCATACAGTTTTTATTGTTGTTGTTATTAGGTGCCATAGAGTGAAGTACAACTCATAGCAACCTTGTGAACAAAAGATCTGAACCCTTTTCTATATTGTGCCATCCTCACACTCTTGACACACAGGAACCCAGTGCAGCAGTTACCACATCAATCTACCTGGTTGAGGGTCTTCCTCTCCATCACTGACCCTCCACTCTTCCCAGCCTAATGTCCTTCTCTAAGGAAAAGCCCCTCCTAGCAACATTCCCAAAGTATGTGAGGTGAAACCTCACCCTTCTTGCCTCCAAAGAGCCCTCTGGCTGCACCCTCTCCAAGACATATCTGTTTGTTCTTTTGGCAGACCATGAGGTAGTTAGGGTTCTTTTCTACCACCACAGTTCAAACACAATCAATTCTTCTTCTCTCATTCTTATTTATTGTCCAGCTCTCAGATGCCTAGCAAGTGGTTGGAAAGGCGATGGCCTAAATCAGATGCACCTTAGCCTGCAAACTGACATCATACAATTAGTACACAATTCATACAATTGGTGGGGCACATATGTCCCAAGGGAAACTCTAGCACTAAGATTGGTGAAATGAGACCTATAATTTTTAGATTTGCATAGGTGTTTATGTGTATCGGGAGCTCTGGTGGTTATGGTAAGGGATTGTGCTCCCAATACAAAGGTATATGGGTTGGATACACCAGTTGCTCCATGGGAAAAAGATGGGCAATCTGCCTGTGTGATTTACTGCCTTTGAAAATCTGGTCAAGGGTGAGCTATGAGTCAGTTCTGACTTATGGTACACAAGAACATATGTTGTTGTTGTTGTTGTTAGGTGCTGTCAAGTCAAGTACGACTCATAGTGACCCTAAGAACAACCAACCTGAACCCTGCTTTATCCCGTGCCAGACCCCATCATCTCTGAAACACTTAGGTGCATTGTTAACGTCACTATGTTAATAATCTCATAGGGTCCTTCCTTTCTTCACTGATCCCTCCATCTTTCTAAGCATGATGTCCCTATTTAGTGACTAGCCTCAACTACAATACACACTAAAATAGAGTAAAAAGTTTCCATTAAACCACAGAGGTAGAAAAAATAAGTAGGCAATTTAATATGTCATCGGTCACCAAAAAGTTAACCCAAGAGAAAAGAAGAAAAGGTAAAAAACACTTAAGTTCTTTACTACTGGTAGTAGCCTTACCAGACAAAGGACCCTTTAAAAAAAATGGAATAAAAGCATTAAGGTGAGTTTTATGCATCCTAATTACTTCTTGAAAGATATATTTGCTTTCAAATTATCTTAAGTAAGACTATTGATCATTAGAAATATGCAAGTAGTTGAAGATCAAGGTCTGGTGACTACTTGCTGAGAATATTATGTTAAAGAGTTAAGAGTGCTTTATGGGAAAAATACCAATCTTGGGGTTTAGTTGTTGAGACAGATTTTTAAAATTAACAGGTCACATACTTCTGCTGGACATCATTAAATGAAGATAGTTTTGGTTGAACAGATTATTTCTACATAATTTGATAGTCCAATCTGTAATAGTAAATTAAGCCTGAGATTTGGTAGTCTTATAGCTCTGGTCACTTAGTAGCAAGAAGTTGCACTGCAAACCCAAAGGCATGGGGTTCAAATCCAGCAGCTGCTCCATGGGAGAAGGATGGGCACTCTCCTCCCTTGTGATTTACTGCCTCTGAAAACCCAGGTATGAGTTGATTCCACTTCAGCAACACACAACAGCAATAATAACACGGAGAGCCAAGCATGCTGAAGCTTTTAACACTATCAATCTCTTCTCCATCTTTCATGATACTGCCACTTGGCCCAGTGTTGATAATCTGTTTTCATGATGTTGAGCTTCAGTGACCTTCTGCAGCAAATCCTTCCGGTTCACCTCAGTTTCGGCAACATTGTTGTTGTTGTTGTTGTT
>NW_006399776.1:14043133-14048204 GCF_000299155.1 Elephantulus edwardii
TGAGGTGGATTGATTCAGTGAGTGGGATAATCAAGATGGGATTGTCAGAGACAGTGCGATTGGCACAGGACAGAGCAGAGTTTAGAAATGTTGTACATAGGGTCGCTATGAGTCACAAGCGACTCGAAGGCACATAACAACAACATTGGAAGAAGAAAAAGTAAATCTGGTTTAGAAAACATATAGCCTGTAATACACCATAAAAGTCAATATATTGAGACCTCATTTCATATTCTTTGGACCTAATATCAGAAATGGCCAGTTCCAAGGGAAAGAGATTATGCATAGTAAAGTACAAGGTTACCAAAAAGGAGGAAGACCCTTAATAAAATAGCTCAATGTTGTAGCTGTAAAAATGGCCTCAAAAGTGGAAATGATTATGAGGATGTTTAAAACTAGACAATGTTCAGTGAGTTGCAAATGGTAGTAGATAACTGAATAACATATAACAAAAACAGTGTTTCAAATACTATGTAGTGGTTGTTGTTGATTGCCATAGTATGGAGTAGACTCATATCAATCCTATAAACGAAAGGCCTGAAACTTTCTATAACTATCATCATTTATCAAAGTTCATAGAGTTAAACTACCAGAGGGTCAGCTATGAGTAGATTCCCACTCTACAGTACACCACAACAACAGGTTTTAAAAAGTCAGAGACGAGTGGGAAGATAAGAAGGATGTTGACTCCAGAGGTGATGGTGGCTCATATGATGACACTAGGAGGTGGTATAGGTGAGGAGTAAGTGGATTCTGCATAGTGACATATTGGATGTGGAAAATAAAGGATAGAAAAGTAAAGGAGGACTTCCCTTCCAACATTTTAATCGTCTCAAGAACTTTGATAGGAAATATTTTTATTCTTATGTATGGGCAGGAAACTAATGGCAGAGACTTCATTTAATTGAGTTGTGGAAGCCATACAACTAGTGAGTTTCAGAACCATATTTGAAACTCAGTTTTATCTGGACTCAAAGGCCCATATTCTCTCTACTGCACCAAACATATTATCTAGTATAATCCTTACAACATATTAGACATTCAAATGTACTTTTTGTGCAGTTATGTACTTTTCATATAGAATGAAGTTCTCAAAAATATTTCAAAATGCAGTACAAAAGAATAGTTTATGTAACAATAGGTATTGTAAATTTAATTATTAATGTTTAAATGTTTCTCTTACTAGAACAAATTTATTTCCTATTTTCCAGTTGCTTTGTAATTGGGATACTAAAGGAAGTTATAAATATAGGAATACTCATTTGTGTCTTGAGAGTAGAAAATGGAACATTAGGCATAGGGCCATGAGCCTCCGCCTGAAAGGGCCAGTGGAGTAAAAATAGCACAGCCCCTTCTTGTCCGAGAGCAGAAAGCAGATAAAGAGCCCATAGCCAAGCTCCATGGTGCCTCTAGAGCCACACCAACAGCAAGAGGTTTGTTGTTTGTTGTTAACTCACAGACTCACAATTGTGGTACTGAGAATGGGTTTTATTAGGGGAGTAAGTTAGAGAGTCGGAGAGGCAAAGAATATTACCCACTACAAGTTCAGGTTTTAGTTCAAGTTCCAAGGCACTATTTCTCAATTAGTTCAGGCTCCAGTTGCGGTTCAGTAGTCAAATCCAAATCATCCAGTAAGGTTTGCCTCAGAGCGGTTATAAGTCAGCTTCTCCTTCAAGCATCCCGTAAGAACAGCAAAAACCTTTGACTATGGTCAGCACAAATGCCAAATGCCTCAGGTCACACCTTGCCACAGTATCACCACCACCACCAGCAGAGTCTCGCTCTTACCCAGATCTTGCCCCATCTCCCTCAAGTCCTGCAGCCACAAGTCTTGCAGCCACAAGTTTTGCTCAACTCAAGTCTTGATACATTAGGTGGGAAGCACTCTTTCTCATATACTAATCCCACAGCTGTTGGTGGTTTACAAGACCATACTGATTTGCAAGACCATGTGTCTGCATTTAAGGTAGCTGAAGACCAGAAGGGGCCAACTGTAATAGTTTTAAAAAGGCATTTTTTAGGATAACATCATATATGTCCTTTACACTTAGAACCAAGTTCTCAAAAATATTTCAAAGTATAGTAGACAAGAATAGTTCATGTAACTAGAAGTATTATAAATTTAATCAAAATATGTGTTTGCCTTACTAGAACAATTCTATTTATCTATTTTCTGGATACCCAAGAAAGTTACAAAAAAGGAATAATCATTTGTTAGTAGATTTCTAAATTTAGAATCTTACTAAAAGTATATTTTAATCTGTCTGGAGATTTCATTTTATCTGTTTATGCATAGCCTGTGGAAATTAAATATGTTTATATTATATATATAAACTTCATTATGCAAAACATGTTTTTTAAAGTATTTTAAATGCTGCAATCCTTGAGAGATACATTATGTTTAAAATAAAAGTAATTGCTATCGATTCAAGTATAGAACATTAAGATATCATCTGGTTTTTTATTTGTTTGTTTTATAGGTGTAAAAGGCTTAATCTCCAGCCTCTAGCTTACCTTTGGCAGAGAAACCAAAAAGACTTGCTCCGAGAAATGATAACATCTAACATTCAAGCAGTGATCATCAAAGTAGCAGCTTTTGGTATGTAGCCAGACACGAAGGGATCTCTTCCTTGAGATTACCATACAGATAATCTCAGTCTACTAATAAGCAATTAAAACAACCACCAAAAAGAAGACTTATTTAGAATATAAAATTTGAAACTCTTTGGCACTTTAAGGCAAAGAAGTGTTTTAAGCTCTCTCCTTGCCTTTAAGTCAGAATTAACTCATAATTGACTCTCCAGCAAGTTTTCAGAGGCTGTCAATCTTAGAAGAGCCAATTGCCCACATTTGTTCTGTCACTGATAATTTTGAACCATCAGAGAGGTGCTGCTTTTGAGTTAGTAACTTACCATTCTGTGGACTACATTAGCAGTGCTCCCAAAGAAATTAAGTTAGTGCTATTAAGAATGGCATCCATTTCCTAAACAACATGCCTCTGGAAACTCTATGAACTTTGGAAACGATGATAGTTATAGAATGGCTTAGGTCTTTTGTTCAAGTCGCTCGCTATGAGTCCTGCTCAGCTCACCAGCATTCAACAACAAGAACGTTATGTTAAAAAGGAAGCTCTGGGCCTAGTTTTCAGAAGCTGCACTGAAATCCCAAGAACATGCAGTTTGAATGCTCCGGGTGATGCATGGACTAAGGATGTGCGGTTTCCTCCTGTGCATTTTTCAGCCTCTGAAAACCTACTGGGGGTCGGCTATGAGTTGGTTCTAACTGGAAGGCAAGCAACAACATATGTTAAGAATGATAAATTTAAAATGAGTAAATCTTTTCAAAGAAGTTAATAGTGAACTGTTCATAATTTTTTAAAAAAAACTAGTTGACTCTGATATTTTCTTATATCTTTTAATTAAAATTATTTTAAAGGATTAGAAATTCATGTCCATAGGAAATAGAACATATATATTTCCCTTTTAAAACATTGTTGGAACCACCTTGAAATCCATGTTTGACTAAACACCTGATATGTTCCTTCCTATTACTAGTTGGTAGGGGTTTTTTAATACCTATTCAAATTATTCTTAAATAAAATACTTGATGTTGGTGGTAGTATAAAAAAAATTAGAAATAATAAGTACTGGGTATTTAGGAGAGAAAAGAAAATTAAGTTTGAAAGAATGTCATTTGGTCATTTAGCATAGAAACAGCAGGCAATTGGAAATCTGATTCAAACATGAATATGAGCCATGAATTGATTTAATTTGTTGTTTTCAATTTTTATGCTTATATTTAGTTTTGAGAAATCACAATTTGAGCCAAATACATTTATTTCATGAACTTATTACAGAAAATAACCTAAAGCCTCAGGGTTCCAAAAACTTAAATCATGTACCTAATTTGTGAGTGTTTACCTTCCTGCTCTCTGAAATAACAAGGTCTCAAGCTGTGGAAGATTTTATAAATAAATTCACATTTTAAGTACTAATAAAAGAAAAGTGAAGACTCCAGATCCTGTAATATTTCTATTTGGTAAATGCCAAACGACTCTGTTCTATGCCATTAAAAGTAAGTCTTTAGTGGAAACATAAGATACTCTGCAATTTGATCTCATTAGCAGAAAAATTAAAGTGTAGTTGAGTTCTCTCTTTTGACAAAAGGTGCTCAGTAATTAATAATTAAATATCTTACAATATATTAATTTGTCTTAGAAGTTTTCATGTGACTCTATTGAGCATATTCCCTCTGTAATTCACACTCTCCCTTTAGATTATTTGAAATTGCATAGTTCTCTAATAAATGTATATAACACACATTCACTATCATAGAATGAAATGGATTAAAAATTTTAAATCTCACTGCCAGAATCAGTACCTGCCTGGCCTCTCATTTGGTTTCCAAGACTGTAAATTACAAAGGAGGAGATTGCCCATCTTTCTCCTTCAGAATAGCAGATGAATTTGAAATGCCAGAGAAGCAAGGCCTTTAGGTTAACAGCACAACTCTCTAAGACTATACCATCAGAGCACCCTGTTGAAAATCCAGATGTATGGACTTTTAAATTTACTGCTCTGTTTATGAGGATCTTTGGTGCCATACTGGATTATGTGTTGAGCTGCTAACCATAAGGTCGTGGTTAAAATCAAACAGATGCTTGAAAAGAAGAAAGGTGGGGTTTGACAAGAAAAAGGTGGGCAGTGTCCTCTCATAAAGATTTATAGCCTCAGAAACCCAATGAAGGGATGCCATGAGTTGGCATCAACTCCAGGGCAGTGGGCTTTTGTGTTTCTTGCGTGTGTGGTTTTTATCCTCTTTATAATAATTTGTACTTAATATTGCAGGCAACTACAATTTTGTGTATGTATATGTATGTGATGATTTGGCCCTCTTTTTATAATCTATTTGGTATCCCACTGATAACATGGGGCCTCTTTTTGCTTTGAGGCTATCTTTAACTTCTTTTATTATAATTGTTTCTCGATCTTTTGATATTTCCTGAAATGGTTCTGTCAGACAGTTCTTTTTGCTACTGTTGCTTTTTCTAAATTACACTTCATTAATTTTA
>NW_006399776.1:14054079-14066493 GCF_000299155.1 Elephantulus edwardii
TCCTTACAACATGTCCAAAGTATGTCAGACAAAGCCCCAGAATCCTTGCCTCCAAGGAGTAGCCTGGTTTAACCCTCTCCAGGATGAATCTATTTGTTTTCTTGGCAGTCCATGGTGCATTCAATAATCTTCTCTAGCACCACAGCTCAAAGGCATCAATTCTCCTTCTATCCTCCCTAGTCATTGTCCAGTTCTCTGAAGCATAACAAGTGATTGCAAAGACAATGGCCTGTATCAGGTGCACCTTAGTCTCCAGAGAGACACCATTGCTCTTGAGGCAACATTAGATTAGCTTAATAATGACTTTATAATGGCTCAAGGAAGATAAAATGTGATATCATTGGCACAAATGATGATGTAATGGCAATTGATCAACAAACGGAACCTTGCTGTACGGGAGCCAAGAAGATTTTCAAGCAATTATCAGACCACTTGGCTTAGGTATAATGCATGATAGAATAAAGTTGCAAACTGTCCAAAAATATAGGATCCCAAAAAGGAGAAAGGAAAAGAGGAGAGATAGTTAGTTAGATTGATTAAAGTTGTTTAGATGAATTTTGAAGAATGGGTATAAAAATAAAAAATTGATGAAATTTCCTCTAAAGAACATTTTAGATGTTGGAAGTGACATTCTAGCACACCATCATAAATTTGAATAGTTAATGTATTATTTGTCCTATTCAAGAGAAATTTAAATCAAATTATGAGGATCTTATGGAAAATTCTTAAAAAGAGATCTGACTTTATTCTCTCAATTTAATCATAAAATCAACAAAATGCAAACTTAGTAGACAAATCTAATTGCCAGTTCTCCAGCAAGGAATTTTAGGCCATATTCAGTTATAGGCATAGAAAATAGAACTTCTTAGAATTTTCAGTACTGGATTGAATGAATAATAATCCCTATGGGAGAAAGGAAAAACTTTTGATGTTTGGAGACTGGTAGAGAAAGCCTATGTAGATTAGGATTAAGTGTGTGTGGTGGGTGTGTATATGTTACTTGCTTTCCAGTTAGTTCTGATTCATTTGGAGTACAGACATACTAATTTATATAGATCTAATCTCTTGTCCTCCAGGCTTCCTTTTGGTGGGTTGATTATACTGTGGTCATTTCATCTTTATCTGAATATGTATTTGGCTTGAATGTTATGTATGCCTAGACTATGTTCTTGCTCTTACAGAATATCTGTTAATCCTGCCCTTTTACTAGTTTTGATATGCATGTAAACTGGGAAGCTTTGCACTACCCAGGCCCTCTTTAGTAGTGAACATAATTCAAGTGTTCAACAGAAGGTCACTGATCTGTTTTAACAGTCCTGTCTGCCTAAACACATGCATTCCTGGGGTTACCAATACACTATTAAGGACTATACAAGGTGGTTCTCCTGATGACTATAATGGTATATAATATGAAGAAATTATGCAGAAACTGCTGAGGGATAGAAAAAGCTAGTATGTTATTATAGCCCTGGCTAATGCCTTCTTTTCCCTTTCAGTTTTAGAGTCCAGTCAGGCGCAGTTGGTTTTCTCATGAAATGAAAGACTGTACACCTTTACCGTATTATTCCTGAGATATTTGTGTCTTAGTAATCCAGTGAGGTACAACTTGGGGTTGAAGGCATTAGGACCAACTTAGTGCTTTGTATTGGTGAAATAATGATAATTGCCTCTTCAGAGAAAGAAATTTAAAAAGAATTAAGAACTGTAATTATTCATATTAAAACTATGTGCTGGCTGAAGAACTCAACTAAAATTCAGAGAATAGTTCAGTCTTTTAAATCATTTAGAGTTAGGGTATATGCACCCCTTTAACTGTGAGAAATAAATTAGTAGCTATCACCTACCTCACCAATAACAAGAAGTTTAGAATTGAACAGAACTTTTAGAATTTATACAGATACCCTATTCCTCATTCAGGAAACCTGTTAACCTTATTCATAAAGTTACAATAAATAAATTTTCTTTAAGTGGAGACTTGAAACAAGTATTAAAAGAAGATTTTGGTAAAGACATTTTACAAAAGGGGAGGAACAAATGAGATGAGTGCTACAGGTATGCTATTGAACTGACTGGAAAATGACATAACCTTGCTTGTGGAAAGTGAATTTAAGATCAAAGAATACAGCCTTCAGTATGGATTACACCTTAATATTAAGGATTTGTGCTGCCAACCTAAAGGCACAGGATTTTAATCCACCAGCTGCTCTGCAGGGAAAAAGATAGTCTCCTCCCATGTGATTTATTGCCCTTGAAAACCCTCTGAAGGGTCAGCTATAAATTGGTTCTGACTCAGTGGTATGCAACAATTAGCAGCATCAGGATAAGTGGGGAAAATATTGAAGCCATCTAATTACATTTTACTTCACAATCAATACTCATAGAAGCAGAAATCAAAAGACCCATAGGGTCGCACAATTTGATGGGTGGAGAGAGGTATTGGTAAAGGAAAGGGGGAAGGTCCAGTGTAAAAAATAATGAATATGACTGTTATGAACTTTGTATGTAAATCAGAATAAAATAAAATTTAAAAACAAAAATAACAAAAGACATAGTGCTTTGAATAAATTTACTGTCATAGGTGTTTTCAAAGTGCTAAAAAAGCAAGGATGTCCTTTTAATCTCTGAAACATACCTAACCCAAACTGTGGTATTTTCAGTTACCTCATATGCATATAAAAGGTGGGCAATGAATAGGCAAGACTGTAAGTCTTTAAAAGAAAAGACTATTTCTCTTTCTCCCATGGAGCAACTGGTAGATTCAAACTTTCAGTCTTTCAGTTAAGAGCACAATACCTTACTCATATGCTACCAGTTTTCCTTATGCCCGTTTTACTCTAAACTTGATTAGGCCTGCTCTACTCTAAACTTTATCTATTTAAAAAGCTACTCTGTAAAGTTAATTAATGATTAGAAGAGCCAATTCTCCATCACTTCATCCAAGCTTGATTTTTCTGACCAGAGCTCCAAAATGAAGCAGAAATGCCTACAATGAAATAGGAAATTCTTCTTTCATATTGTTGGTTCTTGATCATATACTTCCTGAAATGGTTCTGTGTCCCACATTTCTTTTTGGTACAGTGACTTGGTGTATTCCTTCCATCTTCTTTTGAAGCTTTCTGAATTTTGCCTATATTATCTTTCAGTATCACAACTGGAAACTTGAAAATACTTTTTCAGTTCTTTCAACATGAGAAATGTCCAATGAGTTCTTCACTTATTGCTTCCAGGTTCCAGCTCTTTGCACATTCCTTCATAATAGTTTGCTTTATCTTCTGCTGCTTTTTTAATTCTTCTATTCATCTTTTATTTCAGCAAATCTTCCCTTTGTTTTGGCTTTTTGGCATTCTAATGCAATTTTCAGTCTTTTCTGACATACATGTTGATTTTTCCTTTCTTTCTCCCCATTAAGAAGAATGAGAATCCCAGAACACTTAATTGTGCTTGTATGAAACCTATACCTAGACTAAGAAGCTATTGTAAAAACAGAGAGGGAACACTGCATAGGTTAAAATCAGGAAAGATATGTGTAAGGGTTGTATCCTTTCTTGATACCTATTTAATCTGTATTCAGAACTAATCATTTGAGAAGCTAGACTATAGCAAGCGAATGTGTCATCATGTTTGAAGGAAGACTCATCAACCTGCATTGTGTAGGTGACACAGCCTTGCTTACTGAAGTTGAGGAGGACGTAACACTTGAAACAGAGGATAAGAAACTACAACCTCCAATCTAGGTTACATCTCAACTTGAAGAAAACAAAAATCCTCACCACTATTTCAATAGGTAACATCATGATAGATAGAGAAGAGATAGAAATTGTCAATGGTTCCATCTTGCTTGGATCCATAATCAAAATACTGGCATCAGAAGTCTGGACATCACAAGTGTTATTGCACTGGGAAAGTCGCTGTGTGTGACCACTCCAGAGTGCTGAAAAGTGATGATGTCAGTTTGGAAACTAAGGTGCACCTAATCCAAACCATAATCTTTTTCAGTTACTTGCTATGCCATTCAAATTCGGACAATGAATAGGATTATGAAAGAGAAAAATTATTCCTTTGAGTTGTGTTAGAAATGAATGGTGGATGTCCTATGGACTGTTAAAAGGATGAAAATATGTTTTGGAAAAGGTATGGTCAGGATGATCCTTGGAGATAGGGCTAAGGATACTTTATCTCACAGCTTTGGTCATGTTGGGCTTCTCTGCAGGAGAAAGATGTGCTGTCTACCCCACCCCCCATGCAATTCACTGCCTCTGAAAACCCATCAGAGGGTCAGTTAAGGTTCCAACTCAATGGTACACAAGAGCAGCTGATAATGATATTGCTAATTGTAAGTATAATAATAACCGACTTTTGATATGTGAAAAAAACAAACAAACAAACAAACCCTAATGGCGTAAATACTTAAAAGTTCACTGCTCAGTGAAAGGTGGTGGTTCCAACCACTGGCTGTGAAAGTAAGATCCGATGGTCTGCTACTATGAAGATCATTTATACTCTGGCACATGAGGTCACTAGCATTTGAAAATCCCTTGAGAGCACCAAATACAAGCAGTAAAAATGTATATGAACAAGTTAATTCAATGGTAAATATTTCTCATATCCTTCAAATTTGTTGTTTGATTTTCTTATTTGCCAAGGAGAATCTCGGAAGTTATGTAATTGTAGTATAGAATAAATCCAGCTCTCCTCTCTTTATGTTCTTCACTTTAAAAAAATCATTGGAGTATTTTTGATACAACAGAGATGTTCTATAGCCAAGAAAATTAAAGCCTGTGATGATTAATGGAACTGTAATAAGGAATTTTGACCGACTGAGTTGGTTTCTAAAATGTAAATCAGTCTTGGTTTCTCGTAATGCATGTGTTAGTTTTCACATTTGTATTTACTTTTTTCAAAATATTTCAGAAGATAACATATTCTCATGTTTTTGAAAACTAGAAATGAAACACAATTACTAAGTAATAATGTGTTTTTCAAAGTTTAACTTGAAAGATAAAAGTAAATACATCATAGCTGATCTTAATGGGGACTTAACACTAATTTTTAGGGGGAAATGTTTGTAATAAACAGGTTTTTTTTAATGCACTTATAATAGTTATTGTGCAAAGTCACCTTTATAATGTCTGAAAGAGCAAATACAACCATTTTAGTTAGTAATTAGATTGAAAAATCACTGATTTTATTTCTCTATTTATTTATCCAAGTAAAAAAATATCATCCCAGAATAAATTTCTCACCTGCCTCTCTGAAGAGTAGTTATATGTAAGCAAATGTAATGGAGCCTGTGTATTCAGGGCCAATTTTTTTTTTTAAAGTGTGGGTTTTAGGGTTGTTTGTTTTTTTTTAAAGTATGACAATTATTTAGCATATTAAGTGGCAACAAATTTAAAGGAACAGGTTATCTACTTATTTTTTAGCAAGGAATCATAGATACTTTAAAAATAAAGTAGCAATAAATGCATTAACAAATATTTTACTGTAGTAAAGAAAAGCGAATGCAGGTGATAGTGTGCAGGTATTGGAATGAGTACATAACATAAAAGGGTGATCACTTTAAAGGAGAAAGACTTTAATCAAATATATAGAAATCAATTGCACTACTAGAGCACTTATAAGTTTTGATGAAACGCTTATGCTTACATAGAATACCTTGATGAGAAATTTACACTCGGTCCTTACGTTTAATCAGTAAAATCTGTTATATACATACTTTGCCATTCTTTGTTGCTTTGTTTTCTTGATTTAGTGGATTTGAAAGTTCATCGCCTTCACTGTTCCTCTGTGTCTTTCCCTCCCGCTATCTTCCTCTAGTCCCTCCCTCCCTCCCTTTCTCTTTTCCAGTATGTTAAGGAAGAAAAGAGAAATTGTGTTTGAAACTTTGTTTTCATTACTTAGCAAGTTTTACAGTTAAAGACAGAAGTTTCTCTTGTGGCCTCTCCTCCCAAAGACTATGCTTATTTATTTTTCCCAGTAGTCTCATGTGACCTTGTTAAAAGCTTCATGTTAACTCTCAAATAAATTACCTTTACTGGTTTACTTCTATCTAGTATTTTATTGACATTTCCAGATAAGTTTAATAGGATGGAGAGAAACAGTGTTCTCTTTATAGACTCAGTAGGTGATTTGACCTTCACAGGTTAACCTTATCCTGATGTTGAAGGAAGCTATTCTTAATTAGACTCTATCAGTTTCCCCATTATCACCAAGAGAATTTCTGGTCTCTAATTCTATAAACTTCAATTTGATTCTTTCTCTTTCATAAAGAAAACCTTCATATTAGCAAAATCACAGTATTTGGAAGCAGTTGCTGGTTTCCCAGGTACATTGCATACCCTCATCTGTAGCTCAGCCATTTCACACTTTATTTCCTTCAGAAACTCTCAGATGAATACCATCTGGTCATGGTAATTTATTGCTGTGGAATTTCTCAAGTTGCTCTATTATTTCCTCCTAGGAGATTGCTCTCTGCTGCTGCCCCACTGATTTCCTCAGAAAGTGCCCTTGGAATAGTCGTTTCCCCACTAGCCCATACAGCTAAGGTCAATGAAAAATAAAACTACATTAAACTTTTGTGCTATTTCTCATCCACTTACTTCTTGTCCTCATTTCCTGAAGAGAAATTCAGCAGATAGTTAAATTGCTCATGTTGGCTTTTCAGTCCTCATGCTACTTTTTATCTTTTCTATTTTTCATGTTTCCCTTTCCCTGACAATACATTGGGTATTTTAGATTTAAAAAACAAAAAAAAACAAACAAATAGAAAAAACAAAAACAAAAACAAACCCAACTAAATTATTTAAAGATGTCCTGAATACGTCTAGCATGTTCATAGATACCTCTATAGAATTGTTTTTAAATTAGTTTGGTTTTTACTTTTTATCACCCATTGATTTCCCCTCTCCTTTTGTCTTTTGACCTTTCATATAATTCACAGTACCCGTCTTTCTCATAACCAGTGTCCTTGTCTGTCTCACTAACAGCCTGAAGTGTTGCCTCTTGGAGGACTGCTAGCCTTTTTTTGTTTTCCTCAGATTTTCAACATATATTTTACAACATGGCATTTTGCGGAGTCTAATACCAAAAGATGTCCATACTAATTATAACATGACCTTAATTGTCAACCTTCCCAATTGTCAAGTATCATTACTAAGCAAACTCACCAATATTAATTCCTGTGTGTTTCATTAATCTATTCCCTCTTTTATGGATGCCCAAATAGTTTAATATAAAGCATATTATATATTGCTTCTGCTCACTTTGCTCTTCTGTAATTCATTGACTAATAAGGGATATGATTAAAGTCATCTAGTGCAATAGCTTACCTAGAAAAGAATGTTTAAGAGGAAAGAGTAAACACAGTTTGTGTTATTCTTTCTTATAATATAGTTAAAATAACATTTTATATATATATATTAATTTTATTCAATTTATTTGTTTGATAAAAAATTACTGTTCTTTCAAGGAGGCCTGGTGGTGCAGTAGTTAAGCAGTCAGCTGTTAACAGAATGCTCAGTATCTCAGACTCACCAGCTACTCTTTAGGCATGAGAGCATCATTTGCTTCCATAAAGATTACAGCTTTGGAAACCCTACTGACTGGTTTTACTCTATCCTGAAGGGCCACTCTGAGTAAGAATTGATTGGTAGTGATTGGGGTTTTGTTGTTGTTGTTGTTGTTAATATTTTGTTTGTAATAGGCTTTCAAGTGTACTTAATTATTGCTAGAATATATTTCTACTCTCATGCAAAGTATATTAGCAAAGAATTTTTAAGCTTTTAACTCAAGTAAGGGAACATTAAATGTTATTTTTTTAAAAAATATTCTGAACTAAGTTGTAAATTAATGATTACCATTTTCAAGATAAGAAGAACATTGAGATTAAGTATCAAATTTTAATGTATGTATTACTTTAAATTTCAAATACAGATATTACTGACTCAGTAGACACTACCCGTAAATTGGGTAGTCATTTGCTCAGTCTTGAAAAGGAGTAATATTCAAATTGTTGTTGTGTACCGTCAAGTCGGAACAGACCCATAGCTGACCCTCCAGTGAGTTTCAGAGGGAATTAACTGCACAGGAAGAGATTACCCATTCTTCTCCTGTGGAGCAGCTGGTGGCCTCAAACATACCATACTGGGAAAGTCTGCAGTCAGGGACCTCTCCAAATTATTAAGACTAGTGATGTCAGTCACCTTACATGACTGAGGTACACCTGATTCAGGCCATGGTCTTTTCAGTCACTTGTTATGCATCAGAGAGCTGGACAATGAATGAGGATGACAGAAGAAGAATTGATGTCTTTGAGCTATGGTGTTGGTATTGAATTTCCCATTGCCCGCCAAAAGAACAAACAAATATGTCTTCGAGAAAGTACAACGAGAGTATTCCTTGGAGGCAAAGATGATAAAGCTTCATGTCACATACTTGGGGCATGGTGGTAGGAGAGGCTATTCCTTGGAGAGGGACATCATGCTTGGAAAGGTGAAGGGTCAGTAAAAGAGAGGAAGATCTTCAGCCTGATGGACTGACACAGTGACTACTGCAGTAGGCTCAAATTTGTCAGAAATTGTGAGTTTGGCACAGAATAAGACAGGGTTCAGGGTTCATAGGATCACTGTGGGTGTACTGAACTCTGCATCACCTAACAGCAACAGGAAGGAATTCTTTCTGTAACAGGTACGTTTGCCATTACGTGGAATCAACCCAATAGTAACTAGCAAGTTTCCTGGATACCCTTGGATGACTAGAATAAATCTAGAAAGGAAAATACAATCTTTTACTCACTCTAACACAAATAAGAAATTGAAAATTTCTTAGAAATGTGGAGGGAAAGTCATAATAATGAGGTGCTTAAGAAAAAAACTGCGCTTAAATTTACATATTCTATACAAGTCAAATTTGCATAAACCTACATAGGTCAAGATCAGAGTGAACTTACTTGAGAACTAGGTGAGAGATTGCATCTCACAGTACAAGGCCTGCAAGTTCAGAAATGTAAAGGACCTGTATTTCTCACAAATATTGTGAGGTTTGGGATGATACCAACAGGATGATACATCCACAGTACATCCACATGAGTAAGTATTGAAGATTTGAATGCACCAAAGATAAAAGTTGCCCAGAATGAGATGAATTTGAGAATAAGCAGACTTCAGCTATTGGATGATCAGGGGTAAAAACTGAATGTGAAAGGTAGGGTGTGACAAAATAGATGGCTCAGTATATGAAGAAGTCCTATCATTACAACCAAGGTCAACATATGTCATCTTGGGGGTGGGGGGGAAGGAAACAAAATGTGAATAGGATTCTAAGAATGAAAATGAGAGAGCCAGAAATGAAATGGCATGTGAGGAATATATAGTTTTGGAGACGGAGAACCAAAGTTGGGGCATTGAGGTCCCCAGTGATTCCCTGTGGCACTGGAAGAATTCATCACTCTTACTTCTATTTTTCACAGCTCAGAGATGTGGACTATAATCAGGACCTCCCAGAGTCTTCTGTACTTCCCTTATTAACAAGTGATTCTTTCATATGAGAAAAGTAACTTACTCCATGTCCTTCGCATTTGATTTTATCTGCACTTCAGCAGAATTTCATTGAATATTGAATAATATTGGTTACTACTTTTCAGTCCTAATGTTTTATTCTTCCTTTACTTAGTAACTTTACCAGTGCAAATTGGAACAAAAAGGGAATATATAGGGAAAATTAAATGCCTGTACTCATCAGTTCCTACTTGGTGACAAGGTTTTTTATTTTTTTGTTTGCTTGTTTTGGGGTGTGTGGGGGGCTGGCATCTTGTCCACCTAAATTTGAAAGATTTTAAAATGAGAGTGATCCAATCAGATTTTCATTTTGGACAACTCATTCTAAGTACTGTGTCCATTAAAATTTGGTATCTCTCAAGACTCTTTTTTTGTATTTTCTCTTCTTTCTTATCACAGTCTTTCTGAGTGATGTCATCTCACGGTGTGTTTCTGTGTTATCTGCAGCCTAGACCTCTTTACTGTACTTTAACTAAATATACTTGTGAATTAGATTTACTTTCTCAAATGATTCACAGGAAACCTACACATGAATAAAACTGAATTCACCCTTTATTTTTTTTCTCCCTAGTCAAGTGGTCTCATCTGAAATAAATGATGCCTCTATCTTTTAATGTCTTTAAAGCCAAAAACCTGAGTCCATACCACTCTTTCCTCTGTTTTCCAAACCCAATTCATAACTTCCACGTATCCTCCATATAACATGTTGTTCTCAAACCTAGTCTCTTCTTTTCATCCCTGTTTCCTGGCCTAACACGTGATCTTTAACCTTGGTTGTTGCTGCAACTTCTTTACATATCTTTCTGCCTTCAGTATTATCCCTTTCAAATACCCCTTGCAAATACAGTGAACTGTAAGACAACTTGAATCATATCATTCCTTTATGTAGAATTTCTGTCTTCTCTGTGACCTTACTTTCAAATATGTATTTCTGAGACTAGAATATAAAATTCTGTGACATGCCATCTGATGGGTTTTTTGCTGGGTTTTTATTTAACCTCAATTTATGTTTTTTCAAATACTATAATCATATTGAGCACCTTTTCAGTAATTAATAATAAAGAATAGGAATATGTTTCTAAAAGAAATCTTTTAAAACACCCTTTTAAAAATTTATCCTTTTTTGTGTGTCACTTTCCCTTTTATCTCTTCTCTATATTTAAGATCAGTTTAGTCTTTTCAAAGATAAGAGACTCTCTGAGTTATCACCAGCAGGTATTGATTACCGTTAACTACTTAATTATACTTAATATGATTTAATGCTCATTCATTTTGTGGAGGCCATAGATCTTAAAAGTTAATTAATTATCTGAGCCTACTTACTGTTACTTACACACAAGTAAAATAACAGCTTAAATATTTTAGAAAGTACTAACATGCTAAAGTAAGTCCTAATGCAATCTCTAAGATAGGTAAGCAATTAATAACATAGAAATAGAGAAGATCTAGAACTTGAAATCAGTTTCCCAGAGAGTTCCTTTCAAATAAGTGACTAAATTTTAAATATACTCAAAATTATTTGTTATTTGTGCTTTTCACACACATTTTGTCATTTGATTATTAGAATAATAAAGTACTGGATAATAGTGGCCTCATTAAAGTCAGTATATCATGGCAGAGAGCTCCTCTGGGCTGGGGCTTAGGCTGGGCTCTGACCAAGTTGTAGGCTGTCAGGGATGGTCACTTGCCTTATGGCTCTGCCTTGGCTCCCACTAGGATGAAGATACATTGCACAGGCCATGACCACTGGCTCAGTGCAAGGCCTAGGGGCCCAAGGCCAGGGGAGTGGCGGCTAGGCTCAGTGTACTTTCTCAGTGCCAGGCCCAAGGCCCAAGGGCCCAAAGCCAGGCATGATGGTGACTTGACAGGCTATCTCACTGCCAGTGCCCAGGAGTTGATAATGGGGCCATAAGCAACATCATGATATATGGGGAGAAGATTAAAGTTGCAAACTATTTCATCTTGATTGGATCCACAACCCCTTGACATCAACTGTCAAGAAATCAGAAGATCTCTTGCATTGGGTAAATTGATTGTAAAGGCCATCTCTTAAAATATTAAAGAATAATGGTATCAATGTAAAGACTAAGGTATATAGATTCAAGCCATGGTCTTTTCCATTTTGATGCATCTAAAAGTGGAACAGTGACTAAGGATGACAGAAGAAGAAATCAGTGATGCCTTTGAGTTGTGGTTTTGGAGTACTGAATATCCCACAAACTGACAAAAGAACAAAAAAGTCTGTCTTGGAGGAAGGGCAGCTAGGGGGGGCTACTTGGAGACAAGGATGGTGAGGTTTCATCTCACGTATTTTGAGCATGTATCTAGGATGGGCCAGTCCTCGGAGAGGAAAATCATGCTTGGATATGTGAAGGTCAGTGAAAGATAGGAAAACTCTCAACAAGATGAATTGACACAATGACTGTAATAACTGACTCAAGGAGATCAGAGGTGATGAGGAAAGCATAGAATAGAGGAAGGTCAGATCCATTGTTCATCAGATCACTGTGAGTCCTAGTTTACTCAGTGGCACCTAACGACATTTCAAATCTGGGAGCAAATAAAAGTTATATTTACCAGTGAAATTATTTGCATCTTTAATTGGAATCTATGAATTATTAGATTATGATAATCACTGGTTAATATTCACAAAAGGCATTCTATTTGAGTGGAAACCAAATCATACTATGGCTGGACCTCCATTGGGTTTCTGAGGCTGTATATATCCTGGGATGAAATATTAATCTTTCTCCCCAGGAAATACTGATGAATTCAAACCACCAGAAATGTTTGATCGTACAATTAGAAGCATAACTTTTTGCAGACTAAATCACCATATATATAGTAAAAGATTGTTGTT
>NW_006399776.1:14066593-14070413 GCF_000299155.1 Elephantulus edwardii
ATATCATTCAGGAAGAGTGTAAACGGTCATTACAAAGACAGAAGAGGAAGAAAAGACCAAAATGGATGTCAGAAGAAACTCTGAAGATTGCACTTATAAATTACCACTGGTAAATCCAGGTCATTTGTTTCCATAACCTCATTGTATTCCATTGCATGTATTTTAATTAAATACCACTCATAGTGATCTTATAAACAACAGATTTGAATTTTGTCCTATCCTGTGCCATTCTCACAATCTCTGACACACTCAAACCTTTGTTGTAGGCATTGTGTCAATTGTAGTCATTGTGGTTAAGGGCCTTTCTCTCTTTCCCTGTCCTCCACCTCCCTAAGCATAATGCATCCCTCCAAGGAATAGCATCTCCTAGCAATATACCCAAAGTATGTGAGATGAAGTGGCATTGTCTTTGCCTTCAGGGAGCACTGTGGCTGCACTTTCTCCAAGACATTTCTGTTTGTCTGTTTGTGTGTTTGTTTGGTAATCCATGGGATATTTAGTACTCTTCTTCAATGCCAGAGTTCGAAAGCATCTGTTTTCTTTTGTCATCCTTAGTCATTGTCCATCTCTCTGATGCATAGCAAAAAAAGATCACAGTCTGAATGGAGCACACTTTAGTCCTTAAACTGATATCATTGTTCTCAATAATTTAGAGAGGTCCCTGTTGTGTTAGCCTAAAGTTAGCACTCTCTGGTCTCCAGCTATTGTAACTTTAAACACATGGTCTTGCAAATTAGCATGTTCTTGAAAATAACAGCTGTGAGATTAGAATAAGCGAAAGAATACTTCCCACATGAGAACAATACTTGTAGTGGCAAGCCTTGAGGGAGACTGGAACAAAACCCTGGTGCGAGCAAAACTCTGATAATGGTTATAGAGAGACCATGACAGTGGTTTGCCATTGCTGTGGAGAAACTGTGCAAAGTATGACCTGAGGCTTCTTTCATTAGTGCTGGTCACAGTTAAAAGTGTTTGTTGTTCTTGCTGACTCTTGAGGGAGAAGCTGACTTGTAACAAGTACCACGAGACCCAAAATATGATCTTCAGTCAATCCCACTAGAATTAAGAATCATCTTAAGAATAGGTTTGAAGCATTAAACACTAGTGAACAAAGACCAGCTGAATTGTGGGAAGAGATTAAGGATATCATCCATGAAGAGAGCAAAAAGACAGAGGAGAAAGAAAAGATCAATACAGATGTCAAAAGAAACCCTAAACATTACACTGGAGTGTCGAGAAGCCAAAAGAAGGGAACAGATGCTGAAATAAACAAAGGGTAGCTTAAGAAGACACAGCAAACTAATGGAATTTGTCAAGACCTAGAATTGAAGAATAAAAAGAACTTGCTCAGCATATCTCAAGCTGAAGAAACTGAAAAGTCAAGCCTCAAGAAGCAGCACTTAAGGGTGCTATGGGTAAATCCTTGACTGATCCATGAAACCTCAAAGAAGGAGGGAATATACCGAATCGCTTTATCAAAAAGAATTGGCTAACATTGAAATATTTCAAGAAGTACCATATGATCAAGAGACAATAATAAGGAAGGAAGAAATTCAAGCTGCACTGTAGGCATTGAAAAATATAAGATCAGGAGGCTAGACTTTATGTGGAGGATTGTGGAATCACGATTGGAGGAAGACCATCAACAACCAATATTATGCAGATGACACAACCTTGTTTGCTGAAATTGAAGAAGACATTAGTCATTTGCTGCAGAACGTAAAAGACTGTATAGTCTTCAATATGGATTGAAACTCAACATCAAGAAAACAAAGATTCTCACCACTGGGCCAATGGCATTTTCATGATAGATGGAGAAGAAATTGAGATTGTTGAGAATTTCAGCTTGCTTGGTTCCACAATCAATAGTCTTGGCACTAGCAGTCAGGAAATCAAAAGATAAATTGCATGGGGAAAGTCTCCTGTCAGAAAACCTCCATAGAATACTGAAGAACAATGATGTTAGTCTGGAGACTAAGGTGCTCCTGATCTAGGCCATGGTCTATGCAATTACTTGCTATGCATTCGAGAGCTGGACAGTAACTAAGAATGATATAAGAAGAATTGAGGCCTTTGAGTTATGATGCTGGAGAAGAGTGTTGAACATACTGTGGACTTCCAAGAGAAAAACAGTTCTCTCCTACAGAGGGTGAAACCAGTCTGCTCCCTGGAGGCAAGGATTTTGAAGCTCCATCTCACATACTTTGGGCACATGTCCAGGAGGGACCAGTCTTTGGAGAGACCATCATGCTTGGAAGTATGGAGGACAGCACAGGTGAGGAAGATGCAAGGAGAGATGGATTGACTCATGACTGAAGAAATGGGTTTATATCATTTGGAGACAATGAAATTGTTTCAGGATAGGGCAGAGTTCAGAGTTAATTTACCCAGAGTCTCATAGCGTTGCAGGCAATTTGATGGCCCATAACAGTAACATCATTAATAATCACATGCAAGCAAAATTTTATTGGGATCATTAAAAAATGACTAGAACAGCACATAGACAAAGAACTGCTAGACTTTCAAGCAGGATTTAGAAGAGGCCCTGGCACCAGAGATATCACTGCTTATGTCAGATGGATCCTGCCTGAAAGCAAAGAATGCCTTTTGGGAGCTGTCTTGTCTATATTCTGTTATTAATCTGAATTATTATCTTTTGACTCCCCTAAAATGATTCTGTGTAGTCTGTGAGCTATCACATTGGACTTTGGATCCATCAGAGCTGTAAGATTAGTATTGAAATGAGTAGAAGAGTATGGTAGCAATAGGGGCCATGTCTGAAATCATGGGAATTGGTTTTGTATTCTTCATGCTGTGAATGGGGACAGTTTCCCCTTGTGAAGTTGGTAAAGATCAGATATGGCAATCCCCATGAGGCCCTTGCTCTTTTCACACTTAGTATCTTTCCTCTTAAGCCTCTCTATGAATCTAAAGCTAATATTCTTAAAGTGTACAGCTTCTCATTATATATAAAGTGTTGGTCACTTACAGCTTTTATAAAAAAACTCACTGAGTTGGAACCACCTCATAACTGACCCTCTAGTGGGTTTTTGAGTAAATTCTAGGGGAGAAGACTGTCTATCATTTTCCTTTGAAGTCGTTGGTGGCCTCAAACCACCAGAGAGTCTCCACCTGTGAAGTAGTAATGCCGCTCCATAAAAAGAATCCTGAAATTATTAAAAACCTTTGTTTGCTGCTTTGTTGAATTTTGCTATTTTTACTGGGGTGAGGTGATAACTCATAGTTGTTTTGATTTGCATCTGTCTTAGAACTAGGGATTTTGAACGTTTCTTCATGTATTTGTTTGCCATCTAAATGATGAAGTGTCTGTTCATATCCTGTACCCATTTTGCAAGTGGTTGTTTACCTTTATCTTGTTGTGATGCTTGATATTCTATAAATTCTAGTTATAAGTCTCTTACGAGACATGTCCTTGACCAATATTTTTCCCCAGTCTGTGGCTACACTGTTGATGAGAGTGTACAATGGTGCAACCACTATGGGAGACAGTATGGCTCTTTCTCAAAAAATTGGAAATAGACATATCATTTGACTCAGCAATTCCACTACTGGGAATCTGCCCTAAAGAAACCAGAACTGCCACCCAAGCAGATATATGCTCACGAATAGACAGAGAAGCTGTGGTATATTCACACAATGGAATATTATGCAGCACTGAAAAACAAAGAACTCATGAAATATTAAACAGAATGGGTCACCATGAAGGACATTATGCTGAGTGAAATATCTCAGTCTCAAAAAGACAAGTACTGCATAAAATGCCACTGTTACAGAACAGGACTGATATAAGAGTTGGGGG